>NC_088099.1:59159278-59779098 GCF_036370855.1 Dromaius novaehollandiae
ACTTCTCACGTTACTGTAAGTTAGTCACCATTGATACTAGGCTATTATAATGAATAAATAGCACTGGTTGTCCATCTGTGCAGGTATTCTTCCCTCGGTATGTGGCATTTCTGTAATGCTGCAGAAAGTATTACATACTATATTCTAGCTCCTAAATACTCAATAACTTTGACACATAACAATGTTTAGGAAGTTCACCTATGGCAGCTGAAGCAAAAGGATGCACATCTTATTAGCTCTAGAAATGGTGAGGAAATAGGGATTACACCAATACAAGCAAGTTGAAAATAGTGCCTAAAATGGCCTTCTTGCTTCTACTACTGATAGGTACCATTCTGGAAGCTTTTTACAATGGTAAGTAATGAAAATTTTCAAAATGCTTCTCAGGAAATATATCCTGCCAAGACAGCGCTAACTTAGGGATTTTGCAAAACACTTCCCTGCACGTAGTGAACTTTGGATTTCTGACAGCTCGTACATCAGGCAACTAAAAGCTTAGAGGTCCGCCTTGTAAGAATTGTTTTTGTTCCCTTTTTTGGCTTTATTATCTGGCTTCTCATATGAGATTTGTGATTTTAAACAAGCCTTTCTTTCAAAACAAGACATTTTTCGTGCTGGAATTCAAACAACAGTCCTACAGCACTACATGAATTATCCCCTTAGACAAATGTCAAAATTTATAGCAACTCAAAACAAAGTACTGTCTACTGTCTTCAGCTCATACTTTTAAGCAGCCAGAACCAAGGAGGATATGTACAGTAATCTGACTGTGTATTTTATATGGGATAGCAGAAAAAGTTATGCACCAGAACACTAGTGTACAGCATAAAAGTGTACTTCTGTTGTCTTTTTAGAAACTGGGCAAATGGGCACATGTGGATTAGAGCTCACCATAAAAGTTTATTTCCTGTGAAGAATTCAATAAAAATAAAATGATGGGGTTTTAGGGCTTTTAAAATTAAACACCTTTAAAAGTTAGATTTCAGATACATGTATATTTTTGGCAAAAAGCAAAATGTTTAGGTTTTTGAAAGGAAGCGATCTTACTCAGAAGAATTGAAATATAAATATGCAGCAAAACAATTATTCACTAAAGTTTTGTTTTCTTCTTTTTGTTATGAGGACAACAGCCATGAGAAAAGTCTGACTTCAGTATTTGGTAGCTTATATTATTATCCAAGGTTTCCCATAGCTTCAAGAGGGGTATCAACTATAGGATTAGGATTATAAATGTCATGGACTGAACACATCCCCCCTGCAAAACACTGTCATCTAGGCTGAAACTGAAAAAAATATCTCTCAGTATGTAAATCAGAGGCATTATGTCAGGGAGCAAAGCACATCCACTGACTTCAGTGAGTAGCTTGCTTTTTTTGAAAGTCTGGTTCCTGTTTTATGATCCTGATTTTTTGGCATCAAATTTTGAAAATCTCAGCCTTACCTTCTATGGCAATATAATGTAAGTTTGTACATTTGATTTTTGTTATATAAGTTTGGTATAACTTGATGTATATGTGCAGAAAAGGCTATCTTCAGTGTGACCACAGATTACTGTAGAAATTGAAGTTACATTTACCTTTTTTAGCCCACTGTAACTTCAGAGTAATCTCACTGAACATAGTTATTCAGAATCAATTTCAGTGTAGCTATGAGCACAGTTTGGTCCACTCTCTCTTCAGATGTAGAAAAAAAGGCCCGTTGCTACATCTTCCCTATAACATGCTCTTAATTACTTTCTGGCCCAGACTTGGTCCTTTGAAATTAAGCAGATGGTCCAGCCACCCCACTGGCCCTTTCTATACAAAACACCCATGCTGGCAACTGAGTCTTTTGTAGATGGAGCCCAGGACAGGGCACTAACAGTAACAGCTGTGGGACCAGCTAACCCTTGACTAATGGGGCATCTGTGATGGCTCTGGTTTCTGAAGACATTGACAGGATTGGAACCACGCTGACAGCCCTGAAGGGAGGGCTGGTATTTTATACACACTGTCCAGTATATCATTTTTACATTTGGGGGTTATACATGGATGCACATGAGCTGGGCGCTCCCCAGCAATATTTTCAGCCTTCCTCGTCTTTGGCAGTTCAGGCAGGTACATTCTCTCTATCTGCCTTAACAAGAAACAAAACCAAAACACCAGACTTAATAAATCTGTAGACCAAGAACAGTCAAGTCAGAAGCAAGAAAGCTACAGTGTTGAAAAGTGACTGTAAAAATAATGTTCTGGGATCCTGTAATTCTGAGGCAACAAAGTTTGCAAGCAGCACTCTTGTCTCACTGCCAGCTCTCTGTACTGCTGTCCAACAGCCAGGTCCTTCTGTCTGGCCACCTGTCACGAGCTGCCGCAGACCGAGCGGTGGCCTCAGAAGAACTCATGTGCTGTCACTACTTTTGCACATTTGCCACATGGAGTTGGTGAAACTTTGGTAGTCAAGTGGTTTACAAGAGAGCTGCCGACTGTCAGAAGCAGGCTCAACATTTCTCATCAGGACAGTCAACAGATAGGACAGAAAGCAGCTCTGTCAAATAAGAAGATGCTATGTTAAAATAGGCAATACTTCAGAGGATGACCCATTTTGGGGGCTTTGTGTAAGGCGCTTTTGACAAATGTGGTAGAGAGACAACTGTGAGCTCTTTCATCTTTAAGCAACCTGCTCCAAGTGTTGCTGAGCTCAGTTTCCTAATCTCAGGCCACCTAACATTTGACATCTACTTGGCTTTGCTAGCTAGAATGTTTGCTGTCAGTGTTTTACCAGAAATCAAGATATAGGCGTCATTCTTATAAGGAGCATGATCTCTGAAATTCTACCCATCTGTAGATACTCCTCTCGACTAAGCTTGTACAGTTGACAAAATGCAGCCATGCATATCAGCCAAATAAAACTTCATGCATTTCAAATAGTATTTCAATGCAGAGTCACTCTGTAGTTGCAGCAGGCCTGTCTCATCTCTTTCACCTGCCAGCCACTTGGCTCACAGGACATTAGTCTGGTGAGCTCTCCTAATTCATCAGCTTCCAAATCACTGAAATAATCACTTTCTTAACGTGACTAAATTTAAACTAAACACATTTTGCAAGTTATTCCTCAATGCATTATGTCTGTTATTTATAAAATGCTTTTCTGTTGGTTTATTTTGTGCTCATGGTTCTCTGCTGCCCACCCATAATTCTTGGCACTTCTAAAATTACCACCTCCCACACCTCGCTAGAAATATATGAGAGTTTTCAGAATGATTATCCAGTTAGTCATTTTTTTTGGTGCTGTTCTTTCAGTTTCTACCCTTCCACACAGATCTGTAGGCATTCTACCCAACTGCTACGTAACGTTCAGGGGAGCAGGGGTAAACTAACATTCTTCCACTGCAAATCCATGTCTCCTTATAGGTCTACTCACAAAGTGGGGCTTTGCAGCATTCCTTGAAGATTAACAAATCCAGGATCAGGTTGCCAAAGGAGGGAAGTACATTGAAGAGTTGAGAAGAGCCTCGCCATATACTTAATACACATTGAGACAGCTGAAGCTGAGTCACCTCTGCTAATCTCAGTTCAGGCAACATGACAGAGGAGAGTGTCTCAGGCCACAGAAAGTTAGAGGGTTTTATGGGCTAAACACATCACCAAAACTCAACTCCAAAACTTGCCAGCAGGCAGCCTAGCCTATGAAGTATTCAAGTTCTGTACTCCAAGCAGTTCATCTTTAAACATGCAAGAAGCAAAAGAGCCCACTTTCTTAGGGTTTCAAATGGTCTCACACAGTCCTTGACTAGAGAGCCTCTTACCAACTCTGTCCCTGAAGTAACGGAGGCCAAAAAAATGACACCAAAAGCCACTGTGGGGGTGGATGATGGAAGAGCTGTACTCCTTAAACTTATTGGAAGAGAAAAGAGAGAATTTTTTGGCTTCTCAGATGCAACTTTCATGCAATTAAAATAATGTTCTAGCTCCGTGAAAACTTTACACTTACCCAGACTGTCCTGAAACTTTCTTTGCCCTATAGGGATATAGGAATGACAAAGTAGAGCAATTGAGTTTTGTGATCACTTGAGCCAGGGGTCTTTCAGACATACAGCTTTCCTCTCCCCAAAACACAGATGAGCTTTATTTAAGACTGTCAGTTTCTAACAGCACTTTATGAGCTCAAACCACAGATCTGAACTTGTTCCGACAGTCCTAACGGCTTCGCACCTCTTCCCAAGCTTGTCACACGTTCTCCTTTGGGTGAAGGAAAGTTGAGAAAAGTATTCAAAACAAACAATCCTGAGCTTAGAGCCCTAAATGGGCACCTGATCAACACTCACAAAACAAATGAATTACATGACACATGTGCAACTAAATTGCTAACATTTATCCTGCCAGTTTTGCATGTAAGCTGGAACCTCAACGGGATATGCAGTAGCTCTTGAACCTGACCTATATCCACCCTGTGTCACTCCAAATCTCACTCTTGGCAGAAAGTGGAACAAACAAACACAAAAGCAAGTGCTGCCACCTGTTTCTGCTAAAGGGCATTTTATTTGAAGAAACATAATTTAAGGCTGATAAAAAAAATCCAGAAGTTGCTCAAGCCATTAAGAAACAAATAAAGTAGCATTTGGTTGTTTGCTGGGAGGGGCAGGAGATGAAAGGACATGGGAGTTAAGAGAAGATTTGGGACAGGGGATGAAGGAAGAGAAACAGGTCAGAAAGGATGAGATGATCAAATCAAGGGAATGGGGTGGAGATTATGAGAGATGGGGCATTCTCTTGAATATTCACATGCCTGAATAATAAGGCCACTGATGTAACTGGAGGGACAAGGGCCACAATTCAGTAGGGCTGAGCACAGCAGAGGCCAGATGCCTAGGTCTGGATAAGTGTTCTTTTTGGGTTACCTAAACAAAGATGTGCTACCACTTGGGCTCATAGTAGAAGACATCAAGAAGATATCAACAGTATCTTACTTAAGAACAGCTTCTAAAATACTAACAGATTAACAGGTTGGGCAAATGGAAATGGCAGCTGAGAAGCAGAGAAGGGGGACACATGCATCTCCCATGTTTTGAGTCTCTGTAACCACCCTGGAACAAAAGAGCCAAGACTTTAGGATGCAACCCAGGGTGATTTCTCTCAGTCAATGATACACGCTGAATGCTTCAAAGTACCACTATAATCTCTATTTGATGCCAAAATGTAGGGAAAAGAGATGGAGGAGCATGTAGGAAAAGTAAAGGAAGCAATGTAATTTCTAACTGTGGTAGCATCTTAGCTGCGATAACTGCAACTGCATCAGTAAGCAGCTATAATCCTGCAAATTTTATTTCCTGTTGGAAAGAAAACTACTAATTTCCATGAGAAATGATGTGTTAATGCAAAATTAAAGTTCCCATCCCCATCTGTGCTCTTCCAGATAATCTCATTTGGCTAATCTCACATTTCTGAGAAAATACACACACACACATATATAGAATTAACTTTGCCTGCCGAGTGATGCACCAGTATAGCCCTGACACACACATTTTTCCCTCTGCCTTTGTACATGAAGGGATAGGAACTATGTCCTCTTTCATATATCACACAGACTGCTTCATAACCAGAGTTCCCTATCTCCCAAATTTTAAAATCCTTTTGTATTTCTGACACATTCACCCTCTTACGTCTAAAGGAATGTAACATTACGCTGTCACTCATCACCATTACTGAGCACACTTGTTTCTCATTTTGCTGCTACCATTTCCCATGGCAAGAAGGTTGCTGGGAGCTGCTCCCATCGCAGCTCAGCAAGGAGGCACGGCCAGAGCTCCTCCATATGCAGGCACCTGGGGCTTGCTGTTCACACATCATCAGGTGAGACAGCAGGGCTCTCCCTTCTGGCACAGAAATATCGATTATAGCCACATCTTTGCTTACCTTACCTTAATTGTGCCCTCTGAAAGTTGTCGCTCGCTACTGTTAGCTCCAGGAAAAGGCAACAGCAGAATTAAAAATATGTGCATGTGCTATAGTGGTGTTACCTCCTGCTATTCAGAGATCTGAACCTGAAATATCTTAACTCTTCCACACTTCCAGAGGTGAGAAGTTCGCTGAACTGACTGCTTCAGAAGGGAACAAGACTGTGTGGAGTACCTTCAAGTCAATGGTAACAAAGTTCACTGTTAAGGAGTAAAGCTCTGCGTTCGCAAGCCCAAGTTGCAATGGCAGATGCACTCCTAGGGCCCCAAGGGGAGATACTGTTTTTGCCAGCTCTTCTTTGGCTTCTACCATTCCTCAGGCCTCACTTTATTAGCAGAAAATCACATCTACTTTGCCACTTTCCAGTGTCAGAGCGCCAGTTGGTTATTTTCTCTACAGCACCAGTCATATCCTCTGTGACACAATAAGACAAGCAAAAGTTTGAGTTTTCATATCATTTATATATTATGTATAAATAAGATGTAAAGATAAACACTGTATGTGGGAGTGTTTATCGAACCCCATAATAATATCTATTTTGCATGCACATGTGACTAAGATTGGCTAATATTAGGAGCTGTTTCCAGTAATTCGTTCCACCGTTCTGTTTACAGCTTTGTTTCTGCATTTTGCATAATAGGCTGGCTTAGCAACTACTGCTTGGGCTTCTCAACATGTGTCTGGCCTATGATTTAAGGAGACAAACATCAATACAAGAGAAGCCAGAACTGGAATATTGTAGCAAGAGAAATTGTTGGCACTATACATAGGTATTGAGAATGAGAACCATTGTTGCTTTTTCTGCTGTGCGGAAAAAAAATTTACATAGGTAAATCAGAGGTGTTGATTAAAGAACAAGGAGAAACTGGATTTTCTCCCGGACCAATCAGAAACTATTGGCCAAAACTAGAACTTCTCTCTCCCCTCCTCCCAAGCTGTAATAGTCCAATTGGCCCATTAAAAACATTTTATGAGGATGCTTAGAGCTTGGCCACAACCAAATGCTACATGATGTCTTGGGCCAACCATCATTTGCTCCCATGTTCTTTATTAGGGGGCTTGCACTGAAAAGCTTGTATTCCCTAGCTTCTCATTTCTTCTCCACCTCAAAACTTAATTACAAAATTTTCCTATTCTGAAGATTCAAATTTGACTCTATTTTAAAAGAATGAAAATAATCATATATTGAGTATTAAAAGATTAGTCCTGAGACTCTTGGACCTAATGAAGTACATGGTGTTCATGTCTGTTACATTATTTTGAGTTTGGCAGAAGCAGCTGTCTCAGAAATCCCAGTGGGAAGAACTAATAAGGGAGGCAGTCAGCACTGTTGACAAAACCGGCATTACCCAGAAGAGTCCCAAGAAACTGAAGAACAAAACTATGCACTGCCAGCTTGGTTCCACAGCATCCTGACCAGCTGACCCCAAATGGCTGCACAAGGGGAATTTGCTATAGAGTGGGCATCTCCTGCTCACGTCCAGCTGTGGTCATGTCTCACAGCAGTTTTTCACCAGGCTTGGCTCCCATCCACTATCACTGTGAAGAAAGACAGGTCTCCGAGCTGGAGGGGGATGGAGATTGCAATTTCTTTCTTATACATCCACACACCTATGGTTACAGAGGTAGTAATGATCAGAAGAGGGAGGGCTATCATTACGGATCACTATAAAAACTGACAGTGCTAATTATTCCTACTTTGGCTGATGCTTTAGAAAAAACAGACCCACTGAAGAACTCCTTTTTCCAGAGTGGAAAGCTGAGAAACCTGGTTGTTGATTTCTTCCCTCAAACAAAGTTGTGATTTGCTTAAATTTACTCTGAAGATCCTCTAGGCTTTTCAGGGAACTCTGTCTTAGAATTGTCTCCTTCATAGTGAGAAATTTAACAATTCCCAGGGTTATGAAAACAGAAGGAATTTACTGGGTCATATCACATCCAAATGATAATGGAATCATTTCAATTAAAGGGAGTCAATTTTTCCGTTTTAGCATCCTCCTCTATACAACACCCCACCCTTTTTTGTGGGCTTGCCAGATCCTCATTCCTTCCCTCTGAGCTGCTCCAAGAAAAAAAAAATGGAAGAAACTATTTTTTTCTGCAAAGTTGACTCAGGAGAAAATATTCTCTTTCAAACATAGCATCTTTACAAAAAATGTCATGGAGGCTTTTTTATTGTTATGTAAATTTACAGGGAGCTTTAAAATAGCTCAAACCTGATAACTGACAGGCTGTTTTTTCAAAGGGGTCTCGCACTATCTGTCTTCCAGATGGTCTAGCACTGCCTTATACACCAGTACTTCAGCATGTCCAGGCCACGAAACTACACACAGAAGGCACTGCCACTGTCTCGGGGAACAGCGGTGGTGGGGATAGCAAGAGGGACTGCTCATGAGTCTTCCTCCTTTGTTGCAAACCACGTGGGCAATTTAATAATGCATAAAACAGGACCCACTCTGGGAAGTACTATTTAAAACGACTGTTAGGTCTAGCATCTTCTGAAGAAACAAGCCTGGCTGCTAAGCCTCAGGTTCCTTCCTTTCAGGGAAGCTGAGCTAGCCACTACAAGGAAGAATATACGTTTTTGGAGGAAGGCATTTCTTTTGGCATTTTCCCATATATCCAGCTCTAAGGAAATAGCTTTTAGATGTGGGGGCCTTCCCCTCTCCTTGTCTCTTCTGCAGGCCCTGTGAAAACAGCACAGGCAGTGCCTGGCCGCAAGCACTCGGGCACCCTGCAGCACGGTGCCGCCATTCCCACCTCCTCCAAGGCGAGTATGGCAACGTGGAGCCCCGCTGCGTACAAAGTCATCTTGCTTTTCCACACACTGCCATAACAGCCACTACTGTCTTTTCAAAGACAAAGGTGGTGGTGGCCAGAAACCTAGGTTGCAGGCCCTGGATGTATAAAACGTGTTAAAAAACTAGCTCATCTGGTATTTATCGTTGAAGAAAGGGGTGCCTGAATAAATTGACCTGCTTCTCAGACATACTAAGCAGCACATGACTACTTCAGTATAAGCTGCAGCTTTGAGGCACGGGGCCTTGGAAAATTAAGACATTTATGGGGACTTAACGGGCAGCAACAGAATACATGCCAACATTAGCCAACACTAACACTCGCCTAGTTTACTGGGGATGTTGAGGCTTGCTGAGCTTCCTATAAGCAAAAACATTGTTACAAAACATCTGGAAGGGCTTTTGGCTTGGTTTGTTTTGGGAAAGAAGGAGAAAGAGAGGAGCAGGAGGAGTAAAGCATGTGAATACTTGTTGGCATTTGTTTTCAGAACACTAACTGAACTAAATTCAGTGAAATTCCTTGTTATCTCACAAGCAGTGGGCTAGAGACACCAGCAACTCGCACACAACTTGTATAAGGACCCAACTTCAATGGCAAGTGTCTGGCATTTGCAGACTAAGCCTCTTACTAAAGGGGTCATTAAAAATTGCATTTTCTGCAGTTTAAGAATGCTTTGTAACTAAAAAATATATACTATTCTGAAATGGTCACTTTCTTATGCAAATTTCCTTGATAGCTAAAGAGAGATTCATGTTCCTATGTAAGAGATTTCACCTTGATAGTGAAATGTCTGGCTTGGATTGCTACTCTGTGCCCCTGCTGTAGCAGCAATCACATCCACTCACACAAGAAATGCTTCTTGAGCCAGCCCTTACACACACAAATACACAATTTCTAATGCTACAATACTAAGTCATAACCTACATGACTACATGAAAAAGAACAGGAAAATAAGTTAGTCATGATATTCCCACGTTAGCGCTCAAACTTCCACTTCTATGAACTTCTATAAAACAAATAGGATGGAAAGATCTTAACTTTGCTAGGTTATCTCTATGATCTTTAATCCCTTCCCGCCTGTGCCATCCTCCTCCACTGCAGCTTGGCTACCACCCCCTTTGCCTAGCCAAAGTGGTAACATGGATTTCTTTGGGGAGCAACAGTCATCTGCTCTTCTCCTTCCAACTACTAAAATCACCTCCTGGCCGTTCTCTCTAAAGCCGCTACAAATTCAGTGTCCTACATGGTCTGTGATTTTGTGATTTACATATCATATGGTTGCTCTTTCTACACGAGTGACTTTCATTTTATATTCAGCAAAATTTGCAGGCTGAAACTTTGCCCTTTTGCTCCAAGAAGGGGCAAAGTGGGTGAGAGTACTCTGAAATGGATGGGCGGCAATAGGAAAGAGAAAGAGGAGAAAAGGAAAAAGAAGCAAGGCTTAACCCTCCTTCGATTATGCTGAGGTATCTGTCTGATTTCAGGAAATACCCAGCTGTGTGAAAAATGAAGCAGGACCGTTAATGAATTTTCCTCCTCCCTTGTTGCAAACCACGTGTACAATTTAACTAATGCATGAAAATAGGCCCACTGTGGGAAGTACTATTAAAACTACCATTAGGTCCAGTTTCTTAGGTTAAGAAACGTGCCTCAGGCCTCTTCCTTTCAGGGAAGCTGAGCTAGTCGCTAAAAGGAAGAATACACGTTTTCGAAGGAAGGCATTTCCTTGGCCATATTCATCAGACTAGGTCTTGTCAGGTCACTAGGAACCAGAAGTGGTCAAAATGGACATAGAAGACCCCTTTTTCCTTTTTTAATAAAGTAGGTGCCTATCTTATGGTCATTAGCACAGCCTAAAGGCAGATCAAGATGTTTTACAGCCTACTATACACCCTTTAATTAATGGCACTGAAGCTGGGCATCCCCTTGGGATTTGCCCAGCTGATGATATATGCGTTTTGACAAGCCCTGCTGTGCCAGCTCACCCTCACCAAATCTAGGTGCCCTGCTCACAAGCCTTTCCAAAGCCTACAGCGCCAATACAAACACTTAGTTGTGCTCTTAGCTTATTTCAGCTGGTGTTTGGAAGGGGGAAGAGATATTGTGGCATGAACTAGCCACAAGCCAGAATTCATTCAGTTGTTTCAGCTATTTATTTGTTTTTAATCAAAGCTGGTGCCTCATTTCAGCAAAGCATCTGGAAACATTTGTTTCAAAATAAATTGCTTTTCGACTAAACTTTGGATAACAAGCTTCTGAATGAAGTGAGCTTTTCTAGCAGTTTGTAAGAGAACTGCCAACAGATGGTAAAATATATTGTTCAGCTATAATTAGAGCAACTTTACACAATGAAGTTAAGAGTTCTTTGAGCTGTACCTGGTTTTAGTTTGGCAGGAAACTTATATCTGAAAAAAGCTGCTTCAGTGTGAGGCTGAGCAAGTACTGATAAACCCATGCTGCCTTAAGATTCTCACGTTATCTATACAGCCTTGCTAAAATAAAGAATTCAGCCCAAAAAAGGAAATATTCTGGGAGCTCTTAAAGTCCACTAGGGACTGTGTTAGCACTAGTGAGGTTAAAACAGACAGACAGATGCTAGAGAGACGTGCAGCAGTATCTAAAACACCAAGATATTGTTGGACAAAAGCCAGTTCAAGCCGCAAGTCAATCTGATCTGTCTAGCTATTTCTAAAATGCCATCAACTCAGTATGGGGATACTGATGCTGTTTTAATGTTAGAGGGTAATCAATTCAGCCTTTGATAATCAACCAACAGAGCCATTATACAAAATTAATAGCCCACAGTAAAATCCATAATGTATAACAGGAAAATAGTTATTAATGTCACTGCGGAGGTTAATCTAAGTCTTGTGTGTGGTAAGGCTCTGTATCTTTTCAAATTAAGAAGCTACTAATGACTATTTCCTAAGTAGTTAATCTTTATGAATCTCCTCTGATGAGTGTGCTTGCACCCTCCCTCTCCCCTCCTTCCCCCTCCCCCCCCCCAATGACCTTTGTTTGAGACTGATTTTAAAGGCAAACGCTTTTCAGGGATCTGAAGTGCAGCATTTTCAGGCTGATCGAGCGCGCCGGCCTCCCTGCCAGTTCTGTGCAACGCTCACTTCCCTCTGTGCATTTCCCTGACTCAAGCCAGATGGCAGTGCGACACTTGGACAGCCAGAGAGCAGATGACACATTCACAATGTGCTGTCAGCTCCAGCGAGCAGCGCAGAAGACAAACTAAGTTCCTCGGAGTCAATCCTCCTGTGGCATTATGAGGTTTGTTTCAAATCTGTGAAGGAGGGAATCAAACTGTAGCTGGCTGTGATTTGTCTGCAGCCTTAGACGGCCAATTAATATTTTGTTTGGGAATAAGGCCTTAATGCAGTCACATGCAGCAACCTACTGTGCATCAAGCCTTTTTTCTTTTA
Source organism: Dromaius novaehollandiae (assembly GCF_036370855.1). Taxonomy (NCBI): domain Eukaryota; kingdom Metazoa; phylum Chordata; class Aves; order Casuariiformes; family Dromaiidae; genus Dromaius; species Dromaius novaehollandiae. The sequence continues at coordinate 59,171,442 of NC_088099.1, forward strand.
AGTCCTCTGACATAGGATATCCATGGCATCAAAATTATATAAATGAAATGATATTATCAAGCTTCTGAGTACTCTCAGAAGCAGTGAAATTCAAAGCTACCATCTGCATATCGAATTGCAACAGGCACCATGCCACCAACTCTATTTTCTATTGTTTTATATCCAAAACTGTGTCAAATCACAAGAGCTTTAGATATGCAAGAGTAGGGATGACTGCACTCTAGAGCAGGATGGGAATTTGCTGTAACAGAAGGATTTTAAATTTAAGTTTTCCAGAAGTTTGGGATTGTGAAGATGAAATGTTGCTTTGGAGCCATCTTTCCCCATCTGAGACATACAGCCGAGTGCCCTGACCAAACACCACATGCTGTTCATTCCCTATCACAGACCTTTCAAACTCTGCTAGTTCAGGGAAAGATCAGAATATATTTGCTGGAACTTTCCACACCCATTAATTCTTGGACAGAGATAAAGCACAAGGAATGGTAACTTCAAAACAGGACTTCCAGGAGAAAATCTTAAGCCATTGAAAAGGGACCTCTAATGAAGCTGACAATTTCATCCATATCGGAAAGTCACCTATAGTCAGGCTTGCAAGTCTCATGGCAAATAGTTCAATGTGAGTATTTTAACCTCGGGGTCAAAAGCGTCAGTGTTTTACATCATCCTCAGAGGCATAACACATGGTGGAGGGTCCCTGGCAATAGAAGAAGCACTCATTTTGAGGCAAGAATGTAATGTAGTCATCTTCCATAGGGGGACAGGAGCCAGAGCCCTCTCAGAGCTGACTATCACTGCCCGGGGAGGAACGTACTCTAGGAAGTCCTGTTGCGGTAAGTGGTTTGTTTTGCACAACAGCCTTATGAAAGTTGCTATACTGTATAACTGTTCTGAGTTCATCCTTCTACAGCCAGTGGGGACCTAACCTTTAGGTCCTCAGCTACTCCCTGACGCAACAAAGTTTGTCCTCAGTAATCTCGCTGGCCATGACTCTTCCTTCGACAAACGTTTGGAAATTCCAGGCTAGCCTAATTTTTCAGCCCTCCTAGAAAGTGACTACAACAATATCCCCAAGTCAGAGATAATCATGCATGCCTTCCTGTCTAAGAAAGGATTTTCTTAACTTAGTCACAAAGTTGTTCATGCAGCTTGGCTATTGGTGGAAGCTACAGGAAGGAAAAGTCAACCTCTACAGTGGTTTAATTCAGAGAGAACAAGAAACTGCTGGAATCTATATGAGAATTGTTATGCTGCAAGACAAGGGGGTCCTGTGCATGTGCACACACCCATTGCTATGCCGTGAAACAACATTCACCTTAGCACTGAGTGAACAGGTGAAAACAGGAGGACTGGTCCTATCTTTCTGTCTGTACAGTGAGATGCTACAAACTGTTGCACTACAAACTATACTCAATTTGTCTTCTCTGGAGTACACTGAGCAGATGTGAATCTGCACTGTAAACCTTGGTTCATCTCAGCCAAGATGATCTCATTCCTTTAGAGCTCATTGACGTTTGTTTTTCATCTACCAGAGAATGTTTCCCTTTCAAAACCTGGGCAGCAGCTTCACAGAGTCTCAGCAACGTTTCCTCCCTCTCATTGGTAAACTTGCACAAAAATGTCTTCCTACATGTCTGGTGCAAGGTTCCTCACCCTTTCAGCTTTGCTTTGACATATGCAGCTGAACATGTGCTGCCATTTCAGGTCCAAGCACTACTCAAACACACACTGCTTCCCAGATGCAAAAGCCATTCACAGTGGAATTCAGGAGAACAAAGAAGCCTGCCAACATTCAGGTAAAAGTTAAGTGAATTAGATAATGTTTCTTTTGGATGCTTCAAATGGTTTTGATTAGAACTGACTAAGGTAAAAGGATCATTCCATTAACTTTTGGACACTGCTATTCAACAGAGGTTTAGAATGTATTTTCCACATATACATGCCTATGCTTATATTGGAAGTTCCATACCTTCTACATAGCTAAAACAAACAGATGTAGTTGGCATTGTCTTCATTCTCCAAGCTGTTAAATATTTTAGCCTCTAGACAAACAAAGATTGGTACTTTGGAACATGTGTGTAAAATTAATCAGAGGTCATATTCATTAGAAAAAAGCCAGAGCCACACAGTTTGGATTCATACTGAAAGTTATACTTGAAACACGATGGTGTTGAGATCATGATGGGTTCACTCCTGCTAGGCAAAGGGCTGACTGCAAAGATTATTTGACAGATGTCGCAAATGGTCTTGCTGGCCAGCTTGGAGGAACCAAACTGCATTGAGAGGAGAGTGGGAAAGAATGAGGGAGGAAGGGAGGAATTGTGAGGGAAGCAGAAAATGTCAAAATTTCCAAATCCAGACAGCCAAACTGGCAGAATCTGTCCCAAAACAGCATTTACTTAGAATTGTGAAGGGAGATAAAGGCAGTTTCTTTCCCCCCTTCAGTGTTTGGAGTCTTAGTTCTGTGTTTCCTATCATCGTGCTTAACAATGTTGTATGTTTCAAACAATTCCAAATGAGAGACTACATTTTGCTCTAAGTAGTATACCTGGAAGAGGTCTATCAATGCATCCAGTCTAGAATTCTGCCCCCATTTTAAGATGTTAAAAGACATGTTTTCTTACCATCAGAAATATTTTGGCCAGCCCAGGAGTCAGGAAATCCAGTGAAACAACACTTAGGAGCTGAATGTCCAGCTTGACCCTTAGGATGCCATTTTAACAGGAGTCACATAAGCCAGACATATTTTAAAGTTAAATTTGCAGAATGGAATCCTGTGGAGTGACCTAGTGGGTCAGCAAGTGTTTGTCTTAACGTGTGACCTTCCGGCACTGGAAGTTTAAACAAGTTTAGACATTTTCACTGGCTTTGGTACTCAGTTTCTGTTATACTATGTTACTTTTCCACAAGTTGTGCAAAATATTTTCATACACAATGGAAAACTGCAATTTTTCTTCCGTCTGACTTTTTCCCATAATATAAAAACTGCTGTTTGTTTAAAAACTAAGAGGGAAGGAAAGCTATTAAATCAGATTTTAGGGTTTTTTTTTTCCTGTTTAGAACAATTCAAACATCAAACAGAAATGACAGCTTATTAAGTAAACTTCTTCTGAAGTTATTTCTACTGTGGTTGCATGAGAGATGGTAGGGAACTGTCATAACTAGGTGGATAAAAAGTTTCAGACAGACAGCGCAAAGCCGAGACACAAAGAAAGAACAGGACAGAGACATAGTACCAAACAACTCCCCAGTGAGATTTAGGAATGAAGGTGATAGGATCAAAGAGGAGAGAAGAGGACCGAGTGACTTGAGGCTTATTTTTCACAGACGCACACCCCCAGCCTGCCTCAGGATGAGGTTTCCAAAAGTTTGCACACACTCAGACCTAATAGGACAGGATTAGGGATCTGATCTAGCATCCTGTTCCAGAGACTATCTACGATCTATGGAGCTTAGATGAGTGGTTCCGCACATTACATCTTAAAGTAATGTTATTGCAGCTGTGAAGAAATCCCAGTGTCTGTATTTCTGGATGATTACAAATGAACATTATGCCCTGGATATAACCTTTTGGTATGGCATGTGGAAAACTGTAAATCTACCATGACACTTAGGAGCAGAATTTCCAGATCAGAAAGTGTTGTTTTAACTGCTTGATACGCACTGATACCAATAGAAATGTGGCAGTCAGAGCAGAATATAAGGCTTTGAAAATGTGCCAGTCCTCAAGTCCTCCCTACGTCAAAATAGTCTCAGTAGGCCAAGTTCAGCATTGGCATGGACAGCCAAAGCCATTTGAGCACACACGCTTAACTGCAATTTAACTCAAGCAGCGACTGCAGTCTAACCCATAGCACAGGAGGCTTTCCACTAAAACATGTTCAAAAGATAGGCACTATCTCTTTCTCTGACATGTCTAGCAGCAAAGCTAGACACAGGCAGTTAGGAAATATACATCTACGTCACTAAAATATTCCTAGACACATAGTTATAATCTAGCTTTCTAGACTATATAATTAGCTGGAAGAAAATAGTCTTTATTTTTACTATTACCTTTGAATCTTTTCTGGACACGACAGAGGCTATTCTGAATGAGAGAGAGAGAGATTGTTAGCGTACTTGTGATGAATAGTTAATAGCACATCAAGAACTAGGAGTCATTTTTCTTCCCTGTTAACTTGCAGATTGATTTTCTTTTCTTGCTTTGACTTTCTTCCACTAATAAACATTAACAAATTTTTGCCATTGGGAAATTTGATTGGAAAACAAAATGTTCAGTTTCCCCTAATGACTGTTTTCTTAAAACTGATAACCTTTCTGAGTTCAACTGGGCAACCTGCAGACATATAATAAATAACTGAGGAAATAGAAAGGAGGATTTTTCCCCTCAAAGTGTTCACACACATGCGCGTGCTCATTGTAAAAAGCTCACTGCTTGTCTCTGTTGCCTCTCACAGAAATTTAATTAAATGCTTCCCTCACTTGTCCCCGAAAAAGATTATTCTCAGGCAAGAACTGCAAAAGAGAAAAGCAAGGCTGTATTCTTATCTTTTTAAAATGCCTGTCATGAGAGCAGATAAAGTACTATCTAGAAAGGATTTTTTTTTTCCACCATACTTCTGGCACTATCACCCTGGTGCGTCATTTCCACTCATCTGCTAAAGCAGAAACACAATGTCCTAACGCACTTCGCATGTCTGAAATGAAGAGGTCTGCGAGACAACCAGGACGCAGGAGAATCAACAGATCTCTCCCACACTCTCCTTTTGTCCAAGGAGAGGACACATGATATAACTAACTTCCTAGACTGAGAGCTTAATTTCATCACTCATTACTAATAAAGCAGAGCTGCTCCTTACTGTATCTAGCATCACTGAATTACAATAATTGTTCCAGATTCCCCCCCTCGCCTTGTTTTAAACAGTTAAAGAGTCTAGCTATCAGCAATTTCAGGGGTTCGATAGTATTTGAAGAGAAGTTTGGCACAAAAGATAGAAGGCTATCTTTCTTTTTGAATTAAATCTGGCTGACGTTTGCTTAGCTGGTTCTCAGCTTTACAAGTAAAACAAGAGAAGTAGCTTTGTTATTTCAGTCTGTTTTTATCATCTTTCAAGAACAGCTTCAATTAAAAAACAAACAGGAAATCCATGTGCTAGGCTTTGCAAATAAAAAGCCCCTTAAACAGCTAAAATGTGGGCCAGATTCAAAGGTCCTATGTCAAATGGTTCAAGGTTTTCATCAGAAATAGATGCAAGAATCCAACCCCCAAAATCAAGGCTCTACTTAAAATCAAAATCTCCCAGTGACTTCTGCCCAAGATCACATAAACCAATGGGCAGGAAGAAGGAACTCAGCTGAAAGTTAAGTTGGCAGGAGTCTAAGCTCAACCTTCTTGTATGATGATTCTTTGTGAAAGACTCCTGCACAATGCAGCAAATAACCCCTAAGAAGTTAGGGCTTTGGAGAGATCAGAGGTCTACAGAATTTTATAGAGGATTGTACTTTTTCTGTAAAACCTAAAAGCCACTTTTAGAACATACTGATAATTGTGCCTTGTTGTAATAGCCTACAGATGGATTTAAAAATTATGAAATTACAGTGTTCTATTACATTCAGTAATTCTTCCAGAACGCTGTTATCTCAGTCTTTGGATTGGGCTCAGTGATTCACAAATTCTGGAAGTGACTCATGCCACTGAGATCACCATTACACCAGGTAAGCCCTGAAGAAAGGTATACAGAGACAGTGATTCACATATGGAGCTAGGAGACAGACATTTAGCTAACTGAATGCTGCTGATTGTTTTGACCAAGTCAAAACAAGATAATTGCAATGATCGCAGTACAGAGACCAACAGTGCAGAGGCTCAAACCTGGTTAAGGAGGGAAGAGGAGAGGAAGGGTTGCTTATTTGTGCTGTTGTCTGATAGCACTGAACAACTTACACATGCCTTTCTTATTTCTTACTTTCAAAAACTCAGTGGCCACGAGTGATCTTGCCCCATATATCGAAACTTTCACTAAAGGAAAATGGTTGGGATTATCTGCTGAGGACAGTAGTAGTCACAACATTCACGAACTCAGAAGAATAAAAGCAACCTTTCTGCTACTGCTTTGCTTGCCTAGACATCAAGTCTGAAAAATCATTGAAGTTAATGCACAATGAGAAAGATGTCCTTCTTTTCCCTTCCTCCCAGTAATTAATGCAGAAGGAGGGAAAATCATGACATGCATCATGATGAATCTTAATGAGTTAAAACTGAACTCTATGGAAAGTGGCACAGGGTAGATGACCTATAACTTGACATGCCTATTGGCACGACCAGAAAAAAAGAAGCTATACTAGATGGCAAAAAAAAAAAAAAAAAAAAAGAGAGAGAGAGAGAGAAAAGAAAAAAGAAGAAAGAAAAAGAAACTATTTAAAATTGTCAGTTACTGGAGCATGTATCCAAAGTTAGGTACTTTCCTGCAGCATAAACCAGGTACTTCCAGGGTCTATCTTGGACTCCCAAACTATAGCAGCTTGAATGAGTTACACCAATGATACACCAGGTAAAGATTTGGCATGGAAAATCATATAGTTTCTTTACTCTACTATTGGCTCATGAGCAGTAAGATACAGTTAAAATAGGTTAAAAATACAGTGAAAATATGCTCACACAGCAGCTGAGGAAGGGATTGAGGGGAGAAAGAATAAGGCACATGGAAAACATATTTTTTGCATGAAATAACTGTTCTTCCTGCTTAAAAAAAAGTCTTTAGGGTTCAATGAGGAATTTCAACAGAAATTCCGAATGTTTGATGTCCCTTGAGCATATTCATTAAGCATGTACAGGCAGATTTTCAAAAATACTCCGTTCCCAACAACTCCTATTAAGAATAATGAGACTTGCTGTATGCTAAACAAATTAAAAATCTAGCAGGAATTGGATAGGAAGCAAAACCTTCATAAAAATAGCAGGCCTATGCCAGCGATCTCAACATTGCCACTTCTCTGCTTGCTGGCTTTCTGTTCTCTCATGTCAGTGCTACTGGAAACTTTTGTTAGATGAAGCAGACACTATGAGCTGGTTTCTCATCTCAGTCATTCAGCACCTAATCCAGAGAAACTACAGAAAACTATGGAGTTATTTACCTTCACCATATTTACATTGATCTGACTAGAGGAATCAGAATCTGGCCCTCAAAACTCCACATGCCATGTGTAAGGAAAGTCACTTCTTCAGCACCAACAGCATGTTCAAAAAGTGCCAAGAATCACAATATATTAATAATATTTTCTTTGAGGCATTAAGAAGCTTGGAGCTAGATCCAAAAAAGCATAGAAGTGGCTTGGAAAAAATGTCTTGCACTTTCACAGCCATCATATGTCATTCTGCAAGTGTGACTGATCCTACAGAAGACGAGCCAAAACAAAGTAGGAGATTTCCTTTGCAATGAGGACAATAATATATACTTGCTGTTAAAAACAGGCAATAAAGATGGAAAGACATGGTGAAACAAAAAAGGAGGTAATGAAACATACACATTTCTTTCAAACACTTGAAAACAGAATGAAATAATTGACCTTCATGATCAAGATTAAACTTAACCAGCATTTACTGAGATATCTGCTGACAGCAACTGTTGTTCCTAACTGAAGAAGCTAAATCAATAGATGATTTATTTAAGCCAAGAAAGTCCCCACCAAAACTTTTGCTTCCTTTTAATTTAACCTGGTATAAGGGAAGGAGGAGGGAGAAGGAAAAAAAAAAAAATCACACTTTTAATTAAATTGACACAACTATGCTTTTAGGAAGAGTCCTGGATTGCCCCTACATTCCACAATCAGGCTTTTACTACCTCTTCTGCCTGAATTTAGAAGAATATCTCAGTTTATGCAACCCAATACACAGACACAGGTATTGCTGAAGCCCTTTAGCATGCAGTATCTCTCAGAACGTCACCCAGTGCATGCTCCAAAGAGCAGTCCAGCTGAGGCCGTATTTCAACAGGGTAAACAACACTGGAAACGGGAAAAGGAGGAAGAGAGTAAACAATTAAAAATATGATTAGAAGCAATAACCAAGAAGATTTTAGGTCAAATTCAGGTGTAAATAAATAACAGAGAGGCCAGCAATGACAATAACAATGAATGGCAGCAATAGGACAAGAAGGAAGACTGCCTTGCGTTTGAGATGCTAGTCTGAAATTTGGGAGCCTTCCATTCATTTCTCATCTATGCCACAGACCTTCTTTGTGACACTAGCCAATGTGCTGTATCTCCCTGCTCTTGAGGAAATGGAAATATAAGCATCTCCTCACATCACAAGCTGGCTGTGAAAGTAAGTGTATTGCAAAATGTACAAGGATAATGGGGGCCACTATCAACTTCTAATACAGGTAGATACAGGCTGAAAACCCATATAAAGAGTAAAATGGTAACCTAGGGGAAAAAAAGATACAATGAAAATCAATGGATTTGTGGATGCAAGTTGTATGGGTCCCTCTGTAGCTATGACTTTCCCTACAAATCAGTAGGCTGATACTTCTATTAGTTAATGCTCGGAAGGATCTGCTACATCTTTCACGTTATGGACACAGATGATTACGAGAGAACAAGCTACAGCAGCATTACCAGTCATCATCTGCTCTTAGCTAGGCCTAGCAGCTAACATAAAACATATTAGTGCAGAGCTCCTTCAACAGACCATGATACATTTAGAACTCCTTTTTCCTGTGGTGTTACACCTCCTTGGTGGGTTAAGCTAACTAATGGATTCTGCCTTGCAGTGGTAACATAGGAGTGGTTTAATAAATGCACCAAAATCAGTCACATTGATTAAGCTAATGAATGTGCAATTCAAGTGCTGTAACTATCTATACCCCAAAACACAAACTTCCCATAAGGTTTTCTTGGAATCATGTACACCTATAAAGGCCTGTGCATATGCCATATATATGTAAATGTGCATATGTATACATAAATGGAAGACTCCATTTGTACAATTTAAATTTAACCTGCAGATCTGATCAGCTTGGAGAGTTTCTTTGGTTTTGCCTTTTTTTTTTTTCCTCTCTCTTCTGGCCTGTTTGTAAGGGACATCCTTGCTTATATACTGGTTTCAGCCTTCCTCTATTCATACTTATTTTTTATTTCAGTCATCTTCTCTGCTACATATTAAACAAAGGACAAACATGCTACAGATACTGAACGGATATTTAAGATGATTAAACAGACATGCACACCTGGCCCCTCACATTAACCCATATCAGAGTGTTCCATAAGGTTCCATTACAAAATATGCTATAAAATATGGTTACCAGGCCAGAAATTAATTTACTGAGTATTTAGATCAAATACCCATCTGTAATTCATATCAAGTCAAAATTCAGTGCAGTAAGCCGAAACCAGGGGAAGGAAAAAGGAAAGACAAACAGCTCAATGAGACATTAATTACCTTTTGCAATTCAAGCGGGGGAGGAAGATAAGAATGGAATTATCTCAGGTTACATGGAGAGAGAGCTTGGATTACAACCTTTTAATAAAAGCCACTAAGCTGCTATATAGAAGAATTGAGAGAAGAGTTCTACAATGAAGCCACAGTGATACTCTGGTTGGGGGGGGGGTACTAAAGAAATTGCTCATGGGAATTTTTGGCATTTGTCACAAAAATGTGTTTAAAACCAAGATGAGTTTCAGCTGCAAAGCATGAACCTGGAGTTCCCCGAAGCTCACAGATGTTTGACTCCAAGGTTTGATTCAAGCTCAACTGTATGTAAGGAGTTGAATTAACCCATTAAGATTCATCACAGATGCTATTTTAAACCAGTTTTGAAAAGCCAAAAAAAGGGGGGGTGGGGGGATTTAGGCATCTACAGCTAGGCACAAGTGGTCAGTCTCTGAATCTAATTGAGATGCCTGCAGCCAGGTTGGACTATTCACAAAAAAAAAAAAAAAGAAATTCCACCTCTCCCTCCTAAAATTCACTTTTAGTTAAGTGAGTGTAACTTTATGTGTGGAGTCACTAACTTGTTTCAGATTGGCACATTAAGCTTTCTCAGTAGCTTCATGGAGTGACAGCTAGCATGGCATTTGATTCCATTTCCACACTATACCCCTCATAATTTTGTTCCCTATATCCAGATTTCTGAGTGCATTTCAGCCCATTCTTCTTATTTGTGCCTTTGTCTGACGCAAAGCAGAAGTGAAAAGCAAAATACCAGAGACAGAGTTGATGTGCTGAAGAACAGAAGGTTGTACCTAGAAATGTCTGGAGAGGAACGTGGAGAAGATGCAGCAGGAGATAACCAGAGCAGTATTTCTCTTCACTGTGTACTCAGCCAGACAGTTGTTAGAGAGACTCCTGAGCCTGGGGAGACTGCTGAACCCAGCTGAACCCAATGCCATTCTGAACCTCAGCTCCACTCCAGCTGTTACAGAGGTGAGTGGAACTGCTGATAAAGGGCTGCCTGCTGCCCTCGGTAAAAAACACCGCATACTCTGTATTCATAGAGAAAAACTCCAAACTGTGTATCTGAAGTATTTTGAATAAAGTAACTACTGCTTTTTTTGATGGTATGGTATTAAAAATCTCTCTTCAGGTAACCATATAACAGGCTACGGTTCTTCCTTCAAGTAATGGTAGACAGATCCATTTATACTCTGAATTGTTATGAGTCACAAAGGCCTAGAGCCAAGGATTTCTTTCTTTAGACATACCATAGATGCAGGCCAAGGCCCTACTCTGAACATGGGACACATACATAGGTCAAGACATGCCCTCCACATCCTCACATGGAATAAATAGGAGCCTTGGCATTGATCAAGAACTACCTGTAACTAATCACTCCTTTTTCATCTTGCCATTTTTTTCCTTTCTGTTTGAACTTCTGACCCTTAGATGTTCCCAGGGTTGGCACATGTAGCAAAGTGCATGGCCTAATCCTCCTCCTGCTACCTGCATGTGGTGAAAACCCCACAATGGGGCTTCACTTCTGCATTTGGTGCTGAATGTTCTTATTAACATCAGATCATCCCTTTGAACTCCTGCGGCCCAGTTGCTGGTGGTCATTTACTCCACAGACTTCTAAACCCAGAAAACATCACCTAAACAACTTGCTGCTTAAGAAAACAGCATGGTCTACGTGGGTGCAACTGCCCAGGGTCAACAGAGATCACAGGATAATTCAATTTGGAAGGAGCATGGCAGTCTATCAGCCAGTTTTCAGTGGGCCACCCCAATCTCAGGACCAGGACACTCAGCGTCTCTTACCAGGAGCTGTCAATAACTACTCAAGTACCACACAAGTGCAGATATATCACATCCTTATATGCTAAACTATAAAACTTACCTCTGGCAGTCAGGTTCTGGTAAGTGTTGCAAGGATCCTTTGTATTATCCCTTACCTTCTCCCTGCATGGCCACAGGGGTAGGTTTCAAGGCCAGAGCTGTGAGCCAGACTAAGAAGTCACTGAAACACAAGTCCTGGACACTGATACCACCTCACTCACCTGCTGAAAGCTCTCCAAGCACATACCTCATTACCAAAGAGGATGGCTAAAGCTGTCAGTTCAGGCTTCTCCGACATCACTAGTGTAGTAGCCTTGATTTCTATTACAGGCAGAGGAGCCTAAGAGAATTGGGAAATGGCTGAATCTGAGGCTCCCATACCTACTTGTTCAAGGCTGCAGTTGGCTAATACCTCCATCAAGGTATGCATGGCTGCTATTTCTGCGTAGCACTGTTCTGTTTGAGGACTCTGGTGTTTTCTCACTTTGGCCCTCAGGGTCTGCATAAGTTACTTCCACCAGCAAGGGATGTTATATCGCCTTGACATCTGAATCTGACTCTTTCCATCTCCTCATCCGATATTAGGCATTCACAGAGGTATTCACGAATGCTACTTTATTTGTAGAGCTGTATCAAGTTCAGTGTTTGTACGAACATCTTCATAACTCACCTCTTGGTAATAATGAGTTGTGGCACACTGACTGAAGAATTCTGGAGAATGTGTAGACATGTGGATCATCTCCCAGAAAAAGAAAAGAAGGCTAGTTACCAGTAACTTGAATTCTTTGAGGTATGCTGTCTATGTGTTTGTTCACTTCCCACCTCCTTCATCTTAGTCTTTACTATTTCTGCTTGGATCACAGATTCAGAAGGTCTGAGGGCAAGGAATTTCTCTCTTGGCTCATGTGCACACTCTAAATGGGGGCAGAACATCAATCTACAACCACAGCTACAGAAAAAACTTGAGTGCTTTGCCCTCCTGACTCACGGTCACACAGAAAGACCAGAGACAGATCACACATCCTAAAGAAATCTGGTTATTGAAAAGTGGCCTTACTTGGTCTCATTGGTTTGACTGTTTATGTACAAGGTTGCTTAGATATTCTCAAGTTTAATTAAACGTATCAATTCCTTTCCTAGAAGGAGAAGCTTTTTTGCACTGGGCTTGTCCGTTTTGGGAGCAGGAACTGAAATTGAAAAGTAGAGTGAAAAATTGGCAGTATTGCTGACCTGTGATAAATATGCTTACAATTCTTACACCTTTATATTAGAAGTATTTTTAAGCGTTCTCTGTTTTGGGAGCCTCAGGAAGTCTTCATGAGTAAAAAAAAGTCTTTGTTTTTGATCACCGAATAATCGATACAATCATAGGAAAACAATCCCCCCATGCTTCTCCTTTAGCTTAATAAAGTATTGGTCTGACATTTGCCAGACTTTCAACTTCCAACTCCTCCTTTTAAAATGGATTATACTTTGGGAAGTATAATTAGGAATATGCTTCAGAGAAACCACTTTGACATACAGTAGCGTACTGAAAAGCCACTCAAGTTTCTAAAAAATTCAGAGAAAAATGGCATTTTTGAACAAGAACAACATGGTGAGACAGGCCCTCATTATTACCTCTTCTTGGGTATTATCTAGCCGTAACTTCCTCCTTTCTATCCGTCTTTGGCAAGATAGCACAGTTAATCTAGGCCTACAGCAAATCTTCAGAGCCTCAGACATTTTCCCAGAGGAGCAACATAGCAATCTGGCTGAGACACATAAAAGTTTGAGTACTTTTAGGATCTCTGCATTCCAAGACAAATAAAGCAGCAAACCCTTATACACACCTGCTGTGCTCAATTGCTGGCAAATTATCAGGTCTCTCTTTCTGTGGGAAGACTTTGATAAATAGCAGTTTTCCTTGGACTCTAGTTCTTCTGCAGGGAGAGGGTAAATACCTCTTCAACCTCCCAGCCTAGCTGCCAGCAACAATGACCTCTAGGCCTATCCTGGAAGCCCGAGTGCTTCTTCAGATGTCACAGGGAAGGGCTGATTAGGCCCCACAGCCAATTAACCAGTGTGAAATTTGTTCTTATCATATCTTGCACTCGCTAACTTTATTCTGAACAATAAACTAATACAGTATTAGGAGCAGCTCCAAGAAAGCCAGAAGAAAAGTAGATAATGCAAGGTTTGCTGCCTAGACAGAGTTTAGTTGGCAGCTTATATATACTGTTGATGAGTAAATGGATTTTGTTTATATCAGAGCTTTCTTCCTTGCTATGAGCCGGAAGAATGCACACCTGTTGGAAAATAGGACATACATTTCCTCAGGAAAAAAATGCTTACTGTTGACAAATCCTTAAAATGTTGGTTAGTTCTTTGTAAATACCACACCCAATAATATTTGTAACAGATTTTACCAGTTGATCTTCCTCTTCTTATGGGACCTATTCTCTATTCAGAAAGTAACTTCAGCTAAGGCTTTGTAAATAAACGGAGTCTTCATTTTAATGCCTGTTTTCAGTGTCTTCCTCCATATTAAAAAATAAAAGAAATTCCTGCATTAAGATGTGACTTGGAAAGAAATATTTTGTTTCTTTTCTGGGCAACCTTTTAATCTCTTTTTTGAAACTGTCAATTTTGAAGCAAATGGTTGAACTCTTTCATTTTGAAAATACTGCAAACACATTTTGATCTTTAAGATTTTTCATTTTCTTCTTTTTTCACTAATAAACACTATTTAGAGCATACAGAGAATCCACTGTTCAAAACAGTAAAGTTGTCCCCAAATACAAGTTCTTGTGGAACTGCTGCCTATGTGTAAACTTACTCTGTGCATGCTTTTATGTAATATTAGCCTCCCACTAGACCGTATTGACTGATTCTCCCCAGTTCATATAGTTCCCATGTCAGAGGCTTACCAGCAGTCTCTATCTGTTCTGGAAGGCTACTTCAGTTCTTCAATGAACATGTGAAGTTACTTTTACAGCACTGAGAAGTGTGCTGGAATTTTCTTCCTCTTCATTTTCTAGACTAGACATAATCAATGCAACTTACTGCTGAGCAGTACATTACATCTCTGCACCCTTCAAACAAGTCTTCCTTGGTGGAGAAAGTAAATTCTGTTTTTTCCTCTTCTACATAATTATATTCACATTATGTAAACTACTACTTTTCTTTTCACCCTCACAGCTTTGTATGCAAAGTCAAAGACAGATCTCCATTTTTGGGGTATCTAACCAAGAGGGGACAGTCTTCTCACCTGAAGTTAACCCGTTAACAGTAAATTCAACTGCACACAACAAAGCTTGCATTAATCATCCTTGAAATCTAATTACATCAAAAAAATCTCAGTTTATGCCAAGGACAAGGACAGTTGTAAAAAACTGTCATAAAGCTGGCATAGAGAGTTTAACATATTTCATTCTTATGAAGAAATAGATCATATACTATAAAATCATCTGTATGCTTCATTGGCAACTTCCCTGGCAGAATAGGTAACAAACATGAGTTACGTGATGAAATAGAGACTGGCACCATCATCTACTTTCCTTTACTGCACAGCCAAATTAAATTTTTTGCTGTTGACCCTTGCAGCCAAAATAAATGTACAGCTGGGCCAAAGCTGGCTGGTGACTCCAGCTTGCTTAGCTTTGCCGAGGTTAAGGATGCTTGGAGTATTGCAGAGGCGTTTCCTTCAAGTCTCCAGGGCAAATAAGTTTTGCAGAGGCATGCTTGAGTGATACAGTATGCTCAGCATCAAAGTAAACATTGGAAAGTAACTAGAGAAGACGTATATGAAAGAAGGGGAGCAGATCTAGACCTGAGAAGAGACACCCATTTCTCTTCTGCCCTTCCAGTGCCTGTGGTGTCCTTTCCCTGTAGCAACCCAAAGCTGGATGTAGTAAAGCTAGAAGACAAGGGAAAGAGAACAACAGACAATACAGTGTGATGTTTGTGTTTTCCTTAAAGGCCGTCCTTTCCCCTAAAGAGAAGAAGCTACCCGACAGAGTCTGATGCTCACACATAGTTTCCAGATTTCACATCTGCAACAGAGCTCATGTTCTCACAGCACTGGGTCTTACTCTGTGAGAATTCATGCCCCTTGGTCCATGCAGCTTTCATGAATCAAACTGCATTGCTTTCATGTGCTTCTTCTCTGAAGGCAGATGGGCATAAGCCCCAAACCAAACTCAATTTTCAAGCAAGCCATTTAAATTCATGAGAAGCAGCTTGCTTAATTGTTCTGCCTCATGCATATTACAACCAATTCAGGAGAGCTTCAAAAAGCTGAAGCTACCTGTGTTTTAGGTAGCCAAATAATAAAGCCTCTCTAGTATTTTCCAATCATGATGAGAGTGTCAAAAAGAGAATCAGACCAAGACCAAGGATATCTCATTATGCTGTTGTCCCTCTGTAGCCTAGGTTAATTCTTCATTTCCACTCCAGCCCACTACCTAAACTATCAGCTTAGATTATAACATTCTGCCATTCTGATACTTCTCCTGCAATCACAGTCAGGCATAGCATTCTTCCCTTTTCTCTCCAGCTATTTTAGAAGAGCAATTCCCTTTTGGCTGTGGGTAGGGTGAGTATATGAAAAATTCGTCAGATTCTTTAGTGTGGGTGACTGGAAATAAAGTGATGTTATTGGGATGCCCTGGGAATCACTGCCCTTGCTTCTTTGAAAAGGTAGCACTTTCTTTGGATTGCAATTATGAGGTAGTCAAAACATTTAATAGGCAACAGTACTGCATGCAGCTGCAACTCATTTAGAGAGCACTCTTCCTTTCCCTGGAGGTAATGTGGTGGAGAAACTGTTTCATTGCTCTTTTTGGATTGGCTTATTGTAATGCCCTTTTCTATTTTGATCAAGTTTATTGCCACAGAGGTAAATTATTGTCTGAGTTATTTCACATGTCTAGTTTATACAGCACATGTCGAACCATGTCTTTGTTTAGTGCTCCAGGATGCAGAAGCTTAGCTACAGCCCTGAGTACTACATTAGTTGTCCCTACTAATTCTTTTGATCAATAAGAGCTTATATCTTGTCTGATGCATGCTTGTCTTGAGTAGCAATGTCCTTGGAATTAGATAAGTAGGGGTAATACGTGTTGTTCCTACTCCCTCTTTTCTAGGCTTGGTGCTTTATTTTGAAGGCGTACAATTATTCCTTTATATGGTTCTGGGTAGAGAATAAAATGGCTCACCCATTCCAATTTGTTCTCTTGATGACAAAAATCAAACTCCTTAGCCACAACAGGCCCAGCAGGAAAGCAGAACTCTTAAATATCTGTTTTTGTGAGAAAGTATTGGGTACAATGGGACAGATGCGACTTTGAACTGTCAGTAACAACACAGTCAGGTCTAGTGGCTGTCTCCTTTCCATTTTCCTTACCTGTAATGCCTAGCTGTCTCCCATGTTCTGGTGGTATAACCAGGATGCCATTCCCTGAACACATTATGCTTGGCCTCACTATCATTAGTAGCAATACCTCAGCCAGATTTTCTACTAGTTCTGAGTGTTGACTCTACAAAAAGTAGACATCCAGCACCAGCACATGAACCAAAGGATCGATAGCCCAATAAAAGAAGCAACATTACAAACTTCTTCATAAGGTCTAGATACCAGTGATAAATATTCACACCAGGTTTATGCTGGTTGTATACTGAAGCCAGTGATCATGGGTGTAGGTGCAGGAACTCCTGGAGCCCCTAGCAGTGAAGTGCTATGCACTTCCCACTCGCAGCCAGCAAGACTCCCCTGAATAACTATATTTGTATTATTTGTTGCAGCTATTACTAAGTTACTACAGTCACTGAGTTTAATAGTGATCTGCAAGAAAAGACAAACTGTGAAGCAAGGAGCTCCATATTAAGTATCTTACAGCAAGCCATTGAAGGTTGTTGTTGGACAAGGCAGAGCCATCATCTCCGACGAGTCTGGCTCAAGGTCCTGTTAAACTGGTTGCAAGGAGCAGGGCAAAAATCCTAGAAAGCACAAAACAAAGGAACTCCCACTGTATGGAAAGGTGACTCTGTCTTCTGGATTCTGAAAGAGATTCGAGCAAACACAGACTGACACTAGCTCCCACTGCATCATCAAAAGAAGATATGGCCTGCCTAAATTATTGTTAAAGAAAGGCAGGCTGTTAGGTAGTAGCGCTACCCTAGAATGCACTTCTCCAAAAACTTCACTGCACCTATAATGAGTAAGCAGAGATTTATTTTCAAGAAGGCTACCTGGTGATTCTCTGTTGGCCAAACCCCTGGCTGGTCCCACACCTGGTCAGATCTTCTGGACAAGCACAATGAATGCTCATGGACCTGTAGCCCCGAGCCCAGGCCAAGCAGCAGAGTGACACCACTCGATCTGGATGCTGCCTCAAGAGGACAGGCAAAAGAGGTCAGATGCTAGGATTGAAAGAGAAGCAGAAGGGATCATAATCCACCAGGTAAACTGAGAAGACGGCAGGGGTATGGCCGAACCAGTCAATGCGACATTCAATTCTGTCACTGGTGATCATTGCAGCAAGAAAAAGGGAAAACCACTGCAGGGAAATAAATGTAGACAACAGATAAAGACAGACTTAAAATAAAGGACAGAAGGAAACAAAGTAAGTGGGAGAAAAAAATGAAAAAAAAAAAAAGAAGAAGAGAGGCCTAGAGGGGGAACCTCATTTCCCTTGAATGAGCAGATGATGGGAAGGGAGCCTGAGAGAAGGACTATTTAGTAAGGTAGGATTCTGGCTTAGAAGACTTGGACTCAATTCATTGATCATTTATTCAGTTCTGTGGACTAATCTGACATTGTGTCCCCCTTGAAAAATAAGGAAAGCAGTGTTTCCCTGCCTCACTGAATGTTTGTGAGGATGTGCTCAGGCACAACATTACATAAAGCCACAAGGACAGACTGCCAGTATGTGGTGAAGAGACACTGTCACATCAGTGAATCTGAGTATTGTGCAGTACTACCAAGCTGCAGGTTCAATATTCTGTTTGTTCTTCTACTGCTTTTTTTTTGAATAAAGGTGCCTATTAAACCAATGATACAAATATTCCCTTTCTTGTAGGTCAGATGTACTGGTCATTTTAGGGTCTAAAATAAGACTAAAGCAGCAGATCTTTAAAACTAGAACATAAAACTCTGTCAGCTATCATCCACTAAAAATAAATAAATAAAATTTCAAGATCAATTTTTAATTACCTAGAAAAACTAACTAATTTACTGGCATTTACAATACAGCGTATGGTAAACGAAAGTCTATTAGCAACAGATGTCTGTTTACATTTTCCATTGGAGTTCGGTATATTAGTTGCGCAGTAATCCTGGAAATAGCCAGACGCAGGTAAATCACAAAAGACCAATGTGAAGACATATCAGATTTAAGAGAGTTCCAGTACTTGTGCCTCGCTGTTCGATTACACATGCACTGGCTGAGTTCAGTAGCAAAACTGTCACCAAATTCAATGACGGCAGGACTGAATTCCCAGAGCAGTTCTGATAGCGAAAGCTCATCAACAAGCCCAACAAGGACATGATAAAAATAACAGGATAGGCCACCAAATTTGCTATTTAGTTCTGGACCAGTCCATGAGGCCACAGCTACAGAAAGTGAGCTCCCTGTGGAGTCCTTTCTCTTCATTCTTACCACAGCATGGCAAGAGCGGTAAGTAAGATCACAGCCTTATTGTGCTGCTAGAGGTCACTGGTGGAGACCAAGAGCACTGCGCTTGTCAAGCAACAAAAGCACTTTACCAGGTAGAAGCAATGGAGCATGTTTGTCTAGGCAACGCTCTTAATGAAAATTAAAATGTATACACATCATTTAGATCTGAAATTAAAAAGCCACATAGGAATCCAGTCTATCATTATATTGGTTTGTTACTTTGGAGAATATATTCTCATTCATAAAAAAGTCTATAACTCTTCAGCATGCATAAACGTTATGTAATACTCTCAAGAGGAAAATCCTGTCTTCTCAGAAACAGGCTGAAGTACTTAAGGATGCAGAAATGGAATAACTTTACAAAAATCTTTTTACAATAGTCTATATATTAACCTGAAGTAAAGCAGGATATTTGGAGCAAATTATTCTTGTGATACAGAAAGAATTAACTCATTTTAAGCATGCGGTCATATTAGCCTCCTTCAAAACTGCATGACGGTCAACCCCCAATTCCTGTAGCAGGTTGTTTTATACACTGAGGAAGGTAGCAGGAGTTCAAACATTATGTAAGCCAATCACATAATACAGCCATTATAGTCCTCAAGAAAGTCTTGCAAACAAGGGCTGGTCTTTGCTCAAACCATTTTTTCCTAAGTATCTTGGTTCAACTCAGTCAGTGTGCTGGCTGGCCTACTTTACTTGCATGTTATCTGGTCCCTTAGATCTAATTTCTCAATCCTTGGCAATATGACTGGGGGGAAATCAATTTACTAAAGGGGAGAATCTCATCTTTAGTGTCTTATAAACACCTACATTTTAATGCTGGTCATGTCAGGGCTGGAGCACACACACATAGCCTGTGACAGATGTGAAGTTATCAAGTTACCTGGCACATCTTAATTACTCACTAGGAAATATCCAACTCTCAGAAAAGAAACAATACGGTGACGTATAATCTAGGGGCTGATTTATTTGGGGTACCAAAGCTATATGCTTTCTATTTTGCTCTCACAGCTCTCCTCTGCCCTTCTCTTTATACCAAACATTTGGGCTTCAGGGGAAGCCAGGGAACTGGCTGTCCCCCTCTTATTAGAGATCACAGCAATCTCCCGGGCCAACTCTCAGCTTCAACCCAGAGAAGTCAATTCGGAAACTCCTAAATGGCTCAAGCTATTCACAAACCTTAAAAACTGCTTTTATATACAAAGCTGTATTTTGGAAACTGGTTAGTCAGCTTTAACTATGAATCAGTTTTACGTTGCTGTATTTCCTTCAGAGCATTCACCTTTGGGGTAAGAAAGTTGTACGGTTGTTTCTGCTTTCAAATCCATGTTTGATAAGAGACAGTGTATGGAAGCAGGCTTTCCTCATGACCACACCATGGTGAGGCACCTTTTCACCCCATCCCCAGGGAAGCTAAAATCATGCCGAGAGCTAATGCTCATTCTGCAAACATATCAGCATGTTGCAATGAAAGAGAAAACACAGATTTTGTTTTCTCATTTCATAAACATAGAAGTTCTTGTCTGTACACACCAAGGGAAAACAAGAATAATTTTCTTCCAGCCAGCACCACATAAAATTTGTTATCTCCTGACAAAAATTAGGGCCCAAGCAACCCAGCCACAGCTTATTTCCAGTGCCATAGGTGCAGCACTAGCCAGTCAGTAGAACACAAGGTGTTATAAATATTCTGCTGAACTAAAACATGGCAGTGGAAGTCTGTAAAATATATAGTTAACGTAGTCAAGCTCTTCCAAATAGCAATGCGTTGTTTAAGCAACTTCAGTCTAAGCCCTTGGCTGCTACATCCCATGAAACATTAAACCAACCCTTTATTAAATAAGAAAAAAATCTGCTTGTCTAAAATTGCATTTTTTTCTGCAAGATGCTTCAGTTCCTTGTGTTTGACCTTCTCTAGCTACTCAACAAATCCTTGTATTTTAACTTTCATAGTCTGACCTTTCTTATTGTCAGTTGCTTGCTTGTTAACACTGCCTGCACCACCCAAAGGCCTCCCAGGAAAAGTAAGTATTAAATTAAAATTTGAAGGACTCACAGAGAAGAGAGGCTTTGGCTTACATTGTATGAATTTCTGTTGCACCCGCAAATGATGTGTCTCGTTAGTTCCCTCAACTCTCATCGGCTTTTCTGCACCAAAATCCATAGGTAGAAGCCGTTTACCTCTGGATATATCTGTCACATTGTTTCTTGAAGTCAAAGCAGTTCTTGCATGAAATAGACTTGACGTGTCCTGTCATGAAATAATCTGATATGTATTCTGTGCAGGAGGGAAGGAAAGATAGGAAAGGCTGCTATTGACCACTGAGTTTCATAGGGACAACAAGATGTCCTGCCTGGGCCAGAACACTTGAGTTTATTCGTTCAGGATAGCAATTCCTGCCTATTATCCTATCTAAGGATATTTGTAATCTGCTACTATACAGTAGAAGTCTTATATTGATACTACAATACAAAAGGAACTATGTATTTGAAGAACAAAAATGAGACTGAATGTGAATGGATGTAAGAAGACATAAATTAAGGCAAGTCCCTTAGATCCCTTCTAACAGTTCTGAGCAAAATTATTTTCACCCTTTAGGAGTTCAAGTGCTATCTGTACTATATACTATACAACTCAATGGCTTGGAAGGCAATTTGGGTTTACGCAGTCTGCTAAAATCTCGCACTGGGTGTCACGCCTACATTTAAACTATATAAACACTCAAATGTGCTTACCTCTTGAGTAATAACTGAATGTGCTGTTTCTTCACCTAATGGCTGCTCCCTGTCTGTAGTGAGAAGCAAATTGTTGGTAGCTTTAGCGTAAGTGCATTTAGAAGTTGAGCTTTGTTTTTTGAGAACAACACACAGGAAAAGACAATATCTATTACCCAAGCAAATACAGCTATTTAAGTATAATACACACAGAACATATATTGCCATTTACCATACTGTGGCGGACTTTGAAATATGTAGCATGAAGAGGGGAAATAAACTGTTATTTAGGAGCAGTATTTGCACAATTTGAATTTCTGACACTCTTGTAGGTACAATCGCATTTTTTAGTGTAACTGTATCCAAGACTATACAAGTTAACCCTGTTAGAATTTCTTCCTAAAATGTTGTATTAGACCACTGAAAATAGACTGAGAGTGAAGAGATAGGAAGGAAATAATTTTACAGCAAATTAAAGTGTAAGTAATGTGAAATATTGATCGGAAACCATAAGCCCCTGAGAATCTTATTTAAAAAAGCTTCCTGAACTGGGCAGCACATCCTTTCACATAAAGTAGTACAATCCTCTACATGATACCTGGTCTCATCAACTCTGGTCAGGTTTATTATTAATTACTTCTTACAGATGTGGCAGTAGCTGGGAAAGTTAAATGGAGTGATGTATCTGGTAGAATTTTCCTACATATTAATCCCTTTTATGTTTGAATTAAGGCCAGAGGCTATGGAAGTTAATTCTGTGCTGGCCATGCTAGAACTGTAATAACCTGTGAAAACTGCAACCTTGACAAAGAGAATTAATCACTGCTTGCATGTATGGGCTTGTGAAATCAAGCAAAGGTTTACATCACTAGGAAATGCATTTTTCTTGTGCTGATTGGGGGACATGAGTCTACACGCTCACAGATTGCCTTGGCTCCATGAAATAGGGATTAAAAAAATAAACCTTTTTACCATCTTTCCAGAAGAAGGTGGACTTGCCAAGCCATTTGAAATACAAAGCTGAAAGATTTACTTGTGTAGGATTAAATGCAGGAAGAGAGAGTTCATAAAACCAGGCTGTTACTAAGACTGTGCAGGGCAAATGAAGGGTGTAGCAAGGCTGGCTGTGTAGTCACTCCCAACATGCAGCTAGGTACCTGCCCCAATCTGAGGCATTAAATGCAGTGCAGAGACAGTCTAGAGTCATAAAAAATTGCGTAATGCCACTAGATGGTGATCCTGGAAGCTCACAATATATACAGGGAGCTAGCTACTGGAAAACCCTAAACGTAGGTCCGATGCTCATCTCTCTAGCATTTAGGATTCTCTGCACAATCCTCATCCACAGCATGCAGTTCATCTGGGTAGGTGTCCAGCTGAATAGCAAAACCGAAGGGGGACGGAGTCGTTCATGTTTCTTTTAAGATGCTAGCAGCTAGAGTACCCACCAGGGAACCTGGATTCAGCTCCTACTTACAGATTCAGACCACTCTCTCCAATTTCTGAGGCACGTGCATTCTTCCACTGACTTGCTGAACAATCCAGCTTTGGGTGGGTTCCCTGGCACTGGAAATCAGGCTGTTGTGCAGCCGGCAGGACCTGTGGGGACAGAGGAGACTGAGCAAAAAGGAGGCTGACACTGTAGCATGGCAGTGAGAGCAGTTAGGTGGAGCGAAGTCTTAGGGAACCTGGCCTGAGCTCTTGCTGCTCTTATGGTTGTATGTGTTTAACTCATTTTATTCTAGATAGTCAAATGTTGAATGAAAATAAGTAAGTCCAGGCAGCAAGCAGCACACTGCTTCACACCTATCGTCTTTGCTTGTTTTGCTCTCCTTCCAGACTGTGGTTTACACCCTTGGCTGTATCTTGGCCAAAAGGAGCCTTGAGGTTAGGGCACTCCTTTAAGATCTGTGGGATGCAGGACTAAATCCCTTTGCACTGAGAAAGGAAGTCACACAGATATCTCTATTCTTAGCTACATGCTCAAACTATTACACAATTGTATAACAAATAGGGAATACTCTGAGTTCTTTTTGTAGAAAAACAGCTGTGGTTGCTGGGCTTTCTTCTCAATTCTTATTAATTAATTTCTGCCTGCATACACATTAAGTGCATTCAGAGACTTTGACATTAGCCTAGACTCCCCTCTGTTGCTTCTCTGAACTGCAGTTGTGCTAAGAAGGTAAGTAGTTAGACTGTAGGTTTTTCAGGGTAAGGGCTGCCTCTTGTTCTGTATTTGCACTGCATCTACACAGAGCCATGTAAATACCTCTGAGGATCTGGGTCTATGCGCTTGTTCAATATCATAGAAGAATTCGCCAATGGAGTAAAGAATCAAATAGAGGAATTTCCAGTCTTTAATCAATTACTAATCTGTAAGAACATCTAAAAGTACCAGACTCATACTACATTCAGGTTCATTTCTTCAATATTTTACATTGGACTAAAGAACCTTAAATTATTAAAACGAGACCCACTTTTAATTCTATGTGTATGTATACCAAGTTGCTTATTTGCACTATGTCTATTAATTATTTTCAGTTGTTTCCTCTTGTAATGCAGTAAGTGAAATGGTTTATATTCTCTTGACCTTCACTCTTCCATTTCCATTCAAAATTTGCCAAACATTCTCCCTACTCAAAAAAGCAATTATATGTTTTTTCGCTGAAGTGGGAAAACAGCAAAAATATTCAGAAACTAAGTCTCTAGGAAAACATTTTACAGGTCTCCTTTCTAGTCACTACAGACATTGTAAAAACTGTATGTCAGTTATGCCTGTAGCCAGAGGACATTTGTAGGTATTGTAAGCAAAAGCTTCATAGCTCTTATCTTCAGGCTCCCCAGTAACACGTCAGTAAACTGCCAAGATGTATGCCATGATCCAGGTCTTGAGATCATACTTCTTTTCAAGAAAGGTGTCTTGACTGAGCAACTGTTAAATGACAGAACTCTGCTGAACCCTTTTAAGAAACACCCTTGCATGGCTCCTTCGCTGGTTCCAGGCTTTATTGACACTGGGCTTTTATCACTTTCTTACAGTGCATTTTCTCAATTTCTACAGAATTTGTAATTCTGTAACATGACAAACATTATGTTCTTGTCTGAGTGGCATGAGGAAACATACAGAGGAGGACTTTGATTCTCTTTGGGGTAAACTGGCAAATCTCTGCCTGTGGGCTCAGGCTCAATCAACTCAGCTGTCAGGAACTTTGATTCATAGACACTTCCATGAGCTTTTTTTTTTTTTTTAATTCTTACTTCAGTTATATGCGTGGCTTCCACAAACACACAAGAGGACAGAATACACATCATCTCTGTCCCAAAGGAGAAAGTTCAGCTGAGGGGGTTTACTCATTTCCCAGTGTTGTCTGGCTCAGGCAGATTTGGCATTTCCACAGCTCCGAGAACAGCTTCACTTCTGGACAAGTGATTGACTCATGAGTCACAGGCAAAGCCTTGCCAGCCTGTGAGTGGACACCATATGCATGGGACGAGCGATGGTGTGGACGAGAGATTAAAAATAAGACAAAGAGGGGTTGGAATGAATGAAACTGCCTCCCAGATTGAACTGACAG
The DNA here is from genome assembly GCF_036370855.1 of Dromaius novaehollandiae. Taxonomy (NCBI): domain Eukaryota; kingdom Metazoa; phylum Chordata; class Aves; order Casuariiformes; family Dromaiidae; genus Dromaius; species Dromaius novaehollandiae. Next base: position 59,196,665 of record NC_088099.1, read on the forward strand.
GACAATTAAATCAATTCCCAAGGTATTTGCCAATCTTTTCAATAAATTAGTGTGAACTTCCTTTGCAACTCAGAGTAAGTCATAGAAATCATAGGAGAACTGCAAAGCAGGAGAGGTTCTTCTAATATAGTATCCTGAACCAAAGCGGCCAACATATCATTCAGAGAAAGACGCAAGAAATGCCGTATTACGCACTTACAGAAGCACCCACATTTAAAAAACAGTTCCTTTTTAATTTCCAACTGTTGGGAGCTGGCTCATGCGACAGTGAATGAGAGTTTATATCCTTTCTAAAAATAGGGAATAAAATGATCTGACTGCAGATGCTCTCATTTTCCATATAATCATTCAATCCTCCTTTGACTCCTGCTACACTCTCAGCTTTGCTTCAGGCTAACAGGTTCCACTATTTACCTGCGCTCCACGTTGCAATTCACCTGTAACATGCTTACACCTCGCCAGCAAGATTTCTATGGGACGAGCAACACCAAGCTTCTATATACACTGAATAATAATACCTGCATTCAGGCAGGTGTGATGCTGCATGACCACATCTGTTTCTGTAACTGCAAGTTTAATTCTGCTGAGAGTTGAAAAGTTTCCTTATACTCTCTAGGAGCTGTTTACACTCTATCTGGAACTTAAAAAGAAGAATCAAACTCAGAACATGCCCTATAAATACCAACCCCAGGATTAAAACGTAGACAAAATCATGAATATTATCTGAGGTATTACTAAGGAGTGCTCTTAATGGTCACAAAGCACTTCTCAAATACTCTGAATTTATTTGGAGAGTGTGACTTTTTGCAACTATACTTTCTTTAACTTTCCCACAATGGAACCACTGCTTTTCTAAGAGATAAACAGTACTGTTCTAAACAAGTAAGAATTCTCCTTGTTGCACATTTAAGGAAGTGAACTTTCTGATCTTTTCCTTTATGCACCTGCAGCGACAGTTCCTCTCTTATTTTGTAATCTATATATCTGGAAGTCTTTCCTAAAACTTATTCTTTGTAGGCTGATCTAGCAGACAAGGATGGGTCTGTGGTTAGGATGCCTGCCTGAGACTCAAGACTCACAGGGTGCCCACTTCGCAATAGATTCACTCTGGGATCTTAAGCAAAACACTGAATCTCTCTATTTTCCTTTGAAGCGTGATGACAATATGTCTAGTTGGCAGGGTTGTTATGAAGATAAATTCTTTGAATCAGTGTGGTATCTGTAGTTAAATAAACCTGTAAGATACATTCAGGGGTACAGCATGAAAGAGAACTGTTAATGAGTATTCCACAGAAACCCTCCAGCCTTTCACACTATAGTGGAGTGCTTTGCTTATTGTATTTTCAGAAGAACTTGCAAGAAAAATCCTGATCCAGCTGAAATCCACAATGAAACTCTGAGCTCACTGGAATTAGGATTTGCCTTCCTGTATTCAAAATAAAAGAAGCACAGTTTGCAGTAGATTTTGAAATCTAGTCCTGAGGACAGGGCTGTCAATTGGCAGGTGCAGGACAAATCTGTCAAGCCTCAAATGATCTCAAACCATTATGTAACATTATAAAATGTATTTGCCGTTCCACTCCAGAACACTCACTTAAAAAATAACCCTTCCCCCATTGTGAAGGCAGAGCACAGCCCTGCCTATGGTTGTTAACATCATTCTGTTACATGTCTAGGCTTCTCCTTTCTGATGTGGACTGGTTTGATTCCCACAAATGAGCCTGCAAGCAAATGATTACACTGTTTGCATTTTGTGCAGAAGTATGGAAACCAGCCTGCTTTGTCCAAAAGGCTGGATCCTCCGTGGGGAGAGTGTGGGAACTGGGCAAATGGGACTCTTCTTGTCCTCTGCAAGTGTGGTGCTGGGTGCGATATTAAACTCCTGAGGAAACATGCCAGTAAAAACCATGCAGATTAGAGTCTGTTTTTTCAGTATCTCAATCGTCTTCTAATCCAAAGAGAATGGATTTATTTACTTACTTTTTTGCATTTTAAATAAACAAAGCTTTATAGCACTTGGGAGAAATCTAGAGTTTGAGTAATGACCACAGAAATTTAACTTTCAAGAATGTTAGAGAGTAGTGTGGAAGTGCACTCTAGGACACTGTCTAAGCAGGACAGCTAGTTAATAAGATTTTTATGTAAGGAGTATGGGGCCCAGCCTTCTCAGATTTCTGATTTTTTTAACCATTTATAGGTCTGAATCACCTTTATCCTAGCATTATAGTTACATGCACTTTCCCTACCCTAAATATGCCACCTGCATATCCTCATGATATCCCTTCTGATACTTCATAGCCTCAAGGCCTCTCTCAGAGAAGCAAACTGTACCACCATCAAAATTAGGAGCTAAGCAATTCTTCGCTAGGTGTAGCAGCACTAACTGTTCAGCTCTGCAGTTGCAGAGCTAATTCCTTTCCCAGACCCTGTTATTAAGATGTGGAGTGACAAGCATGGATTGAGTGGAGTAATTTCCTTCCTACAGAAAGGTCAGAGCTGGGAAAACACTAGCTACAGTGATTTGCAAAGGTTAATGTTACAAATACAGCTTGCTAATTAAAGATGTAGAGCTTCTAATCACGTCTACTGGAACAACTCCATTGTCTTTGGGAGGAGCTGGGTTCATAAGACAATCTTTCTACTAAGGTGAAAGCAGTCCTAGAAAAAAAACAAACATCAAAAATAAAGGCAAGCCCTACTACGGGGAAGATGGAAGTAGTATAGAAAGCACATACCTGCTGTCTCTCCGGGGGAAATGGGATGCTCCTAGCTCACCCCAAGGCAGTGCTGATCTCTGCATCAGCTTTGTTCGAAACATGCCATGGGGAGTTCAGTCTTTTGGATATGAGAATATCGTCATTCTTCACCTGTTTTCTTTCAGAAGTGCCTTGACTTTGTCTTGAAGCCTCAGCTCCAGGAGGCAAGTAATTACGTGACAAGTTCAGCTCTCATTTAAAGTAATAGAAGGAAGTTTGTAGTCTCATAGCTACAGAGAGGGAAAACTGGCAAAAAAAAGAAAGGATCCCTTAGGTTCAGTATCAGCAGGGTGAAAAGGTTCAGTTCCAAATGTAGGCCTGACTCCTGAATTTTCAACATGTGAGAGTGAAAAACTGGTGACACCACAGTAATGAAATCAAAGTAATGCTACCTGCAATTAAGAATTGTATGCTTCTGTCAGGACAAAGGTACTGACACAACTGGTGTAGCAAATGTTCCAACTTTAGCCCTCATAATCCTCAGCATTAATGCTTTCCTCTAATGTTTTCCACTAGAAAGAGGCTTTGTCCTACTTCTCCCTGTCTACCTACGCTGGAAGTTGACTCGGCAGTACCAAGCATTCACCATTCTTTCGCTCTTGGCTATAGGTGAAGACACCTCTTCACACCCACAGAGCCAAATTCCTCATTCACTTGATTCTCCATTGATTTAAGTTACCCTGCATCCTCACTGGTGAAAGAGCAGATATTGGCACATGTCTGTGAAATACTGTGAGCCTCTTCAACATGAAAGATACTATTAAACAGGAGACATAATTATTAACCTGTGAGCTAGAGCAGACTGTCTGAGAACTTGGAAACAAACCTGTAACTTTTAAGCAAGATCAAACTAGTCACCTGAGGGAGGGTGGAGGGGGACAACAAAAATGTATTTCATAGGGCAGAAGGGCAACACCAGTCTTGTTAGTGCCTGCTAATGAATACCCATTTCTCTTATTTTCCATCTGAAAATTAAAGTTATTATGAGGTAGATATTTCCTTGGTCCTACGTCACCAAAATACCTGGAGCCAGATTCCACTAGCTGGGCGTCTCTAAATGATACTCAGTATCTCACAACTTGTGCCCCTAGGTAGCCTATTAAAATTTGTCCCTCACTTATTGATTTACGTTCATTGTGGTGTGAATAGCATGTTCACACATATCTGACTAACAACTGATAAACAATATTAACAGCCTGAGCCTTTGTGGATGACGATGATTTGTTACTTATCAGGTAAATTCATCTCTTACATTTGCTAAAGCTCAGTCTGTCTTCCCCAGGGCTCGGAAACAGCAGTTATGTGCCCCTAGGCTGGACTGGTACTTCTCCGAAGATTGTCTTGCACGTGAGAATCTTGGTCTACCCCATACGCTTCAGTAACACCTCAAAGTCCCAGAGAAGATCAGAATCAGCTTGTACCTTACACAAATTAAAAGATAGTCCCTCGCTTGAATAATGAGGGACAAGTGAATAACCTCCTTCTCTGCCTTTGCTGTCATTTACCTGCTTTCTGGTTTTCTGCCTTTCACTTTTGCACTCTGCCAAGCCCAGTGACATTGAACGGCGAGTTTTCCCATGCCTGTTTGTTCTGATTGCATTTGTACGCCTCCTCCCCTGTGCTTCTGCTCCTCGACTGCACACTTGCACCACTCTTGCTGCTCCACTGGGGAAAAACTGCCACACTACTAGCAAACCACAGGCGCTACGTGACTGACAACTGGTGCAGCCTCCCTGCCTCAACCCAGAGGGCAGGAGGCAAATTCCCAGCAAGGCTGCATGGGACAATTCAATAGATTCGTAAATAGCCTTTTTTTCCCCCCCCCCAGTCTTTATCATCAAAATGTAATACTTTGTTTCCAGGAAGCCTGATGTTAGTCTGTGTCTGCCTGACCTGCCATAGTGCCCCGTGGGAGTAGAAATGCTCCATTCCTTGAAACGGCATAATTAATACCAGAGCTGCAACTCCTCTGAAATACCATGGCTATCCAGATAGACACAGATTAACATCTAATCAAAGTATCTCGAAAAAACAAACAAAATGAGTCAAAACTTTGAATTGGAATACAAATAAATGTTGGAACAGTAGAATTTCCTGATTTTTAACGTGCTCTGGTAATGTGGCAGCCTTGCTATACCTTCTAAAGTAGCTGCACAGATAAGTCAGAAGAAAAAAAGGTAAAATAAGTAAAACACAACGCACTTGTTCAAATTTTACCTCAGGCAAAACTTTATGGGAATCTGATCTGTTTCACCCCCTAGCATGTATTCCATGCTTCCTAATAAATGTGAACCAGATCTAATTCTTTTGTAACAAGGCTCTGCATCTAGGATGGCTTATTTTTTCAACTCTGTCACTGCCCTCGTTTACTGCACTGGGTGGCAAACTATTCAATCGCTCTGTGCTTCAGTTTCATTGTCTGCAAAATGAGGATAATTGTGCCAACCTCCTTTGAAAAAGCCCCCCAAGATATGTCTATGGAAAGGCTCATTTGACATTAAACAGAACCTTCTTTCCCATTTTAAGTGCCATGCTGAGGGTTACATGCAGGAATTCAGTGGCATAGCTATAAAGCTGTACTTCTTATCTTTGAGGTTCATCTTTTTAGACCTGCCATTACAGGAAAACGGACGGTAAGGTATGGTAAAACGAGCATAACTAAAAATGGGGATGAGATTTCCCTTTCCAGCAACAGAGATCTGTCCTCTCTTCAGCACCAGAGAGCAGGAACATCTCCTATGATTACACTAACACAGAACAAGTTAAATAGTAGCCCTCACTGTTCACCATAATTAATATTCTCTCCTCACACTGTCTCTGTTTCCTTTGATGACTTAAACACCAGCTGTAATGAGCTGTCCTCTATGCTTAGGTTTCGTTTTTAGTCATGTCTTCAAAAAAACCAAAACCTTTAGTTTGTTCAATGACATTCAACCACATTTTCCCCCTTCTACAGAGTATAAGCAAATCAGTCATCAACCATGATCTGCTTCCTTTAGGATACACACCTTGAAACAGTTACAAAATGTTGGAATAGCTCCTTTTATTCACTCATTAGATTCAAATAACATTTAAATGTGTCACATAGGGGAGCAGATCACTGAATGTGACATTTCAGTAGTGTTTCCAGTTACCATCCACTGAAATGAAAGACTGGTTAACAATGTGCAAATGGCAAAAACATTAACCTTTTATCCCCACCATAAATGCTTTCTCCAGCAGAACTTTTTGGAAAAATGCCACTGTTGTGTCCCTATCACCAATGCATCATTATTAAAAAAAAAAAAAAATCCCACCCACTGGACGAGCTCCCTTAAGGGGAGCATCTATGTCCACCTGGACAGAGTTGCCTCCCAGCACAGGTGGCGTTCACAACATGGAAAGAGGCAGGTAGTCCAGGGCTGCAATTCCTGTTTGGGCTTACTTGGAGTGCAAGCCCCAGGACAGCAGAGCAAAGGAAAGAAAAGTAATAAATAAAAAGAAATCCTCTGAGGGGAAAATATCAGCCCTGACATAGTAAGAAATCATTATAGTGTAAGCATGCGCTCATTTTATTACTGTTTTAAATAAACAAACAATAATATACAATTACTCATTCAATTGTTTTTCTTCAGATACAGAAAAGTATCACTCCATTGCTCAAGGCAAAATACTGTTATTGCTCAGTCTTTTTCTTTTGTAAGAGACTATTACCTCACCACATCTTTTATTCGTTCTTACAGCTTTTGAAAGTTGTGTTATGTATACTGACTGAAAAACTTAAAATAGCTATCAAGTGAAAAAAGAAACCAAGCAGGAGATATAGGAATAAAAGGTGTTTTTGATAAGTAGGTGGCAACATGTTCCAAAATGCCTAGGTTTATATTTGTTGAAGAGTAAATGAGGGTGGGTAACAGCAATGTGCTACTCTGAAGCTCAATGAAAAGGGGTGCAAACGCTTTGGCACAGGAAAAGTTATGCCTCCTAGGAGATTTATGGGAAGGCAGAAAGGGGAAAGCACAGATTCAGACATGCATTATGTGCCTCAGGGGTCACAACAGGCTGAAGAGAAATTCACCCAAACGGCCTTTTTAGTTACACTTCCTTCCTCCCCAGAAGTCTTCCACTTTCTCTGTCTCTGTTTTCAATAACTTCATCTGCCTTCTTACTGTCCAGCATCTGTGTTTCCCTTCACACTTTCCAGCCTGATGAATCTCTCTGTAATGGTGTGGTTGCCCAAATGTCCACACTGCCATCCAATTAACAGGGAGATTCAGGTCATTTTCCTGTGCTATGGAAGATACTTACATTTTTATATGCCTTTGTTTAAAAATGAATTTTTGAAGGGCATAACTTTACCTTTTTTTAAAAGAACACCCAAATCTTTCCAGATCTTTCTTTAGCTTCTTTGACACATAAAGATTTCATAACTAAGCAAGGCATAGCTCCTCCTTTCAGGTGTTTCACAGATTTGGATCTAGGTCCAAGTATCACAGAAATAAGAAAAACATCATCAAACATTGGTGCAGCTGAATATGAGAAAGAATATTCTTGGCACGCGTTGTAGGTTGGTAGGAGGGAAGAAGAGCGTTCTGTTTATACAGACATTTCTTATGTTTTACTCATGCAAAGAGCTTTTCCCTACTCGTGAATGCCTAAAATACTTCTTTCCCTTTTTCCTAGAAGATGGGATAGGTACACTATCTACAGCTGTTATGAAAATATGGGTTTCTTTCTACTTTTCCTCAAACTCAACAACTGTAAATTTTTGTAAAGTGAATGGTAGCCCTCAGGGAATGAGCTCTGCACACCATGCTGGGGACCGAACGCTGCTGCATCAGTGCCACACGCAGCAACCAGCTGGATTTGACGAAACTGGATGTCCAGACAGGCACAAACAGCAGCGCTGGGGGAGAAAGCAGGAGGGAGGGGATGCTACCCAGAAATTTCATGCCATTAGAGAGATGGGACTACTCCTTAGCCAGTGAGTAACAACATATGTCAGTGGCTGTAGTATGATGTGGCTGTCAGATTTTAAAATCATCTTTTTTGCGTATAAGAAAAGAGCCATTTCTGGAATTGTTAGTACCTTCAGATATGCACTGCCACTCACTTTTTCTTCCTTCAGGGCTCAGGTAGTAGTCTCATCCTGACAGTTTAATAAGCCTAAATGAGTTTTTATTTGTTTGGTAAATGAGTCCTAAGAAAAGGGCCATAAACAAGATGAACGAGTACAGTTGAAGAAACTACTAGTCACATGCAATCCACTGTCACACAAGCTTACTGTAACAGAGGCTTTTCCCAAAACAAAGCAAGTCTAAAACGGTGTGCAAATTTTTTGCAGACCCTTTAGCATAGGGTGAAAATCCCTATCTTGGGCTGGACTAAACAAACACGCAAAAATACCTTAATTTGTGAACTGCGTATTGGCCAAATGCAAGGGTAATATAAAGTTGCTACTGTTACAGAAGTGGAAAAGAAACTAAGGATTTTTTTTAATTAGCGTTTCAAAGAGAAAGAAAATCTGCAGACCTTGGACGCTTACTGTCCTGCAGGCTGATATATCCTGTGTAGTCACAGCTCTTAGAAATGATTATGGTACTCTTCTGCCCTGATATCCCAAAGACCAATCCTCAGTCCACATTAACCAGACAGATGCAGACACAGAGAGACTCTTACCTAGTATTATGAATCATGCCTGAATAAATCATATTCATCTGGTCATTAGAGGAAGTAAAGACATTCAATGGGGGCACAAAGCACAGCTAACGTTCACAGTACAGTAATAAAATATACTTAGAAATAGACTCCTGCCTTTAGGCAGGAAAAGGATTTGTTTTTCCAACACCATCTATGGACAGCTAATGCAGAGCTGAGTTTCGCTATCTGTGACTGGTTTTGCCTGCTCGCACGCTCTCATTGAAGCCAGAGTTTTGAATATCACATTTCCCCGACCCTCAGTTCACTGTTAGAATATGCTTATTATGATGGCACTTGTTTTACTTCTGGTATAATCACAGACATTGTGAGAAGGGCTGCACTCCTCTTAGCGGTAAGCCCACAAGCATTTGAGACTGCCTGAAGATCATCACTGCCTCAAGGTATAAACGGAGGGTGACTGCTGACTGGCTTCAAATCGAGCTGCCCCACGGATGGGGGCGACTGTGTCAGGTCTTTCTTTAGCACTTGCAACCCAACAGGCGAGATTGAAGCACCAGACAAACTTGTCATGGTAGCAGAGAACGCAGAGATTTTGTGTACCAACAGAGTGAATCTCAGAATCTGATGCAGAAAGCCCCATTACCTGGTCTGCTGGGGCAGCTAGAGAGAAATTTATTTCATTAATCAGGAGCTCCTGGATAATTTTTTCACTTTGTCAGTAAACATCAAGGAAGCTTCTTTACCAGGCTCTTGTCTCTTCATTTTTAGATTATGGGTTAATTCTCTTTCCTCTCAATCTCTTGATATAGGGAGGAAAACATGGAAACCTAGTCTTCACTGAAGACTCACTTTCTGAAATTTTTATAGCTATATCCAGCAGCATGCCTCAGCACTGCTCAGTCACCCCCCCCCCCCAAAAAAAAAGGAGAAAAAAGAAGAAGAAGAAAAAAACCCTTTTGATAGAACCTCAGTTTAGGTACCAAAACAGCTATCAGTCTGTGGAAACATTAGCTCTGAAATACCTTTGGGCTGTGTGTCTCTATATAACTTTTCCTGGAGAATTTCATGACTTGCAACTTGATCCATGGGTCTTGCACAGGAATGAGCTTTTTCAAATGTCTTAGGCTGTGCATGGAGTGTGCAGTCATGTCATACAGCCTGGGGATCCCTCCGGTAATATTTAAAGACAAACGTGTATGTCACTGGGACCTGATGAACGTAGCTAGTGCATGGTTTGCTAAAGCTCGTGGAATAAACTGTGGAAAAGACATCTTTAGAGAAGGCTTCTATGACTGTGGCTTATTATCCTGCCATGGACACTCATGATTACCAAAATAGTGTAAAATATAACTCTTTTAGTTCAAAACTATTTGAAAACTAGCAGTTTAAGCTTTCCAACTTTGGATACACTGATAATAGCATCATTTCTGTTAAGCTCATGAACCGAGGGTCGGTTTCCCCATTTGAGTTTCTATTTTGTTTTGGCATTTCCAGAAAGTTAGGAGCCTTCATCTTGCTGATAATTGGCAAGTGCTGATACCATACCATAGTAACTTTATCATCAAATCCATTCTGGGCCCATCTTCAATTTTTTCAGAAGACACAACAGATATTTTGAGAAGTCAGTCAATGGTTAATTGACTAATAAACAAATGGTTAAAGGAAATGGTTAAAGGAAAATGAAACTTTTGGAATATTATTCTTTTTATAGGTGACTTTTAATTTGTAATTTTAATAATCTCTATAAGGTCAATGGAAGGCAGAAGAGTTATGTAAACCCTCCAGCTCACTGTTTTGTTGTCATACTGGGGATATGGCATTTTTATCTTTAAGAATCAGGAGGAAAGGGTTGTGTCCTCATGTTAAAGAACATAATGAGGCTCAGGGGAAATGCAGCTCTGCTAACTTTCATTACTATTTACCTTTGAGTCATCCTTAATTTCCTGATTTTAGCTAGGTTTGAAAAGAAAAACATCACACAAATTGTTGTAAACTATAAACAAAATTTCATACATGCTCACAGGTAATACATACATTTGTACATTTTAGAATTACAGATGAGACATAGTGAAAACACACACATTCATGTATATATAAAGATATTTTCTTACATCATCTGGTAAATAATTTTGTTGTTTTAAAGAATGCCAAACAGCTACAGGACACAAGCTGTTGATATATCTGTGCAAATACCTTTAGATATTTTTGCAGGTAACACTGGATGCATAAAACTAAGATTAAAATAGAAAGTAGTTTGCTGAAGATTTGACTTTTCCTTGTTAGAAGGCAACTGAGGAGGATTTCTGTTTGTGAAATACTAGCAATAGGCTAGGCACGAATGAACTTTGTACTGACGTAAGAGGAGCTTGAAATCCAATCTTCATAGAAAGCAACAAACAGAAGCTATGAAACTCTGTACATAGTGATTGATGAAGACAATCCTGTTCTCATAGAACAAGCTAGGAAAGAAAAAATAGAACTAAGACCTGAAAAATGACTGAACCAGAGAAATGGTGGGTTTGAGGAGTATTCCTGACAGCACAGACAAGAACTGAAGATACAATAGGGACGGCTGATTTTTAACACTTTTTGTCGAGAGCACCATTTCTAAGGAAGAACAATCCCGCAATAAAACTCTCACTGTGGCCAAGGACAACTTTATATTGCACATACACAACAGAAATACATATCCACAGTCCCTGAACCTGCTTTACCTGATCTTTATGACTCTGAACAACAGACTATGTTAGCATAACTTTTACTCTGCCAGACACGTATGTTCATTTGACCTTTCGGGGAAATTCATGCTAAGTCTCAATACCAAAACAATGTGATTTAACAGTTTGGTGCAGAACCCTGCATGTCTCATCTAGTCATCTGAAAGAAGACATGGTGAAGGCAGGCGTGGAACAAAGGCAGCCTAACCAAAAAGGCTGAGCAGCATCAGCTTCAGGCGGAAAATGGGTCCAAAAATAAGGCCAATGTATACATCCTAAAAACATGAGTTGGCATATTTTGGGCTGAAAACCTAAAGGTTGATCCATATATCTGCATCTAGGTACACACCAAGTTTGCAGAGGTTTAGAATAACATAGGACATTGCTGAAATAGCTTTAAAGGGCTCTGCAGTATTAGGGCAACATATCGATGGCATGACACAGCTGTGACTAGAGGGGCTTTTCCTGATACTAGTATATCAGACTTGCTCTTTAAAAAAGGCAAATGGAATGCAAAGAATATTTGAAAGGGATCCCTATGCTATCACAACAACAAAAACATATCACCAATGCACCGACCTTGGAGGGAGGTAAAAATTAACTAAAAGTATTTAGTCACATTTGTTGGTTTACAAAATGTTCTATTTAGGTATCAGCAGGAAAATACTATTTATATTATGAATATATTACTGCAAGCCCAGAGCTGATATTTCAATATAAATTTATATTATGTCATGTATTACATGGGGAGACGAACAGTCATAGAAATGGTTAAGGAAAACAGACCAACACATTTTATGAGGCTTGGAAATTTAATAAACCACAAGATAAATATTGACAAGCGGCAGACAGGAGGAACAGGTTTGTAAAAAGATATAAAATTACTGTTCTAAGGTGCAAGAAACCTTGAAGTTTACTAACGGGTTGCACGAGATATGTTCCTGGCATACTCTCCTGCTACTAAGTAAGGTCAACCATGCTTAAGCCATACAGAACTGAGATGACTTTTAATGTTCTTTTGAAGCAATACTGCCATCTAGATGTAACCTCCTTACCCATACTGGCTGCTGCTAATCATTTATTATTTAGAAGACATGGTTGATCCAATCTGATTAGAATAAAACAAAAGCAAAGCACACCCTATGTGTAAAATATATCCGCAACTAAAGATTCAAATGTGGCCTCAGACATTTGCTACTTCAGAGGAAAAGCTGATCAACTTCAATTCCTCGATCTCATGGATCAAGGGAGGGTTGGGATACCATAATGTAGGGAATAGCTGAGGAAAATTTCAAAGCAATTACATTAGTGGACTAGATCCCACTTCATACTAAGTATATGTGAGAAAAGATAATACAGTGTACTATAAAAACACCTCTAGCAATTATAGGCCCCCCACCTTGGCATATATGCAGAGATTGTGAGGTACTGAGAATATCCTTATCAGCAGCTTTTCTTGTGAAGTAGGTAAGTACTTTTGTTCCTGTGTTACAGCTGGGGAACTGAGGGCAAAGCTGTTCAGCTCCTTAAAAATATTTGGAGACATAACTCCTAGAGAACTAAGTAACAATTAGGTATCAACATACTTCTGAAGATTTTGAGCCCACTGACCCACAAGGTCTGTACAAGAGCAGAGATAGATACCCACTTGCAAACTGAAACACCTGCCAATGGGCCATCTTTATTTCTACATGAGCTGCTGAATTTTATTGGCAAGTTGCAAGTTTGGTGGGTCCTGAGAAACTGCAAATTCATTTCAAGACAGAAACTGTAAGATTTGTTATAGCTTCTCTAGCACCACAGTATTAACAACGTTCTCCTCCAGAAGAAAACCATTTTCATTCCAGGCACATGCACTCTCCCTGAATAGGCATAGATCTAGACTTAGATGGGAGAAGGAAAAGGTTATGCTGATTTTTATAACCCTGACCCTTTATCTAAAGGGCACATAAGATCTAAGCAAACCGCCCAGAACTTCCATTATGAAACTCTGGCACCCAGTCCCTTAATGCACCTTTGTACTTCTCACTTGTAACATGAAAATACCATTCAACCTTTTAATGCCTGCAGAAGCAGCCCCGATTTGCATTGCTTAGTAGAGGGAATAGTGTGCGAGCCCATCCACAGAATCCCGCACTGCCGGTGTGCTGAAGACAGGCTGAAAACATGGCACCTTTTCACAGAACACACCTGGGTCATGTATATAAATAGGAAATGCAAGTGGCTATTAGGTTATGTTTATTCATTCTAACTCATATAGGCAGCGAAGAACCCATGCAGCTATGAAACAGTTTGCCAGACTTTAACAAAATGTTATCAAGTTCTGAAAGTATCACTTACGCTGCTTTAAGCGAGAAACAAGGCATATTGATCAGCTAATCCCAGGCTCGGTTTGAGTGGATAACAGTTAGGAGAACCTTCCTCATAGAGATTTGACATAGAAATCAACTAAAAAGCAAATATGGATCATCATGGAACAATTTATAAAATCACTTCTAGATAGTGCAATGGCATGATTAATAACCAAGCAGGTACAGAATACAAGATCAGATCATTCTCCAAGTCTACCAAAAAGGCGTATTCCTTTGGATGTACAGCAGAGTTCAAAGCTGCAGAAAAGGTAGGAAACGTAACAGCAAAATTATCCCACTGTTGAAAAGGAAGAACAGCAAAATGCTGTGATGGTCTGAGTTTACAGAATCTTGCTCTTCACTGCTCTGCAGCTCATGTAGTCCTGCACTGTTGCAAAATGGATGTAAGGATATTACAGCCATCATGAGTGAGTTATACTGGATTGGTAGCATTGTACGGAACCTGTAAATAACACTGGAGTTGCTGGACAGGGCAGAATTAATACACAGAACACTAGGAAATCAAAGAAACTGCTGAATCTCTTTTTTAGTGCCTGAAGGAATGGGTAGTTCTGAAAATATAAAAGAAATTCCCTGTTTCTAGGAAAAGGCATAATCAGCTTTGCTATGACTTCTTTAAAAGTAACTTTGGCATTCAGTAGGAAGAGCCCACAAAATGGCACGATCCCTTCAGAGAGCCTGTGTGTCACGCTTGCTCCATCTGCTGTGATTGCAATCCGCCCCCCTCCTCGTTCACGCACTCTGCTTATTTCTCAGCTGCGGCAGCAGCAGCCTCATGGGCAGATTTCCTGCGAGTGCGGTTACACTCAATGTGGGAACGCAGGATGCAAACAATGAGCACTTAATAAGGGCTTACAAGGTTTTTTTCTGAACTTGCGTTCATTTCATTGCTAATGCAGTAATTGATTACAGTTCAAGTTGTATGCAGTCAAAATTCAAATAAACCAACAAAATCCCTTTCTGGGAAGTTACAAGCCATCAGAGCAGCCAAAAATTTAAAGAAATACCTCCAGTGTTTCTCAAGACAAACAAATGGCTCGCCCAAGGGTTGCTAAAGAATTTAGTGTAAGGCAAAGCAGAGCAGAGGCAGAAGTGGCTCAAAGCTGTGTTGAAACTGAGGGTGGGCTGTCTAATTCTGAACAATAATCTGCCCTCAGCCAGCTCACTTCTGTTATCTCCCATTTGAGGTGACCTCCTCCCAGTAGTAAGCTTCCACAGTACAGTCTTCCCGTAAGCTGTCCATTTTCCAGACAAAGAAAGTGCATGTCTTCCATATTTCAGACTTAGGGGTAAAAGAGAGAGAGAATTAATAACAGTAGAGGAACGTAGCATCCATCTCCTCTCACTATTCACCAAGGCAAAATGCCATGCAGAATATTTCAAGTATTGTGCTATATTGTTATGAACAAAGTATCATTTTAAACTACAGGGACAAAGGCAGATTTCCTGGTTTTCAGTTGATTTCTGGGATTTCTTTCTCCAACTTTCTGGATGGCTTCAGTGAAACTCTAAGGATTTTCTCCTTACTTTGGGTTTGTGATGGCTTCCCTCCTCCGTTTTAAGTGCCTCAAAGTTCTTTAATCCTTTAGCTTCATTTCCTCACGTAGAACTATGAAATCATACAGAACACTGCAAATAGGCATCTTTTTAGCAGTTTTTAAAATGAATAAGTTTCCCAGAAAGAGCAAGAGAGTATCTGTAGAAATCCTGTAATGCTCTTTCTTGTGGTTTTTTTGATTGTATTCAGTTATTTTAAGAATGCTTCTTTAGAGAAAGCTCGTCTGTCAGGTTTGCCTGTCACCACCTCTTGTTAGTGCAGCTAACATTTTTCATGCAAGTAAGTTTGGTGACCACTGTTGAATGAACTAAGAATCACAGCACCCAGTGGGCGAATGTCCATATCACTAAAGGCACTGTTCTGATTGGCACTGACCAATCACTTTTTGGCAATGCCTGCAGATAAAATGAGTAATATTTTAAGAAATAAAAGCACGGTCTACCCAGAACATGCTTGAGAAACAAGGTTAGAGCAGCATAGAGAAGTTTGTATTTTTACTGTCAAGCTGCATCTCTTCTTTGGATAAGGAACAGGACAAAACCTCTGAGCCCAGCTGCCTCTAGGAAGACTGATTTCAATTGCTAGAAATGTAATCCAAGTCGGCAAAAACGTTATATCAAATGTGTCAAATGTTGCATCAAAATGTGGCAGGAGGATATTTTTCATCAGTTGTTTTGCTAGATGTGTTCTTTGCCTTAATACTGAAGTAATTCCACTGAAGTCAGCAAGTTCCTGCTAGTTCCCAATACAAAGCTCCCTAGCCCTAGCAAAGGTGTGCTTCCATTTATGGTAAAAAGCTTATTTTCTCAACTGCCTATATCCATTATGAGATGTTTTCCCTCATTTTCACCTCACTTGCATCTTCTGCCAGATCCTATGGTGAGGTCAACTTCTTGTGATTTGTGTCCAGTTACTGGAGGTTGGATTTGCATGCCCTGGTCCCATGGAACCTGACAGAATGTTGACATCAGTGGGTCCACGCATCTAATAAGGATTTAATTTATATACTTTTATTAAATATTCAGCTATTAGGGTAAGATGAGCCAAGACAGATTTAACCCCCAAACTGGTAAATTTCTTTATGTAAAACCAGAGCTGAAACCAATAATTTTATTTTCCTATGATCATTTTATCTTATCAAAGATCATGGAAAAAATCTTATACTGTCATTCACCTAGATACTCCACACCACCGAAACTACCTGCTACTAATTCTACAACAAGCAGAATTTTCTCATCTTCTGCTTTTCTGGATGTTCCTTCTTAATGAGACATCCATCCATCCATCTGTTTCATTAGGCTTTTGTCAGGGAATTTTGCATTTCAATTAAATGAGAGTATCTTAAGCATTGCTCTAACACAGTCATCATTCCTTTTGAGGTGTTCACAGTAAAGCCACTGCAGATCATTCTTGGTTTGCTCAGAAGCTGCAAGTGCCATTGCAGCATCATTGCTAACTGGCTGTGCTGGCAAGGGAGACACTGGTGTTTCTGCGCCCCCAGCTATATGAGATGCAGGGAGTTGCAGATACCACCGCATAGCCCCGCAGCTGCAGCTCAGCTCTGGTTCACGAGGACACGGCAGGATCCCCACAGAGCCCCTGCCACCAGTCAGGGAGCCTCTTCCAGTGGCTCCTTCCTGTCAGCTCACCAGGGGATGCTGCATGTGCCCTGTGACTCTGGGCCAGGTGGACACCCACGTCCTCTCTAGGGTCATAAAGGTTTGCTGCTGCAGGGGACATGCGAGACAACTACAGTCAATACATACACATTTTATATAACAGACTGTCCTTGCCTGCGACACTTTTGCTATATCTAAACCACCAAATAACAGATGGTAATGACAAAACCTTCTGCAAAATGAAGAAATCAGCTGATGTGGTAAAAGCACTGGTCCATAAGAGAACCATCGATAATGAGGCCACGAAGAAAGAGCGCTTGGGTCATCCCATCAGACTACATCATACTCAGTGCATCATTACACCCGACATTTCATCTAACCTGTTTAATACCTCTACTGATAGTACGTTGGCTGTGTTGCTGGGGATCAATTTCTCTTATTATTATTAGGCATTTTTTCCCCTGCTGTTTAATCAAAGTTTGTTTCACCCTGGCCCTGGCGATGATTAAAGATCCCATAGCTATTTTAGCAGGAACACTAATTCTGTTGTTCTACTGCAATTTTAGTTTAGTCATTAGCATGCTGTGCTTACCTAACATACTCTTCTGCTTTCAAAAGAATACAGTGTTTTTGTCCTAGGTTGTGACACAGAGTTTATTGTGTTGTTTCATATAGAGATGCTGCCTTCTAAACTAAAGGATAGCTACAGAAATAATTCAACATGTACAGAACAAAATGCCTATCATGCATTAAAGTTACTGCTGTCTGAAGAATATCTGCAGAACTACACATTGCTAGATGGGAAACACATGCAATGATCTGCCTATCTTAACACAGAAACTTTTAAAGAATTATATGGTGTGAATTAGAAAATGATTGATTTTTTTTAGCATGAAAATCCTTTAGATTTAATGAAACTTTCCTTCTTCACTGTCTACAGGAATCCACAAACTAAACAGGGGCTCTACTCATTCTCTTTTAATGCAGCACCCCATTTCTCTGTGCTTCCCGGTAAAAGTGCTTGGGAAGCAGGCTGAAAGCCCAGGAAATGGGGAAGGGGAAAACAAATTTTTCCAAGAGGTGACACCAAACTGCTGTCTGAGGATCCTGTGGAGGAAAAGGAAGGGACACTCCCACTCCGTCTTTCTTAGATTCCCCACTTAAAACCATTTTCTTATTTGCGGCACAGAGTAGGTATTGGGAGGGAAGGACAAGCATTTGGCATGCAAACAGCTTCTGTGTAAAATCTGGGATGCTTCATGTGAGAACAGACTGCTTGATGCTCTCTCACTCCCAGCCTCTCCCCTAGCTCTCCCCTTCTTGCGAGTAAATAACTTACACGTTTGTGGCCTGAAAATGATTGGCTGAGTAATTAATTCCCGGCCAAGTAAAAGTGATAAAAGTATTCTAAATTAGTCCTAAGTGAAACTTTAGTATCATTTATATTTTAATCCAACCAGGTTTTTACAGTCTTGTTATAGAAAGCAAACAGCTGGCTGCAGTTCAGAGGGCTTTTGTGAAAGCCCTCTCAGCAATGCTATGCACCACGGTGAAATTCCATTCTGATTATGAGGTTTCAGACATCTGAAGTTGGCAGATTATTTACGATCTAAAGTAAAACTGGTCTCAAAAATGAGCCTTCAACAGAGCTCTGTTCATTTAACTCTTAATCTGAGATAGAAGATATCAAATCACACAGACAAGAACATCAGAAGAAACGACGATACAGAATTCACAAATTATTTCCCCTTTGTTGTGGTAAGGAAAGATCATTTATATTCGGTAATTCAACCACTGAGAGCGTTGACAGAGAGAGCCAATAATTCAGACCTACCCACCTCAGTGGCGTCTAGTAGTCACGACTTCTTGGTGATGTGCTACTTCTCATATTGGCAGAAGTAGTTTATATTTTCCAGTGGTCAGTTAACATTGGTTTCTGACGCAACTTTCTCACTCATGATATTAATTGTTACCCAGTAACGTAGCCAAAATTGAATTGTTTCCATGATAAGTTCCCGCACCCCTGAGATTACACATCACAGCTGGAACTGTAATTTTATAACTACTAAATGGCAGAGTCAGCCAAAGTGGTTAGAAGTTCAGTGTTGTGGTCTTCGTTCTCACAGCAACATCCGTATCTAGCCCCAGGCTTTGCAACGCCACAGGAAGGACTCGGGCCAGGCATCTTGCAGACCCTCAAGAAAAGCCAGCCCTGCCAAGAACTAAAGCTGGTTTAACAGAGCCCATCCACCTTCTTAGCAGGATTAGGGGATAATCTTTTTCCTCAGGGGTCACAGTTCATTTTTCTGTCACAGACAAGTTACTGTCACTCTAGGATGCAGAATTACTGAGTCTCTGCGTCATGCAGTCTTCGAGACTGGACAAAGCATGTATCAGAAATGGTAACGACACCCAAAACGCAGCCATAATCTAAAATGGGGCAGTTTATATATCACCTTCTGGCAGTTTACTTTAACAGACTCTGAGCTAGGATAAACTCTATTGCATCGGTAGGAACGGCTGAGGCTGCTTCAATTCACTCTGAATGGCTGAAGAAATAAATCCCATGTGGCACACTGGAAATGTGCACATGTGGAAAGCTGCTGTCCCTATGGACGAGGGGGGTTTCCAGAGCACAGGAGCCTAGCTGGTAACAACTGCAGTACTTAGAGCTCATTGATGGGAGCAGAAAAATAAAATTAAAAGGCAAAGACTTAGGAAATTGAAGTGTGAGATGTGCAAGAATATGGTATTACCAGGTCTACAAAAGTAAACAGAAGTCTTTAAAATGTGCTTAGCCTAACTTCCTTCCTGAAGTTTTGCCCTCAGTTTGGCCACCTCCAGTTCACTGATCATGCAGGAAATGGGGGGACCCTAGAGGCCACTTCATAAAACTAACATTGTGCAGCCTCTCAAGAGCGGTATCTCCTGAATACAGAAGATCAAAAGTTCTTTTTTTTTTTTTTTTTTTTCCTTACAGGAATGAGGGGGTAAGAAGACTATTCTTATTGTACAGAAACAGCTACCCTCTTTCTGGTGTAACAGCGATTCACAGATTGAGGCCAAAGAACCTTACTCCTATGATCACTGTATTTATTCTAAAATAAAAGTGATACCCAGAATTGAAAATTTCAGATTGGATCCCTTCCCCCGCCACAATCAGACAGTCACAGACATAAGGGCAAGTAAGAGACCAACTTATTTTTCTGGCAATAGTACCCCTACCACACGCTGCTACAAGCAGTTCTTGCCTCAGATCACTGGTTATGGACAAGAGCTTCAAAGTTTTAATGTACTTATTTCACAGCAGAGGCCAGTGTCTGCTCCTTCTGTCCCCTATGCAACAGCTACTATTACAGTGTTATTCCTACAGCTACCTTACTTTTTCCTCTTCTTCCATACATAATGTCTAACTCGGTACTACTCCAACAGTCTTCTACAACTACCTAAAGCAAAATCAAGAATGGTGCCTTGCTCTACTAATAAGGATGATTTGGCAGTGAATATTACAAAGTTTTCCATCTTCTCTCAGATCAGACCACCTCAGCTTTCATCACAGAATGTCAGAAATCCAGATTTCTACCCAGTGATTATGCCAAAAGTACTTTTAATTTTTCTCTTTGAAGATAATTGTCTTTCATCATGACTAACTATCTAGATGTCCTCCACAGCCACATCACTGACTTTGGCCTCCTAAGAAGTGAAGCAAAACAGTGCAGTTCTGACCAACAATGAGTAACACAAGGGAACTTTCAGTATTTTTTGGAACAACTATATGCTACATTTTCCTTATAATTATCTCAGCGCAAACTGCAGTAATATATCCATGTACTACAGTGCCACCCGGCGTCAACATTTAAGAAGACCATGCCACATGTGCAGTCTTTTGCCTCAGTTGTCACCAGGCAGCAGATAGGCACTCATGAGCATCTATGTGCAGTTGCTGTGATTATGTGCAAAGCTGCTGCTGAAACACTCCTCTGTTTTTCTCACTGGTTCAGCCATAATTGCTCAGCAAGCACATACACTTTAATCAAAACTGACTGATGGGTATACAAGACATTAAACCCCATGCAAGGAGTAGATGGCGAGAAAGCTACCTTTCCTTCACGACACACAATAACAAGGAAGATCAACTTCCTTGGCCTGGTATCTGCTTTCTCTAGTCCTTTTTGAATTAGAAGATAAATGTCAGCCTGTGTCTAGAAACAAGGAGAACTAAAATATTACTGAACACAGGAAAAAATGCATGGCTTCTGATACATACTAGACATTACAGACCACAGACTGCTAGAGATTGCGACTCATTGCCTTAAAATGGTAGTCTTGGAAAGCCAAATGCAGGGATTACTCGCAGCCCTGAGCACTGAACTTACTGGCATTCCTTTCTACTAAACTGTCCAGGCCCAACTGAATACAGGACTTCTTAGGCATCCCATCCCTGGCATGAAAACCAGTACCCTTAGCTAAGAAGAGCTTTGCAAATTTATACTGCCTTACAAGGAGCTGGCACATTTAACAGCAATAAGGAATGCAAAGCACATCAGATATCCCACCTCTTTTAGGTGGGATCCAGGCAAAAAGTTGTCCTTCGAGAGTAGGTACCAAAACACCCGAGAGCTGTCACCAAAATCACCTCTTGCCAAATGACTGTGAGGGATCCTCTCTCTTTTCTTATTTTCAAAACAGGCTCTAGAGAGTGGTGCCCAAGCTTTATAAACCAGTCCAGTGCTTAGGACACCTACCCAAAAGTTGGTTTTGAGGCCTTCCACAGCCTAAGCTGATTCAAACCCACATCTCTGACCGCTCAGGGCACCTCTTGGCCATCCCTCCTGTTGAAGCTGAGTGCTTAGCAGAAAGCGATCACGGGGGCCTCTGATCCCTGCTCCTGGGGCTCTGTTTTGCATCCATGAAGCTTCTGTTTCATAAACTTCCCTGGGAACATGGACCAAATCCCAGAACTGTAACTCAACTCTCTCTCAAACATGTGCCCACATTTTTGGGAACATACCCTCTGTGTTAAGATAGAGTTACACTCCCATTTCCCCTTGCTTTTTCTGAGCATGTGACTCCTTATTCCTTTCATGACAGTCATCCAACCTCAAAAAAGAGAGGAGAAAACACGCTTTATACAACTGGCGCATGATTGGGATTCTCTCCTGGACTGTATGTTATAAATCCATTCAGTGAAGGGAGGTAACTCCTCTCCATTTTTCATTTCCTGAACAAACAGTCTAATTGGTGTCCGTCCCATCTCCTTATCATCTTCGGGCTTCAGGAAAGGAGCTCCCGAAGCCAGAGCAGATATTTTACAACAGGGCCTTCCGCAATGTTAAGAGCCCTGAACTACTCAGTAAAAGGAGATCAACCCTGCTTTTGAAAGACAGGACCACAAAGGTGACAACAGTGACAAAAGTTACAGCCAAGCCTTCTGATAATTACTCCTCCTTTTTTAGCCTCAGTCTTTATTCTAGGGTGATTTTTGCTTATGCCCACAATGGGCATAATATGCATATCTTATATGCATAAATAAACAAATCTTCTTCCTGCCTCTGAGCAAAGATCACATTTAACCTCTGTCATTATAAAAGATACATGTTGGGCAGGAGAGAGAAGTACCAAAGAACGTTCATTTCCTAAGGCTGTTTTCAGTGCTAGTTTTGAAGTGTCATTGTAATGCTAAACAACCTCCACTCTCAAAGGCAGGAGCAGAGAACCTCGGGAGCTCACATTTAACACATACAAGGGTGAGATGAGAAAACATGCTCACAGGTAATTGCTCTTATGTATTTTCCATTTCTCCAAATTTTTAAGAAGACCTCCCCCAAACTTCTGCTACATAAATCAAAACATAAAGACATAGAAGTAGCTTTCTGCACAAAGACAAGGCACACTGAATAAATTCCTTACTGCTTATAATACAGAGAAAAAGAACTCAGGTTAAGATTTCCTCCAACAATGCTCCCAGATAAAACTAACAGTAGCTTATTTTACCTGGTTATTCCAACTAGGCTGGGTGGCAGCTCCTATCCGCTCCTTCAGAAGACAAAAAGAGCTTCAGAAACTTCAGCCCAACTCAAGCATTTCTTAATTTCTCTCCCAGCTTCAAAATAGCACAGTAACTCCTCTCTCTTCAATTCCTCCTATTGCTAATATTCATCACCTGAAGGAGTCTCCTGCCACAACAAACCAGCAGTTGCAGCATTTTTTCCCAGGGCTTCTGCCCTCACATGTGGATTTGAGAGTTCTGAAAGTTCCCCCCCTTTTTTTTTTTAAATTTGGGCTAGTGCATGTATAATCCACCCAAAAATATTTTCAGCCAACTTTTATAATATTTGGAGTTTATCATATAAGTCTAATTCCTTGGATCAAGTGATAATAAAAAAATCATCAATATAACTGTTGCAGAAGAAAGTTTGAAAACATGAGCCATTTTGACTAAAAGCTCAGAACTTAATTAAACAAACAGCAAAAAAGAGGAAAACTAATATTACAACGATCCCATGATTTCAAGGGTTTTTTTTTTGCTTTAAAGACTCAATTCATGTTGCTTATTTTTTAATGTCTGCAGGCCTCAAGAATTGATTTTGCCAAAAACATTTTAAGAAGCAAATCTAGAGTTTGAGTGACAAGTCTTTGACACAATAAATATACCCCAAATGGCTGAGAGCCAGGGCCTTTAAAGGGACTTCCTGACATCAGAATGTACCCCCCTGCTGAGAGTGACTTGGACAAGCAGGACTCCTTTCAGCACCTCAAGCAATTCAGACCTTGGTTGCATCAAGCTACCATATGTCAAAAGCAATACACCATTTAATTAGGTCTCTACGCCACAAATTCACTCTTCCATTTTTAATTCCCCATAAAATGCCCACTCTTTCTCTTCAGCAATGATTCTCACCATTTATTTGTGTCAGAGGTCCCCCATCCTCACAGATAAAGAAGAATTAAGGGTGTCAAGTATGTACACAGAAGAAGAAATGAACCTGCATGAGAATACAAAGTTAGCATACAGCTAGTATATGTCTTCTGTAGGTACTCAGACTGGTGAAGGAAACCCTGAATTCTGTCCTGTTTAAGGACTAACTGAAGCAATTCTGGTCAACTGGGACTCTTTTTAGAAAGCCATGTAACCTTCTATGTGGGTCAAAACATGGTATGGGAAGTCTTTCAATTATTTGCTTAAAAATACATTTTAAAAAACATAAAAAATCTGTATGTCTGCTTTTGAAATTTTACTTTAAAGGAAAGAGCACTTGCAGATGACCTCCAAATTGAGCTCAGTTCTTCAGCAAACATTTCTCCCTTGGTTTGTCATTGGGCCACACTTCTGAGAACTACCCTGATTCAAAGAAGTCCCAAATGGACTTTGCAATTGGCCTCAGTGAACCTTTTGGTTCGTCTGTACTCCTCCCAGGACTTGGCCCTTCCTCCAGAACAACTCTCTGACCTGCACTTTCTTCTTCTACTTCTGTATCCCAATTTTTCCCCTGCAGCAAAGAAGCCTTTGCCTGATCTTTTAGGTCTTGCTTCTGAGTTATTTCCAATTCTCCAGAGAATATATTGCCAGGTGGCCCACATTCTTCTTTGGCATCTTTCTGAAATTGCACCTTTTCCTCGGGAAGGTTTTTTCCAGCTCTTTCCCATTGCACCGAGACTTTCTTCTTAAAGGTCCCTTGTCTTTCAAAATACTGTTTCTGGGATCTCTCCAGTTGCTCCAGCGACTTCTGAGCCCTCTTCTGTTCCTCCAGGGCCTTCTTCTGAGCTTCCTCTTGCTCATTCAGAAACTCTTTCTGAGCTCTCTCAAGTTCTTCTAGGGCCTTTTTTTGTGCTTTCACCAGCTCTTCCAAGATTTTATGAGCTTTCTTTTGTTCCTGTAGGACCTCATTCTTAGCTCTCTCTTGTTCCTCTAAGGCTTGTTGCTGTGTTCTTCCAAGTTTTTCCAGGGTTTCCTGTGCTCTCTCTTGTTCTCTGACAGCCCTCATTTGAGCTCTCTCCTGCTGCTCCACAGCTCTTCTTTGTGATCTCTGTAGTTCCTCTAGGGCCTTCTGAGCTCTCTTCTGTTCTTCTAATGCATCCCTCTGAGCCCTTTCTTGCTCTTGTAGAGCCTTACTATGAGCATTCTCCAGTTCCTCCAGAGCATTTTTACGAGCCATCTCCAGGTCCTCCAGGGCCTTTTTTTGAGCTCTTGCTAGTTTCTCTAGGACTTTCTCAACACTCTCTTTTTCCTCCAAGAATTCCTTTTGAGCTCTCTCCTGTTCTTCCCTGCCTTGCTTCTGAATTTTTATCAGTTCTACTAGAGCCTGCTGTTGCACTTTCTCCAGTTCCTTTAGAGCCTTCAACTGGTTTCTCTCTTGTTCTTCTAACAGTTTCTTCTGTGCCTTCTCCTGTTGCTCAAGAACTTTCCACAGGGCTTTCTCCTCTTCCTCTAGCCCCATCTGCTGAGTTTTAAACTGTTGTTCCAACTCCACCTGTAAAGCAATCAACTGTTGCTCAAGTTCCAGGTGCTGCACTGCTTCCTGATCTGTCATCTCCTGTGGTGTGCTCTCCCGCTCAGCTAACATCTTCTGCTTGACTTGTATCTGTTCTTTCTCCATGGCCTCTTCCCAAGATTTGTCCTTGTCCTGAGAGCTGTCGTGATCCTCCAAGGCCACTTTACTAACTCCTTCCATATCTTCGGGGGCTTTCTTAGTTCTTATTCCTGGATCCTTTGATTCTTTCTTCATCCACTCTGCTATATCCACGAAGTCATCTTCCTTTTGCTTTCTTTTCTGGACTCTTCTCTGAACATCTGTTAGCATGAAATTAGTATCTTCAGCATAATCCAGCTGGGAGGCCAGTTCAAGGTCTCTGGCAGCTTTGTGCCAGCAACCCAAGAGCTGGAATGCTTTCCCTCGCCACTGGTAGGGCTGTGGAGAGTCAGGGTTGATTTTTATAGCTTTGTCACAGTCCCTAATGGCAGCTTTTGGTTTCTGCAACTTCACATAGATGCTGGCCCGGTTTACATATAGGATGGCAAGTTGTGGGTTCAGTCTGATGGCGTCAGTGAGCAAGTCAACAGCTTTGTGAAGTTCACCTGCTCCCAGTGCATGAAAGGCTTCCCTTTTCTTTTCATTGGCCTGCTTCATCATACTGTTAGTTATCTTCAGGTTATCATCTCCCATTTCCTGAAGATCTTCTTCATCCTCTTCAGCCACTTGTTCATTTTCAGTATTGAGTTCACTGTCCTCGCTCTTTTGTTCTCCACTGGGCTCTTCCTCTCTTTCAGCTCTACGCAGAGCTTCCAGGTGAAACTTGTTCTCTTCGAAGGCTTCCAGTGGATATTGCTTTTGCTCCTCAGATTCCCTAAAGCAGTCATTATCGGGTTCCTGGGAGGTCCAAAAGTGAACCTGTTTGTGTTTTCTGAGATTCTGAAGATGAGCTTCTTTCTCTCCTTGAGAAGTCAGAAGCTGAACCCTCTCCTCTTCTGCCATGGATTTTCTCACCCTTGGCAATGCATCTATTGATTTCTTTGCCTGTGGCTCTTCCTCATACTTTCTTTGGTGTTCGGTGGTATTCTGGACTCTTCTCTGAACCTCCTTCAATGTCTCATTGGTATCTTCATCATAATCCAGCTGGCAGGCCAATGCAAGGTCCTTGGCAGCCTGCTGCCACTGACCCATGAGCCAGTATGCTTTCCCTCTCCACTTGTAGGGCTGCGCAGAATCTGGGTTGATTTTTGTAGCTTTGTCACAGTCTCTAATGGCAGCATTTGGCTTTCGCAATCGTACAAAGACACTGGCTCGGTTGGCATACAAAGTGGAAAGCCGTGGATTCAGTTTGATGGCATCAGTAAAGAGCTGAATAGCTCTTTGAAATTCGCCTCTTCCTACTGCATCAAAAGCCTCCTCCTTCTTTTCATCAGCCTGCTTCATCATGTCACTAGTTACCTTCAAATTTTCATCTCCCATCTCTGGGGGCTCATCTTCTTCTGGTTCGATCACCCCTTCATTATCTATCTCCAGCTCACTCTCAGCAATCTCCATCTCTTCACTGACCTCTCCCTCCCTCTCAAGTTTTGCCTGACCCTCAGTATCCAATTTACAAGCCAAGGAAATGTTACAGGCTGCCTCTTTTAATTGTCCCAAAAGCTGAAGGGCCTTTCCTAGGAATTTATAGGCCTGTGCTGAATTAGGATCGAGTTTAATAGCTCTATCAAGGTCGCTAATGGCCACATTCGGCTTTTGCAGCTGCAGAAAGACACTGGCTCTGTTAATGTATGAGCTAGCAAGGTATGGATTCAGCTTGATGACACTGGAGAGTAAATCAATTGCCTTCTGATTTTCACCTGTAGCTAGGAAATTAAAGGCCTCTCTTGTTTTTTCAGTAATCTGCTCCATCACCTCATCTGAGTTTTGTCCCCCCTTTTTCTCTGGATAATATGTTTGTGGCTCAGTCATCTCCTCTTTAGCAGATTCCAAACCATGCTCCTCCTCCTCCTCAGATTCTCCTGGGAGCTGTTCTGTTGCCATAGCTAGCTTCTTTCCATCTATGTTGCTTGAAGCCGAAGGTATGTAATATTCTACACTTCCTGTGGATTCTCGGAGAAAGCGACGATCCTCAGAATTTAGAAAAGGTTGGTTTAATTTTGCCAAGCCCTGATTCTCCCTATAATTTTTCCTTGAATGCATGGTGCTCTGGCCCAAAAAGGATGATATGGCACAGAATTTGTTGTCATGGAAGGTAAAGGAAGAATCATAAGAAGAAAGATGTCTTATCCTAGAGAAAGCTTTGATTACCAAGTTAGTGCCAGGTATACATGGCAAAATTCCCTCTTCTTCTTCCTTCCATTGTCTTGCTACTGGATCTACTTAGAGAGTTAAAGGCCAGTTGCAGGGTCCCAATGACTTCATAAACTACAAATAGATTTTGTCATTTCATATATTGTGTCATCACTGGAATCCTGAGATGGGTTCTTAAAGTTGTATCATGCAGTGAGCAGAAGTCCCCATAATATCTCTTCCTCTTCAGTTTATTTCACATCTTGTGTTGATAAACAACAGGAGGCACAGGTATAGGTATTTGTGTGTGTGCAGGTGCATGTGTGCATGCATGTTATGAAGAGAAGATGTAGGACCAGAAAGTCTATTTATCTGTTTCCACATTTAAACAAAATAATCTTTTCTTAGCCATAAGTAACATGAAGGCGGTAACAGCTGGCTAACTATGTTATTTGGTCAAGTATTTTCCCTAAAAAATGAAAAATGAAAACTAAATAGCTTATCCTGAAATGTGGTATGGCTACAGGAAATACAAAGACCAAAAACTGCACAGCACAGTTGCATGGGTATCCTTTGTCAAGACATTTTCCAAACTTTTGTAAAACTGACTTTTTCTGAAGTTTATACCTTTGCTTCTCAGAAACATCTTTATAGTTTTAAAGGTCACGGGAGGGACAATTTAGCATCCAGAAATGCGAAGAAATCTCCTTGACATACAGAAAAATCCTATACTTAATTAAAAGATTCTCAAGTTAAGTTCTTGAACATCCTTACTTAACTTTTTCATATTAATTTGGAACTCACGAGCCTCCTTTTTAGTTGGTCTTCCCTGGTCCATGTTGATTGCTGAAGTGGGCTTTGCTCTTAGGCATCCCACAGGTTCTAGAAGGCTGGGTTTGGACTGTACAGTGCTAAAGGAAGGCAAGGACTCATACAGGCATATGGTTTTGCAACTAGGGCTATTTTATGCCCCCTCTCAGATAAAAGAAATACTTTGTTTCTTTTTTCATAGTTTCTAAGAAAAAAACTGTTTACTCCTATCAATTTCAGTGGCTTAATTTCTTGTCAATGCTAATGAACACCCTAGTCTCTTTTGCTGTTCCTTCCCTTTTGCCCTTTCTTCTGATTTCTTGATGTGCTTTTTCCCTTTTCTAGAACATAAAGCCCTAGAATCCTCTTTCTTATCCCATGTTTACCTTCACACCACACAGGACTCTATATTAAGTCCGTACATCTTATTCTTGCGTTGAAAAAAAACCACATGACTCAAGGCATATGTTGCTTTTGCATACCTCAATCCTTGAACTACCCTTCCTAAATTTGCTAACCAGTTAACTTAAAATTGTTTGCACAACCTCTGCAAAATTGGTCAATGCATGGAAGGCAAAAACCAACAAACCAAGAAGAAAAATGAACAGACCATATGGACTCAGTAATTAATGCTGTTGCAACAGAAATTTGTTTAACCTGCCACATCTATAAAACTGAAATAAAATACAGTTAACCGAAATAACTAAGGTACATCTCCGCCACTCAAAAAAGTAGACTAGTGCTGTCAATGTTTTGAGTCTAATAGTGCCATCTAGTGAGAGGAAAGGCACAATGTGCTGACTACATTCTCTTACCTGGACAATGCAATACCTTTTACATTTATCTATTGAAATGGTTGCATGAAAAAGTGCACTACGAATTCTGGAAAAGGAAATTTCTTCTCATGCTGCAACTTTCTTTTTACAGGCAAGAAGCATAGCTTTTTCAGGAACACTTGAACACTTTATCTGCATAGGAAGATTCTATCATCGCTTCACGACTTGCCTATTGTACACACATAAAATATCAGTGAAAACAGATGATGTTTCTTGTGGTATATTTTCAAAAATTGATGTAAAGTTTTCACTGGTTTGATTTCAAAAAGATACTTGACAACCAATTATAATGACAATCTGATCAGATAAAAACAGATTTCAAATTTGATTTTGTTTCCCTATCTATTGTTTCTCTGACTCAAAGAAAGCCTGTCCGGCCCTCAGCCTGCCTCTGAGGTACTTTTTTTATCCATAGGTTATGATCAGGCACTAAAAAATCTAGGATAATATAAAATATACATTTAGGTACACAGGCAAACTCTCCTGGGCTGACATACCCACAGAAATCTTAAGTTGGGGTGAAAGTTCCCCACCTTTCAGACAGACTATGTCTGGAAAAAGCATGGAGGTACAGATGCCTTAGTTGTCTGTAAAGACCCCAAATAAGTCATATTATTCTCTTTCCTGTAATGCCTTTGCACTGCTGCTTCTCACAGCACAAGAAACTCCACAGCCAGCTTAGCTAGCAAAGTGAGAAGAGGATCCTGGGGAGGATGTAGAGACACACCTTTTTTGGTATGCAGGCATTACACAAATGCCACCCAACTTACATGCACCAGAAGTCTGCTGAACACTAAATATTTTCTGATAAAGTTCTCCTAGAATCTAGGTTTGTACAGGCGGGTGCAGTACAGTATTTGCACCATGACAGGGCCAAGCTGCTAGGCACCTAGCTAGCATGTAAGGTCCCATACAGTTACAAACCAGGACGGTTCCTTTGCTTTTTTCACTTCTGAGGCCCAGACTGCTCCAAATGCTCAGATTGGTAAGATTATGCTTATATTAGGCTAAAAATACTCAGAATTACTGTAACTGGGGTACTCACAGAGGAGGGATGCAAATATGAGGGCTAAAGACAACCTGAACATCTACATCCTACTCTAGCAATAGATAAATGAGGCTTGAGGCCTACTTCTCCTCAGCTGTGGAGGAGTTTGCATGGTTTCCTTTTGGCGACACAGCCCAGACAACAACAGATGATAAGACAGGAATGTGAACATAAACTGTATGTGCGAATAAAATATCTGAAACCATTCTGAAACTGGTAATGCTAGGAGCAGATTAGCAATGGCAGAGTTTGCTTAAGGCAACCATCACACGGATTAAAAACTAACCATAGGATTACCTGGAGACTGAAAAAAAAAGAAGTCAGCTTGAAAAGAAGGATAAAAGAAGCCTGACAACTTGTGACTGCACGGAGGGAAGTGGGAAGGGCGCAGTAGTTGCCAGAGCAGGCCTGGCATGGCCATGAGTTGCCCCGCTTCTGCCATCACGGCCTCCGCATGGACCTAGGGACCTGCCTCCCCGCCAGTGCCCTGAGGAGCCTGAGCCCAGCAGTTCACCTGCTGTATTGCTCACATAGATCCTGAATATACAGTTCACTGATTGCAGGTTAATTACATGTGATTAATAAATCAATAGACCTCTTTGATCCTGGTTTTAATTTAAACCACATGAGTTGAGTGTTTTTTCCCTGAGACTGCAACACCCTGTTCAGCATGTTAGATCTGAGAAGTTCACCGAGGCACTTCACTCTTCCCCTGCATGGCCTGTGCATCTTCTCAGAAATATGAATTTTGCTAGATACCAGGACACACAAAGTTAGCTGTTACAACATCTAAACCCCATGAAATTTAGCCTCCTGAAAGCAGTGGGTACCCAGCGGTGCAAGCCTGAAAAAATTTCTGCCAAATACATATATTACTCAAGATTTGCTCTTTTAGTTTGACAAACAGTAACAAGGATCCCCTGACAGAATTATGACTTCACAGTTCACAGCTGCCTGTTATTTATGCTCTATAAAATGTCACCAACATCTGCTGCCATAGCTAAATGGAGCCTGCTAGTACAGGCATACCTTGGAGATATTGTGGGTTTGGGTCCAGTCCACAGCAATAAAGTGAATATTGCAATAAAGCAAGTCACACAAATTTCTTGGTTTCCCACTACATATAAGTTATGTTTACACTATACTGTAGTCTATTAAGTGTGCAATAGCATTATGTCTAAAAAAACAATGTACATGCCTTAATTAAAAAATACATTACTGCTAAAAAATGCTAACCATCATCTGTGCCTTCAGCGAGTCGTAATCTTTTTGCTGACAGAGGATCTTGCCTCGATGTTGATGGCTGCTGACTGATCAGGTGGTGGCTGCTGAAGGTTTGGGTGGCTGTGGAAATTTCTTAAAATAAGACAACAATGAAGTTGGCTGCATCAATTGACTCTTCCTTTCATGAAGGATTTCTTTGTAGCATGCGACGCTCTTTGATAGCATTTTACCCACAATAGAACTTCTTTCAAAATTGGAGTCAATCCTTTCAAACCCCGCTGCTGCTTTCTCAACTAATTTTATGTAATATTCTAAATCCTCTGTTGTCCTTTCAACATTGTTCTCAGCACCTTCACCAGGAGTAGCTTCCATCTCAAGAAACCACTTTCTTTGCTCACCCATAAGAAGCAACTTCACATCCGTTAAAGTTTTATCATGAGATTGCAGCAATTCAGTCACCTCTTCAGGCTCCACTTCTAATTCTAGTTCTCCTGCTATTTCCACCACATCTGCCATTACTTCCTCCACTGAAGTCTTGAACTCCTCGAAGACATCCATGAGGGTTGGAATCAACTTCTTCCAAACTCCTGTCAATGTTGATATTTTCACCTCCTCCCATGAATCACGCATGTTCTTAATGGCATCTAGAACGGTGAATCCTTTCCAGAAGGTTTTCAATTTACTTTGCCCAGATCCATCAGAGGAATCACTATCTATGGCAGTGATAGCCTTATGAAATGTATTTCTTAAATAATAAGACCTGAAAGTCGAAATTACTCCTTGATCCATGGGCTGCAGAATGGATGTTGTGTTAGCAGGCATGAAAACAACATTAATCTCCTTGTACATCTCCATCAGAGCTCTTGGGTGACCAGGTGCATTGTCAATGAGCAGTAATCTTCTGAAAGGAATCTTTTTTTCGGAGCACTAGGTCTTCACAGTGGGCTTAAAATATTCAGTAAATCATGTTGTAAACAGATGTGTTGTCATCCAGGCTTTGTTGTTCCATTTATGGAGCACAGGCAGAACAGATTTACCACAATTCTTAAGGGTCTGAGGATTTTTGGAATGGTAAATGAGCACTGGCTTCAACTTAAAGTCACCAACTACATTAGCCCCTAACAAGAGAGTCAGCCTGTCCTTGGAAGCTTTGAAGCCAGGCATTGACTTCTTCTGTCTACCTATGGAAGTCCTAGATGGCATCTTCTTCCAACGCTGTTTCATCTACACTGAAAATCTGTTGTTCAGTGTTGCCACCTTCATCAATGATCTTAGCTAGATCTTCTGGACAAATTGCTGCAGCTTCTTCCTCAGCACTTGCTGCTTCACCTTGCACTTGTATGTTATGGAGATGGCTTCTTTCCTTAAACCTCATGAACCAACCTCTGCTACCTTCAAGCTTTTCTTCTGCAGCTTCCTCACCTCTCTCAGCCTTCGTAGAATTGAAAAGAGTTAGGGCCTTGCTCTGGATTAGGTTTTGGCTTAAGGGAATGTTGTGGCTGGGTTGATCCTCCATCCAGACCACTAAAACTTTCTCCGTACCAGCGAGAAGGCTGTTTCACTTCATCATTCTTGTGTCCACTGGAGTAGCACTTTTAATTTCCTTCAAGAACTTTTCCTTTGTATTCACAACTTGGCTAACTGTTTGGCGCAAGAGGCCTAGCATTCGGCCTATCTCAGCTTTCGACATGCCTTCCTCACTAAGCTTAATCATTTCTAGCTTTTGATTTAAAGTGAGAGACAAGCGACTCTTCCTTTCACTTGAACACTCAGAGGCCATTGCAGGGTTACTCACTGGCCTAATTTCAATATTGTTGTGTCTCAGGGAATAGGGAGACCCGAGGAGAGGGAGAGAAATGGGGGAACGGCCGGTCGGTGGAGCAGTCAGAACACACACAACATTTATCGATTACGTTCACCATCTTATATGGGTACAGTTCATGGCGCCCCAAAACAATTTCAAAAGTAATATCAAAGATCACTGATCACAGATCACCATAACAGACATAATAATAATGAAAAAGTTGGAAATATTGCGAGAATCACCAAAATGTGACACAGAGACATGAAGCGAGCACATGCTGTTGGAAAAATGGCACTGACAGACTTGCTCGACGAAGGGTTGCCACAAACCTTCAATTTGTAAAGACTGCAATATCTGCGAAGTGCAATAAAATGAGGTATGCCTGTACTGCAATGTGATTTTAAGCTCAGATGTAAAGAAATTAAAATATTTTCCAAACGATGGGATAAAAGGTAATAAAGTAGAAATAGTCCTGAGTATTTTAAAATCATATGGGATATCAATCCACTGATTTTTTTTTTTACAGGATGTGATGCATATGAGAACAGAAAATTTAAATTTTTCAAATGTGATTCTAATATGTCTGTCTGAATACGTTAAAGATCTTCAAGTAATTTGTGTGTTTATCCTCTGCTTCTATGCCACACTGGCACCCCTGGTCCTCACGTTTAACATTCACAGAAAGGTGTTTGCCCCTGCACATGCTGCCTTAGACCTGTTGCCTCTGGGCACTTCAGAACTCTCATGGGCACATTCACACTCATGGCCAAAGAGGGATACCCTGGAACACCGAGCCAGACCTGCAGGCACTTCCCATGCTGGCTCATGTAGCAGAGCACACACACACACACACACACACACACACACACACACACACACACACACACAGACAGCCACCATGAACCTGGCTGTCAAGAGGAATAGGTACGTTTGCCTTGAGTCAGCCAGAGGGCTCACTGTTCCTCCCAGCATCTAGAAATGGCTCTGATCAGTGAAAAACCATCAGTTCTTCCCATGCAAACACCTGAAAACTAGAAGTATCTCGTGAACCATGTGGAGAAAATGTAATTACCCGGGACGCTATCCTGAATGTGCACTTCCAAATACACACATTCTGATTCTTATAGTTGATCACCAGTCTCCATCTTTTGTTTCCTTCATTACCAAGAAGTACCTGCTCTAACACAGCTCAGCTTGCTTAGCAGAACAGAACAAGTTCTTTTGCTTTAAATTCCAGGAAGATCTTCAGTTATCGGACTTTTCTGAAAGGAGTCCCTGGAAAAAAATGGAGAAGGGGCATCAGAGAAAGCATAGGAAAGCCAAAGGCTGGATGGTAAAACCTTTGGCCACTGCGTCCATTTGTTGGGGTATACTGTTCCTAGGAGTAAGTTTTACTGGGATAAGTGATGATGAGACCATCAAAGGGAAAACTTTTCACAGTTGTGCAGACCTATTCACATACTCATAAGGCATGTGCTGGTGCCAGAGTCCAGAGGTTAGTGGCAATCAGAGCGGTCCTGTTCTCTCTAAGTCATGTTAATGCTATGTTGTGTAGAGTGAAGCTGGTGCCAAATGGCAAGATTAAGATCTTGCTAGTGCTAAGTAAGATCAATAAGAAGATCTCTACCCCTAGCAGATGGAAAAGCTCCCAAGTGGAGGGTACCAGTGAGTCTTTCACAGTATACGAACACTAGTTAACTTCCTTCTCTGAAACAAAAACTGCTCCACTGATATTTGGAGATGACAAAAGACTGCAACTACAAAACTTCCCTAGTACCACAGTTCCAGTTAGGCATAGGCAGCCACATTAGCTGAATCAAGGAAGTAACCACTGCCAGAAAATCTTTAAAAAGTAAAGTCTTGTAAAATCTAAATTTTCTGGGAAAAGTCCTGAGAGAAAAACTACAGATGGCTTAATACATTGAGGACCTATCTGGAGAAGAGCTGGTTGCTGGTAACCAGCAACTTGAAACTGTCTAAGAATGGACATGTAGAGACAGTCCTGCAAAACATCCTGCAGAGGTAGTAAAGAACCTGAAGAGACTGAAGAATCTCTATGTTCAACAGCACATTCAAGGTACGGCACAGTGTGAAACCAATGCAGAGGAAACATTTGCTAGTAATATTATAAATGATGTAACTGGCTATCTGATAAGCAAAATCTACAGACACACAACGTACTACATCAGGTAGACCAAAGCAACATGATTAATTAACTCCAGATAAGGGACTGAGCCCCAAGATCTAACACCTAGGAATAATGTGGAGTCCTGGGAGCGATAACACAAGGTATCCAAGAGCTCAGCAACACAAAGAAACCTAGCAAAATAAAAATGCCACAAGCAACTAAGAGGAAGTGATGGAAGAGCACCCCTCCTCCCTTTTTAGCTGCACAGTGCATGGCTGGACAGACCAGACCTAAAGGACTGCCCTCAAGAGTACAGCTAACAAAGATTATTTGTCTTCAGCGCTTGTACATAAGTATTCCTGCAGTGTGACAGGACACGTAGACAAAGCAGCTGGAGCAGAATTACAAGTGCTTTAAAAAGACATAAAGGAGACCCACATCACAGAAAAGATGGAAGTTACATGTAAAAACATTAATCTTACACTGTTAAAATCCAAAATAAAGCCCAAATCAGTGCAGATTACAATTTATTAGTGGTTGCTTGTTAGCAGTTTTATGACTGGAACAAACTGGTGTTTGAAGCTTATTTCCAGAGAAGATCACTGCTCACATGAAATCTGCAAGTGACTCCAACTGCGATTCCTTGCCCCTCCCAGAAAAGAGGATAAGGAGCCTAGGACTGCTACAGGATACTCCATATTACTTCAGTCCTGTCAAGCTCTTACGGTCTGTTCAAGTCCCATCCATCTAGGAAAGCTTCACAGAGATTATTTATCTGACTGATACTTCGTATCAGCTGGCCCATCTACCCCTCAGGCTCCCTGCCATGATGAAAGAATGGAAAAAGAAATTTTGGATATTTTCTGTGTACCACATTCTACAATTATTTTAAAAATTGGAAGCCTCAACAGCACTCTCTCTGAAAACGATAAGCTACAGATTGCCAGTAATTTTAGAATTAAAAAGCTGTCTATGTAATTAAAGACCCTTATTTATATTATCTAATCTCTGTATTTTAAAGGCCAAGTATTAACAAAGCTAAACCAACAATAACATAAAAAATTGTCAATCCTCAAAGGCCTTAAATCTCTACAGCAGACACAGAGGCTATACATTTCCCAACATTTAATACAGTTTTGATAGCTTATGATTAACTCACAATTAATCACATTATGTTCAGTGGCCAGTATGTTTATCAGGTTTTGTGCCTATGAATGGTTTGTAGGAATCTCAATACTGGCCTATATCTACACTGCAATCTAAAGGAATAACAAGAGTCTGTATAACCACACAGACCAGACACCTTAAATACCAATGCAAAGCTGGGATACCAACCACTGGGCATCTTTATCCTGCATCCAACACAGATTTATTCAAACGACAAGGAAGAACAGGCTCCTGAAGATCCAGTAGTTCCTTCAGTTGAGCTGTCTAAATAAACTGGGGAGATGACTAGATAAAGACATAAAATCACACTGCTGTGCCCTGAATCAAAGGGTATTTTGCTTTGTGAGTTACGTGCTGAATAAGCTGAGTAGAGGAGTACAGCAAGAGAGCTATTAGAAGAAAAGAAAATAAAAACATTTCACTAACTTGACAGCGTAAGCCAGCCCTTTGCTGCTTTAACTTGCATTTTCTCTGGTTCCTCAGCTCGTAAGTTACTTCAGCTCAGACCTCTTATACCACCATGATACATAATTTTAATTTTTCTACTTACATTACACACCAAATCTGATATTTCCCAGCTCTATCACAGCAGGAAATCATGGAGTAACACCACAGCTCCTACAGGTAGGATATACTAAACAAATTTTTTCCTAAGCACCTGGCTTCTTCCTGGAAGCAGGCAAGTTGGTGGTTTTCAAAAAGAACACAGTAGGTCCTTCTGTATCACTTTGCCTCTTTTCTCTGAACCATGTGTGAACCGAGATGAACACACTTCAGCCTTACTGTAAGTAAGGGTGACAGATGACTTCACTGCAAATAAAGGTGCATTCATAACTTGAGGTTAAAAGCTTCCTGAAGACAAGGCAGCTGGTAGTTCTTTTACATGTTAAAAAAATCAAATTTAATCCATAAGGTCACCTAGTTTTGGCCCATGACACCACGTAAATTCTATCTTCTCCCTTGTTTCATTGATTTTGTTAAGCGTCAGGAATGGAAGTTAAGTTAAGAGTAGGCTACTCTTTTACAACAAAAGTCAAGCTTAAGGGTGAGTGGGAACTGAGTAGGCTAAAGGAATGGTTGCAGAAAGGATGCATGTAATTGACCTGGGGTTAAACAGTGAGTGTGGTATGTGTGCCTGGCATAGGTTAAAAAAAATGTTCAGGGATTACATATATATGTGAAAAAGACTGACAAACAATGACAGAAAGTTTCATTAACTTGATTGGAATCCAGGTGTGCTTTTGTAAAAAGGGGGACTAATTCAGGTAACTCATACGGATGACTCATATGGAACAGTGTTCAAAATATATGCATGAGCCCAGCAAAATCTGTGTCAGACAATGTTTATCCCTGACACTGTGTAATTGTGCAGCATGTGACACATATGTAATTGTGCAATACGTGACACATATGGATTGTCATTTTACAGTATTAGTTTCTTACACCTATATTTTTATGCAAGAAGCATGTAATATTAGATTTAACAAATAACTCCAAAGATGAGGACAATAACATCTCATGATATCAATTTCACAGCTTGTCTCAACACTAGGTTCTAATCAGGATAATGGCTCTTAAAAGACCCAGAGCAGGTTTCTTTACTCCAGCATAAACTCAGAATAAGTAAAATTAATGGTTTATACCTATGAAATATGTATGAGATCAAAATCAGGTTCTCTGTTGCAGGTAATAAGGAAAAGTACTGTTGACTACATTTGACAAACTGTAATATTAGAAATGTCAGTACCAAACAGCTGCCAGGCACTTTAAAAAAGAATTTTATAAAGGTATGCCAGATCTCATTCAGATGATGTGCCATCTCTTTGTTAGGGGTGAGATACGCAATCCAGTTAATAACATTATCGGGATAGTAGTGTGTCCATACATTAAGACAGATGCAAGGTTTAAAGTGTAATTTGGGCACAATCATTTGGACAAGATTAGTTTATACTTGACTAATTTAGCTAACAATTTCAAAAAGGTGCTAATTAAAAAATGCCTGTGGCTATTACTGGCTGCCAAATTGCAGCGATGCTGCCACTGAAATGTTTCCACCTATTTATTAAAGAAAGCATTTGACCTGGTTCAGGATTTAGAGAACAGACACATATTTATGGTAGTGTTAGCAAAATTCACTCTTGAAATTTCCTAAATCTGATTACTCCAACATTTTGAACAGTTTTACAACACTATAACTCCATGATAAGAGGAAGTGACATCTGGGTAATAAAGGCATCACAGAGTGAAGTGTTAGATCCTAAGATATTTATTTTCTAAACCAACACCATCTTGCAGGCTTCTGTTCTTTTCTGCAATCATGCAAGTAATTGATTTTTATCTTATGGGGAAAGGAAGCGAGAAAAATGAGATTTACAAATATTTCATTGCCTGCTCCAATTGCAACTGTTACCGAAAGGGTTAGGAAACTACTGGTAATTTTACATTGAAAAACTGCTGGATATATTTGTACCAACTGAACAGAAGATCCCCCAAATTCTTCTCATGAGTAAAGACTTCAACAGATCATTACAGATGAGATTAAAAAAAGCAGAGTAATTCCCCAAAATCTCACTATTCCCTACATAGGCTCAGGAGACCTGCAAACTCGCCAAGGCTGGTACCGATTAGGACAACACTGAGAAAGGCCTATAGCTTCCTCACAGCGGGCAGAGCAGCTTCCCTCAGCAATCCCTCAGATTTGGACCGGCAGCTTCTCATTGGCACATCCAGCAGCAATCGTCCTTTCTTTGGTGAATAGGAGTATTACAGTTACATTTCTACTATGACTTATTGCTATTCCTTCCTCACGTCCCTAGTAATTCAGCAGCCGGCTTGCTTATTCAAGCTGCACAGTGAAAAGAGGTTTCTGGAACAAAGTTCTTTGAGAAAGAGAATGAGAAACCTAAGTTATCCATGCCATAGAAATAAAGATTTGGAGAGGGCAAAGGAAATTACTGGTGTGGCTTTCCAGTGCCATCTCTCGGTCTCCTGCAGGCTACATGGTTTCTCATTCCCAGAAAGAAATGCGTGAACTGGCATCGGCCAAACATTTCATCTCCTGCAGAAGTAGCCACATGCCTGTGAGGAGGATGACGCACCCAATGGCTGCCTGAGCAAAACTGCTTCTCTAATGACCAACATTTTCAAGTCATTCTCAAGACATCTTTAAAGGGCCTAAAGTTCAGTTATTGCATCTGTGCTTTCTGAAAACTAGGTCCCATCAACGTTCCTCACACTGAGCACCTAAAAACTAAAACAGTCAAAAACCCCAGATCTATTCAAAATATTTTTAAGATGATGTTCAGGATGAAGATTTGTGAGGCTAGAAATAAAGAAAGGGGGATGTTGCTTAAAAATCTCTTTGAAAGAGTAGGAAAAAATGTAGCTTAAAAAAACCCTCTATAATTCTAGTAGTTCTAGTTTTCTGAAGTTCAAAAACAATTCCCATACCCATAAAACATTCCAAAAATGATTTTCAGTTCTG
Source organism: Dromaius novaehollandiae (assembly GCF_036370855.1). Lineage (NCBI taxonomy): Eukaryota > Metazoa > Chordata > Aves > Casuariiformes > Dromaiidae > Dromaius > Dromaius novaehollandiae. The sequence continues at coordinate 59,236,588 of NC_088099.1, forward strand.
ATATGCTAAAACTCCTATGGATTCTCTTATGCCTCATATATTTAGGACATGTTTCCAAGGCACCCTTTGTTAAAGCGCATGTTGCTAGCATGCCTGAAGCACACAGCTCCTGTGCAAATCAATAACATGTCTGCTTTGGCACAGGCACTTGACAAAATTCAGAAGACCTCAACAGTATGAAGAAACATGAACCCATAAAAGCTTAAACTGAGCCAAAGAAGGCAAACATGCTATTTAATCTGAAAGCAGGAACAAACACAGGTAGGCGACCAAGCTTATACAGATCTGCAGAAAAAAAAATGGGGGAAAAAAAAGGAAAAATAAGTTAGGGCTGTTTTCACTGGCAGAGCTTTTTTTCTGTCTATCCACATTCCTGTCAACTGCTCACTCTGCCTATCCACCAGATGGTTCCCACTCTCATAAAGCAGTGGCTCCCAACTTCTTTCATATTGTGACTCAATTTTACAACAGCTAAAAGCCTAAAAAATGCCTCTTACTGGCCTCCAGAGAAAGATGGCATTCTGGCTCCCCTTCCAGCCAGCCCGGATTTCGGACCTTGCCGAAGATCACATGCCCTGAAGTAGCCTTCATAAGGCAGAACCAGAAAGGTCAGCTTTACCACTACATTTCTTCTTCACCGTAGCTAGTGAGGCTACGCAGTGACAAATCACGTCATGATAGTAGGAGCAGGGTGTCCAGCTCAACTGACCCCATCACCAGAAGGAACCAACAGCCAGAGTACTTATTCCTAAGCCACAAACTGAGCACAAGATCCAATAAAACATAATGAAAAGAAAATACAGTTTTAGTCTACTACACTTGTAAAACACCAAAAGGGGTGGTGGGGTATATGCTTTACACAATGAAATAAGTGGAAGGTTTGCCAAAACAAAGTAAAATAAGATCTAGACCTAAGTGTGGGACTTCTGTTTAACATTTTGACACGACAGCTATGCATCGATAAACTGCCTGTCCCTAGTTACTGAATGAATTGCTTGCTGTCATCTTGGCTTGAAGCAGGCAGGGGACATCTTCAATATACTTGAAAAGATGCTTTGTCTGCCCTTTTAGTTGCTACTTCTGTATCTGCTATATGATTGAGTCTTATGTATAATACATGCAACCTTTGCATATTTTTAAAAGCCATTTTTAAATGTCTGAACGCACACAAAGCACCTGAAAAATGGCTTTGCTGACATAAAACACTACTTCTACAAAGAGAAAGCTATCATTTCATTTCTAATCAAACCTTGTCTTCAAGGAAAAAAAAATCTTAAGGTTAAGAATATTTCCAATTTTAATTTGGCTTTTTTATCTGAGCTGGTAATTAGTATTTACTGACATGGTAGTGTTGTTATTATGATTAATTTTTTTTTTTATCATACACAACAATCTTCATATGGAAACTGCAACGGAGGGGACAAGTCTGTATCATCTGTTGCTATTTACTAGAGCAAGATTATGAAGAAAACACTTTTTTTGGCCTCCTGTTTATTACAGTCACTTTTCTTATTATTTTTTTGGATGGGCCCAGGAACCAAGAGAGAATGATATTAACTGGCAGACGAAAACAAACTACAAACTTAAAAATAATAAGCAGCACACCTCAAACAAAGAATTGAGACGTGGCTGAAAATAAGGGCAATCACAGCCGTCTGTGGCAGTTGCATTAAAACAAAATACTTCTTTGTTTTAATGTTATTAAAACTAGTACAAAGTACTATTAATTACTTGATTTTTTCTTTATTTACTTCTCAGACCTAAATATGTCCTCTAACTGATGGAAGCACACTTATTCCTCTGTTAACTTCCTTATATTGCTTTGGCTGTCTAGAAACCTTATCTACAGACTGTTTGGATTGTCATTTTAGTATACAGTCCTTGTTTCTCTGATATTGTATATATCATTACTGGCATACAGACACAAATTTTCCAAGTGCTCTCATTCTTCAGGTCTTTCAAATGAAATTGAATACAGTCTTTGTTTAAAAGGTCATCTTTAAAATTATACACAATAAATCCACCACTGGTAAAAATCTATTTTAATAGCACTCCTCCCTCATCCCCACATTTCATCTCCATTCAATATGAAGCAGCACAAATCAAGAGATGGGGCTTGTTAGTTGCTTCAGACTAGCAATGTTTCCTTTCACGACCATGGCATTAAAGACTGATCTAGTGGCCTTTCTATAATTAATGAAGCTAATGCAAGGACATGGACTACAGACACTTCATCATTTCCTTCTGAACCCAGAATCTTAGCTATCATTTTTTCTTAACATTAATCCTGCATTTATGCACTTCCTCTGCGTCTGCACAGCTACTAAGGAGGGAAATCATCTTTCTTCCCATTGTAAATCATGCAGATGTGCTTATCAAATCCAAACAGAGACTCAGGATCATTTAGAAGAATGAAAAGTTAATAATAATTTTTAAATGTCAGAAGCACATAGATATTCCAAAGGTTTCTCAAGATATAAATTAATCAAATATATTTATGATAATGTAAAATTAAGAAATAAAAGGTCCTATATATCTTAGCAATTTCTAAAGACTGAATTTTAAAGTCATTTAGTCATCTAACAGCACGGACTGTCAAGTAATGGGATCTTTAGCATGATTTCAGTGCACCACAGCTGCTGTGTGAAGCATCTATCTGCCGCACTATTCAACAGGCTATTCTGTACAAGAAAGTCCCCTAACACCTTTTCCATGTCATAATCCTTCCTTCTCCCCTTTGCTCTTCCTTCTCTGCACTATTCCCTTGCTTGGACTGTAAATCTCATGCCACTGTGTAGTTTTGCTCTGTTCTTGCTGCAGTTTGTCCTTCTGGCATCCCAGAGCATACCCAGATTTACTCTTTCCTCAGTAGCCCTTTCTCCTTGCCTATGTAAGTCCACAGGCTGCCACCTATTTTCTCAGTCTTTCTTTTCCTTTGCTGTCTCCCAGGATAACCATTTTTTCCTCAAATCCACCAAAGCAAGTCAGATTCTGTCCTCAAGAGCTACTCTCTTCGCGTGATCCATCATTCCCACCAATTCCCTCAGGGAAGCAACCGGTCCTTTGCCTTGCCTCCTTCCAGTTCAACGCAGCCTTGTCTCCTGGCTGTCCAAAGCAATTGGGAGATCCTGTGCCTGCCCGCTCCTCTGGCTCTTCATACAGGACAGCAGTGGGATTCCTGCTCTCTGTCACAGGATGCAAAGGAGATAGCTCTACAAGGCATAACCCAAACCTACCATTTTCCGTGTCCCTGGGGGAGTCCTGCCAGGATCAGGACACCCAAGTCTTTTCTTCTGGGGCTGCAGGGACCCCTCATGGGCCACACTCCTTAAAACATGAAACCCTGACTGTCAGGTCTCTCCCCTCCAGCACACACAGAGAGCAGTTCCCCTACAACCAAGCTGCTGTGGAGGCCAACCAAGCAGAACCAGCCCCACAAAATACAGGGCAGGAGCAGGGCACTTTGTTCAGCCCACTTGCTGGAGAATGGAGCAAATGCAGGGAAAACAGGGCAACCTCCTGTGGGGAGTCAGGGCTGGAGGCCCTTTCAGACTAAGCCACAACCCTACCCTTCCTGCACCACTCAGCAGTTGCACCTGTGCAATTGCAGTGCAGAGGCTGAACCTCTCTCATGCAGAAGCCTGTGTTCCCCCCCTACTCTGGATGATCACCCACCACGTTTGCTGCAACTGCTGACAGCTTTCTGGCTTGCTGCTGTGCTCCATGGGCTGCAGTGGGACCCACAACTGGGGCTGCACAGTAGCAGCTGGGGCAGGCTGATGGCTGTGCAATATAAGGTTGAAGCAGAAATTTGTCCCTCTCTCCTTTTTTTTTTTTTTTTTTTTTCTTTTTAAACATTACCCTAAGCAGGTGATGGATGTTATATAACAGTTTAATGTGCCAATAGTTAAAAAAAAAGATTTATCTTTCAAGTGCTCCAAAGGACAAGAAACAGAAATGACAAGTAAAAATATGTAAATAAGCAAAGTAAAACTATCATCAAAAGAATTCACTCATCCTTGGTGCCTAAGAGAGTATGGAAAAAAGGTGTATTACTCCTGCTTGTGCTGTTGCTTATGCACAGTGAATATCCAGAAGCAAATCAGCACTAGCACATTACAATATACGGTAATAGCTGTCTTTTTCTGTTGAGAGAATGATTATTTACTGCTTAGGTAATGCCATAAATGCAGTCTTGTAAAACTGTCATGAAAATTTACATGTGCAAGCATAACACTCACTTACTTACTTGCCCTTGCAAGGACAATAAAGAAGCAGAAGAAAACTCAACCTAGTAAGTCTAGTTTTCTGTAAGAAAATACCATGCCTGAGACAGGTAAACTACTTCACATCTTCTGTAAATGTTGATGGCTCTTTGTAAATATATACAGAAAGGTAATATGCTTGCCCTGAAGACTTTAAGTCTAAGTAATAACAGTTCAAGGACATTAAAAAAAAAAAAGTTATTGAGAAGGGGTTTGAAGAAGAGCAGCAGACACTCCCAGTGCACAGAAACAGAAGCCTGCCTCTCCTCCAAGCTGGCGAAGTCCAAACTTGGGAGCCTCCAGGGAAGGACGAGGAAAGCTCACAGCGGGAGAGGAAGGACATCTGGGGCAGAAGACAATCAATACCTTCTACCCGTCACAGAGAGCCCTAATCTCTGTTAGGCCACGATAACAAAACCATTTCCTTAAAGCCAGGCAGAACATGCTACTATTCCCCAGAACGTTTCTTCCCAGGACAAGAAACTTAAAACAGGGAAGGGGGAGACTTCAGCCAAAATCTAATCCAATCAGAAGTCCATGTTATCAGCTGCTTCATACATATGTGTCTTCTTAATTCAGTTTTTTTTTTCTCTCCAAACATTGCCATATGGTTACAGGAACACGCTGCTGTGGAAACAATCCCTCTGCAAGGCTCATCACGTAGCACAATTAGAAATGTGAATTTCCTCTGTTAGTAAAGCCTGCAGCATTTATTTGTAGCATCAAAGGGGAAAAAAAAGGAAGAAGAAAAAAAAGCCTGTAAGTACCTTCTCACTCAGAGCGCCAGCAGCCTGCTCTGCTCCTCCACATACCCGCTGTGACTACCAGGCCCTCAGCCGCTTTCCTTAGGGATTTTCCTCGGCCCTAGGTGGTGGGCCACATCCTTGGAGTTGGCAAACCAGCCTCAAAAACGAGAGACAGGCGATAAGCTTGTTTGTTGGGGAAGGCTGAACTGACTCTGCAACCTTAACATGCTGCTGGGCCAATGGCTATGCCTGGAAAAGGCCTAGCAGAGTTTGGCTGCCAAAAATACGGCCCAATCTGCGGCACAGTGCCTGAGAGAGAGGTCACAAGCACAATCCAATTTGAAGCCAGGCTGTTGTAGAAAACTAGTAGAGGACAACACAAAACAATAGGCCTCCAAAGCCAAAGGGAAAGCTCGTATCGGGAGGCGCTCAGCAGTACTGAGGGACTCGCTCTGGGGGCAAGGACAAGTAGAGGGCTGTTAAAATACTTGTGGAGTATCTCACAAACCCTTGATGTGGTGAGATGATGCCTTATCTGTCATACAGTATCTGCTAGCAAAAAGTTAAAATATCCTGAAAGTGTTTAAATCCAACAGTGGGTCTAGACCAGGTAATTTCTGTCTTACCTGGCTAGAGCCCTTTTCATCTGGCTGCTGAATACCCACAGCCTACCTAATGAATAAGTAATAAGCTTTGGGCAATCAATATAAACTGGGACAGAGAAAGATGGCAATCAGCTAGCAACAGAGCTCTGGACAAAAATTAAAATTTAAAGAAATAATAACAGATAAAAATCACTAACATGTTCTTCCCTCACCTGTAACATGCTCTGATTCTCACTTCAAAAACAGCAAAAAAGGGCTCACTTTGGGCAGATGGCAGCATCTTTTACCCCCTCACGCATGAAGAGGAGCGCTCTACATCTGCGGAGCAGCTTTTCCGCTCTCAAGCACTACGCTGCACGTTTCTCTGGGCAAACAGCCAGGGGAGCCGGTGCTTTCAGGGACGGTGAAAACTCCCGTGGCTCCCAGCGGCCTCCGCAGTTTTGCAGCTCAGTAGATGTCTGAATCACGGCAAAGCACACAGTTTTTCATGCCCCCCTCCTTCTTTGAACAGCACTTGTTAGACGGACTGCTACCGCTCTCCCGCCATTTCCTCCCTTCCTGGGGGAGGGGTGCGGCCGCCGCCGCCGCCGTGCCTGTGCGCGCGCGCGGTGACGTCACGCGCTCCCTGCGTGTGCGACGTGGCTTTTACCCGACGCAGCAACCCGTAACGGCCGTCAGGGACTCACCGGCAACGGCCGGCGACACCGCTAACGGTCGGGACCCCCTCCCTTCCCCCCCCCCCCCTTCCACCGCGCTGTGAGGGGAAGGCGGTCGAGGGGGCGCCCAGCTGGTTCCGATACTGCCTCTTGCCGTTAGGCCCTGCGGGCCGGCCCGGGGCCGGCGCTCGAGGCTGAGGTTTGGGCGTCCCTCCCAGGGCCGCGTCCCGTGGGGGAAGGGGCTGGGGCTGCCAGGGCCCCCGGCCCTGGTCGGGCAGGGCAGGGCAGGGCAGGGCAGTGACCCCCTGTTGTGGGGCTGGTGTGCTCGCAGTTCTCACAGCCACGGCGCGGGGGGGGGTGTTGGGTGTCTGTTAAAGGCTTTGTCAAAAAAACAAAATACGGGAGCACTTGAGGGAGACATTAGAGGGTCGGGTATGAGGGACCCTCGCGCCAGGGGATTTGTACTGATTTTCACCATAGATCTACCTAGTCTGGTATCCTGTTTGTGAGGGTAGCTGTTAGAAGATGCTTATTTTGAGGAGATCAGGCCATATGTATCGTGACACTGCCTAAATGCTCACCAAGCCTTCAGCAGCTGGTGGCTTAGGGATTTCTTCGAACAGGTGACTTTTATCTGTTTAGTAGTCTTCAATAGCTTTTTCAAAAAAACAGCATAAGACATAAACTGGATGCATGCTGTGGTAGAGCTGCTTTTTGCCTTTTGTATACTGAAAGGCATTTTTTTTTCATGTTTTCAGTAGGCAGCAGCAGCTTGTTGGTGTATTTAAATTACACTGAAGTTTGAGGTCCGTAGGCTTTTCTTGAGTGCTTCAAGCCAAAAATTCTGTAAGGCAGAAGGAATTTCTGTAGTTTAAACATTGATGTGTATGTATTGATATAACATCTTTCAATTGTGCACAGTGGAGGCTTCTTTTGAAATTCTGGGTATGTTGGAATATGAGACTTGAAATTATTTTAGGAATACTGCCTTTTACAAATTTTGCAGTTAAGTGTTTTTTCTGTAACTAAAAATTTTTATCTTTTGTTAGATGTGGTATCACTAATTCCAAATCTGTTCATCTTTGCAGGTAATCATGGATCAAGTAATGCAATTTGTGGAACCCAGCCGTCAGTTTGTGAAAGATTCCATACGACTTGTGAAGAGGTGCACTAAGCCTGACAGGAAAGGTAAAGCACGTAATAAAGTAGAACTGGGTGTTTATTTCCTCTTGTGTCTTACCACATATGTTTCTTTATGTTACTTCTGTGTTGATCCATTTGTCACAAATGTTTTTTTGCTTCCCATGTGAAAGTTGAACTTGAGTAGTTCTCCAAATTTTAATGAGTTTATAGTTCTGGATATAATAAAATGTTGTCATTTTCTGATTCTTACTTAAGTCAGGTATGTGTGAATGGTACTAAAGCTCACCTTGTGAAATAGGCTAAGTAGCTTAAATTAGTTGTTTTGAGATGGGCAAGTAATTTTCCATGTATCAGGTAAACTGTTCTCAGAAGAACTTGTTTGCATTCATAAAAGAAAATACAGTAGTCAAGTTTGGCAGATTGCAGTCAACTTAAGGAAAATTCTGGAGAAAACTAAGCTTGCTATATGACTTTGAAGGCAATATTTCACTTTAAGAGACTTGAAAGGAGCTAGGATTGCCCTTTGCACTGCTGATGCAGTACTGCAGGACTTCTCATCTCCATCAGGCAGTCACTAGAACTTTGTTGCTGGAGGTATACACAAGGGTTTTTTGGCTTTTCTGTGGGGCATTAGAGAGAGGCTACAACCAGAAGCAGCATGTAAAGGGTTGTTCTTAGCAAGAGTAGTTAGGATGTTTTGTCCATGTTCCCAAGATTAAGTTCACTGACACCTTATGAGGTCGGTAAGGAACTTTATTTGTGGTCAGACTGGCAGGGTTGTTAGGGGCTGCTGACATTCTCAGTCCACTTCATGGTTCATATCCAAAAAAACCTGAGAATTTCCCTTGATGTGCTCTACTGTTGTGGAGACTTAAGATGCTGTGGCATATGTAATTGCAGCTGTTCTGTTTTTTATGTGTATTGAGGATTGTTTTCAGGGCTTATAAGGGGTATAGAAGAAAGTTATGGAATAGATGTTCCATAAATTGTTGCAGACTGTGGGTATTTCCAGTTCTGTCTTCCTAGTTTAAAAGGAAAAAAAAAAAAATGGAGATGAGCTATGTTTTGTGGAAAGCAGCATTTTTTTTTTCCTCTCAACATCTTATCTCTCTTCTGAGAAAGTGTATTTGTTTCTCAGCCTCGATGTGGTCTGTACTTAAACTTTTTCCTGCGTTAACATAACTGTTTTCTAAAGACAGGTCTTCTACCTGGTCACTGTAATGAACATCTCCCATATGTCCTACGCTAGCTTCCTGGACTAAATGTTTTCTGTTTTGCTTTTGTAGAGTTCCAGAAGATTGCGATGGCAACAGCAATAGGCTTTGCAATAATGGGATTTATTGGCTTCTTTGTCAAATTGATCCATATCCCAATCAACAACATTATTGTGTAAGTAAATATGAAATTTCAGTTTCACAGAGTTTTACATTCACTTTTATCAGTTCAGTTTAAAACAATTTCAAATCCCTACAGGATCCATGTCACTTTAGTATCTGTGGATTTCACATTTCATTGTAATATGGCATTCAATACTTGGGTAAATATTCAAAGAACTTGATTAATAAGTAGGTCATTAATTTCAGGTTGGTGTCTTAGAATGCTGCAAAATATTAGATCCCTAGTTCTTCAGTCTCTCTTCCAATATCTGCTTCAAAACTGAATGTCAAATATTTTGATGTCCTCTTCCTCAGTGTATGTTTATGCATAGAACAGCTACCGTATTGGATCTTGCATCCTCTCACTGTTTATAGGTTATAAATGGGCATCCAAAATGTATGCAGAGGGTAACACAGAAAACTCTCTGATTGTGTTGGAAGAAGGCAACACACAGAACAAAGTTTGTATTGTTTCATTTATTAAAATAGATATAACTGAAACTTTTGTTTTACATGTAACTGCATTTCGTAAAATACCTTTTGGAATGAACGTTGCAGCATGACAGACTTTAACGTCAAGTCGATTGGCAGCCGTGGTACTGTCATTTTAACAGTCTCGATGAAAACTTACTTCTCCAGAGAAGAATGGATTCTCATGTACAGTAGCTGCTTTTCTAATACTGGATCAGGCAAAATACTGTGCTGTGATGATGAAACTTGGCTGACCTATGCTTGTAAGATAGTTACCCTCTAAGCAAGGAGAGGTGCCTGACAAAGGAGACAAGCCATAATTGTAGTAGTGCTTATCCTAACAAGGCACTGTTGAGAGGCTAAACTAGGCTTAAAATGGGATTAAAAACCACTTCATTAGTTGAAACTGGTTACTCTGTTCTCTCAACAGTGGCGGCTGAACAATCCTCAGGAACTCTGGGATGCTTGCTCCAAAGACTTCACAACTTTGTAACTTGTTTACTATTAAACAAGCTCAGTTTGGGATTTCAAACATTCTTGACATTTTCTGTCTTTTGAAGTGTACATGCTTATATCTATCTACATTACAACTTTTTTTTTAGCAATAGAGTGTTCCTTGCTACTTTTTTTTCAATCACAATGGAATCATTCGGGTTGAAAGGAACTGAGAAGTCTCTAGTCCAACCTTGTGCTCAAACCTGGGTCAACACTGCATTCAGACCAGGTTGTCTAGGGCTTTGTCCAGTCAGGTCTTGAAAAACTCCAGGGATGGAGACTGCACAGGTTCTCTTGGCAACCTAGTTCAATGCTTAATTTTCCTCTTAGTGAACAGCATTGTTCCAGCAAAGGTAGGAGGCAAGAAAACAGCATTATTTTAAACTGTCCAAGTGGTGAGTTAAAAGATTATCATCAACTGGAATTCTTACTATTAATTTATAGAATCACCAGCATTACCCCAGATTTGTTTCTGCATTTGGAAGTTCTGTTGCAGTGTATTATGGTGCTTGACTGGAGGGGGGGAGGGGGGACTTCCCATCAAAACAGGAACTGGCACCTCTGATTCTTATTTTGAATTAAGGAAAAAAAAAACCCTTACTTTGTTATTAAAACTTACAGTTTAAGGTTAACTTAATTTTTCAAACATATTAAGCAGTCTTTCAGAAAAGCAGTAAACTTCAGAATGTTGGATAGGGCATACACCCTTACTGATCAATTTTGGATACTGGCGTTGTAAGACAATTGCACTTCTAGATATTAAATTATTTAGAAAGGAGGAGTACAGAAACTGGTATATGCTAGCAATGCTTTTCCTCCCCAGGTTGAGGTTAACAAACTCATATTTCACTCCAAAAAGCTTAATGTAAATTTTTAGTAATTTTAGTAATAATTAGATGTTACAATGCTACTTTTATTACAGGCTTTCCCAGTACTTGATACTGGGAGATACTGATACTGGTATTACAGCAAAACTGAAGCTTCTTCAGTACACGAGCTTGCTTTACAAGTAGAAAAGTTAAATTATTAGTCTTCTGGGAAATCTTCAGCAACACCTAAGTATGTTATGAAGCAGGACAGGAAAATTAGATTAACTGCTCTTACGTTATCATGTTTTTATAAAGAAGTACTGTACAACTGTGCACTGTGCTTCCTTGGCAAAAGGACAAAAAATAGTTTAGTGCTGGAACAAAATGCTTTGTTAAAATAGTCTGTACTGACCAAACTAGCAGTAGTAGGTTTTCTCACATCCATTCTCACCTGTTTGTCATCATACTGGGTGACAGCACATGTCTTCTGAGTGGATAGTATGAGGTACCAGAATGATGTATCCAGTCATTGCTACTAATCTTGATTTGATCTCAACTGACTTATTTCAGATTTGTTTTCCATTCACTACATAAAATCAGTGCACGATTATTTCCTTAGGAACAGTCCTGCTGTCTTCTGCCAGTGCAATTTTGCAGTAATTTGAGTTCAGTCAGATAAAAAAGGCAGCTGTAGCTCATCTTATTCTTTTATAGCCATTGTCCACAGCAAAGGCTTGTCTGTCTCAATGGTTACAATCCCAGAGTTGTCATAGGTATTTGAAGTACTGACGAGCGTTCCAAACTTCAGCACGTGGTTAGCTATGAGAAATAAGAGAGAGACGTAGTGGTGATCTTGAAACAAATACATTTATCGGCATTTATCTGTTGTAAAGACTGCCTCTCCTCCCCAAAGAAGGAATACAACAGCTGAATAAATTACCGCAGATGAACAACACCTAAAATAGCTGTTTTAGAGACTAATTAGAAGGCTTATATAAGACTCTATAAAATGACCTCTAGAGGGAATAAATTAATACTTAATCCCCAAGTTAGCATTTAAATTTACAGCAGATTATTAAAAAGCATATTGTTGAATGTTCCCCAGAGTTTCACATCTGGAAATTTGTACTTCATTGGCATCAGCCAAAGTAGTGGTGCTAGAGAAGGTATTTCAGCTTACATCAGACAGAGGATCTTACTATAATTGCAAACACTGGTTTCGCTTTAGCTCAGTAGCAAGCCTATATTCTCATAAATGTGACCAGTTCTGGAACAAGGGCCAGCAATTAAAAGTGGTAACATTTAACAACTTTCCCTTTGAAGTGATAGGGACTTGCAGCCTTTCTTGTATTGTGTGCATGGTCAGGTACCTGTCCGTGAAGTACTGGAAACTGAGCAATGTTACCCTAACAAATAGCTAAGGTCAGTTCTAGGAGAGGACAACATCAGCTAGCAATGTAGCTGTAACTGTAATTTTGAGTTCTCAATGAAGTTTTAAACAACTGTTCTATGTTGTGTTAGCTGACAGGTTTTAAGCGTTGCATAGACTTCGTACAAGCTGAGAGCAAGGGTAAAAGCTGGCCCCAAAACAAACAAGGAGTTTAACTTTTATCTGGCATTATCTTCGTTTTGAAGATAGAGAGAGAGAGAGACTTGCATTTTGTAAGCATATGGACTACGCCATGGACTTTCTAAGCCTAGCCAGTTCTGTATTACTTTTTGCTTGTACAAAGGTTTAGTGTATGAACTCCAAGATTATTCTTTGTTACAATCTCTAAAACAAGTCAAATGGCAGATCATACTAACTGATGCCACTCAGGGTTACATTTCCATGAAGGATACAAGGAAAGCTGCAGCTGGGGAGAATTGTTTAGGTACAGCAGCAAGTGTATGTGGTCTGTTAGAATTGTCAAATCATGCATTAAAACTGAAGCTAGAGTCCTCTGGATTTGCTAGTAAATGGCTCAGCGCAAATGGAGATCCAAAGCAACATGTATCAATTAAACTTTATTTTGGGATTTGCAGGAGATGACTATTTCAAATGTGGAGGTGAACATGGAATAATAAACTCATGTATTTAATATAATATAATGTTGTGCTGTCCACCAGGCTTTGTAAACTGCATAGTGGGGACTGATTTTGCCATGCTGTATGGTTTGAAAATGAGGACAGTCTGACAGAAGGCAGGACAGACAATGGGGTTCAGTGTCTCTTCTGCCAGATCTGCACTTGCAGCTATTTGTTCCTGCTCCAGTTATTAGCCTGAAACAAATGGGGGGGCACGGAAGGAGGTTTCATTTGCTATCTATATTTGCTTGAAATGAGAGAATAATGACTGAATTTCACTACTGCTTTAAAATCCTTGAAGCAATTTAAGATTCCTGCCATTTGAACATTTTGGCTTTTTAGAGCATAACTGCAATGCAGTGCAGAAGTTCAGCAAGGAAAAAAAAAAACTGTACTAGATCAATTATGTGCCTAAAATATAGGTGCTAGATTTTATCAGGATGATTTTGGACACAGAATGGTAAGTAGACAGGTTTCTGGAAAAAGGCCACAGCAAATGAGTTTTGGCTCTTGCCCTTTGGGAAGGGACAGCAGAGGCTGGTGAGGTTCTGCCTCGCTAGAAGCTGATGCACTAGACTGAGTTGCTGGGAATCTGGATTTCACAGTTCGTGGCTAAGTCATTTAATGAGGATGGGGTAACACATGGGAAGAGGTCCCTGTGTAAAAATACTCCCAAAATACTACTGTATTAAGTTTTATGATCGAGTTACAAATACGTTTCAAGTAATTTTGAAGTAGTTAATAACCTTAAATGGTATAATGTATTTGTTGACACACACTTAAAATACCCACTTTGGGATGCTGTATGCTGAAGCTGTAGGGGAAAAAAAAATCCAGAACTCGGTGGATAAAGTCTTGCTCTTCCTATACAAACCCACTCATTTAGTATCATCTATTCCTTCATGCCTAAGGCTCTCAGAATAATTCTTACTGTTTCAACTTTGCATATGAAATAAGGGCTCTGTCAGAAGGCAAGAATTAAGAACAATGTGGCAGCTTAATGAAACAAAAACTGAAGTAGTATGTCTTCATGCACAGAATTAAGTGAAAATCTTGCAGGTTTTTTAAAGCTAAAAGTTCTTGCCCACTAGGTGGAGCCTTTTGTCTTTCTCTCTGCCAGATTCTGTTGTGTGTGAGGATCAGTGTGTGAAATGCTGAAGTGAAAAATGCAAAAACTATATATAGAACAGTATTGTTGATTCACATGGCTCAAATGGACAAATTCAAATTATTTGCTTTCACAACCAGCCAGTGTTTCAGCTAGTGTAGTTAAAAAGGCATGCTTTCCATTCAATCAGTGAACAGTAATTAATGTGGAAAAGTAGGTTTAAACTGGTAATGGAAATAAAGGGATGTCCATACTTACTGCCTCTAGGAAACCTTCTTACTGTGTCATGCAGTGGGACATGAAGATCACAACATCAAAGGAGTGGGAAGTTCTATCAGTTCATACCTGATATATCCCCCCCCCCTTTTTTTTATGGCTTTCAGTCTGATTTGTTAAGTCCTAGCATTAGCTTATCCTTTAGAAAAATTATTACCTAAACCTTCTTGCTGTTAAGATTATTTTTCTGTGAAATACACTCCAATGAAAGCAATCTTTTTTATTGTCCCATCATTAATAGTTATAGTTTTGATGGGTACAAGAAATGATTTTAATAAAGGATTTCAGATTGTGATATATTTTTATTCTAATCTGGAGAAGACCCCTAATTATCAGAATCCTCTGAATTTTATTTTGGAGCAGTAAAATTGTTCTTTCTGACGAAAGTAATTACCTTTTGTTTTTCATGAGAAACTTTGAGTTGTTTTGGATAAAAACAGAAGTGATTTTTTGAAAATGGCAACCTCTTCCCACTTCCAACAGTGTTAAATCTTTTTTTTTTTTTTTTTAACCCAAAATTTCACTTAGTGCTTTGGTTCTGAACTGTGTTTACTGATGATAAACTGTTCATGGAAAAAAATATTCTACCCAGTTCTTCCACTGTAGCTGCGCTATTTTTCATTACTCTCTATCTGTAAAGTCATCGTGTCTTAGTGGTGCTAATTCTAGGTGGCCATACTTTCATGGAAAAGAGTGCGGGTTACAGATGGGTTTTCTAAAAGTCTGAAAATGTAACTAAAAATAGTTCTGTGGTCATTTGAAATCTTGATGACTCTGGATTTATGATCACGGACAGGGCTTATTTTGATGTGGTTGTGGAGGAAGATATTCCTAGCAGTTTTGATTTCATATAGCAGGTGGTTGAATCCATCAGAATTTCAGAATGTTGGAAATAATTTGGAGAAGAAATAGAAGGGCTAGTATATGATCTTCCAAAAGGTGCATAATCACAAAGAGCATTATATTTACACATATATTTCTTAGATATTCTTTTGTTGACCAAACTATATGTCAAAGGAGATCTTACTAATCCCGAGACTGCCCACTTCCACTATTTTATTGCTGGTCTCTTGTCTTGATGCTTGCTTTTCTAAATGCATAACATTCTGAAGATGTTGTATGGCAATGTGACTCAGAGGTAAGATTCTGAAAGCCGGTAATTCTCGTGGTTGCCAGAACAAAGTTTGGGAACGTGAACCAAATGTACCGTATAGGTAATCAAGCTATGTATTAAAACAACCAAAACCACCACCACCAAAAAAGCCTGCAAATGTATTTTTAAAGTTCTTATCATATTTATACCTCTGCCATGCTTGAGAGTTTTATATTCCAGTTGGCAGTGCTGAAAATTAGATCTAAGCTTTGCTGCCATATGACTTGTTTTCTCTTGTGCCACAGTCTTTCAGACTGGAAACAATAAATAGCATGGACTCTATTTAATTAAAACTACACTGGGCCTCATTGTGTTAGGCACTATAAAAACACTAACTCAATATCAGATTACTCCTCTTAATAACTGTATTTCTGTATTTATGTTCTAGTAGACTCATAAACATTATTCCTATGACTTCACTGTACTTTTAAGATATTTAAATATAAAGCTCAGTCCAATAAAAAAGAGCTTACATTAAGATCTAACATACGTCTCCTAAGTTGCACTTAAGGACAACTTGAGAGAGGCCCAGGCCTTGTGCTGTCCTGTATAGAGGAGAAACTTCATTTTATACATCTCCTATATAGCAAGAGGAAATCATAACATTAATTAGAAACAGTTAATTGAAAAATTTGACCCTTACATTAGTTCCTACATTTGTACAAGAAAAAGAAAAAGTGGAACGTGGACAGCGGAGAGGCTTTAAACTGCAGTATCTAATGGTTGTGGTAGAAGAGGAATTTAACAGGACAAGTCTTTCCTTACCAAGGAGTAGATGTAATGAAAAAAGTGAATTTGGTGTGTGAATGGTTTAGGAACATTCCTGCTTGATGTCTTTATTCAGAGACAGTTAGGTGTTTACTTCTAAGTTCCACAAAATGGAGCGCTTTTGGAAACCCCTTGAATTCAGTGTCATAGCACAAGGGTCCCGACTTACTGGAATTTCTCCAACAGTTTAGGGTCTTACTGTGACCAGAAGTGTTAAGAGAACAAAACATCTTCACCATAAGCAGTAAGGGGGTATTGTGATATCTATACTATGTTTTCTTTTCCCAGCAGCGTATCTCAATTACTTCCTAAAATATGCAAAGTCACACCTTGCTTGTTTCCTTCATTGCAAAGAGAAATAGATACAAGAACATAAGCAGATCGCCACTGCTGGCATGAATATTTGGAATATAAAAATAATTAATAATTAATTAGAAGCCTTATTATAATGAATGTAATCCTCTTTCCCCCTAGGCAAATGATGCATCAAAACGATAGAAAATTAAGATCAATAAGCTGAAACACAAGTTAAAGTGAAATACTGAATTACCATTTGGTATCCTATTACAGTTTATCTGGAGAGGATTTCCCTGAAGTTCTGTGTTAGGAGCAAAAATCTGCATTTAAATGGGAAGATATTAGTAACGCATGAGCTAGTACTTTGCAGGTCACCACGTGTCTGCAGAACAGCAGCATTAATTTTTCTATTTAAAAACCAAATAGTTTATAGCCTGATTTTTCTTTCATTCCTCTTAGTTTTATGCTTGTGATTAGACTGACTTCAGTGGTGTTAATCTTGATTTACACTGATGTATACAAAGGAAAAATTGGGTCCTGATCTCTGTACAGTGGGAACTGCAAGACAGGAAGTTGCAAATGACTGTAATTTACAATAAAACATGAACTATTTTCAATCCTAACACAACACAGAAGTACCATGAAGGCTTGTCCAGTCTTCTGGGAGCAGACAGACCACTGTGTTATGGCACACATCCCCTCAGGGCCAAGTAAAGTTTCAAATAGGCAGAGATTGCATTCGGCAATTTTTATGACTGTTGTAACTCTTGATAACTGCTTTTGTAACACAGAACACCGGTGTTGTAATCAACAGATTTGTATGACCGAGCTCACAAAAGCATTGGCAGGATTTGGGGTGGAGGGGGCAGGCAGACCCGCCATGTGGTTATTCCCTAGGTTCAAATGTTTGCAAAGAACCTGAACTGGGGCGTTGAAGCACAGGCAGCTTGGCTTCATCTCGGTGGGAATTTAGATGACAAGAAAAGCACTTACTCTCAACGCTGTTCATGTATGTTCTCTCTCTTTATATGAAATAGTTATCAGAATTGCTTGTTGTATTCTCTGTATAAACCACCCATTTTGAGTGAGCCTTCAGAAATGTGAATGGGTGTCAGAAGCTTTTGCATTTATTTCCAATGGATTTTTCCAACTTTAATCATGGTGGTAGCTAGAACTCCTACAATCACATCAGCTGCTCCGAAACTATTTTAAATGATATGTTGATAAAAATGGAGCCAAAAATACAGTGCTTTCTATATTAATGCCTCTGCAGCTACTATTGTTTCACCGAAATCAACAAGAATCATCAACTGCAGGAAATTTCTATTGCTATTATGAGCATTTTAGCAGTACCATCAAGATGTGCTTCAGTGTTTTTCTTTAAGATCACTTTAGCCTTTTAACTTAATTACAGTGGCCCAGAAAGCCTGATACAAAAAAAGTATATACTGTTTTCAGTAGTATCTTTCCAGTCTAGACATGATAAAGCTGTACAAATAGTACAACAGCAGAAGGGATTTCCCAAAAATGTAACTATAAGGAAAGTCAGGGAACAAGCTGGTTTGGAGGACTGTTTTGCTAAGCTTAAGGCAAAGCCAGGCTATGAAATGATTTACAAATTTTAGTTCAGCCAAGTAAGAAACAGAGGTGTTTGTTTACTTCATTTTTGACACTTTCCAGTAAGCTTATATAATATTGTTTGTCAAACTACCTACAACTCTGAGGGGCTGTAGATGTGACAGGTATCATTAGCAGTAGTGTTACAGCATTGGAGAAACAGCCACAGAGATGAAATACAGCTTCAGTCTGACACAGTAGTGACACAGTCTGTCATAACCGTAGAGATCTTGCATATAATCTAGACAAAATAACTTGTTGCTATTTTGGTCCTTCTCTAGTTTGTATTGTGAGATAAAAATGCTACTCTTATAAGAAAAAGGGCAAGAGTAATGCTGAGCTGCATCAGTTAATGAATTTTTCAAGTTCTAAAATTCACTGCCATGCTTTAGAGACATTACTTAGTCAGACAAAGCTAAGGATGGGATTCCAGTACAGCAGTGAAAAGTGAGATCAGCTAAAAACAATGATGTTCTGTCTTGGCATTTAGTTGTGAAACTCTGGTTTGACATAAGAGTAAAGGATCTAAAAATACTTGCTATTTTGGAAGCTGTTAAACTGCCAAGTCGATATGATGCATCCAATGGTGAAGTTTACTGAATTTGTTAGAGGAAGATATCCAAACGGTCTCAGCAAATAGCCACATGCAATGCTGCAGAAAAGAAGTGAATTTCCCTCTGCATTCCTGATGATCTGGCTGTTGGGGACAGGGAGGAGAGGCAGGGGAAGAAGAAGGGGAGACAATCTTTTACTGATCCAGTTCTGGGGGCTAGTAGCCTGTGTCCACATACTCAGGCTTAAAACAACTTGGCACTAGAAGAGGTTTTCGACACCACAAATGCACCACTGATCTTGATCAACATCTTGCCTCTAGCTACAGTCAATCTCTAGCACTTCATAAAAAGATGAAAAACCCACCCTATCACAGAAACCAATCTATGCATCAGTGGGTTTTTTAAGTGTCAAATTAGTTAACCAGAACACATACTTAATTATTTTTCTCTTCTATTCTCTGGAATCCTGATAAATTGTGTCACATTTAGATTCATAAATTCACAAGAAGAGGCAATAAGAGAGGATTTTAAAGCATGTATAATGTAAGTCTCCCAGCTCCTGTATAGTACTATTTTTTCCCATCATTTATAAAGTGTTTGTGCAGATAAAATGATTATTCCTGTAGCATCCAAACTATACCCTGTAGCTAAAGTGTAGGTATATGGCTATTTGTTCAGTACATATCTACACAGCTTGAGTTAAATGGCGATCTTGCTCCTACGCTCCACAGAGGAGAACAGCAGCACTGCCACGAACACTGCACCATTGTTTCAGCCAGTCAACCTCCTCTACTGCCTGCCGGTACATAGGAACAGTCCCCATGCACCGTCTTGTCAAGTCTGCCATCAAATTTAGCACTGCTCTGCTTCCTTTCTCTGTGGTGGGGAGGTGATTTGCCTAAGGGAGCTCATCTAAAGCTAGTCCCTAGCCAGCTCTGCAAGATGAATTTAAGCAGGCTAGTTCCTCATCCTGATCACTGCTGCCAGCGTTAACTCAGCTCCATATCCCGAGTCCTATTCTGATGCACAAGTTGCTCTGCCACTGGGATACAGTGCCAAAATTAAATTAAATTTGACAAAGCTCTGTAAAGGCTCAGTTCTTACTTCAGCTTCTGGAGTATTTTGGAAGGGCAGGAAGCAAAGCAGCCCAACAGTAGTTGGCTGGAACCAGTAATTGTGGCAAAACAAAGGTGGCTATACACAACGTGTAATGTTACAATGGTGAAGATCAGAGTGCATCTTCCAAACTCTGGAAGGGATACAACACTGCTGATTTCAACACTTCCTCCACCTCCAGCCTCCACTCAAACCAATCCAGTCAATCTCTATTCAATTCAGACTTGTGGATGACCTCCAGGAGCACATGTGTGTTGCTCCACACCAACAGATTATCTCCTTCACCAGCCACAGAGTTTCTTACTCCCACACCTAGGCCTCGTGTTGATCATGCTGTCAGACCAGACAGACCATCCGATGGTACCAGAATGGTGGATGTGGTGCTCACAGAGCTCCTCTCTCACAACGCAAGGAAGCTAATAGTTGCACTCACCTCGTAGCACTGGTCAGGGTGCAAAAAAGGACAAGCCCCTCAGCCACAGCACACTGAGTCCCAGGACTGCTTGTTATACAGTGGCTGGCAGAGGGCAAGAGCCTCTCCAGTCTTGAACGCGAGGAGCAGCCCCTCTTAGTTATTAGCACTTTTATTACAAATAACTGCCTTTGATCAAATTAAAGTCCTGACAAATAATTTCATTATGCAAGCTTTAATAGCCAACCACACCAGTTCCTAAAAGAGTTTTATGGAAATATGATACTACATTTACATGGGACAATGAATAGAACAAACTACAGTATTCATCCTTATGCACAAAAGGCATCATCAATAAAGCAGCTGTGCTTTTGTCTAAGCCGCTGCTGTGGAAGCGGGTAATTATTATTCAAAAACCCACACTGATCTGCTACTGACAGCTCACAAGGTACATGTTCATCTACTTGCTCTCCCTGACAGCTGATCTATTCTGAGCACAAGTGACTAACTAATAAAGTCTATTATACTTCTAATAGAAACGTAATTCCATTTATTTTTACCCTTCCTCGCAGCACTGCTTCTTGCCACTGCATTGGGGTGGGATGCTTTAAGATGCTTCTGAAATGTGATTATTTTTCACCCCTACAATTGCTGTGTATTACTTAGAATTTTATATTGCTCTGCTTTCTTCAGGAAAAAACAATTAGACACAGATAATATCACCCTGAGGATGAAGCAAAAGCAATTATTTCTGTTACAAAATGTCCCCCCATCTGCATGTGAACAACTAAGCTTTTTGATTTTTAATTTTATTACTTTGTCTTTCTGTTAAACAAATAATTAATATGATTGCTAACACCCTATGTACCTCTAATGTCTATACTATTTCAATTATAAAGCCATTATTGATGCTTTTAATTTTATTCCATTCATCTTCAAATTTGCAACTGCAAAACACAGTAAACTTACAACATTTGTTGACATTCATGGAGCAGCAGCTACTCCAAACTTGCTCAGAGGGAATTCAGCAAAGTGCATCTGTTACAATCCCAGAGACAGAACATGGAATTCGACAAGAGACTGCAAATCACAGTTTTTAGTTCAGACACACTGAATTGGATTACATAGCGCTTCATGCCCTCCAAAAAATAAGGAATTTTATTGAAATAGTGTAGCCTACTCTGTCTTTGTAATCTTCCTTCTAAGCTATAAAATCAGAAATTTTTCTTTTATTTCCAATAAAAAAACAACTTATCAAGACACTGCATAGCCTATTTTAGCTAGTAATACCTGCTTCTTTTACTTCACCCACCATTACAGCACTTTGGCTGGTATACATACTCCATGGAAGACATATGAGTTGTATCTGCCATGTATGTGAATCTGTAAGTCAGTTTTTCTTGCATATGGCTCTCCTAAAGTTTCTTTCTGTTTGCTTTTACAATCCTTTTTTGTACCCAGTATTCAGATTCTCTGTTGATGCTGCTGAATACAAACAGCTTCTTTTTAATGTTTGCCCCCAAAATTAAAACATTCATCATTAAAGACACGTCCTGAGTTTCATCAACTGTCAAAAGACTTTCTTCTAGTAGAAAACTAGTTCCTGAGGAACCTTTAGTTAGTTTTGCACACAGGCAGAGCCTGATTGATTTTCAAACAGTGATTTCCAATAAGAAGAATGCTCTTAGTCCTAGCGTGCTTCCTCCCTTTGACCTTTGAAAAGCCTCCCCCCCCACCCTTGCCCCTTTTGCAAACTGGCTAATAATTCATTCTCTAAATTCAGAAATGCATCATGTACTTCCAGCCCAGTGATCATTCCTTAATCCAATGCTTCTGGATATGTTTTCTCCTGCTTCCCCCCTCTTGGAAATACTGCATTAGCAGGGACAGACTGTGCTTTCTGCCTAGGCTGGGTGGAATTAAAGGCTTCTGCATTAATCATACAGTGCCGTGTTAGATACTGGCCAGGCCAGGTGATGTAAGCTCTTGACCCTCAAATGCAGAGGCCGAATGCACCACTAAATTAATGTACTGGTACACTGTGCAGTCAAAGACATTAAAGTTTTAACAGGGCAATTGATTACATGTAGTTCAACTTTCAAACACTTTGGTCAAGAGGGATTGCAACAGTCCAGACTGGCACAGTGATGCATGCATGTCAGTGGTGTCTCAAATTTTACTATAGGGAGGACTTGACATTAGCTCTTAGCTTAATAATAAACTACTCCCCCATGCAACATACTGCAAGAAATGTGAAGGAAAAGGACGTAGAAATCCACTAGTCACATTAAAATGAGACTAAGCCAACTACATTATAGCTTGTCTGTTTCTGCCAACACCGCTTAATTTCTAACACTTGGAGTTCAAAGATTATGACAGCCACGATTCTAAAGTACAGAAATACTTCCTCAAACAGCCTCTTCTTCAGGCTATAGTGAGCTTCCATGAAGTAAATCTGATTTACAGCCTGGTGTATTCCTTATCTTTCCTGAAATTACTGTCATCTTCAGATATTCATCATTCCTCACTAACTATTATTGTTTAAGGGTTGTTGTAGGAGAAGCATTCATATCAGCAGCTAAGGAAATCACCTTTCTGAATTTCAGTTTGAAATTTAACATCAAAATTACTGAATATTATTGGATCTTATTTGACATTCTGCTTCCCATCCTGGCCATTTGGTATATTCAATATTTTCTACTCTTTCTTGTTTTGCAACCACTTCACAAAATACATAATACCTACCAGTACTTCACAGATATTAACTATTTGACCTTTTCAAGCCACCAGATACATTCTTTTTATTACACAAATAGGCAAAATTTTATCAGAAGCAAAATTTTCTCAGAGGAAAAGCAAATTTTACTCAAAATTACTTTAAAACCATTTCTGTCAGTTATATAAACAATGATAGCAGCTTAATTCCTTCTTACTCTGTTCAGATCTTTCCTAAAAGTATCTGAAGGATGAAAAAATAGCCCTGTAAAAGGTTTTTGATTAACCTACCACCTACAGCAGACTAATACAATATTTCAGAGGTGTGGCAGGAGCATTAGAAAAGGAAGTAGGTACAGTTAAAAAAAGATGCAAGTATAAGCATCTCTTTCTCCTGAGGGAAGAATCATAGGTGCGAGGGTTTAATTCCTATTTTGTTTCTAAACCTGTTTTAACTAGGTAAGTTTGCTTAAAACTGAAACAATCCCAAAGACATGAATTTGTACTTTCAAATATGGAAGATCATTAATAAAGCACGTAGTATTTCCAAGTTATACCTCTTCCTTTGACTACTGATATGGGGTTCATACCAATAGCTTCAAGAAGTCTTCTGCACAGTGCATTACAAAATGGATGCATCTGTCACTAGTGCTCACAGCAAAAATGTCGTACAGATATAATCCTTTCATTCGAATTCTTCTACACTTTCCTGAATGTTCTAAAACATCCAAATGAAAAACCTCTGATGTCCCTCTTTTTATACACTTATGAAACAAGCAGACATGCCCAACAATATATTCTGTAAAGATCTCATCTAAAGATTAGGCCTGGAATATTCCAATCAGAGCAGACGCTTTTCATGATTAACTGAATGTAGAAGTCTCGAAGCAAGCCAGACCTACAACTCTACTTCAACATGTGGAGATATTCCTCCTAATATCCAGACTTTAGGAGTACCCCTACAAAACATCTGGTGATATGAAAGAGATTTATACAAGGCATATTTATACATATACGTCTCTTGGAACCGAGAGATATCTCATGCAAGCTTCAGACACCATGTCAGGTATAACAATGCTTGCTGATCACTGAACAATGGTATCTGTTTTGTAATTAAAGGCATGATCAAGTATCAAAATGTGTGCCTGCTATGGAATATGCAGCACCGCTCTTCTAGTAACAGGCAGTCTTGTTTTAAGAACAAAGGAAATAGTGTCGCATGCCCACTACAGTGCAGACTTCAGGAGCTCAAGGGGAGCACTTAGCAGTGATTCTCAAAATCAGCCAGTAAGAACGTCTATGTGTAAACCTTACTGGAGGGTGGGTTTAGAAAACAAATAGAAAATGCCAACTTTTTAGGAAGAACTGGACAATCTATGCAAGTTCAATATAAAATTGACACAGATGAGCCCTGCAGTGAAGAAGAATGGTCAGGATATGGCAAGAGGAATGTCATATTATGTGCAAGAGTGAAAACTGGATGATATATAAATTTTAAAGTACGGGGCTCATTTATGGGTATAAAGTAGAAAAGAGAGTAATAAAGCCTCAAGCCTAAAAGCTGTGAGCTAAAAATTTAGTTATATGACTTTTAACGTCATAAGCAGCCAGGCGGATAAATCTCTGCATGCTGCTTTGAAAGAGTATCCATAAATAGTCATAGGATGCTTGGGCAAAGCACAGGACCTTTAAACAAGGCCAAAATACCACAGGAAGCTGTTACTCAAATAAACTTGAAGTCAATCAGCCGTAAAGGGTGGCTTACTGAAGTCACGCACACACAAACTATATTGGAAGTGGACTAAGGGGCTTAAAAACAATGCTGCACAACTGAAAGTCTCACTTGCCAAAAGCTTGAGTACAGAAAGGTGGTACTCAAACCTATCATTCTGGGAGCAGGAAGGAATACTACTGTAAATTTAACAGTAAAAAAAAATGTCCCTAGGAAAGACTGCCTTGCTATCACACTGATGAGATGCATCACTAGATGCAGATTGCTGGCTCACCTCTGTTGCTAACAGGTAAACTCCTGTTAAGAAGTTTTGCTCTCTCTCTTGAATCATGGACATCAAGTCAGGAGATGCTGAACACGACACAGAGACAACTCCTGTAATTTGTAGGAGAGAGAATGGACAATATCATTGATGTAGCGTAATGAGCCGTTTCCCTCTTCCCTACTGTGATTAATGGTGTGGATAGGAGGTCTGTTCTCTGAGCTGATAGGCGTGAGTCTGGCCCTAAAGGCATGCCCTATATATAGCTCTGTGCGAGTACATGGATGAGAGACTGGCAGCCAGCAGCAGCTCTGGGAGTCTTTGTTATTGTCCGGTTCACTCTTTTCTTAGCTCCTCCAACTTGCACAATCTGTATAGCCTCTGGGAACGCAGCTTTAGAATTGGCTAACTTGATGGAAAAAGCTGCTCCGCTTGATGCATATGATGCAAAGTAATGTGACATTGATTGACAGCTAGAGGTGGGGAGAGAGGAGAGGAAAATGAGTTAAGTCAAGGTATTGTGGGAAGGAGCAGAAGGGAGAAGAGAAAAAGAAGATCCTCATTACCACAGCACGTGTGCAGTGGCAGAGATAAGAGTTGCAGTTTATTATAATAATAATTATTAAAATCAGTTAAGTTGACACAACTGTATGATACTATAAATAGCACTCCAGCGATTACTGGACTTTTTTCTTCAAAACTTAATCTTCCCCAAATGGAAAACAGTAAGTTAAGGATTCCGCCAGTCTACTCCCCCTTCACATTGTACAAACAGGTAATGTAATGAGAATATAAGCCCCAGGGCCTAGTCCTATCTACACTTCCATTGATATGGTACACTTCTCATGCATATATTTAAGGCAAGCCGGAACTAGCCTGCCTGGTTCTGACTCCCTTTTCCCTTAAACTGCACAGCCGATTGTAATTTTTATTGAATGATGCAATTCATTGTTATACACTGGACAAAAGTGTGCTGCTACTGCTTTTGCGCTTTCTTATTTCAGGACTAAAAACAGAAGAAAAAGCAGTAATTGATTCCATCAGCCCTTTTTGTATTAAAACAAAAGGAAACACCCAGGGAAACTTCCCTCCATTAGAAAGATGACAAACGCAAGATTTTGAGTCTCTCACTTTTTTTCCTTTAGGAAATGGTACATGCCCGACAGAGATAGCCCATTTTAGTATATATTCAGCAAATTGTTAGGTTCTGGACTACTAGCATGGAAAGCTTAAGTTCTGAAAAGAATAACAAAAAAGGAAATAATACCAACATGAAGACACTAGTGGCAAAACTAGAAATATTAAAATACATCAAAGGGGAAAGAGCTTGTTTGAACAGATCCCAGCTGGCTTATTCTTAGTGCTGTGTGAGTAAAATATCCCTTTCAAGAACTCCAGGATACACGCTGGGAACCACTACTCACTGCTGCTATTTTGAAATGAAAGTTTTACAAGTTTCTCACGAGAAAGTGCCATGCTTGCATTCAGTCTAAAGGAACTACCTTCATTAGTGAACCAGATTATGCTGTAGTTTTTCTTCTGTTGCATATATTATACATATATATATGTATATATATGTGCATCTCTACATAACAAAGACATACATGGCAGGGTTAGCAAATGACAAACACAGCAGCTGTCTGCCTTTCAATATAGAAACCTTTTCTTCCAGAGCAGAATTTTTGGATTAAATTCTGATGTTTTACCAAGCACTACTACCAGACAATATGCACAGCTCAGTTTGATGTAGCATTAGCACACCAGTATTTTGAGGAGTACGGCTTGGAATCATGGTCTAAAACACCCAGCCCTCCCCTCACAACCCCTTCATTGCTAATGGGCTATTTCAATATATGCCCCTTCTGAAAATCCTGAAACTCAAAACTTCTACACTGCACAGAAGTTTGTATGCCAGGGTCATCTTTGCAAAAGATTTGCAAGTCAAGACAGAGTCAAACTTTGAATGTATTTTCTCCTTTGAAAACACCTAGTAGACCTCACTGTCATTCCTTCAGGACATCTGGTTCAAACGGTACAAGTCTTCAGGCCATTTGAATATATTCACTATCATCTTCAGGGACAACTGCTATTCCAAGACACAGACACTCACCTTTAAGGTAAATTCATGCCTAGTTCGGGCCTTATCTAGTCAGAGTAGTTAGCGACTCTTCCCTGCAGGCTACAGTTCAGAGAAGTGCTTAAGCACGTGCTTAAGCTGAGTCCATCCAGACATGTCACCAATCTTATATAAATCTCAGTACCTGGCCTGTGTTTTCCTGTATCAAAGCCCAAAGGATTTTTTTTAACCATGTAACATGATAGAGGAATTAGTAACCTCTTGCAACAACATCCAGACCCACCGGTGCCTTTAATCCTTGATTTAAAAAGCAAGGAAAACAAAACAAAGCCCAGTAAAGCCCTTCTATTTCTAATTAATCTCTATGTTTATAACCTTATCTATGGTGAAACACATCAATAATAACATGGTATGAAAATTCCTCTCTGTTCTCCAAAGAGCAGTTTTTCTTACAACAATTATGGTAATTTTTCTTGTCTTGTGATTAAATGTAGGCGGCTTGCTTCACTTAGATATGCCTCCTCTGAGCCAAACTGGCTTCACGTTTTGGCATGCACACAAAACTCCGAAACTGAACAACTTTTGCTAAGAAAGATCTTGGGTTCAAAAACTAGTGAATCTTGACATGCGGTAGTCTCTTCTATTTTTTTTTTTTTTGCAACCTGGTTATGGAGGAGAGAAGTTTTTTGATTTACACAAACAAAACTGGGTTACCCCAACGCTAATCACAACGAATCAATTTGGGGAACATTGCTTTTGCATTACTTTTCAAGAAATGGCACATACAGGATTTATTCCCCCCTCCTCCCTCGCTCAAACCAGTGCCTCTTTCTCACCTCCCCACTACCCAAGCTAGAAATCTATGTTTAGAAATACATCTTATGAAGTGATCTAGACATTCTGACAGCTGCAATTTATCAACATAAATTACTGCCCTTCGCAGCAAGCCTTCCATCTTAAGAAAACAGTGTGTGCCCTGAATTGCCTGCTGCCCTCTTCAACAATCATCCTAGTTTTTAAGACCTAGATATCTGCTGATAAAGAACACCACGGTGCATACAGAAAAAAAAAAAAAAATTGAGTTTCATGCACATCACTGGAAACATCCACACACTGCTCTATTAATCTTTAGATTAGGGTCATTTTTCTTTTGAGATGTGGTAATAGATTACTTAAGGAGAAAATGGGAGGAGAAAACCCAGACAGCAGCCTGCTTAATACTAAGCAAATCTGCCTCCTTCCCTGTTGATTTAATCCAAAAAAGGATCTAATAAACAAAGCTGCTGTTAACTCTGTACTGTTTGCCACAAATTAGAAAGGAATAGATGATCTTTAGAAACATCCAGCTGCCACTACATTTTCTAGAGCACCCTACACTGCAAGACCTACTCTGGCACTGCTTTTTGCTTTCCCTGATCACAGCTCATTTGGCCTGTTCCAGCACCATCATTCACGTGCCTGAGAGCTCCTGATGTCCTGCTCAACCTCCTTTAAATTTCTCTGTTTTCTCCAGGAATCAAAATGTACTCAATTCTGTAATGAGAAGGTGAGTAGGCTTCAACCTTTCATCTTTTTCTTCTGTGGGGATTCAGTCTCTAGGCTACTACAGCTAGAAAAGACTCCCCCTCCCTCATTCCCCAGTCCCTCTGAATGAGTCTCAGCATGCTCCCAGATCTTCATTCCTGCATTTTAATGTTCTTTTGGTTCAGGACCTTTACAGAAAAACATACCTGAAAGTATTTTCTGCACAGTGGGACTTGGTCTCACATTCTTCAGCACCGTTGCCAGTCCCAGTTTTTACATTATTTCTTCCCAGCTTGACTGTCTGAAAATTGGGACTATGGGCAGCATGGGGAATGCCCACCACTGTGTTTAGGGGCACAATTCTCCACCTACACAGTGGAAATCAGGGCTGGTCACTGAAATCAAGGTGAGTTTCCTCTGTGAAATGATCAAAAATAAAGCAGTTCCCTGCTTTTGCTCATTATGTTATAGTCACTTGTCTTTGGAGGATCCATCAGGCTTGGTTCCTCCTCTTTCACTACTTGTTATTCATTCTGCTGCTGAGGAGACGACATGTCAGAGTGGAATAAGAGCGCATTGTACTTCACCAATCCTAGATTAGCTGAATCGCCTGTATGAGGCCATTTTTATAGGCATTATTTAAAGCAGTCCCAAGCTGCTGCATTTTATGCTGGCATCCAAATCAGCATAGGGAAGGCTGATTCAGTGATTTAATGACATCCCTTCTTTCCATCTCTACAACCCTCAGGGGTGCTTACACTCACTCTCTGGAGATTCGCAGAATTAAGCTCTTGGTATGTATTTCTATCCGTTCAGGATAGTCTCAACACACTTCCTCCTGTATAACACAGGCACACAATACTCACTGGCAATTCTAAGGTTAAAAGGTTGTGTTAGGATTTTCACTGCATATTCCTCCTTTAATAGGTATCAGTGTGAGCTCTTTTATACTATTATCATTAAAAGTTTTTCAGGATGCACCAAACTTTTAAATGATAATGTCTTTTGTTTCAGGTTCTTTGTTATCAGCTAGGAAAATTTAGGAGGGGCATGGCTGCATTTTGAATTTTCAGGACAACACAGACTGGCCTTGACTGAGAGAGAAGAAAGGTATTTACATGGGGAATAGATTAAACTATTACCAGGTAGTCCCATATATAATGGGACACTATAATACTAACCAATTCTAATATATTCTCTAATCGTCCTGTTCAATTTCTCATTTATTTCAGTCTTGAAGCCCTAAATGTCATTTGTCCTGTGGGAGACTATTACAGACCCTCATTGATATTAATGACATCTGTTTCGCAGAGCTAGCAACCCCCCACCAAGACAGGTAATGCTTTAGGGCTCTGGAACCGGAGGCTGTATTTTAGCACAGACAACATGAAGGTCTGTATCTCCGCGCTCTGGAAACACCCCCCCTGTTTCACAGCAGGGATGACTTGCTCATTGAGCCATTTTGTGCTGTTTAGATGCTCCACACCTTAATTTGCAGAATCCTCCCTCCTTTTCCAGGGCCATGCCAGTCTCACAATTTCATGGAGAGAAAGAATTTATTGTGCTCTTTGGGAGAAGCTACACAAATGAGTGACAAAAGACAGACTGGAAGCACCTTGCAAAAGCACACATAGAGAAAGAGCAGAGCTGCAGATTGGTTCTATCAGGGCACTAAACCATGGACAGAACAGCTTTTGGCTGCCAGCAATGGCGCGCAATAGCTGTGCACAGCACTCCCAACACCAGCTCTGAACTTTCTTATGCTAAGTAAGTCATAGTTTTTGTTCCTGAGTCACTGCACTGAAAGAAAGAAAAATCAACTGGGGCATCCATCCAGTGACATTGTTGGGGATGGGGGCAAGGTATGATGACAGTGACAAAACAAAGCATCTGCCACTTCCTAAATACTCTAGTATGCTCTGCCCTCAGAGAGCTGTGAAGGGACCAACGCTGAAAGCCAGTTCTGACAGAGTAAACCCACGTTACTCTGACCTCAGAAGCATAACTCAAAACGTACACTGCTTTACCCACCGGCAGAATCCGGTCCGCACTCTAATCTTAGGAACAATCTGTGTAGATGTCGGGTGCATCCCACACAGTCTCAGGAGAGGGACCCTGCATTTATATCAGCATGACAGAGAACAGAAAATGGTCTAATGTCAGTTGTTCCTGCCTAAAAAAAATTACAAGGGATGCTTATGACCTGGAAGGTAAAAAGTTATTGAACCTAATCCTTTGAGAGGCCCCTGCATCGACCCACTCAGCTATAATAGCTCCAGGAAGTCACTACAGGCTGTTCAGGGCAGTTTTCTGTAAATAGACAGCCACAAACATAGGAGAATACAGTGGCTTCCTGCCAAAAATCTGCATTTTAATAACTTTGTAATTGCATATTTTTGCAATCTGTTGACTCTGACTTATTTTAAGAATGTCCAAGGAGTAAAACAGTATCACCACCAGATTTTCTGGTACTTTAAACTTCATAATGAAGTTTGCAACAACTCAGTAATTACTGTGAATAATTCATAATAAGGGTTATAATGATGTGACACGTTTTGGAGAACCCCTGAAATTTAGGATGTTTAAGTGATAACAACAAAATCAAAATTAAATTCAATAGTAAATATTGGAAGAAAAATAATTAAGTCCCATAATTTAAAAAAACCAGATTGTGAATCTGGTCTGAGTGGTGGTATTGCTGTCAAGCTCATGTAATTTCATTGGATGTGCTTTGCTTTAAATATGAAGCATAACTTTAATGAAAACGATTTTGATCCTTCAAATGCCAGTGTCAATGGACAAAACCATGCATATGAGGAGCCTCACTGCACAATGGGACAACTTCTGTGTAACTATTTGCAAGACTGGAGTCACAGTTTGCACAACAAAACATTAGAAAAAATAATCCATTTTAATATAAATTATAGGGAATTAAATTCGCTTTTACAAGGTTGTGCTTTTTAGATTAGTGTTACTAACAATATATTAGATAACGGATATGGAACAAGTTTCAAATGATCAATGTCACTTTGCTGAAAGAAATGGGAGTCAAGCATGCATTGGCTAACTGCACCCTTTTCATCATCTAATATTCTGAAACTGTGATTCCTCATGCAGGCTTCCAGGGACAGCTACAAGACACCTACCTGCACTCCTTCCTTCATATACTAACATGGTTTGGGATATTTTGACAATCTTATTTCCCCTTCCAGAAAATCACCAATGAAAGCTCTCTGTGGGCAGATAAATTCTCCAGCCTCTGATAACATACTGGAAGGGACTGTGGAAGACCACCAGAAGTACGCTTTAAAGTATTTCCACCATACACACCAACAACCAGTTGATTACCTTTTCAGCTAGGTTTTGTGAAGTCGAAATAGCCTGTGGGAGGGCTGCACAACTGTTCAGCCCAGGAGGCAGACAGCTCTTTGCCCCCTGCTTGTCATTCCTTGCCAGGAGAATTTATTTCCTCAGTGATGTGTATGTGTTTGCTAGTAAGAGAGGGAAAGTGCTGGGTGACAGATCCTGGTGACAGATTTTCACATATAATGATATACTGACATGATTTTCATTACAATTTGCAGGAGGAAACAGAGTATTTTCACCTAATTCTGATGAATGTGAAAAATACAAGGAGATACTTTTTTTTTTAACTGAAGACTTAACAATGACCATCCTGACAGTTTGTGGCAATTACTTTTCTGTTATCCAATTAATCTCTTAATTGTTCTCTGCCATACTCACTATAAGTACCTTAGCCTTCCAGTTTGAAAAATTATCACTTGACTCCAATGAAGCTTCTAATGCACCAATTTTTATCAACACTGATTTAAATATTGAGGCAAGATAAACTACAGATGCGAGTATTTCATACTGGTCACTAAACAAACATCCCCCTATGCATCTGGTGGAGAGCAAATATAAGATCCTGGGAGGATGGCAGCCACGTTGGGAAGATAGATTCGTGACATATGTGGGATGTAAACTTCCCCCGCCCTCCCAACCCCACACCTTTTCCAGTGACAAGAGGAACGTAATTCTTTTCATTTCCTTGTCAGCTCCAAGAAGCAAACTGAAGAGCTTTATTCACTAACAAATGTAAAGTGACAGAAAGTGAAAGACCACTCTTGAAAGGTTCTCCATCACTCACCCACTAAGAAATGTTCATTGCTATGGGAGCAATAGCAGCACTTCCTAGCAGGGCCTTCCGGTGGCTGCTTCAAGGCTCAACGACGCCATAGGAGCATAGTAACATTTAATTTTACTTCTTTATTGGGGGGTGGGAGGGAAGGGAATGTAACAAATGACCCATGACACAAGGCATTTCATGGAGAATTGACCAGTTGGGATTAATGGCCCTTGGCTCCATTTGGGCTATAAAGTTTCTCAGTCAGACATTAATTTTCAGGAAATGCTCCATGCCTCAGTCATTATTACTTAAATAAAAACATATATTGTATATGTGGTCAAATCAAATTATGGTTAGAATTTTGTCAAGCACAGATAAGGGTGTAAATTTACTGTGTTATTAAAGCTTCTCTTTTTTACCTTCAGATTACTGTAGTTTGGCAGTAGGAATGACTGTTACACATGCCCAAGGAAAATGCCCTTGCTTTGTCCTTGTGTAGAACAACCACAGAATCAGAAGTCAGGATAACTATCTTCAGAAAAAAAATCATCATCATTTACATTCATTTTTCTCTTACAATCATAAAGAAAAGCAGTGTGGTGTATAGGTAAACGTTTGCTCTAATTACACATGACAATACACATACTCATCACAGAAACATATATAGAGTATATTAAACACATACAAAGAGCCGTGTGGCACTTTTGTAGTGAGTTTAGGTTGGCTGTATTAATTCCATGTGCCAAAGCTGTAAGTGCATGGTGCAGATCATCCTCAAGAAAGGCTAATAAAACCTTCTTACCACACTTACGCTCCCTACTTTTTGCTGCACATTGCAGGAGCACTGTTTTATCGAAAAGAGTTTAACAAAATTTTATTGAAGCTATGGTTTGCAAGCCCAAATCCGTAAAGCCAGGTACTTTAGCTGCCACCACTGAGACCATACAGTGATTGGAGAAAGAGAAAGACAATAAGCAATAAAATTTTAGAAGCCTCTATAAATGACTTAAAATAAATTTTCTATACAAGTGCCTTGACTTGAAAGTCTAACAGTCAGGTCTGGACCCAAGACAGGTGTAAGGTCCAGTATAGTTAGTATTAATGTAAGCTTTTTACCAACAGAAAGAGGGAATTTATCAGCTTACCACAGATTACAAAGCATTTGTGTAGAGCCAAGGATGATCCACAGATATCAAACTTAAAATTCTGAGCACTTTACATACACAAAAGTGATGTTAGCTCATGGCTGGAGATGTTCTGTTTATGAGTTACACCTTTTCGCTTCCACCCAGCCCAAAACAGCCTGACTGATGAGACAGGCTGTGTCCTCACATGTGGCCCCACCGAGAGCCGAACATGAGCTGATTTCGAGGGGACCGAGCTAGGAAGGGAACCACAAGCCTACACCTCGCCCTGCAGCAGACTGCTGCCCCATAGCAATGGGAACCACCACCATTCCCTGTCTCTGGAGGGCGCAGAGCTGGACAGAAACCTCTGCGCTGCCCTGCAGCACCTGAGGCTGACAGGGCACCTGCAGAGAGTGAAAAGTTTCCCTCCAGTCATTATTTCATTCCTTTCACGCTCCCCTCCACACACCTACAAGTGCAACCTCCCATAACAGAATAACAACCTGAGTTTTCAGACCTACCCAGCACCTCCAGCGAGAAGGAAGGAGGGTTTGTCCAGAACTCCAGAAAACCAGCCTGTTTCCGCTTTCTGAATCATTTGCCATTCCTAAAAATTAACACCTTCCACAAAGATCTGCCTCATTCCTTGCTAGCTTTGTAGATCATGCCAAGACTTCAATCTGAAAAGCTGCCCGATATTTATGGCTCTAAAAGATGACCGAACCAGGACAGGGTCTAGTGTAATGTGAGAGTTATAATAATACACAACCAGTGAAATAATAATTTACTGCCTTCACATTTAATGGACACATTTGAAAGAAAGGAATTAAGACTGCATGTTCTGATTAACCTAGGCTGTATTCAGCTTTGCACTTAATGCAGTCACTAACCCTCATGAAGATCAATTTTACCGAGTCTCAAGAGATTATTTCAGCTGGTACCAATGACTGAACCAAATGTAAAGCTGGGGAAAATCAGGCCCTCTGCTTTTGAATAGCTGCCTGCTCAATTCTAAACATGCATTTCCTGGCAACTGCCAGTTTAGTGTTAACATGCAGGGTTGGCAAAAAAGTGTGTTTTATATATACATTTATATATACAACACTAGACAAAATTCAAACACCAGTGCAAGCCTACCTCACGAATCCAATACATCACAACCGAGAAAGCAGCCAAAGTTTTCTAGTCCTTCTTCCTCCATTGTACAGAACTACAACTTCTTCTATGTGGTGTGTTAAATCATAAAAGAATGAGAAAGCAAATATTAATTTCTGCCATAAAACTGATGAGCAAATATAGCAAATATTTCATGCTGTAATTGGTACTGCAAAAGTCAGTGAAAAATGGATGTCCACCTTTGGAAGCAGTGAAACCCTATAATGAAGATTAGTAATTATTATTATATCTAATCCACCAAACAGATGGTGCATAAGAGATTATATGATGTGAAAGACAGAGTTCAAACAGTCTTTCCGTCCTAGAAAAATATACAAACTAGAGAAGAAAGGTACATTTATATGCTGTGGATTGAAATTTGAGTTTGATTAGAGAAACGGTAGGAAGACATGATTAAGTGGTACTGCCATGCACCTTGTCACACATATGCGAGCAACACTTAGCTAAGAAGAAACATATTTTGGTTTTACAGATAAAGCTAATGGTCAAAAATGGCCAACAAGAACCAGAACATCCTATCACTATGTCAAAGAAAGGTACCATCTGGGAGAAGAAGAAAACAGTAGCACATTAGATTTCCCCAGTCACTTCTGTCTTCCCTTTCTCTCTTTCCCCATTCCAATTATCTTGGTACTTCATCAGCTCATTTCTGGAGGCACTGTCTAAACCACTGGCTCTAGCTGCATTCTACTCTTTTCTAAAACTTGAATCTCTTTCTTTCCTCCTTTGTCTTTCTTTAAAGGAAAATGCCTTCCCAAAATAACATGGTTATAGGAACAGAACAGTACTTGCTGTGACCCTCAGTGAAGGCAAATCCACTTACCTCTATTGCTACATCCTCCTTGCTTTCTTTTCCCCTGTTCATCAGTGTTTTCAGCTCTGTTTATAAGTCTCTTTTTATAAGACTGCGAGCTTTTCAAGGCAGATATTGTATGTATGTTATGTGTTCATACACTGCTTCTTTGCCTTGGTTGTAGTTTCGAGACATCACAGCAATGACTGACTAAGTAAGTTGCATCAACTCAGAAATATGACACATAGTATGTAACACAGGTAGATACCTCCTAATATAGTTTGATTTTCAAAAATGCAAATCCAAGTATTTCCCTAAAAGTATAGTAATCTGTGCTAGACCTAATCTAACTACGGACAGATCAAAGGTTCGTTAAAAACATGGGTCTTCTTTATTTCTGAGAACTTTAGAGATTGTATCTGTAATGATTATCACATTTGTATCTTCAGAGGGAATTTATTAAGCATCTCTGAAAAAACAGACCATTAGTCTGGGACTTAAATCTGGAGTGTGAACATTTTGGTCACGGTACCATGAAAAGTGCATGGTTGGAGAAAAATATCTTTTCAAATCTAAAATTGTACAATATAATTTATATTTTTCAAATGAGCCAAATTTATTCAACTTCCACATGCACACGAAAAATACTGTCCCAGACCCAGAGAAGCAATTACCAGTTCTTATGTAATGAAGCCCTTATGTGTTTTATTTTTTAAAAAACAAATAAACGAACAAACCCAAAATAGTATTGATAAGGATTTCACTACACATTCTGATTTGCTCTAAATACAACACTAGGCAGCCAAAGAACTACATCATTATCTCTTCCGATAATTTTCAAAGTTTGTTGACCTAGATTATAAAATAAAAGATGGTGGAGGAAAAGACATTGGTCACAACACTCTGGATGTTCACGCACTGTAGATGATTACCTGCTCCCTAATGTACTGCTGAAGTATTTTTTTCCTAGTATCAGTCCTCATATATCTGGATTTTGCACACATACTTATAATATATACATGCATTTTGAAAAAAAAATCCAAAAACCATCCAAAAGCGCTGATAACCATTTTGTTACTTTCAACAGAAGCCGACAATGAACACCAGAATTATTTGCCTCTTTTGTGCTCATTAAGATCTAATTTTAATCACTTGTTCAGAAGTTATTTTTCCTCCTGCTTCCTGCCTCCTTCACACCGACGGGTTTTGAATCAGACCCTTGAATTAAGATTCCGCTCATTATTCTGTCT
Organism: Dromaius novaehollandiae; assembly: GCF_036370855.1. Taxonomy (NCBI): domain Eukaryota; kingdom Metazoa; phylum Chordata; class Aves; order Casuariiformes; family Dromaiidae; genus Dromaius; species Dromaius novaehollandiae. The sequence goes on from NC_088099.1 coordinate 59,273,307, forward strand.
GTGCAATGCTCTGAAGCTAATTCTGCACTGCGTTTATGCCAACAGCACTGAAAAGTTTCCTGTCCAATGCACAGCTCAAGTTGGGGCGATGCTGAATTTGGCCCTGGCATCTGAGATGCTCTGAAGCCTCACAAGGTGAGAAACAGCGTAAGCTCACTTCATCTCAGTACTCAGGCAGCTGTTCACTCCTGGCTGAACAGGCATGGTGGGTGAGGACTTTTACTGGACAAGAGAAATTTCAGGCCAAAAACCCGCAGTGAGATGCGGTCTCCAGAAAGGTTACCACGTTCTCGTGAACACCGAAGACAGATTGCTGCTTGCAAGCAGCAGTGTGATCCACTTAGCTGAGGCACACAAAAAATATTTTTCTCCTCCTGCTTTCTGATGCCTTTCATCACTCTTTGTGTAGGAAAGTAAATAGTTGATGCCGGCCCGGCACCTGGCCAGTCATTGCCCTGTTCATAAATCAGAATAAAACAAACATCAGTTTCTCCACAGCGTAATCAGGACACCAGTTCCCAGTTGATGCTGTTTTTGGCTGTCAGGTTGCCATGTTTACCTTGTCTTTTGGAAATCAATCCTGTATGATGCGAACATGGAGAGATGGGAATGAACGGGAGAGAAATTTTGCACAGTATCATTTCTCAAGTTTACTTAACTTGTAATTCCACAAGGCACCTCTCACGCTCAAGTAATGAGAATGTTATAAATAAAACAGACAGACAAAGTGTCCCTGCAAAGTAAAATCAACAACAAATCTAACCCTTTCACACTACTAAAAGCTAGACTACACGGAAAAGAGATGTTCCCTCTTAAATAATTAAAGCCAATATATTTATATCAGTATTACATATTGTGTATGTTTCCAGGATAAAAGTGGGGAAAAGTTTTCTTCAAGATGCAAGCTATATTGGAAAAGAACAATAAAAAGCCATTTATAGTGGTACAAAGACATTTGCACAGGGAATCAGACTTGTATAAATACAGTGGTATGACTCCAGAAATTCTCCTGTACAGACATTACATTAAGTCAGCATTAATCAACCTCCAATTTCTCCTCCTATAAAAGATTAGCATAATTGAGGCAGCAATCTGTTTCCAAAGATGGTTAGCACCAGCCATGAAAAACTACTTAATTCCAATTGCTTTAAGCCTCATGGTTCAGCCTCCACTTATTTGGCCCAAGGAAGATTTGGAAATAAGCAAAGTACGAACGTCAGGGTTCCAGCCAGTGCCAAAGATTAATATTAAAAAAATGGTGATAAACTCTTTCACTCTGCTTTAGCTCTGTCCTGTTTATATGACCTGCCATCACCCCACAAACATGCTCAATGCAGCACACCTGAATAAAGACATTTCCTCTGAACAAGAAATTTGGTCCTGAAAGTAGGTATTCATAAAATTTCCCTTACACACATAATCTGGATGCAATGAATAATCCTGCATTGCCTTCCATCACAGAGGAACTGAGCTGACTGACTATGAGCTGCTAAATCATACCTGTATTAGGAGCTTTAAGTGACTCAGAATAGATGGTGGAGACACTCCCAAAAGAGGTTTCGGAAAGACACTGCTAAGTCTTACAGGTTACCTACAGTGCCCGCTCTGAAAGAGAACTAATTATTTCCATCTCTTGGATATGGTGAGCACTGGTAAGCCTTTTAAACAGAACTGAAACCTGTGTTCTCCAAAAGGGGAGGCCAGGAGAGAAGAGGTGGATATTTTCTTCTCTATTGCAGCTCACTCTTTTCAAGCTCTAGAGAATTCAGTTTGGAGTCCTCTGTAGGAGCAAACCCAGCTTTGAGTTTCTAAAGAAGGCAGACGAGATAAATAGCTTTTTGTAAGACATGGCAGCCAATATTCATTCTTGCCACTTCACCTGCACATGCTGTGGAGTGGAAAAATCAAGAGACAGCCAAAACACAAGTGAAGTTTAAATGAGACTAGTGTGAATCATGACTGTAATAACCAGCTCACCTAGGGCATGTCTCCTGTGTGCAGACGGGAGCTCGATCAAAGCAGGCTGGTATAAATGGTGTGATTTTGGACAGATTGACTTAGTTGACCTAAACCTGAAAACCAATATAAAATGAAAATCCAAGTGGTCCAGCTTCCAGTTAGTGAGAGACCCTGATGCTTAGATCAGTGCTCCACAGAGACTGAGATGCAGGCAGACATCCTTCAGATGCAAACATGTCTCCAAATCAAACTGCTCATTTCATCTGCTTGGCATAAACAGGTCTTTATGTTGACAGTCCCTTATTTTCTTTGGATATAAAAAAAAATATATTAACCAAGTTAGCTCAGCCCAATAATTGAAACTCTTTAAGCTAACTTGGCCTGAGGCAAATCAGGGAGTGCACACATGTACTGCTCTGACAGCAGATTAAGGGCATAGCAGCTCTGCTGCAGGGAGGATGAGATAGGAGTGCACCTCTCCCAGTGCTGGATCAGGACCACAAAGGGGACACAGCCTCAAGGTAAGACATCAGGATTTACATTAAGGGCCTGCCATAGTAATTCATTAGGATGGGACAACTCCAAACCTCCTCCTTCTGTATTTGCATTTGATGCCTTTATAAAACAGACCAGACCTAAGTCTCCTGCTAAAGCTCCACTTGATTTAAATGCTTAAAGCACCTGTATAACCTTAAGACAAATCCTTTCCTTCATCAACAAAGCACACAAGTACATACGCAAGCAGCTCCAAATCACATTAGTAGGCCTCTCCTTATACTTAAAAGTAGGTAACAGAATAACTAATTAAATTCTTTAGATTTCAGGCAATTAACCTTACAAGTTACAAATGTCCTTATTGACAGAACGATGAGCATATTTCCTACAATAAGGGGGTCTTTCAAAACTCTTTAGGTTCACGTCAGACTATTCCAGATGCTCTTATTCCTTCTGTTTGCTTTTCTCTCCCCCTCTCTCTTTCTCTCATCTATAGTTGACTGAGCATTGGCTCCTACTTGGGTTAATGGGCTCCATTTTTAGCAGTCCTCTCACTTTCTGGGCAGAACCCAGGTACATCTTGGGAAGAACTGCACAAATACACAGGAACTGAACAAAAACTGAAGTTTTCATATTTGCCTGTACACGCTTACATAGGATGCAAAAACAGATATTATATTCAAATCTAAAATAGATTAACGTAAGCTGTTCCTAACACACTAAACATGATACTACTCTCTGCATAACCCAAGGATCCAACAGAGGAAAAAAAAACCCCAAAAACATAGAAAAGGTTATAGGGAGGTGTAAAAATGTTCAGGATTCAAGTTAAGGAGAGTATTAGCAGTCTCGGGAACAGTACTTAAGCCAGTATTACGCAGATGTGGTTAACAACAGAACAAAATGGGCACTATACTTTGGTAAACAAGAAGTTTACTTGCACTGAGAACCTAAAAAAATATTTGTACCCTTTCTCCCAAGTGATCAACAGGCAATAATTATTTGTTGATTAGCTGCTCAGATCACTGTAAGTTGGTGACAGGTTCAAAAATGGCCAGGGAGTAGGCAGGGAAATATTTCTCCCAAGAAATCAATTCAGCTGCTTCAGGAAAACATGATTAATGTTTTCTTGGAATGCTGCCTGCACTGGAAGGGCAGCTGTGTCTTTAGACATTATTAATATAGAGTGCACTTCTGCTATAAAACTCTCTCAAGTAAAGCTATCTATGATAGAATTACCAACCTGTCAAGCCTCACAGATTTGCCTTGTAATACCAAGACTGTCCCAATCGCATGAACGTTTACTGAAGCTGCTATTTCTCACTAATCCTGTCCTGTAATGCCATCAGCCCACTAGCAGGCATGGGGAGACAGACAGGGATTTTCTCCCTCCTGCATACATGCACAAACACAGAGGAACCAGAAAAGTTGTGGTGAAAAATGCAAAGCAATGCAATGACCCAGAGCCCAGTGGGCAGTAAAAACCACTCTTAAGTTAAACACTTAAAACTGCTCGAAGCTGGGGGAGGCTTCAGTTTTCCTTTTCAAGATGGGAAATATGTATGTCTGATTTTTCATACAAACTTACACCTTTGGAAATGGGCTTTTTGTATAGTTTTCTCAGGGGTTTTGGATGTTACTAAAGGACTCATCTTGTTGAAAGTCTGTCTGAAGACATGAGGACAGCATATAATCAGACTTTTTTAGCTACTGAGACATATATGTACAAAATACCCAGATATATGGACATCTGAATGTGCATTTGTATGTGTGGAAATATCCACTTACATATATGTAAATGATCCTGTAACATAACATTGTGCAAGTGCTTTTTGTTATCAAAAAAAAAAAAAAAAAAAAAAAAAAAAACATACAGGCCTTCTCATAGCTTTTAACTTTTTCCCCAAGAGAAAAGACATCGGAGAGGCAAATGCAAAAATTTCTCATTATTACAAAATAAGGACAATTTATTCTTGAGATGTCAACTGAGCAATAAAGCACAAGTTACCATAAAGTATTTCGCAACTTTTCTGCAGTTTGCTGTACTTCTTTATTCACGATATTTATGTGTGTGTAAATGAGCTCATATATTACCCAACTTGTCATCAGCTTATCTAAAACTTGACATGGAGTATAAATTGTTAATGATGTGCAAATAATATCACAAGTATTGAGAACTGCCAAAAGTATTTATCATGGCCAAAAGTCACCACAAAAAGGTAGACGGGGAAACTTTCACTGGTAACTTATTTCCTTTTATGAAAATGTAGGCCACTTTAATACCAGTCAAGCAATCTTTATACCATACTGAATAGGTAAAAGCATAGCAAAAGCCTTTTTTCAAATGCAAGGTTACTGAGAGGCAAATAACTCTCTCCGATTCCTTGAATGAATCCTGGAGCAGTCAGTCCAAGTCCCTTCTCCAAGACAGAAATCTTCAGATTCCCATGTCTCTGAGCACCACTGTAGGCAACTTATCTCCAAGCAGGATTTTGCACTCTAGTGCTATCCTTGGCTTTATGTGGCATTTACAGATTTGTGTAATCAAGTGATTTTTTTTTAGTTAACTGCATGAGGAAGGGTGTAATTCATAAGTACCATTAAACATTTACATGCCCAGATGTGAAGAATAACTATCACAGGCCTAGAGTTTGACAGGGATTATACATATAATAGACAGTAAGAAACTGCACTCTGTAACACAAAGTGATTTCCTGGGAAAGAGATGGGGTGGGGAGAGCAGTACTGCCTAGCTTTCTTCTAACCCACTCAGATGCCAAAATCTCCAAGATAAACATGGAGATGTTGCCACTTTGTGTGATGATGTATAAGCTGAAAATTGTAGTTTCTTCCATTTAAAGAAGAGAAGGAGCATCAAACATCTTCCCACATAAGGGACAGGAGTCTCTATGAGCCAGCATAGCTGTTCTGAGATGCTGCAGTTTAAACACTACCTCTGGCTCAAAAGTGCATAAAATCATTATCTAGCTCATCCAGGCTCCTAGTAGTTACAATGTGTATCAGCAGGCACCTTACTGAGGCTGAGTCATTTCTGATTTATACCAGTTTAAAGCAAAGCAGAATCTGATTCAGAATACAGTAACCTCTGTAACCACTGGTTTATAGACTCCTTGTAAATATGTGCCACTCCGAAACTTTATCCAACCTCCCTGACTGAGGAAATATTTGCTTTGTAAATGGCATGCTTCAAAGTCACATTTCACATCCAACGCTTGTTTACACTGGCGAAGTACATCACATCGGTAGCTCTTGGCATGGCAGCCTCATTCTACATGCAGCCGTGATTCTCCTGCTAACCAAGCTGCCCTACTTACCTCAGACTTTTAGGCTTTGCATCAATTTGATATCTCAGTGGTCTCTGATGGAGGTTTAACATACTCTACACACCCATGCAGAACATCAGCTACTTTTCAGCCATATCCATATTGCACATGAATGGTTTTTATTCAGTTTGTAGAAACACTGGCTAGTTTGGAAAGTGCACTGACAATTCAGCGCTTTTATGTGTCCTCTCCTAAACCATGGGCCATTTTTACTAGTGAACAAATTGTTCATTAGTACTTACCGAAAAAACCTGTTACTTGAGTATAGATTCACAGACTGCTCTGATACCCACTAGAGAAACATGGAAGTAAGAACACAAAGAACTGGGGTGAGCAGACAAGTTAGGTGGCCTTGGGCCATGATGAGAACACGTGCAAAAAGTGAAAATAGTAACAGAAACTTTCAAATGTCAAAGTTTCATATCCTGTAGATTAAATCAATTTAAAACCAAATTTCTGTATTAAGGGAAAACAAGTCAACCTGGAATTTGTCTTGAATGCTGTATTTAAATAACCTGCTGATACAGGAGGTTAGGTTCTGTCAAACTGTTGTCACACATACAATCAGAAATTAACCTCAGGATCCTGAACTTCCTCTTTGCATTTGCTATCATTCACATGCAGACAGATACAGTGGCTTGTTTCTACTTGCTGTGGAAGTGGACATGCTCAAGTAATAAGACTTAGGGCACAACACGCTCATTTTCATATAAAACTAAAAACCTGGACCTTGAAATCTTAAGGACATGGATTTGTGAAACAGGCATTTAAGAAAGGGGGACTTCCAAAGTATCACATGATGAACAGAGAAAAAGCATTTGTTAAAAAATACAGTGACATCTCTTAATCCTGATTAGAAATCATTACCATCCTATCCTCTTAGTGAAGTAAGGTTTCTTTTCAGTCCAGGTTAACCTCATAAAGCCAGCACTACAACTATTGCCCTCACTGAAATCTCAGTGGAAGAGCGAGTGACTAACACGACAATTTCCAAGGCTCCTGAGGACACTAACAATGTGCCAAGACACAGAATTCAACAGGACTCATGTACTTCATTTTTTGCCATGCCTCTGAAAACCTCTCCAGAATCAATACTGTACCTAGTACCTGGGAGTGATCTTAGCAAAACGTGATTGAGGTTACATCGCTCTCGAGGGAGGGAAACTGACGCTATCAGGACTATTATTATTTTGGAAATGGAAGGCTTATTTAATAGCCAGGATGTGATGCCTTACATCAGCTCTTAAATTTTGAATAGTAAATAAAGATGCCAGAGAGACCGGGTTTCCGGAAAGAGAGAGAAGGACAAATTACTTCATTTACTTTAGACTAACTTTGAGGACCGTTCCTAATCTCCTGAAGGATGTGGAGCAGCCAAATGATGTTCCTTATTTTCCTGCAAAGTTGAAAATGAGGAAGGAGCTAACAGTCACTTTACTGAGTTACATCTTAATTCCCATTTCTAATTCATGTTCTCGCTATGCCCTGGATTAAAACAGACAAAACAAACGAGCCTATGCACAAGCAGGCATTTAACAGATGAACGATCACAACAACAAAAAGCAACAACACAGAGTAAAGAAGAAAAAGGCGTTAAAAAGAAGTTGGGAAGAACAATGACATTCCCCCCTGCCCCTTTCATGCAAATGATATAATTATTTTTCAACATTTATCTCAGATTTCAGGGTGTACTAGTCTTCTGAATCCAAAAATGCATTTCTCAAAAATTGACAACTTTACTAACTACTCAACCAGCACGCAGTGCTGATTACTGAACAGAGGGGAGTCCAAGCAGGCCTACTATTCAGCATGGGCAATTAATTGGCCTTCTGTTCTAAAAAATCAGACGAAGAAAGTCCACATTATCTTGCCGAGTTTTTTTCACTTTTGCAAAAGTGACCTTTAAATTTTTTTATAAATACTCTTAAATGTTCTGATTCACAGCCAAAAAAAAAAAAAAGCAAATGCTCTCTCCCTGCTAGCGTGAAAATGACACAAGAGCACTCATTTGTCAGCTTCCAAGTTGCACTGATTGTTAATAAAACACTTTAAAAAGTCGATTACATTAAGAAAACGTTTCCTTAATGTCTGTCAGCACAGTAATGGTTTCCATTAGAGATTATCACAGGTGTGAGAAGGCAACCATTCCCCACACAGCCAGCTGCAATTCTGCGACAACACGGGGAAGAAGCATTTTGACCTTGCATGTTGTATATGTAAAATCTCAAAATAACGTGTGCACTCACAAATGTGCACACACTTGCACCCACAAGGAAAAACCTCTGAAGTAAAATAAAAATCATTAAAATTCATAAGATACTTCATAAGAATGTTTCACTCAGGGAAGGAAATAGGAGGTGAGACTCATCCGAGTGATCATGCACATCTGTGTCCCAAGGCCACAGCTGTACATGTGGCATGACTCAGCTTATCTTAAAGTAAACATCTAAAGTGAATCAAATAAATGATACCCTCAAACTGCCCACTTGGTTATGGAGCATGGGTGATTAAGTAGCTGCAGACCTCTACCATTTGGTAAGATGAATCACAGCATCTACATTTTCCTAACAACACTACTATGGACAGGCAGCTTACCGCATAATTCCTCATCCCTTCTCCCCTTGCAAACGTTATATTTCCTACACGTTTTCCTAGTTATAATTTCAGAGTAATGCAATAACTGTTATGACTCTGAAGTATGTACATCAAAACTGTCTGTAATGGATTATGCTGTGAAGGCAAGGATGCGATGGCATTTTATCTGATTGTATGTACATCAAGAAAGTGTCTAAAATATTATTATAAGCAGCCTGCAATACTTTGGGTATTGTAAGCTATAGCTACGTTTTTACATCCAAAGAGCTACTAAGTTTATGAGCTGTATGTGAATGGAATCTTAATAAAAAGAGTGACCTTAGTTTCTAGAGCGCCCTTTGCTTTAACCTGCATTAAGAATTACGGAGCTTCTCCAGTAGCATTGCCATCACTATTTGTTCACTCCATTGTCCACCTAGGACAAGGCTACAAGAAATGATGGGGCAAAGAAGGTGTAAATCAGAAACTCAAATCTGGTGTTGCACTGGGAGCTCATTTAAAGTTAACAGGAGCAGCAGTTAAAAGTCGAACCAGTATCATACAAATGAAAGGAGAGTTATTACATTAGATGTGAAGTTTGAGAAATCACACAGCGAACAAACAGAGAAGGAAACAGAAGGCAGCCCAAGCTGTTTCACTGACTTTCATGTGCGCATATATTAAACTTCCAACAAACCATTTTCATCATAATTCTGCAGTAAAGCTGGTAAGTGTTTCTCAACCAAACTCCTTCCCCTCCCTCTCCCAACCTTCTCTGTGTGTGCTAGCGTTTCTGCAGTTGGCCAGCTGTTTACCACCTCAGGTTGTCCTGGGGAAAGATGTATAATAAAAAAAAATGCACAGACCAATTCGAAAAAAGTGTAGAGTTTGCTGAACGTGCTGGGAAAGGGCAAGTTGACCTGCTTCTGATGTAGCAGAATTTTGCCGAAATCTAACCGCTGTCCAGGAGGGCAAAATAAGGGCTCAGAATAATTAGACTAAGGGTAGAAATAGGACAATGCAATGACAACCATTGGTGTGGCATCAAACTGCAGGGCTGCAGGCTGGTGTTTTCACAGCAATTTTGATTCCCACCTCTCAGTAAGCTGTGGCATTAGCGTCATCAAACAGAACAGTGGTATATACTTCTGTTGTTAAAACCCAGGTCAAGAGCCTTTATCAGGGCTTTCTGCATTTACCAGAATGTACCAACAGTTGCAAATTCCTTCTCTTCTTTCTCTCTCCCCTCTCTGTTCTTCATGGTTATGAAGATAGCGTTGAAAAAGTGCACTGAGTGAGACAAAGTAAATGCTACCTGCACAGCTTTGAGATGCATCAGCCACCTCATCTGTCACAATGACTTGTTAAGCTAGTGAACCTAAAAGGTGACAATTAAATATCAGCACAACTATGTCCCTGCTGATCATTTAGCAGAAATATCAAGCCTGTCCCACAATCCAAACTGCTTCCCACACAGCCCCAGGAAGAGAATTTAATATTGCAGCAACGCAAGGGGAATGGCTGTTTCAAGTCTGTACCCTTTTTTTCCTCATTAAATGACTAAATTAAAAACTTCCTTTTTTCGGGACTTGCTAATGTAAAATAACTATACAGATTTAAACAGAGTATGAATTTAAATTGACGCAGTTATTCTTGTATAATTCCCTGTATAAGCTGAGAGCACCTTTTGACATAGCTCAAGTTCACCTGGGCAGAGGTATAAGATTAGCTAAAAGAACTGTAGTTTATAGGCACCTAAAGCAGTGTTACAGGAGTAGCTTGACTGTAGTAATATAACCAGGGATGACAGAGGTTGGAGGGATGTGAAATTACAAGGAATGACATATAGAAAGTTGATAACAAGACACAAGCCATATAGAAAATATGTCCTGTCTATGGCATATGGTATGAAATTGGCACTTGGAGATGCAAAAGGAAAGGATATTTCTCTTAAAAAACTCAGACCAGTCTTTCTTCCCAGGAATAAGCAGTAAAAGAGCAGTAGCCCGGAGACCTTCCTGCTTCCTCCGTCACAGCCATGTGGGGCCATGCACACATGCCCCAAAGGCAGGAGGACCCTGGCGCCTCGCTCCTGTCTCTCTGTGCAGGCTTATCCCAGCAACTCAGCTTCCTGCCAGTTCTGGGAAGACCCTCATCACTCCTCCAGTGTTTGGGCATGACTATACACACTATCCTGTGCATATGGATAGCTTATTAGATGCTTTGCTGAACTGTATTTCTTCCTTGTAGGAAGCTGGGACCAATGACATTAGCTGCCCTAACTTTTGGAGGTGGGAGCAACAGCGGTGGGTGAGAACAAAGCATTACAAAAAAAACTACTAAAGATTGTACCGGGTAAGGGCTAAAGCACAAGGCCTATTCCTTTTTTACATAATTTGATAGTTACCAAGTATTTCAGATTCTTTGATGTTAAAAACAAATTTCATGCCTGCAGAGCTTGTAATGATCAGGTATAACAGATCCCCAGGACAGAGAAATCTAGGGCTGTCTTATCAGCAAAGGCTTTTATTATTATTGTTATTTTTTTCTTCCTCGTGTGTACTAGGAATACGAGTGTCTTAAATACTTTGGCAAGGCTTGTATGAATACTGGATACTTTGTTTAATGACAAATGACGGAGCAGTATTAGGTTAGCACACGGAGAAGTGCTCAACAGAAGGAAAAGCAGTGCTGTATTCCTTGGATCTGCAGCTACAAATGGAGATCCACCTGCGATCTGGGGCAGATGAGTGAATGAACAACTCCTAAAAGTCCGGTTCTTAACCCTGCAACATTCACTGCTCTTTTAAAGCCTCTTGTGTTTATTTTTAATGTTATTTTTCCTAAGTATCTGTTGACTTTCAAATGAAACAAATAAAACCCCCCTATCCCACCATGTTCGGTGTTGTCATTGAAAAATTGTGTTAAAGCTGTTGCATCTCACTGAATTCAAAACAGTCTGAGTAGAAGCAGCGAGAAAGAATTTCTTTTTTTAATGCTCTGATACAACCCACTGATTGTGCCATCTGTCCGACACATGATGCAGAATCTCTAAACAGAGAATAGCTGTGGGGGACATAGTACAGTATTTGTAGATCTGTGCTTGCTAAGAGATAAGAGCTTGTATTAGAATAGCAAATTCAGCTTCTTTGAGCATAATATGTTAGATATGCAGTATATTTCTGGCATGAAAAGAGGAAAAAAATTAGCAGGTCTGTCCAGATGGAGGGGGGAGTGTAGCCACAGGCAGGACAAGAAAAAGGTGCTCGCTCCTATGTGAAGACCATGTCAATGCAATCTGCGTATCATGAACATAAAGGAAGGCGTTCGGAGTTTTAAATATGTGTCTCTGCAATGCAGGAAGTCACATGAAGGATAAAAAAAAAACCATACATGTGTATATATATAGCTCAAATTACCATGGAAAGAGTGTGCAAAGCTGCTAATAAAAGTGACAGAGCTAAGTGCTTCACCTAAGTATTTAATAGAACTGTTACAGCTACCTCAATAAATCTGTCCACACCAAATATCAATTATGTAGAGATATCTCTCATGCAATAATAATTTCTCTAAATAGGCTCCTCATTAGCACCTCCCTATTTTTATTGGTAAGGATAGGATGTCTTCATACTTTTGATTGGCATATGACAGCTTATCTTTAAAAAGTTTGATATATTCACAGTCATTGAACCTCAGAAAAACCTGTGGGTATCACAACCTTGTTGCAAGGAATTCTAAGGACTCTGTGCAAAGCTGTACAGACTGGAGACAGGCAAACTTTCTATCCATTCAGCAGCTCTGCCTGGATCCCTCTTTCAAACAGCTCAGGTTTTTCTTCAGTAGTCCTCAGCACTAACCATTGCTACAGTAAAATCACTGGGGAAGTGCCCAAGAACCGCTACGGCCTGGGTCTGCAGGGTCACCTGAAGGTTGTGCAGGCTGCTCTTTTACAAGCCCTGTAGGTACAGGGCCGGTGGAAGGGCAGCCGAGTAGCTCCTGGGTCATGGAAATTGATGGTATGTTCACAGAGTTTTACTGCCTGTGGTTCTCCCTGGCTTCTCCTTCCATCCTAAAATACACCGTTAAAATCGCAGGCCCTGAAGCAGGAAAGAGCCTTTCAGCAGTGATACTGTTAAATTTGATGAGAACTGAGCCATTATATTTTAAATTCATTATATATTTAAGTACTTGCCTAAACAGCACAGTACAGAGTGAACAGAAGCAGTCTTTCCTAGCCACAATACCTCTAAAGCCAAAACTACAACCTGAAGAATTCAACAGCAATTTTGCCACAGAATTTAAGTTAGACAGAGCTGGAAGTACTGCCCATGCAAACTCTGTAGATTATATACAGAACAAGTTAGCTGGCTGTGGATGGATTACAAAACCTTAGGAGTTTCACTAGAAAAGGCAATGGAGCTTGTAATTTTAGCAAGACAGAAAAATGAATACGTAAGACCAGCTTTGTGAAACCAACAGAGCCAACATACTGTATCAACTGACCATCAGCTACTGTGTTTTCTCCCAAAATATTCTGACTTGCCTAAAATTAGGAGTTAAAATTCTATAAGGTGGGAAAGCTTATGAGATCAAAATGCCAGGAATACAGGAATTCAACAAATTAAGAACAACCCAGCTCTGTGCAGTAGGGGTTTATAGGCAATAAACATAACCATCCTATCAACTTACTAAGTACAACTTTATTTACCAGTGTAACAGCAGTGCCTTCAGACTTCATTGTGATGGCACTGTATAAACAAATGGCAGGTGACAGTCCAAATCCTGAAAAAATTACTAATTGAAAAAAAACAAGGTAGTTTGAAGACAGGAAGAGAAGAAGCAAAGGAACAAGGAGTGCGGTCTTTTGTCAGAGTTTCACCCACTGACCCCCTCAAGAATACCACCATCACCACCAGCTTCTGTATAGAAATTTTCATCAGTCAATCTCAAAGTATAATATGAAGGAGGTCAGTGACATTTCTCCTGTTTCTGAAGTGGGGAAAAAGAAGCACAGTTCAGTGCGCTTGGAGTGGCCCAGGGTCACCCAGCAAACCAGTGACAGACATGGGAAAATGCCCAAGTCCAATGATTGCCAGCGCAGCTCCCCATCTACTGGACTATGTTGTTTCTAAAATAAAATACAATGGAAGTCTTTAAGGGGACTATAATAAGAAATCTTTTTCTTATGAGGTTCAATCCAGAGAGAACATTGGAACCACTATCCAGAACATAGGCAGTGGATATTCATGGCAATAAATATCTGTGTTCATAACAGATCATAAAAATCACAGAAGTGCGAAACACTAAGCAACTAATGAGGCCTATGCCCTCCTCCATTTCATAAAACGGCAAGAGGCATGCAGGAAAAGAAGCACTGAAGCCTAGTGGTAGAACGAGTGCTGTTTAAAAGTGTAAGGGTCCTCTGCAACTCATAACAAATACGAAGAATTGTTAGGCCTTTTTCTGAGGTGAGAGTGCCATCCAGCAGGTCCTAAATCTTCAATCTGTTAATCCTGTAGATAATTCCTTCCTCTTTCCTGAGATTGTAGACCTGGGACAGTCGACCCTTCATTATTGTTAGTTAGAGGAGTTTTTTCTTTGAGGATGTGAATATGAAACTACCTATCTGTAATGGCTATCCTAATATAAACCACTTAAAAAAGGGAGGGATTTCAGTTAAAAAAAAAAAAAACAAACACCCCTCCCCCCAAAACCTATGGTTTCTTTAATCTGTGAAATAATAACCTTCAATATAACCTAAACCAGGTAGGGCCTTTTTTCAGTGTAGCTATAAAGTGGAAAATATGTTAAGAACATCTACACATCGGAGAGAGCATTTCCTAGTTTTCAAAATATTTTGTCACAAAGGTGAAGCCAAAGAAAAAATGAGCACCTTCCTCAGAGCAGCCTAGCCAACACAAGTCAAAATATACTTGTCTACTTCTAAGCCAGTTCATCCTGACATCTCTCCTCCTGCCCCCTACACATGCAGAGAAAGGTTTTAGAGGCTCCAATCAACGGAAAACATGGCCTAATTTCAGAGCTGATTAATAGCTGTCTTTAAAACATCTAATGATCCAGCTGTGATGCCATTCTTTCTGGGACACACACCCAAATCTCCACTCCCACTGAAGACTGAGGCTCTGCAGCTGTTTGCTTATTTTTCCTGCAAAACTTCCTTCCATTAAACAAAATGCTGATGGATTCATTTTCTATAATCAGGAAATATGTATTACTGAGACCTTCCATCACAAAACTTCAAATAGTCTTCCCACTAGCTAAGAAGCTGCTCTGAATACTATGACATTGCAAAGTTTGAATTTATGTTAATACTGTCACTGAGATTGCCTGCATGGAAGTTATTCAAACACTCTGGATTAATGACTGAGCATTCCAGAGGAAATTAAAAGAAAAAGAAGTTTATATAAGAAATGGTATTTATCTGACACTAAAAGTTGTTTTAAATAAGTATTTTGCATTTTAGGAAAAATGACAGCATTAATTGTCTATTCTAGAAGTAGAAAATCTTAAGAAAACAGAGTAACTCTGTGTGAATGTAAAATTATGATGAAACTCTAAAAAGCATTCTGGATCTCTGGAGGTACCAGATTTTTCTCAAATCTGTTCATAAAACAACAGTAACAATACAACATACTTGGAGTTTCTTCTCATTCTAGGATTTCAATGTATTTTTATAAACACTAATTAATTAAACTTCAAAATGCTCCTGTGAGATACAGTAGGTATTATTATACCTATTAAACACACACAAACCGGAGTTACGATGTTTAATTATATTCAAGTTGTTTCTTTTTAAATTGATTTTCCTCTATAAAAGAAGATGCTGATTGTCTATTACTTTTAGAACAGGTTTTTATGGGTTCGTTTTTTAATAGGCAACATTTCGCTGTGCCTATGTTTGCACATGCATTTACTCATTTAGGATTTAAAAATACAAAACCAAACAAAACCAGGTAACATGCACAAATGGCTTGAAAAACAAGCCTCAAACCAGAACTAGGAGTGAATATAGGAATGTGCAAGCTAATCTGACCAGGAGGCTCTTTTTCCATTTTTGTAATAAATCACCACAACAAATTCAAAGATAAGAAACACCCCACTACCCTACCCCCCCCCCCCCCCCCCCCAAATCTAGGCTGTCTGGAAACAGGGAGCCCCAGGAAAACATTTTCCTGACCCAAAAGAGAACAATTACATGCACTGAAACAGAGAAGATACTCAAAGAACTTTTTGTATCTTTTCTATTTTAACCATGGATGGCCTCATTATTCAAACAAATTATCCTGTCTTTTGGATCTTCTACCAAGAGCTTTGGATCAAGAGCATCTGCAATGGTTTGCATCTGTTTTGGTCATTGCACATGGTATGTTAGTGTGTTATTGGTGGCCAGGGACAAGGCAATCGGGGAGCATGACCTGCTGCTGCGCAGCCACTCGCTTTGAAGGAGCGCGGCACAGTAACACACAACTAACGCGGAGCAAAGCCAGGCGCCATCTCAACCCAGTGTGTTCCAAAGTGAAACTGTGCATTGCAGAAAGCAGCACTTTCTCATCAGTTTTCAACTTACCACCTTTCAGTTCTGCTGAGTATTCCCTGCTGGCTCCCGAGCCTGCATTTCATTCAAGTTCCAGAAGAACAAGATGTATTTAGTAATTACCTAGCTGTAATAACCAATTGCTAAGTCTTTCAACAGCAGACAGAATAATGAATATGTATATGTTCTGAAACTAAAATATTCAAGGCAATGCAATTGTACTAATAATTAGCTTTGCTTTGATACAAAATCCCATCTGATTGTATCGGATGACCTACATCAGTTACTGACACAGGAGAGTCTGATTTGCCTTTTTTGGTTGTCCAGGAAGTAATTCTCCATGGAAAAGTAATTCTCCGTGGAGAACCCTTGCTTAGCACCTGAGAGTGTGAAGCTCCCATGTAATTATCACTGTGACTGTCATTCCCAACCAGATTAGCAGCAGCAGAGACTAAAGTATCATCTCCAGGCTATGGAAGAAACTATGTATCTGAATCATCCTCTACTAGCTCCAGCAAACCTTGATCTGACAAGGCCTGTCTCTAGTCACACGGTGACTTGCCATCTTTTCCCTCCCCCCTCCTTTTCTTTCTTTTTGTCTTTTTTTGGAGAGAAAAGGCTGCACAAGTCCCAGACTAGGGGGGAGGAAAAGAACAAAACTAGCATCCAAAATATTTCTCTTCTGCATATGGGAAAACTTCACAATGCCATACCCTTTGGTGTATATTATTTGAATTCTTTTCTGCCTTACCTCTGCAGTGTTTTAATCAAAGTATCTAACTGAAAAATGGAAGGGAGAAGGAGAAGCCCATGTAAAGAATCCAGACAGGTTTTCTTTTGTGTGGTGATGGCTATCGATAGGGAAGGAAACGATATCATCCACTTGATGGCAGTTGGAGGCAAGGTGTTAAAATACCAGTACCTTTTTTACAGAGACGTGAAAAACACCACATTTTGTTTCTGATGCATAAATTCAATTACCTTTTCAAATCTGAAGTTGAAATATTTTACGGATTTAGATGTAAAGTCAAGACAAGCCAGCTCAAGACAAAAAAAGATCTTGAAATTTTGGTTATTATGCAACACACCAATGATCACAAGAACAATCAGTCAAGCTGAAAATTACGACATCGGAAAGTGGCATTTCTTCCAGAATAAAATATAACCCATCAATGTTAGATTTTGTTATTGGAATGTGCAAATACGTTTCACTCATCTTCCTTTCCCATCACCCATGTATATAAATTTTATGTAGTAGCATAAAAGCCACAAAGTTAAAATGGCTGCAGTAAGAATTGTGAAACCTTATGCTCCTGCCAGATGCTAGCATATCTGCAGCAAAATAAAGACACATTACAACCTTTACAAAGCACCGTCAAGTAGCTATTATACAGTAGTTTCACCTTTCAAGTCAGTGATGCAACATGCCAAGAAGGTACCCATGGAATATCTAATCTGCAGTTTCAGTCCTAAAACTGTTCTACATAAAAGCTACAACGCTAAAAGCAACACGGGCTAGACAGAAACCTCGTCATGACTGTCCGGCTCTATATCATTCCCTCTGAGCCAGCAGAGATCAAATATATCAGAAGACATACAAATGGGCTGAATCTGAAGAGAATTCAAAGTCAATTTAATTATTTCTCAAAGAGGGCATAAGGAAAGCTGTAAAGAATTTCCACCTTTCAGCCGATCTGCTAAGAATGTGCTGGTGGTCAGTAACCATGGCTTAAAAAAAGTGCGAGTACCTTCTTAAGCCATAATGACTATCATTTTTAGTTATGTATCCTTCTACTCTTATAGCACAAGATTTTGGATTCTTTTATAGCTGTAAACCCTTTTACACCAACTGCATGTGCCCCACAGCCTCTGGAAGGGAATCTATAATCACACTAGCTCCATTAAAAATTCTAAATGCTCAACAGAGAATAAGGAAGAAAGTCTATTTCTTCTCTGCCCGAGCCTGCATGCTTTGGGCCCATAAACCCAGGTCCATTGAAACCCCCAGCTCAGCAACACTGCCTTTAGAAATCATACCTAGGGCATAGGTTTTCAAGTAAAAGAGCAGAAATCTCCTTCTGGAATCTTTTAAAACAAAGCCTGTTAAAATGCTAAGGCAGATTCTCAATTGCCAACTGAGTTTGACAACTTAGCAAGCTATCCAAGGCTGTATTTTACAGCAGTCCAATCCTACACTAGCAGAAAGAACCTAGAAATTTTGAAAAAGATGTGCCAGGTGAGATGCTTTCAGCAGAGATAAACACGTACTACTGCTACGGTACAGGCAGTACAGTGTACTAAGGAATGCCCCCCTAAGAAGGGCATACAGTTCTAGTCCTCTGTCCAAGAAAGATTAATTTCAACTGAAATAGATGAGTCCCTAAGCTGGGCAGAGGAAAACAACCAACCTAGAAAAGGAGGCTAAAAGGAGGAATACCACTGCTAGCTCAGGAGGAAAAGGAGCTGCAGACTTTAAGGGACAAAAGAACACAAATGCAGCCATGCTGTCATGCCAAAGATCTATTGCTGTGTCCTGTCTCAGGATATTTAGGGAAGGACTATGAAGACAGGGCAATACACAGTGGTATTTCCCTCAGCACACACTACCTCAGAGGACTGCCACATGCAGCTTATTGATTTTTTAAGCTGGAGATGGTATCACTGTGTATAATGGATTGTTTTTAGTTTGTCACTTTTTTTTCAGAACCCATTTATACTTTTGGTACACACAACTGTAGCCCAGCTGTGGGACTCATGGCTACGGATTACACAGTGGAGTCTGGCCAGGGGATACATGATGCGCTTACCTGGGAGACTTGAACCAAGTGAACCAAATCCCTAAAATTCCCTCCAATCCCTGCTGGTCCCAACCCGAAATAACTGTACCTCTTGGGAAATCAATATCTCAATGGCTACCTGATTACACATGTTGCTCTCACACTGACAACTAAAATTAAAGGGCTGTTAAAGTGGAGACCAACTATTACACTTGAGTTATTAGGTAACTGAATTTAACTCCATTCTTACACCTACATAACCTCTGTGTGCTCAGAGATAAATACATAAAAAACAACCATCATATGCTATGGACACATGTTATAAGAGAAGGGCAGTATTTTTAAATATAATTTCACTACCTACAAAATATTAAGTGAATTTTTAGAAAAATCAAAAAAATCCTTTGTCCTAATTTACTTCTATTAGGATAAAAGAATGACCCCAAAACACTAGAATTCCAGTTTTTTATTAGCTTCACTGATGATCTCAAACAAGACAAATGCTCTGTGACTTAGTTTCCTCAATGGAGAAAACGGGAAGGTAGCATTCTCTAACCACAAAAGTTATTTCAGATTAGGTAATGCATTTACTTTTTGTAAAGTACCTACATAGATTGCTGATGGCAGGTGCTATGTAAGTGCAATGAATTATTTCCTTATGTTTCTCCACTTCCTCCTCTGCAAAGGAGGGAACTTGTCATTCTTCCTTTTATTAGTGAATGCAGCTGGGAGCTAAATACACTGGTGACTCCAACTGACTGATTTGGTAGTGTTTATGCAAGTAAGCAGCAAGGAACACTAAATCAGAGCATAAACAAATCTTAGGCTAAATGTGCTGATGAAAACCTAACACATACTAAAAATTGTATGTTCCTGAAATCAATATTGAGTGGGTAAAGATCCCAATTTTATTTTCTGGTTTAATTTTCAAATAATTTCAGTGCTAAGGCACAACAGCAGACTGCACAGGGAGAAAATACTGAAATTGTTATTTTCCCCAAATTTAGAAACCATCTGTTTTGAAGTTGTTTGGCTAAGCAAAATACAGGACTCGGAGCCCAGCTAAGTACTTAAACACATACAAAATACCTTTTCTCCAGTGCCCAAGAAGAATGTCTTTAGCCAAGCTGTTTTGCATAGGGCATCCAATTTATCCCTTTTCAATTTGCTCTGGCATCTGCCTTGCTGGTGCTAGGGTAACAATCACATCAGGGTGCTCCACAAAGGTTAATGCAGACAACAGACTGGCAGCACTTTGAAGTGTAAGCAAACAGGACTATCATTTCACTTGCATCTAAAAAGGTCAACAAAACAGAACCCAATTCACTTCCCTTATACAAGCACAAGGGCAGGCACATGAGAAAAAAAGCCGGCAAGTTCACTGTCAGTTCTACGATGCCATAGGAAAAATAACAGACAGATTTGAGCACTGCAAGTGAAGTGATGTAAAGAAACAGAGCAGGGAGCAGAGGCTGCTAATGGTCAGGGGCTCCTCTTTGGTAATATCCTGCTTATTTGTTCCTCAGTGAATAGAACAATTTATGCAGAATGAAGAGTTACCCTGTAATTTAATTACCATGGGTTATTTTTTGCATTCTATGATACACAAAGAGCTGATACTAAACTCAAGCTGCTGCAATAAAAATCCCTTTAAATTAATCTAGTTACCAAATGTTGTTACCGTGATTGTTGAATAATTAGCAAATGGCAGGTGAGAAAACAAACAGAATTATAGCAACATTCAGATGATGTGAACTTCCATCATCCCACCCTGCTTTTCTAGGGACTTGCTTGTTTATCTTGCTTCCATCAACTTCCCATTATCTAAACAAATCTGTTCTGCCCCAAGTGGTTGTTATAATGGGGCTGTACTTCATTCCCATGGCCATCAAATACTGCATTATAAATGCCTTGCAAGCCTTACTGATCTACAGGGCACAGGGAATTCACAAAGGCCGACTTTAACCTGAGGAGACAGGACTCTGCAAAGCCAAGGAGAAAGGCAGGAACCGTGAGAGCGCAACATAAGAATGAAGGGAATCGGCGTCTCCTCTTCTGCTTTTAACTAGTGGATTGGTGGGTCTTTCCCACCCAAAGCCATCATCCAGCAGTGCTCAGCTTCCCAATGGGCAGTTTCGAGCTCTCTCCTTTTAACACTGCTTCCCAGCTGCCTTTATATTCAGGCCTCAAGCCGCAGCTGGAAGAAGCTCAGTGCTTAGCCATTGCCACCAATGGCAACGTTCACCAGTTATTCAGGTAACAGCTCTAAGGTTACCCTATCCTGCAATACCAGCCATGCATAGACTTAAAATATTACCGTTTGAATTCCTGTTTGATACACCATCATCTTGCCTACAGGCTCCATCCTTGCTGAGGAAGAAAGTGTTTACAACGGTATATAATGATAAACATATAAAGCCATCATCAATCATTCATCAGTTACAATTACCATTTGCATCCATTTATCTAATCACAGTCTGCAGTAACTGCCGCACTTAAGCAGTTCAAAACCACTTTAAAGATGGAAATGTTGAGGATAACTGCTACATAATTACCTTCACATTTTGTAGCACTCTGCTAACTCATATTTCTGTCCCTTTTCAGGCTTAATGTATATTAAATAAAGAGGAATTATTATTTACATACACCCCCACTCACCTACATGCTCACATGTACCGACTGTGACAGTGCAAGTGAGAAATGGCAGAGTAGTCTGATAAACTGTATTTAATGTGCAACTTCAGCTGTCTCAGACACTCAGCCCAGTAGTCTCTCTCTGCTGGCACTTTAAATATGGTGAATCTCACATCTAACTATTACAAACAAGACCCCTCTCTTTTTTCCCTCCCCCTTCTCCTCTGCAAGATCACCTGCCAGAAAATTATTTCCTATCTTCCCCGGACTGCAGAATTCATTCCCAGCCTTCCCTTCCCTTCCTATTTCTGTTCTTCAACTCCACTAAAGTGAAGCTACTAAACACTGAGTCCTGGACTACTGACAGCTTAAAGGTCAGATAACTTCCAGCTTTGAAAAGCTTGACGCAAGAGCTCGAGAGGACAGAAAAGAGTTTGTTCTGCAGTGAATATAATAACTTAATTTGCAGAAGGATTTTGCTATATTACATAAATAATGGACCCCTGAGAGTGGAGTTACCGATATTTGTGTGCTCTTTCACTTTTTATGTCTTTTCGTAACCTGGTAATATCCAACTTTCTGCACCAAGCCTGAATATTGATGTTTGTTTGATGAACATGGTAAAGATTTTGGAGATGGAATCCAGCTCTCATCACAATGCCAGTACTGTGATTCCCACCAACCAACCAGCTGAACATGCAACTGCTACTTAATGGTTTCCTCTACAGCATGTCCCTAGGTAACAACATGAGAGGACATTTTTCTTTTTTTTCATTTCAGCTGACTCTTAATAAAGAGGACTATGTACAGGGAGGTTTTACTATAACTAACATTCATAACACAATCCCAGACTGATTTTTCCTTCTCCAGTCTCTTTCCTCCTTCAACCTCCGTGTGCCTGCCAGAAGGCTGTAGCACACCACACCATGCTCTTGTTAGGAAACTCAGTTGTGGTTGCAGCATTTCTACAAACATCAGTTCAGATTAGAAAAAACAGTTTAGGCTTGTAACAGAAAGTCGATAATGGGTGCTGTGGAGCAAGCCTGGTCTACAGACAACTGCAGGTTCCAGTTAAAGCAGGTGAACACACAAACCACCTCCCCTTTGGGTATCATGGGAACCAGACTCAGCTTCTCATGAGCAACAGCTGAGAGCAGCGGGACTTACAACCTGGCACGGCAGCAGGCACACAGGCAGCCCCCAGGGCTTTCCGACTGCTTGGCACACACACTCTTCATCCTTGTACTCCAATCCTGCACGTATCTGCTAAAACATTTTGAATATGTTCTCTGGCCACAGTGTCAACTGTGCTCTGACAAAAAACCCCAACATACAACGATTACAGTGCAGGCTGCACAACCTACTCTGTAGGTGGCACTGTATGTTAAACAATGAATTTCTTCTCTTTCCACTCTACAGTTTCTGAGCCCAACAACCCAGATGCAGCCTCTAACACAGAAATAATACAAAAAAACACACTTAAAATCAGGAATCACTCCATAGTATTAACTTTCCACTGTAATTCCAGAAGACACCTCCCAATCGCGACTAATTGCGTTTATCCCTGTAGTACCTGACTAACAAGCAAGGCTGGGTACACTGTACAAAGCAAGTATAGCAGATGGCCCCTGCTCCAAAGAGTTAACACGACAAGCAGCAGGAGCAGCAGCACAGTATCCTAATGAGAGCTAATGATGTGTTCCCTTCCTCCTGTTGGATCCCCAGCCTGTTGTGCTACCCACTGAGTCAGCAAGCGGTGCTACGTGCCATGCTAACTACTAATAGATACTTTTTTTGAACTGTCTTCTTTACCAGTAACTTCTGAAGGATTTGTTGAAAAATGGCATCAAAGGAGGCACAGCACAAAATTGGTAAAGAAATTCAGAAAACAGCGGCACAAAAACAAGACTAAAAAAATGCATCAGGAATCGGTACCCCAGAAGTTAGAGAAGGGCATAGGACAGGATGGCAAACGTCACAACAGTCGGTAAAATTCTTCTGGGGCAAATTCAGCTGCAAGACTAAAGTAACTCTGGAGGGATTATACAAGCTAATATAAACATTCACTGACCTGACGGTTTGTCTGAGGCATATGGGATCTAAAATTAATTGCTAACAGGAAAGCTCCCAAAAACCAAAGACAAGTCTTATATGTTACAGGTCTATTCTAGAAGTGCATTAACATCAGTGGTTTGGGTAACAAAAGACAGCAGCAGAGAATAAGCGGCATGCACAAACTCTAAAGGTACCAATCAATCTTCTTATTGCATGTTGCAAATGAGCAACATAAATCTCTACATAAGCTCACAACAAAAAGCTGTCTTTCGGAGTATTGCCAGCATTGATTGCAGCTGTCAAAAAACTGCTGCAGGCTTCTGCAGCGTTACAAGGGAAACACATCAACACGTCATATTTTAAAATAATTAAAAAGGAACAATATTTAATTATTCTGGCACTACTAAGACTGGTATTGATGTTAGTGTTTCATACATTCCAGCCCATGAAATAACACAGAAAATTTTTCCTATTCCCCAGTGAGTGCCTTGTATTGGCTGCATAAATAATTTTAATCTGGATTGAAAATCTTACTCTACATATGGGAGACAAAGCCACAGAAGTGTGGCAAATTTTTAGCATTGTTAAAAAAAATAAAAAAATACCACTACAGTTGATTCATTAAATCCTGAGTGTTTTGTTCTTTTAGAACTCTGCAGAACTGTACCATAAATGCTAATGCTTTTGCCAAGTTTAATGAAAACTTTCTGATTGTTTACAAAAATTCTGGTATGTATCCAGAACCTCTAGGGTTTTTTTTCCTGATTCTTTGTACAAAATTTACTTGATGCATGGACATGACAGCTGTGTTGGTAGGAAACCACATCTGCTGAACTACAGGTAAAGAAGCCACATGTGAGAAGTATTTGCAAGTCATTTGTCTTACTACATCTTCAGACACTCAATAGTAAAATCAGGAGGAATTCATGTAAATTACTACAGCCAATCAGCAATACATAAAAAATGTGCCAAGCTAAGAAAAGGGAGTTTTACAGCATTAGTGAGGGAGCAGAGATATTCAAATAGGAACCAGCACTGACAGCTAACCCTGGAGACTGAGATTAAAGTTACTACCACCTTATTTTACATATAGAAAAGCCATTTCAGGCATTTTTGAAGGTTATATCTCCCTCTGCAGAGTTTGACTTGTGGTAAGTACTTCTGCACATATTTAACTTTAACTTTACACACTGAATAATCCCATTAAAGTCCATGGAACTAGTCACATGTATGAAAATACACAGATGCCTAAATCTTCTGATGAATCAGGGGCTTAAGTTATCCTAATTTAGTGGAGAAAGGAATGGAGGCACTGCCAGCTTCTCTAATATTAAAGTCAATAGGAAATTTTTCCATTAATTCCACAAGCTCAATATTAAGCTCTAATATTTTCATAAAACCTGAATTCTTCAACATATATTCCATATACAGACCACAGGATGACAAAGCATTTTTGTAAGGGTTTTAGAGTAATTAACTGGGGATAAACTTAGAAGAGATTTTTTATTTGTATATATCAAAGGTATTCAAAAATTGTGCAGGTCATCTCAAGCTTATCTTGTTAAAACCTCATAAATCATATAATGTATTCTTTCCATGCCAGACACATCTCATGGGAAACTGAGCTTACGCTTTTTTAAATTAAAGTTATTGCATCTGTTACAGAACAACAGAATAAAACAGATAGGAAGAAGACACGGAATGATTTTGTGGGAGGAGGGTGGCTAAGTTTATACAAAGCTAACTATACATCTTCAGGTCTCTTCTGAATTTCTCATCTGAAAACTGGAATGAAAACTAATATTTGACATACAAAACAATTTAAAAACCCACCATGCTTCAGCTTCTACTGACTAGGCCCATCATGCTATCTACAACACCAAAACACTTATTTATTATTAAATGATGTTTGAAAATACACCACCAGCTATAACAGAGAAAGTTAAATTGTAACCTAACAGCACCTTATTTCAAAATACACTAAGGAAATACCCTGAAAAATACTGACTCATTCATGTTGCAGCTTTAATTTAGAGATTAAGTTTTTAAATGCTTAATCTAGATTTATGATATAAAAGACCTCTATAATTGTGCTGATTTTTTACTATATCAGTACCTTACAAGATGGAAAAACTTGACGTTTCTCTTTATAACTTGTTTTTTTTGTTTGTTTGTTTTTATAAGCAAAACAAACCATATCTTTCTCTCCAACTCCTCTGCTTTAAATCAAGAACCATGTTCCTGATGAGTGTTCACACAGCTGATTAGAAAATTGTCTTGCAAACAGCATCATTAAGTGGCATGCCAATAAGCAGAGATCCAGTGGTATTGCTGGCACCCAAGGAAATTACAGAGTAATGCCCTACGTTTAGGAAACCTAAATGTACAATCCTGAGCTTTCTTACTGGGTAATGAGATTATAAATGATGTGTTCTGATGCTCAACAACACGAGAATATATTTATCACAGGCTGCATTTGCAGAATATAGAAAGGAAGAGAAAATTAGTAACTGGAACAGACTTCCTAAAGAAGCTGTTATGAAGGAATCTCCATTATTAAAGTTTATAAGACAGGATTGTTTATTCAGGATTTGTCAGGAATGATTCAGGCAGAGTGGATCCTGCCATACGAAAGCTATAAGGAACTCGACATCCATTTCATCACTAATTACTTGAATTTACTATTTATTCTATGGCATTTTTATACATTTATATGACCCACAAAAAATATATTAAAAATATTTGACTTGTTTGAGAGGTTTCATTGGTTTTATCTATGTTTTCTTATTAAATGCAAGGGAAAGCTTCAAAATGCAGACACACAGGAAACTTGGCTACTGTGTTCTGACATGGACTTGTACCGACACAATGTGACATGCTACACGAGAGCTGTCTATTACGAGTTTCATGGACACACATTTGCTTGGATGCAATCTGCATGGAAGATGACTCTTAAGGAATGCTAAAGTTGCAAAGTCATTTAAAAGTTATGGAATGCCAGACCTAAAGTTTGCCTGTGAAATTTTAATTCAAGTTCTTTAGCATTCATCCTTTAATTACACAGTCCCATTAACCAAACAGCCCAGACTCTTTCAACGAGCAGCATTCTCTTAACAGACACGCTTTCAGCCCTCATTCACCATAGGGTTATACGCTTTATTTACTGCATGGTACTTAAACTGCTTTGAATGCATGCATATTAAATTCCTCAGGGACTTTTGTATGTTGCTCATTACAACAGAATTGATAATGGTATTGCACCTGTTAAACTGCTCCAGAGCGAAGGCACAGAGAGATTAATGTCAAAGTGGGTACTTGATGCCGCAGGGTTTTTTTGAGTATCTTGTGCTTTATAGGACCAAGGCAGAGCTCTTGGGCATGTCTGGGCCCATCTCCAGAGCCATGACTAAGTACCAAGGAAATGAATGTGCAACTTGCAAGCAGCTTAAGCACCAGACAGGAACTCTGCGGTAAGTAAAAACTTGGGATGTTCAGCTGCCTTAACCACAAGACCATCTTTCATCTTTCTACAGTACTTCACCTTAATGATTCCAGGGGTCTCAATTTCAGCGGTGGGAGAGCCGGAGGTTGTACAGACATGCACCATCAACCATGGTCTCCAGATCTGTGCCCACAGAACCCGTCTCGTGCACTGAATGACGCAGGCAGGGGTCATGAATCCAGACGCACGTTACATCCTAAGACACCATTTAATTCTCTCTCTATTTCTGCCTTTCCCTAATTTCAGAAGCTTGAATTGGTAGCCATAAGACTGCAAATAAGAGAGAGACTTTTCCTTCTTGTTTTTCAGTCAAATGACTAATTCCATCTTATGTTACGCGATCAATACCCAGGCACATCCTGTGGACAGGCCTGTGTCACTTGAGCTGACCAGCTTACTGACCACAAAAGTAGGTTATTATCATTGGACAGCAGTGGAAAAGGAGAGATGAAACATTTTGCCACAGGGTATCATGAATACTTGCTAACAGCAGAGAAATAACAAGACTGAAAAGTTGTGGCCTCAATTCAGTGATTCAAAAGCAAAAATGTCAATTGTCAACTAGAAACATCTCTGTTCTCATTTTCTCAATCTTTGTATTCTTACCTTCTCATATTTTGATTTGTTATCTGTCCTCTCTTCTCTCCAGAACATGTTTCTAATCCCAGACACGATCTCCTCATGTCCCAGTTTTCCCTCTCTTTTTCTCCATCTCTTTTCTTCCCCTCCCTGCTGCAGCCCTGATTTCCTCATGTACAGGTACTGCCCATGACAAGCCACAGTCACTTCCAGGGCAAGACACATATTCACCTTTCAGATACATGTATTTTCTAGTTCACTTGGAAACAACAGATTTGCTTAGTGATCTGTAATTGGCATGTACACCTAAAATTAACAGTTCCAAAATATTGTATTTTACTCAATTGTTACTGGGTGATTAATTACACACTGGGATGCCATAAACAATTTAGAGCCAATAACTGTTTTTTTTTTTTAAGTGTACAACACAAGTCAATGATGACACCCAAAACACTTTCCAAAACTTCCTGTAACAGCAAGGAAAAAAATCCATCTCTTCCTCTTTTCAGCAAATATCTAGTGACAAAACTTGCAAGAGAACAGGGGGCTGTATGTGTACCTCAGAAAAAATGTGGGAAGTGTTTACAGAGGGAGCAGTAAGGAAGGAATTGAGACACAGTATAGGGAATAGTTAGAAGTTTTTATCACTGAGGTAAAGGAATAGATCTGAACAGAGGAAAATTTCCTCTAGTGTCATGTTTTGAGGGAAAAGAGATCAATCACAAACACCTGTATCTACTAAAAATAAACAGAACTAAAAGGTCAATACGCAAATTGCAAGGCAGTAGACAATTCTTAACTGTAATTTCTACCTACTTAAGCAACCTCCCCCAAAAGTACATAGCACATTTGTTCATTAACTGAGTCACCCCAAAAACCTAAAGAGCAGATTTGTTCATTAAGCGAGTCGCCACAAACTAACACATCTCTCTCTCTCTCTTTTTTTTTTTTAAACTGAGGGAGACTTTAGCCAGACATGATTGATTTGTCCTCCTAGTGGTCCTTGCCCTTTTGTGGTTCTGCAGAGAACATTAGGAACTGGCAATAACTCACCACACGCCTCAGAGAGCTTTCTTGTTTTTGGAAATCTCTCAGCAATGTGACATTTACATTTATTATGGCTGATTCTGGGCATTTAAATATGAAAACAATTAAAGTATATTTGCGAGGGATATGACAAATGAGCAGTTGTACTCTGGCCAATTTTTCACTGACTTTCATTGAAGTACACCATTATGTTTCAGTTTTGCCTCTGCAACTGTCCAAGTGAGTGGATTTTTCAAAATCCATACAGGCAGGTTGACTGATGAGAATACCTTTAGGGTTAAATGCCTTTAGTATAAACTCAAAGGTTTCCTTCTTGGACAAGTTCTGCTCCCACATGCACTGGTGAAAATTCAGAGCCACCACTGAAATCTGTAGAATTACTTTGGATTCACACCAAACGGCTCTCTGGCTCCCTTCATACCTCTCTCTTCTCCAGAAAGGTGCTCAGTGCTTACAAATAATATCTTTTAGTAATGGCCAGTTGTTTTGATTTTCACATGGTTTTAGTATTCTCACTAACCACTGCAACTGGAGCGATGAAGAGCTGTCTACACCAAAGCTAGGCTACTTCTTACTGAACAAGCTCATCCAGCTTCGCTAAACTTACCACTGAAAGTGGTTTGAGCTACTTCAGCATTGAAGTGTTTATATGAATCTTTCCATTAGTGGAGCTCTACAGCAGTATTGTCTCCAAACAACATGACCAGATCTGGAAGAGTATGTCTGTTTGCCACTTTCCAGTAGCCTTTCCAAACTGAATGCCAAGACCCTGCTACCCTGTTACAGAACAGCTGAAACCAAATCTCCCTCCCACTAAATCCGAACATTCACTGAAGTCTATCAAAATGGATTCAACTCGTGACAGGGGGAACCTCAAATCCCCATCTCAGGTCCCTTTGCAAAGTCTGATCAGGTTTTCAAACTGCTGTTCAGGATAAAGTGCAAATACAGCTTTAGGGTTCAGGACAACCGAGCTCTATGTTCATCACTCCTTTACTGTGCACCAAATGGTCTTCTTGGTTTGAAATCATTTTATGCAAGGCTAAGCAATGTCCTCACTGTTGCTTTCAGTGACCTGCAGTAAGTCAGCAGGACATCAGGCTGCCACCGTCAGAACATCTGCATTGTTGGAGAAGCATTTCAGCAGGCCTTGCCCTGTAATAAGGGAAGTGACCCTGGAAGGCAGACAGCAGTGGTCCTGCAGGCAAATAGTTCATGAAAGGCCCAGAACACTTAAAGCTTTGGGAACGGCAGCAACACTGCTGTCACCACGCACTTCCCAGAGTCTTAGAACTGTAAAAATAGGGAAAAGAATGTATCACTGAAGCTCTAAAGATACATCCCAGTTGATGGTCTGCAAAGTTTTCTATCAGTGAACAGTATGAGGAGAAGGAGAGAGGGAAGGAAAGGAAAGCAGAGGAGAGGGGAAGAGAGGAGAGGACAAGAGTTCAGCTACGAAGCTTTTCCCTCTGCCGCTGAAAACAGCGTTACCCCTGCAAGTGCCACTTAGTTTGCCTCAGTCAGAACGAGCTCTTGCAGCCAGGCAGGCACGTCCATGTCGGAAAAGGTTAGAGCATGCTTACACAAACAGCTTTGCTGGCAGATAGATATCTGTCCATTTTCTTAATTTACGGCCTTTTCCAGAATGGCCCCTCACCCTCTGACAATTCTTCTAAGGGAGAATTACTCCCCTTTTGTGTTCTAGTCTCTGCACTTCTCCTATAACAGTCAGACTCATTGCTTTTGTAATCTTCTTGGCCATTTGCAATCCAAAGCCAACAAAATCCCAACGATGTGAAAGCATCATGGCAAACATTTCAATTCTACTAACAATGAAAACAACTTCAAAAAGATCTGATCCTGTTTTTCTACCTGTGAGGTTAGTAGTCAGTGGATGCTCTGCTGCTACAGGTAGAGGATGAAGGTCTTGCTCCTGTTGTTATTGCTATTGACTGTTGAAGTGAAATGACAGTGGCACTCCTTTGAATGGTAGCATTTTACAGCAATTTAACTTCCAGCCAAAGAAGCCAATTTGCATGAAAATTATCTGGAAAGCACAAACACATACACACATACACATATATGCTGATATTTTCAGTACAGGTATGACATACAGCATATCAAAGGCCATAGGGATGAAGAGTAAATCAGCTGGCAAGAATATTTTCTACAGTAATTTCCTAGAAAAGAAAATTCTTAATCTAGCATTACCCTCCAACTTCTTCTATGAAGAAAAGTACAGCTGATTTCTACCTTCATTCTTATTCACCTTTCATGACAGCACTGCCGACAACCTAATGAAGAATACTGGGTAATTCTGGCATTACTGGATTTTTCTTTATTTATTTATTAGGCATGGGAGCGGTTATCAGCAAGCAGCCAGGTGAGTCAAATCAGATAAAGCATTATATGATTCCTGTGTTGTAAATCAGATTTTAATAGAGAAAAGATCTGTATCCCTTTGGGAATGGAAAGAATATGTTTATGTGTTCTGAATGTGTGCTGCACAATAGCAAGTACTGGTAAAAAATATTTTCCCTAATCAATTTTCCACTTTCTTCTCCACGTTCTTTTACCCATAAGGTGAGAAATAAAATAAATTAATGTCCTATTCATGCCAAATACTAGCAAATAACTAAGGTAAGGTAAGCATGCACAAAAGCATACATACATGTTGCATCCTCACATAGGCACTCACAAATATTGATTTCTGCTGTATTATAAGTATAATCAAGACATCAAGTGCACTTGTTTCTCCGCTGGCAGAATAATTTATGGATTTCAGGTTTATTTAATTCAGACATTGAAGTGAGAGCTTTGGTAGCCTACTCTCAACCCCAATACAGCTTCTGTCTTCGGTATTTATCCATGTCTTTTTCTGTTCAGATGCTATGAAGTCTCATGACAGCACCTGTACATTAGACAAAGATAACATTTGACTACCACTTGAAGCTTTTACACATCTTAATCAGCAGAGGAATCGAGATGTGCTCAGACAGAAATCTGTGTTAAACTTATCAGAAAGCCTGATGCAAAGCCAGTTCTTTCTTGTGCTGCACTGTTATCTGAATTTTGAGTTGTTGAAAATTATTATTTGCAAAAATGAGGGCTTCCCTCACGCCTAACATATCATTTTTGACTGTTCAGACAGAACAGCTGAGATCTAAAATGAATATACAGCAAAGGCACTTAAAACAACAAATATTTTGAGGACTCAGAAATTACTTTTGAAAACAAATTTGTTATATCATATTCTATTAATTCATAGCAAACTGGAGATAGAGGCCTTCTGCATCATGTTTGGCCTGAAAATGACATTTCTTTCATGATTTACACACTGAAAGACAAAGTTGTAACAAAGCCATTTCACTCATGGAGGCCTACAAAGGTGCATCCTCAGAATTTCATTACCAAACAAACAGGGAAAACTCTGGCACTGCCGCCAGCAGCAGCCACGCGTCATCCAGGTCACACTTCACTGCGTTCTCGTCCCCTTCCTTTCCAAGTAAGTCTTTGCTTCTCTCCATTGCATTTTGCAGGACTAACATTTTTGAAAGTAACTGCAAAACTACAGGCAGCACAGAAGTCACAAACACAATGAAAGCTAACAGTAAACTTAGGTCATCTGAATGTAAGGCTTATAAATAAGGGAAAAACAACCAACCAACTTGCAATTAACCCACGTACTGTATTTGAAATACTGTTTTCCCTTTTGGGGGATGCAACTCTGCTTTAATTTGTTTTACTGATATCCGAACAATAACCTGACTCAGCATTTATATTTGGATGACTAAAAGTTAGCTCCAGCCACTTGGGCACAAGTTTTACAAGTTTGAGTTTCAGGTTGTAATGACTCTGGTGTCTTGGCTAGATTAAGCATCTTCACTAAAGACCAAATTATTTTTGTTGTATAAGTCTGTGATGATGATGTGGAAGAATAAATAAAGGAACGATGGAAACCTGCGAGAAACATGAATCCTGAGACTCAGCGTAGCTTGTAGCAGGGTGCAGTGTAAACATCACTGAAGAAAACACTTTAAATGTCTGAGGTTTCCTTTTGAAAACAGACAGTAACAAGGACTGAGAGAAGCAGGGATGGTGTTCCCAGGTTAACATGAAATGACAGGTAGGAAACAGTCACTTCAGTACTTTTTTGTCTGCCAGAATAAAAACACAAGACTGAATTAAGTGGGATAAAAATCCCAATAGATCCGTATCAGGCTGTGCTTCACAGTAACCTGAAGAAGTTTATTATAGCACAGTTAGAATGATAAGCACTGAAGAAACTGATTTCTTACCCCAATCCTACATATGAACTATTACTATTTGTTAACACTGCATGTCCTCACTGTGTTCCCCTCAAACTGAGCACGGGCAGACTAGTAACCTCCTTCTCCTTTAGGATGTGTGGAAAACTGTCTAAAAAAACAAAAATCTTTTTTGTACAGGATGACAGTTTCAGCAGATGAAAGCATTCATAACTTTAGGTGAAATAAAGCCATGTAATTTGTGGTAGCGGACAGACTATCTTCAAAATGACAGTTTTTCTAATGAGCACCTTGTAATACTGATGAAATCGATGTCATTAAACTCAACCCCCCCCCCCGATGTATCTGAAAAATAACCTTTTTTTTTTTAAACTAACCAATCAAAACCACAAGAAAGGACTGCAACCTCCACGTTTTGATTCATGCAGTAGCCATTTACAAAGTGACACAGACTTCAAAGATGTTACCTTCATTAACGTAAGGCTGGTTTGAGCTTCTTTCACCTCACTCTGCAGGGTAGAAAATTTACTGAGAAAGGGGTACTCCCTCATTCCTTTCAACCAAAAAACTCATCGCACGACAGGAGACAAGCAAATGAGGATTCAGTAACTTACTTGTCAACTGTACTTATCAGTACAAACAAATATATTGGACTCTCTTTCAAATTAAGAGTCAGTAACGCTCCCATACACAATTACATCCAGCTCTTACAATCCAGTTTCAGAGAATGAAAGCATCACTAGGCAGACAGCTCTTCAACACCCCATCTGGGAAGTCTCTCGTGTCCTGAAACTAATGCCATACTTGTACCTTTTCTCATTGGTGAACTGCTGGTGCCTATCTCCTACTTTATTGCACATGCTCAAATCCTCAGTGGAACGGGAAACTCCACAGACTAGCGCGTACACGCTGTGGGCCAGCACAGTGGGTGAACCTCGGCTTAATCACTAGCCAAGAAGGGCACTGAAATGCGAGTTGTGAGGACCATGTAGCCTTTCTACATGGGATGGCTCTAAAGCCTGCCTATGTAAATCAGACTGCAAGATCAGAGCCTGTGAATTACTGCTTTGTTTCCCTCCTTTTAAGTTTTAATAAATCTTTATAAAAAAAAAATCCTGTTATTTTCCTGAGTAAATACAATCTGAGTGATTCAGTGTGGGAGGAGGGGGCAGGAGGGTGAAGATTATTTTAATTTTTTCTGTCAAAACCCCCTCCTTTCTGTCCAGATAAATGTCCCTGTTCTAGAGCAAATGCACTTTTCCCACTTTTAAAGAAAGCGAAATACTCTTTCAGAGTTGACAAATAGACAATATGTGCAAAGCAGTTCAGGGGAAGTGAGGTAGCTTTAATAATCTTATCACATTATTATTTGTCTGTAACGTTATGGCTTATAACTAGCAGTTTAGGCACTCGCAGCTTCCCCTCCCTAGAGGGTAATGTATCAAGATGGTAACGTATCATGACCTCAACAAATGTTCTATTTAAACAGCACAATGACTCCCAAATGGCAAACACGCTTCTGTCTGTGGTATCTCAAGTTAAAAAAAAATATAGTGAATTATATTTAACTCCATTTCTAAGAAAAAAAAACAGGTCTGGCAGGCATTTAGTATCATGATCCTCCTCATAAACACACAGGGCTTTCAGTACTGGTGAAGTGGTGAAAACATGCAGTTCAGATAGCGACGTGAAAGAGCACGGCAGCGAGGTCGAACCCACCGTCCCGGAGGCGCCCGACTTACTGAGGTTCCACTTGAGGCCCGTGGTGGTCACGCAGTCGCAGGCATTCCCGATGGGGATGAGGCCACACCACTCGCCCTCCAGGCCCGTGTCCACGTGCAGCTTGTGCTTGCCCTGCAAAACAGAAAGGCCCCTGCAGTCAGTACTCACTACAGACCCAAACGACATTTGCCAACACACTTTCCAAACAAAACAGGAAGTATTTATATGGAGAGGGGTCTAAAATTTCCCCCAAGAGCTCAGGACTATTTGATTCTGGGATATCAGGCTGGTTTATCTTATAGAGAAGAGACCTAGGTTTGGGTTCCAGACCTTGGCAATTTCAAAATGGGCCACAGGGGTTCTGGGGTTTTCTGCAGAGAACTAGCTTTGCTCATTCTTCTCTGACATTTCTTAAAGAGCCATTTCCATCAAAACTAAGCTGTTCCTTCCTTTGAAATGAAAGCACCCTGACCTCCTCATTAATTTTTTACAGTCTTCTCATCTATTCCAAACAGCTGTGTTTCACTTCCTAAATAATGCCAGTCAAAAAACCTTTGAAAATACATCATTATTTTGACTACATTTGTAAAACTTTGTGTACTTTCCCAGACAGCAAAAGAAGGAGTACTTGGAGAAACTTAACTGGATTCTAGAGAAATTAAGCTAAATACTTACAGTAACTGGCTTAGTCTAAGTAAAGATTATGAAGTGAAATTAAAACACATTTTTTGTAAATTCATTTTATAACTGTCAACTTCACGGGACAGAGGGGAAGCAGCAGCCATTAGTGATGATGGATTTGTGACTAAATCCTTAACCTCAGGTCAGCATCTTGCTAGATACCAGCACATGAACAGTCCCAATGAAGAGTACGTCGTGGAAATCCTTTACAGAATAAAAAAGAGTTGTGGCACAACCTGTCTTCTAAGAAACTGTTTCTTAAAACTAGCTACAAGAAAATAGCAAATGAAAGGAATAATGACAACATCAGTGGAAGAATCATCCTCTGGTCTTCTCTAAACAGGTCATTCATTCTTTAAAACAAATGCGAGCTTCACCTAGGGGAAGATTAAAGCTTTCTCTTTTTTAAAAAATCCTTGAGCATTGCTTTTATACACATCCTCTTCACCACCATAAAGAAATCAGATATGTCTATTTTATTAATCTACTAGGAAAAAAAAGGAGTCTCTGAAACCCAGTGCATTAACCTAAGCATTTTACTAAGCATGGAACCAAGGGCTTATACCGAAAGAAGAAACAGCTGAATTATAACACACAAGTAAACATCCCAAGCAGCAAATGCACTTTCACACAAATTTTATTTTGGAGAATGTATTTAAGCTTTTTGTCTTAGGCTCTGTCCTCACATTCATTTCAAATGGCCCTGCAAATACAAAGTCACTAGTCAGAAAGCCAAAACCAGAGACAGAGTATCTTACTGCCCACATGAAATGTCTGAGGTGTCTGACAGATTCTCCTGTTAATGCCAAACGCATTATGAAAAAACAACTTCAATACATGTCATGCTCTCAGCTAACAAATGAACCTTGGAAATGTTGTCAATTAGGGAGTATCAGCTTTTACAGCGTAAGCCTGTTTGTTTGTTTGCAGAGCAACAAGAAAACCAGTGCAATATCATCTATCTTCTCAAGGTGTCCAACTTCACGTAGTGATGAGCCACCTATTTCTAGAGTGGCTGTGAATGCTTGCATGCCAAGCTCAGAGATGTAACAAATTCAGGCCTGATAACCTTTTAGCTATGCAATATGCCACACTATTTCCCTCCTGCAGTATGAGAGAAGAAGGAAAGGGAGAGAAGTAAAGTGCTTCGCATCATGCGATTAAGAATGTTGCCTATAATAAAGCAAATGATGAAGGTGCGACTGAAAGAGCGGGACTGTGTGTTCTCCACCAATATAAGTACCCCTGCTGCTCAGAGCTACTCGAGGAGAGGCGCAAGCTCACTACATCCATCAATTAGTAAGGGAATATGAAGAACAGAGGTAAAAGTAACAGGCCCAACAGAGAACTTGATTAAATTCTGTACCCTCAAAAGCTGTACCTACTGACTATTAACTTTGCATTTCTCATTTTTTGACATTCTGGTCCAGCTTACAAGTAGGGATACAATTCAATAACAAATTTATGCAGACATCTGTCTTTTTGTTCTTATGAAATAATACATTTAAAGCAAAAGATGTCATTCATTATCAGAGTCTTGCCAAAATCCATGATTTTAATCAAGAATCCTTCAATGTTTGCTACTTCCCTAAAAATCCTAGGTCACGCATCCCAGTGATACCTGAGAATCTTGACCTTCTTCCCTGAAAAGATGTTTCTAGCTCTCAGTTTTTAAGAGAAGTTTGAGAGTAGGAGCCCAAAGGGCTACAAAGAAGGCAGCAAGTAAACAGGAACTAAAAAATTAAAATGCAAGTTGTTTTTTAAAAAAGATTCTCAGGTGTTCAGCTGTACTCATGGCTTAGGGATTGGTTCAGTCATATTGCATAAGACAGATTTTATGACTTTTCTTTAAAAAAATCAGTAAGAGATTCTATTATTACTGGGGACAGTAGGGGAGGAAAAGGGAAACAATCATAAGAAAAAAAAATGACCTGTTCATTTCTGCTGAAAAGATTTAACAAACAATGCATTTATACAGTAAGGCCTGGAAGTCAAACACTGAGTCTGCAATAGCGAAAATTAGTTGCCCAATCATATCTTCAAGTTTTCAAGCACGGACTTTTCACCAAGCAAGATGAAACTGTTATTTGTAGGAGGAAAGGAGGATCAGAGCTCTTATTAGGTACAACCTGCAAATCCAAGTATTCATCTGTTCTATGTTAATCTCTGTCATTAAAGGAACAATTATATACCAATACTTAAAATATGAGACTGTTTTCAGTTTCTGCAGAAACCAAAGTTCCAAAATTAGGAATGAAAAGAAAACGAAAGTTGACTAAATAAATCCATTCTTTCTAAGTTGCTTTGCCTTTGCAGTAGGTAGCTGAAATACTTTTACATTTTAACTTAAGAATCAAATATGACCATGTTTGAATGCTACTGGTGATAAAATGATGGCAAATAATACAGTTCCATTGATTTTTATCTTATTAAGGCAGTTTTGGAAAACATTGATCAATCGTCAGCATTGATTTTTTTCTTCATTTTGTGTCTGATGCTAGGAAATAAGATCAATTTCTAAGTTCAGCAATAAGGAGAAAATGTCAGAAGATTTTTTTTAAAGAACGTTTCATCCATAATAGGTTAAACTTTTTGTCTTGATTCTGCTTTGTGCCATAAGAAGGCATCTAAATGGTAGCGGTTAAATATATCCTCACCCCAACACTGGTGCTGCCAAGGAAAGACCTAAAGACATAGTTGTTTTCTGTTGCATCTCTTAACTCAAATGAATAGAAGCCTGATCACCACAAACTCATATACCTAACCCTACCATATCAAAGGTTAGCAGACACTAAAATCTTCTAAAATTTTCTGTGAAAAATTTGCAAGCTGAAAAGCATATAAACAGCATATCAAGATAAAAGCTGACAGCTGCTCGGCATGCACAGATACCCCGGTGACACTTTATAAAAGTATAGAGAGAATGACTTTTCCAAGTGCTTTCCAGAGCAGCTTGAATAAATGCATTACAATAAATAGACACATACTCTAAAATAGATATCAAAGAGCCAAAACATAACAGGATAGAGAAATAAAGGGGATGGAGCTTCAGTCCTGTATTGTAAAGAGATCTGAAGGAATAAAAGGAGAAAAACCTGGAACTTGGCCGGTTAAAACTGGGCACAGAAGAAAGGCATGAAGCCGGTATGAGAAGATAAATGATTAAAGCAGTTAATAAGATGCTAGGGAGAAATAAGGAATTAAAATTAAGCTTTAGAAGAAACCAAATGATAAAAGATTTAATAAATAGATCTTGGAAACTGCTAAGGGCTAGGACGTGTGAAGTGTAGTGGGGAAGCAAAAGGAAACCAGTTGCAGAATTAGAGGACAAGTAACCTTATTTTAATTTTCAGGTTGCTCTGATAGTTTGCTCAGTAAAAATACATAAGTTAAGTTGTAAAAGCCTGTGATCTTCTAAGTCATTTACTTTCACCTGTTTCTGCTGTGAGATCTGGAACTACAGAGAATCTGTTACTGGAAATCTGGCCAACTGCCTAAGATACCTCTTCAACTAGCTAGATCTTGTTTTCCATAATTTTCTGAATAAAACATCTTTTTATATCAGCTTTCTTTCAATGATTATTCCATAGATGGCAGCACACACTTGAAAACAACAACGACATCAGCAAAAAACTAAATACAGATGTCATAGTGTTACCTAGGGAAAAGACAAAAAACACAATCTGTTTTGGTATATAAACATCTGGGTGCAGGAAAAGGTAGGTAGATAAAGTAATTGAATGGGTGGAAATTAGCAAGATCACCAAGGACAACAGCAGAGAGGAGGAGGAAAGGAACAAGGACAAAACCAAGTGAGAAGACTTGTGTTTAAAATTAATATTGTGATTGACAAGAAAAGAAAAACAAAGTCCCAGAAATATTTCTACTAATGATTAGTTGTATAAGAGCTTGGCTTAGCAGTAATAAGAGTTTTTAGGCTGGGATTCTGAGCTTGATAAATATAGCCAAGTTTTCTGAAAGGATGTATTTAAGAAGAGCTATTTCATTATAATCCTAAAATATCAACAATTGTCTCATCAAACTAATAAACTGAATTCCAAGTTCCTATTACATAAGTGTTATTCACAGAATGTTATCTGAACCAATCGAACTTTTTTGTTTCCGTTGGAAATGAGTGTCCTCCTATCCCATCAAAACCCAGAAATCTCAAAGCTCTTCTGCATCATATCAATGACCGCTTAAACTCCTATGTAAAAACCAGCAAATTTATTGCACTTCAAAACAACATTGAAATTTTGGACCCAATTCTGCCGACATTTACTATCTAATGTTAGTAGTACTCCTGCACTGAAATGCATGGACCTAAATATATCAGTTATCTGCAGGACAGAGCCCCACTAATCCTAGCCTTCAAGAAGAGCACTTCATAAAACAACAATTCTATAGTGAGTAAAATCCCAGGCAGTAGAGAGAGAACAAATTATAATGATTATTAGACTCAATTAATGAACATGTCTGCTCCTAACCAATTTGTGACAAGGGTATAGAATGAAATTCCATGGAGGCAAATGCCAGTAAAATGAACAGATTTGCTCTGCTCTGAGGTTATACATGTAAGCCATTGCTACTGTGTATCTAACATAAAAATTATCCACAAAAAGCAAATGATCCTTCACATATTTGCACATGAACTTTTTTCTAAAGGTATAGCAAGATGCTCATGAGAGTACACTTCTCATGTAGTACCAGCGACGACATTTTTCACCTAGCACACTAGGTGTATCCCTTGTTTCCTTATCACCTGTTGCAGCATGAATAAAAAAGCCCTCTACTTCTTCAGTCAAGCCTACATGGCGACTGATAAGAAACCAGTGATGGTACGTGCAAAAAAGGCTAAAGTATATTTCTCTCCAGAGATGGCAAGCAGTTAAAATTGCCAGCAGTGAAGACATTGCTAATGTGCACACAAATGAATTGATGAACACACTTTATCAAGCAGTAAGTTATCTGGAAATATGAAAAGCTATTTTAAAAGGGAGTTTGAGTGGTTTAATTTCTCTTCACAGACATATCTTAAAGATTGACAAATGCCATAAATACCAAGTCTTGTTCTACTTTGAATGCTACCTTAAAGAAATACTCACTCTACTGAAACTTCCCACTCACAGACTTCCACAATATTTTCTTCAGTCTGCCATAAAATAATGGAAAACACATCACAAATGCAACATGAAACTATAATAATCAAGAATTGTCTGGTCTTCCTCCAAATTCAAACGAGACTTACACTGGCCCAGTGTGACATTTTATCCTTGAGCTTGTGGATTTGATGTCCTATCCTCAGCAGACCCATCACTATAGGTTTAATGCAAGTATTAGCATTTTTAGTGATGCCTTAAAAAAAAATCAGAACCATTTTCTTTACATCCATTTATGAGACTATGGAGTACAATAGATTGCAGATAAGCGCGAAAAGTAGACAAGCTGCTAAAGATTTCATATTGCCTGTATTATTATTATGCAATGTTGCAGTTAAATTGTCAATCTAGAGGGGCCTTTACTAAGAGCACTAATATGCTGTAATTCCTAAGTGATGAAAATTACAACATAATCTTTCTCACCATCTACTAGCTCGTAACACATTTAGTGCCACTGTTCATCTGTTTTCATGCATTTCTGCATTTCTACATAGAGGAGTCCAGAGAGTCTCTTCTACCTAGGCATCATTCTCCTACTTTCCTGGGCATTAGAGATGTTGGGAGTTAATTTAAAAGACAGGATATTGTTCACCTAACCTGTAACAAGAAACAACTTTTTCTTCCTCATAGCACTGAATTGCTAAGTAAGGCTGGAAGCCAACTTTATACTATGTAAGAATACACCAAACTTTTGGGTGAGCTTGTAGTTCTAGGATTTTTGTTTTTGTTTTTGTTTTTTCAAAGTGCTTAGGCTCTTTTGCTTCACGAGAAAAAAAAAATAGTTACCTAGCCTAATGCACACCAGTGTTTACTAACATATGTCGTGCAATAATATTTGATACAGCCTTTTTCTAGCCTGGGTTGCTCTGATCTTGTTTCTTCTGTGCATCCCACCACCGGCTTACTCTTCTCTATTACAGCTAACGTGCCTTCCCTTTCATGTGGTTGTTGCCAGCCCAACCTGTGATGGAACCTATCGTATCCTATTTACTGGAAGGAGATCAATTTTTCCTTTCATCAACTCCTGACCATCTGAATCCTGGCTGGCTGCTGTAACAAGTGCCTTTGTAATTTCCCCTAAGATTCACATTTGATTTGACAAGTCTTCCCAGATATACTGGCAACGCTGCCTAGTTCTCTTCCTCCAAAATCTCATTTGGA
Organism: Dromaius novaehollandiae; assembly: GCF_036370855.1. NCBI lineage: Eukaryota > Metazoa > Chordata > Aves > Casuariiformes > Dromaiidae > Dromaius > Dromaius novaehollandiae. The sequence goes on from NC_088099.1 coordinate 59,314,819, forward strand.
AATCTTTTTTACTACATGAGTAAGAAAAAAGATCAATAGTCTGCTGGTCAATATCTTCTCATAGTTCTTGCGCTCCCCAATCCCTGTCAATGTGATGTCCTTTGTTTTATGTGTGTTGTAAGATTCAGTGCATCATGAGCCCACTAGCCTTCTTTTCTACCACCACTCTTTAAGTACAAGTGGCTTTATATTAGGGCGGCTTCATTAAGGCCTAGCCTTTGCAATTTCTGCCTTGGTGCAAATAAACCAATGGATAGAGTTCTTTGCATTGAATGAGAGAATCTCTCAGATGTTCCCTTTTCTCCTTTTCATTTCTATATCCTTAAGTAAGAAAGAGGTAAGATTGCAGTAGTGAAGAATGAACATCTGAGATACAATTTTCAGTACCCCTTCTTGATCTCTGTGTTACAGGAAGGAGTAAGTTGGTGATATTACAAGCATGTTCATTAACCCAGGATGAGAAACCATATCTGTTTTCAGTATATAGGGGAATAGTTTCCTCCTTATACTAGTAAGCTTTGAAGAAGAGTTAAACCTTGTTTTAGGAATGACTGACCGATTCTCTTTGCACCTGTGAAATTCAAAGACCTGTTGCTTAGGTCAGGAAGAATAAAAATAATTAAAGAAACTTTAGGGTGGCCATTCCAAACATTTTTTCTCTCTTTCTTTCCCCATCTTTCTCCCTTCTCCCCATTTTATTCTGTAGCTAAGTAGTCAGGTGAACATTATAGTCCACACAAAAATCCATTCTTTTTTGGGGGTGGGGTGAGGAGGAGAATATTGTACAACCCTGAATTCCAGTTTCCTCCTCTCTGAATCTCAGCTGGATAGAGGTGTGGAGTCTATTTGCACAATAATTTTTTTAACTCACAGTGCTACAGTTCCACTGTATTTCAGTGGGAACTGCCCCTACCTCCCCAGTTGCATCAGCAACAGCTTTGGTCCTCAAAATACAGAGAATACTCAAAAGCACACTAAAATCACTTAAAGTAGGCCAACCTGAGTCCTCAATTGTTGACAGTGATATCTTGCCTTAAACAAACACAGTCAGCCTGGCATCTTTTCTCACAAGATTTTCAAGCTCTGAAAACTGAATGGATCTTTCCAGCATCCCATTTGTCATCGCAGCTATAATTGTGAGAGATCATCCCAAAAGAATAATATTGATATATTTAAAATGCTAAAAAAAGATAGAAGAAATTGTATCGTTACAGACAGCAAAACAGTAAAATCCCCATGTGACATTTACCTTCTGCCCTGCTTAGACTTACACAGACAACCTCTTGTGTCCTAAAATTAGTATTCAAAATTATAAACATGCTGACAAGCACATTCAGCCTTAGCATGATATTCCACCTCACTTACTATTTGGGAATAAAATAGAATTTTCACCCATAAAAGAGGGGAGCACTATAAAACAAGCAACGCTATACCAATTACAGAGTGGTATAATGTGATGAAAGACCCTGACATAAAAACATAAAATAAGGGTCAACAGAATCATGCCTTGCTGTAGAAACTATACACTGCCAACCCCACCAAATGCAGAGCAGCTAGAAGATGCAACACACTGTATTTAGATGCAGCCACTCACGTTTTTTTCTGGATAGAAAAGTCTGCAGTCCATTTCACACAACAGGAAGGCAGAACCCATCTTCCAGAAAAGGAGTTGAACCCTCAAATAAAATAGAAGCTGTACTAAAGTCAAATGAGGTTCTTCCATGACAGAAGTATCAAAAAGGAAACATAAAGACAAGCTAGCAGGAAAACATATGGCCAAATCCTTGAAAAACTGAAAACCACAACAATTAATTCCAAGCAACCTCAAGAACTAATAAACTTCAGGAGAACTACAAATCCATGCCTCTCATTAAATCAAGGATCGTATGCGGAATTAGGTGCATTGCTCCTGAATACTAGATTTTCTTCCTTCTGAATCTTGTCTAGCTATGTCTTCCTCTCAGAAAGCAATGACACACTTTAATTGCTGCTTCTGTTCCATGAACTGAGATGCCTTTGGGCTAGTACTAGAAGAGAATTATATTCATGCCATCTAAGATTTCAGAATGAAAACCCTATTGCTTTCCCCACATTAGCAGCATTTACAGCAGCAGCAACACTATGGAATTTCACAGAACGGAAGAACTTTCCTGCGAACAGAAAATACATCATCCAACAAACCTCTAAGGGCTACAGGAGGTATGAAAGAATGGTTGAAGGGTTTTTGTTTGGTCTGGTTTTAAAAGCACTAGCTAGTGTTTGGGGAATGCGGGGACAAGGGCAGCCCTGTCAAATTTCCAACAGCAGACACTTGGTATCCTTGAAAATCAGGTCTCTGTATTTCCTGGTGTTGATTTTGGATCCTCAAATACTATACACTCACTTCCTCAATTTAAATGGTCAAATGTGCAAATGAATGAAACACAATACATTCAGGGGTATTCATGTTCTCAACTTCACTGTATGCTTATGAACATTTCTAATAAATTTCATAGGGGTATATATGGATTAAGAATTCACTTGAACTAACAGTCATCTTCAGCATATAAAAATTTGTCTGCATCTGTGACTACTTTAGGGAAAAATGTTTGACCTTGAATAGAAAGGCAACCTTCTTCTATTTAATGACAAATTTCTCTAAAATATGTGCATGTGCACCCCTCCCCTGCCCCCCAGGCGAGCCATGGAGTCACTTTAGGTTCAGCATTTCTTAACAAGCTGGGGCTGTGCCATGCACTTACAATCTCTGTTTCCCCTTGCTCCACGTCAGCACCTCTGAGTGTGCTGTCTGACCCCTGCGTCCAACAGCGGACTTGTCTCCAGAGCCCCTCTCTCCCCCCAAACTTCCCTGTGGAGGTGGCAGTGAAAGTACAGGCCATGGACCTCTTGACATTAAGCACAAGCGAGTTGTCAACATAGCAGAGTAAATATATATTTTTAATTTTAAGCAGATACTGTATTTCTTTGTGATTATCATTTCTTTTTATCTGGAAACTGAAACATGAAATACAGGACAGGAAAGGTATGAGAAGCAGAGGTAGGACTTTTTATCCAGCACTGAACACAGAGCTCCTAAATGCTTTAACAGCAAACTTACTTACGCCTGATGATATAGAAACATCTTGAGATATAGAAACATACCCAGAGCACCTTTAGCTCAAAATGATCCAAAAGTATTTGATGAGGAGGGGAGTTTCAAAATAGAACTTTTCTCCCCAAAACACTTGATCCCAATTTTTTTTATGAATAGATTCCTAAATCAGAATTCATGTTTGTGAGGACTGCTTAGAATAACAGCACTGAGAAAGAGCAGAAAAAGGTTCACTACTTTTAAGTTTTTCTTTGGCTAATCATTTCTGAAGAGTTTAAGATTAAAAGCAAGTATTTGGAATTTGTAACAACCTTCACATGATCCACTACATTCCACCATAGCCATCTTCGAAAAAAATATATAATCCAAATGTGTACTTGAGATTTTTGAAATGCATAGCAGTTAATACTCCTGCCTTAAACATAAGTAGCCTGTGTGTGGACACTCATGGACACACACACACAAACACAGTTTGTATACAGACCCATCCTTTCCCAAATCTGGGCAAACAGCAGTTATCACTGTACAGTGCTACTTGCGAACAAGAGGCTCAGGATGGGATGCTCTTCAGAAAGGCTTTTCTGGCATGGATCCACTCCCTTTCCTCATCTTCAGCACTTCTACTCTACTCAGCAAAGCCATCTGAATCTGCTAGTTAATCACCAGGACTTCAGACAAACTGTAGAGAAGAGCATAAGGTGGTTCACAGAGACATTTTTCACCATTTCTTTCAAAAGCATGTTTTTGGCAAAGGTTCAAACTCTGACAGATTATGGGAGCTGGAAACACTCTTGTATGGGGTCACCGGTTGCTGCTGGCTGGGTTATACTGTGGTTGGACTCAGGGACAGGGAACCACTAACAGCAAGTGCTGGTGCTCTGGGGCCCCACAGCAGCTCCTGCAGCTCCCACCACAGGCTGGGCTCTAGCTCTGCACAAACACAGCACAAAACACAGTTTCTCGTTTAAAACAAAATAAATCAGCATCCTACAATACAGATATATGACAGGAACAGACGTGTGACAGGCAGATAACAATCACACAGGCAGTTCACAGGTTTTCAATGGATAGCTCTTTTTTTTTGTTTTTAATACCAAACAATTGTTAATATCAACAATCCCCAGGTGGCACTTTAGGAAGACTGTACAGGTAAGTAGCCACATGCATTCTGGCCACAGGGCCGAATGCAGTGGCAGGACGACATCAGATAAACAGTTTAATGTCTTAACAGAATCTCTGGAGACAAATCATCCATTTCTTCTGACTTTTTAGAGGTTTTAGAAAGAAACTAAACAGAAGGCCAATACAGAGTTTCAGACTTTGGTCAAGTTTATGTCGGTATGTCAATACAGCCAAGAAATTTTAAGCACATCAGATTTTAAAAAATGTCCTCAAGAGAAAGAGAGAAACATACTCAAAAAAAAAATCACCTTGACCACCAGGGAAAAAAATCATATGTTTTTGTTCTAGCAAAATAGGCATTCCAGGTTTCTTTTGGAAGAGTATGGCAGAAGACACCTCTTTAATCTGGTTTCAATCTAGTGTACAACATGCTGATTCAATTTACAGATTTTATTTTAACTGGTTGCAGTACCATTTTTAGCTACTTGAGAAGCACTTGCCTAGATAATCAGTGCATAACTAGAGTGGCTGAAAGGCACCAGGAAACTTTATACAGTCATTTAATGGAAGAATATTTAAGTAATAAATAAGCTAAGACTGGTTATGCTTTAGTATTAGTAACATCAAAATAAGTTGGCTAATATGCTCTTTCATTCAGCTACTGCTGAATATTCTACAATATGGTTACTAATTGGAATCATTCTTGGTATTTGAGGTTAACTTAGAAAACTGTATCTTATTAAAAATTCCCAAGTTGTGTCAATTCAGCTAATTAACATGAAAGTGCAATGTTTCAGCTTTTTTTTTTTCTTCCAAATGAAGAAGTTCATCAGAGGCTAAATCTGAAATGACGAATAAGATGAAAGATGTTTTATTATTATTATTCCCTGTGTATGTTCTGGTCTTAACTCTCAGCTAGAATGAGGCTTGGAAAAGATTCATGTACAACAGCAAACAACTGCACAAAACGTAACCTCTCTTCTTGGCTTCACTTAATCTCTACTTTTGATCAAAGTTTTGGATGTTGTATTTTTGGGATACAAGGCAGGAAAAAATCCAGGTCTGCCTTCTAAATTTGTACAGTTTGTTTTTCTCCTTTCCTCTTTCACTCTCCTATGCTTTTCTTTTGATAGTTTTAGGACAGCCCTTACTCACCTTAAGGACCAATGTATTCTTGAAACAAGTATTTTTGGTTAGCTTCAAGAAAACACTGTTTCTGATAAGAGAGAGGTGCCACTATCTTATAACGAGGAGTTGGTGAGAAAACCATTTAATCTATTCATCTGCTTTTAGCCACCAGCCTAGGATTCCCCATAAAGTTCTAAGAATGCCAAAGTGTCAAAAACCAGCCACATTTTCATCTTCTGTGATCAAATTCTTCCTTTGTCTGTTATTAAAGACATTGTAAAAGCCTATCCAAGTACATTTTTAACTGCATCAGGATTTACTGTTGCCACACATCGTCCTCAAGTGCCACATTAAAATCTAAGTGAAATACATAATTCTTCAATTTCAGATAAGCCATTTTTCAAACTTCTGTTCAAGAAGATCTTTCAATCTTTCTGATCAAAGGGGAGATGCAGTTGTCCCCCCATCTGCTTCATGTTCTTCCAGCTGAAAGAATTTAGATTTCCAGGAGAAAAAAAGAATGAAGAATTCAGATCTCTAAAATGCTTCCTATTGCAAATGCAAACACAGCTAGACAACAGAAAAGTGACCATTTGAATGTTGAAGGTAAGAATACAGAATGAAAGCAAAGTTTTATTGGGGCATCAAAATTTTGGGGCAGCAGAGCTTTCATCAAACTGGAATGAAACCACTGGCAAATAAAAATGATCAAGCTTTTGGGAATTTAAGTAAGAGTGAGCTGACAGGTGCTAAGGAGCACTCAGGTCAGACAAAGACATCTGCCAGGGACATCAGCAACACTAAGGTAACTTTGAATCTGGTCGTGGAGGACAGGACAAAAAATTAGATTTGAAATGAAGGTGTAAACTGAAATCACAGAAATAATCTCCATAGAGGAAAAAATCCACCAAAGGCTGATAAAAGAATCAAATAAAAATATGCCTCTCTATATAAAATGAAGGCAAACATAAAAGGCTTAAAGATGTAAAATAGAAACATACATATTAGTAGGGTTTTAGTATGGGCAATTCATAGTATGCCTACATTAGCATTTTAGTCCCAATCAGGAGTGTATTTTTTAATTGAACCTCTTGATTTTTTCCATTCACAGCGAGTTGGAGCATTCAAACTAAATTCCTTCTGGACAAAATTAAACAGGGAGGTACCCTTCCCAACAGCACCTAAAGCACTCGAGCCACTAACACGTATTCACAGAACCACAGACCCAGCCGAGAACTAGTCTGAAATAAAACACCCTGACGTGTACAGTCTAGGCATCAGGTCCTCATCACCACCACCACATGTTTTAGCTCTGCCAGCCTCCTACCACTGGTCTGCACTGCCTGCTAATGCAGGCATAGACTCAGAGTCTGGAGATGTAGGCGGCCTGAGACAATTAAATGTGATAACAGTTAGAGGGTAATGTCATCTGCATGCACAGAAAGTGGCAAGCTATTACATTCAGCAAGACTCAGAAAGTAAATTCTTGACATCTTAAAACAATTTATGTGATGTCCTTTGCAACAACCTGTAAATGCTGTACATTGGCATGGTATGTTTGCTCTGTGAATACAGTGGTTTATCTTAGGCAGCAATTTTTTAAGCAAATGGGCAGGCAACGAACACCAGCTCAGGATAAACTCCTTTTGAATAGTTAGTTTGGGGCTGCTGGAATATAATGGCTAGACTAATAACTGTGAGGATTTTACTTTTAAACAACAGACATCTTACAATACTGACTTGGAGGAAGCCAGGTAAAGTTTGGAGCTGAATAGTTTGGATCTGGATGTATGGAAGGACCTGTCACTCCAGCAAAGAGGATGGGGACTTTGGAGGAGCTATTTGTTAAGGACCTTGCTGAGGGTGTTTGAGAGGACAGGCCTGCCAGCACATCACCAGAGGATAACAATTTGACAGAGCTGGAAGCGGCAAAGAGTCAGCCTACTAACTTCCTTGAATATTTTCTTTAAGCTTGAAGTACAGATTAGGTTCATTTAAGAACAACGTCTGATCATTTTATTCACTGGGGGTCACAGGCTCTGGAAGGAGGGATCCCAGGTGCAGAACTGCAAGGGATTTGCAGTGCAGCAAGTACTGGAACATCAAGCACCAGAGCTCAGATCAGTCCTTTGTAAAAAGGGCTTCTAGCCAAATGAGGAAAAATATCAAAGCCTCCCAGCACGGTATCGGAGATGTTGCGAGCCCTGGAACCATCACAACTGCTACCTGAAGCTGCTGGCTCTAGAGTACACAAGACAAGAAGCCAGTCTTGACTTAATCCCAAGAAACCTATAGGTGGTTTAAGGAGTAGCTGCAACTGAGCTGTTAAAGAAATAACTGAAATTTAACCTTCTTTAGTGCAGGCTCATGAAAACCAGCACTTTGGCACCTGTTTACAAGTTAATGTATACAATTAGACATATGGTATTTCTGCTCCATTTGATCTCTTTTCCTCCTTTCTATGTAAACTTCCTGCTTGATAAAAAATTAAGGGTTTTTTTCTTATTAAAAAAAATAATAATACTGACTTGGGGAAAAAAGCAGCATGGCACACAGTTAGGTCTGCAATCTCTCCACTACACAGGTCAGCTCTTTTCAAACTTATGACTACTGCTGGGCATGGAGACTATTAATGACATATTGTAGAAAGTAACCATTACAGTCACACATACAAGTGTTTGTGTAGGTTTAAACAATAAAGCAACTATTGCTTTCCCAAACACAACTTTGACTGTAATTACAGAACTCAAAAATAATCAAAGAACAAAAAAAAGCTTCTAACTTTGCAAACCTTTCCCCTTCCCTTTCTCCTCTGAATTAGAACCATATATGATTCTTAATTTTGAACCGGAGTATACATGCTACTGACCTGCACTATTTTGGAGAAAAAAAACAAAAAACAAAAACCATTTTTCTCTTAGGAAATGGTTACACAGCCATGGATAAAGTACGACAAATTGAGATGTGAAACAACCAGAAAGTTCAGATCCAACTTTAAATCCAAGCTTTCCCCAAACCTTCAGTGCTAAGAGATACGGTTTTCATTTTCTACCAGGTCTTTGTACTACTTTGTTACTACTACTATTGCAAAACGTGAATTAGCACAGAAACTAGCTCTCAGGTCAGCACAGAAGAACTATCTAAGGAAGATATGTAAATTTATTTTAGTAAAGTAATGTAACAGATATACATAAGGTGACAAAATTTCAGTGCTCCAGACTGTGCACAAAAATAAATCTTGCATCTTTATCTCATTTGCTCATATATAGCCTTTTTGCCTACCTGCTGGATGTATGAATATTCCTTTCATTTTCTTTAAACATCTATGGCTGCTGATACTGAAACAAGACTTGCATCATATAGACTGCCCTGCAATTTTTAGAGATGCTGAATTGTCTTCAGTCTAGATGTCATTCATTACAGAAAATTCTGTCTCTGAGGGCCCATTAGCATTTGGGAATGCCAACTATAAATTTTCTGTTAGCTCTGTTAGCAAAGGGGTTAATTTTCTGTCTGTCTTTTTTTAAATGTCAAAATTAATAGCTCCTTCACTGCTCATATCCTTTTTTCCCCCCATCTGCTGTCTCTGCAGCTATCAACTGTGTAACCCTTAGATTTTGGCTAGCAATACATATTCTGCAAGCAGTTTTGATCAAAGAAGCTAGTGATTTTGCCAAAGGATTTTAAGAACTCCAGGGATTTTTCACCTTTTTGTGAGAAACAAAGAAAGAATGAGAGCTAGGAAAACTTAAGTGAGAGTTACTACCCCTAACCTAGAGTTACTGCAGGCTCATTTCAGAAGAAATGTGTCAATACTTAAAGTTTCATGCTCAAAGTAGCAAGCTTTCTTCCAGAATATTGCATCTTAAACTACTAATGGGTAAAGTTAAAAATGCCATTCTGTTTCCTGACTTTCTGTAGCTGACACAGTCGTAAATCTACTTTAAGTTTGACGATTTTTATTTTGTTTTAAATACCAAGCACTTTGAGGCACACTTTTGAAGCCCTCCATTCCTCTTGTTTGTATTTATGTCTGTAGACATAAGACCATAGATACAATTAAATATTTTAGACTTTATGCATCTTACTTTCAGGTGCGATGAAATGTTTAAACAGACAGAACTTATGTTTGTTTCTAAAATGAGAAGAACCAGAAAGAGGTCTGATTAAACATCTGCCCTTTATATATTTTTATGACCTAACCCCAAAATTCCTGAAAGTAATGCAGTCTCTAGATAACTACTAATGAGTTTTCTATTGGAAGGGTTGTATATACATGCAACCATGCACTACACATCTGTCTTTCTCCTCTGCTTAAAAACAGAAGGGTTTTGTAAACAACTATCTTCCTTCCCCATATTCCGTCATCAGAGGTAAATACATCTACAGCAATGTATTACCTGCGATGATATCTCATTTTTGCTGAAGCAACCTCTCTCTCCACAGTGTATGCACGTTTGGCATTGAAAACTGTTACCACATATGATGTTTATTAGCATAAGTCTCCATAACCCATTAAATTATTTTTTATGGTATTCTATAGTTTTGAACACTCAGCAACACATTCTGTAAATTAAATATAGCTAAACCTGGAAAGGACTCTCTCTCTAAAACCAACAGAGAACTTCTTTTGTATGCATCATTTGTTGGCATTTGGTAAACACACAATGAAGTCAGATACTGCGTTTTCTGCTATCTTCAGAAGGGGACCTATGTGATAAATGGTGCCCTAACTACAGAGACGATTTGATTTTTTTAACGCTTAAAAGATACCTAGAATATGATTTCAGATTCTTATGAAATCTTCATTCCTTAAGCCTCTGACCACATTACACAAATCCACACACACAGATGTAGGTACATAATTCAATTCACACCAGACACATTTTAAAATACTATGCCCCTGATGCAAAAGACAAAATCCTTGATTAAAAAAAGATAAATTATAATGTGGTGTAAGTTAAAAATAAGCCACCTACGTATAGATCTATAATATGACATTTAAGAGGACAGTGCTGATCCTGAAACAGGCCACTAATTCATCATACTTCGTAACTGAGAGGTGAAAAATTTTTTGTTGCAGGCACCTGTTCTTTCAATCAGGGAGAAATAAGGGTCACATCCTTTTGCTCTCATAACAAAGGCTTCTGACTTTCATTAAAAAATTGGGTGACTGTAAGACTGAGAGGTTGGACAGCAGCCGAAGGCAGAGTTCACCAAAGGGATTTACTAAAGATAAGTAAGCCCAGAACTTTAGAGTACTTTCTGCTCTATATGTAAACAGAATCTTCATATTCTGTCTCAGGAATATTTTCTTCACTGCCTGCCTTCACATCATCATGCAAAAATATTTCAAGACATTTCCAAAAATGCATAACCACCTAACACTGCCATCTGCAGAGCCAGAGAAAAACCGAACAAATCTGTTTTGTCTTTGTGAATGAAAGATTACATGTTTCAGTGACTACCACTGCACACAATAAATGCCCATTAACCAGTCAGCTGATAATGTTTAGTTATCACCATCTCCCCAAAAATCCTTGTTAACGACTTCTGCAAATTACTGGCATGCAGTCAGTCTGTTTGTGTGAACAGTACTGCATGTAATTATGCAGCACATCTAAAACCCAGCAGGCTGCAGGCCAAATCTTTATTTCATTGCAAGGCAATGTTTTACCATAAATTTCAATGACTGGAAGATGGGATTTTTTTTTTTTTTTTTTTTTTTACTTCAACATATTCATCTAACAACTGTGGATCTGAACTACTACCGAAATATGTTACAAAGGCCTCAGCAAACTCAAGTGGCTTTAGAGGAGAGCAGGGAAATCAGTGCTTCATCTAGCCTTGAAAGCCATTTACACTTCTACTTTTGGCAGTCCCCGGCTAACTCTAAGGAGAGTTGCTCACTGTTTTAGTTTAAAACACAAATTTCCCACCCCCCAAAGATTCTCAGAGATCCCTGTATAAATAAGACAGCTGGCTACAAGTGCTACAGATAGCTAGGTAACCCACTCAGCTCCTTCCTGCCTTTAGATGAGCTATTAACGAAAGGCAGAAAAAGGTACCCCAGGAGGCCGCTTCTGTAGCTGTCTGAAGATCAGATCCACAATATCTGCCTGATGGGGAGAGCTCCTGCACCCTCTTCAAAGGGAAAGAGAAAAACCCCAAACCTACTCTGCACAAAGTGAATGATTCTGTTCATTTTCATATTCAAACAAGATTACTGGTAATTGCCTCTGCATGCCAAGGCCGAGCCATCGCTGATGAACCTCATGTTTCCATGCAGCGTACAGGTCTGTTTGGTTTTTCTCCCCTGTGTAAATAACACTTTTGACACAGGAGTTGCATTCCTGAGGAAATCTCTTTTCATTGCCTGCAAACCAGCAGGCCTAGTAAAACGGGAAGCAAGGGAACTAAGCAAAGTGTCAATCAGCAGCCTTAAAAACATGCCTGTTGTCAAGGCAATGTTACATCTCTCACCGGCAGGCACACAGCATTTGCATATCACGGCCCTCTCTAACCCAACGCTCTCGTGCCTCCTCTCCAGGGTCAGGAGGGGCTGAGCCAAGATGCCAGCCAAAAGCCCAGCCAGCCCACAGGCCCAGCACCCAGGAGCTGGCAACAGGCTCACTCCCTGCATGGCTGCCTGTGTGGATGGGAGGGCCTCCCTCGTGCCTAACCCAAAGCACCTGCGGTTCCCTCCTAGGTGAACTCATTCATAAATGCATCGCCAATTTTAAACACCAAATCCCAGCCTCACAAGCCCACCCCCAGTCTCACCTGGGGCCTCCCTGCACCCTGCCCAACCCCAGGCCCTCCTCTCAGCCCAGTCTGGGGCCATCAGTCCCTGCGCTGTGACGCCACAGCAGTGCCGGCACCAGCCCCAGGCACCCGCGACCCCTATCCCAACCCATGGGCGCCCGCCCGGCCAGGCCTCGGTCCAGCCCTGGCCCCATGGAGGCGTCCGCTCCCTGAGGCTGTCCCGCTCCCTCGCGGGGTGGTGGGATGGGCCCTGGCTGCGAGGCCCTGCCCTGCCACCGTGAAGAGCCCCTGCAGCATCCTGATGTACCCCTAATAGCCATCCCCTCACATGACTCTTAAGTAAAAAAAAAAAAAAAAAAAAAAGGGCTCATGAAATTGTTTTCTAAAAAATTGAGCTTGTAATTAGAATTGAGAGAGAGAGAGCTCTGATATTTCTAAAGTAGAAGAAAAATAAAAAAATTCAGATCCTTTTTGTAAGTCAAGCAGAAATAAAAGGACACAACAAATGATTTACACTTCCCCCTAAAGAATTATGACCAACTATCAGTGACTAATGGGTAATTAAACAGAATGTTATTTCATTGAAGTAGGACGTCTTTCAAAACATCCTTTATTAATTCTTTTGAGGAAGTAGTTTCATTTTGCCTAATTTTGAAATATTAAAATGAAGGTCAAAAAGGACTGTCTCTTGTCAGTCCAAGTTACCCAACCACGTCCACTGTGTTAATTACAGCAGAATGTATACCGCCAGACCAATTACGGTTGAAATAAGAATGAGTAAGGAATGTCATCTTGTTTGAAGTCCTTATCTGAAACTAAGATCTCTGTGTGCTTTGCTAAGAAAATCAATTTCCAAAACCCGTTTCTTTTTTGCTAGTCACAAGTAACTAGTGAGCAACACATTGGTATTAGATTGATGGATATAGCTTAGCACACATGGATTAGCATCATGTATATATACAATGCATATAGTATTAGTGGATGTAGTATAGCATACATGAACGTATTTTCCGTAGACTCATTTACAAGTTTTTCCTTAAGTTTTTTCAAGTGTCATTTTGTCAGATGATATCTGTTCCACTTAAACTTTCAAAAAGTAGCCTCAATCTTGAAAGTTCTACTTTAATTAAGACATCCTTCCTTCATACTGCAAATTATAGAATCACTTCACTGTGCCAATTTTTTTTGATCCCAAATACTACACCCAACTAAATTAAAAAGAAAAAAAACCCACACTTATGCCCTTGGAAGTGCCCTGGTTTCACTAACCATTGCAGATGCACTGAAATGCAGAAATTAGTTTTCAATTCAACATATCCATACCTTCTACCTCATGCACCACATCTTAAAAACCTGACAACAGTTCTATTTCAGGACGGTTAATCACGTGTGAGTATTTACTTAAAAAAGCCTATTTTCAAGAGCACATAACTAGACCATAAAAATTTCCTTAAGGCAGAGACAAGCACAAAACAAAAGTTAATGCTTTTAGTTTCTATCCAGAATAATAAAATGCAAGCCATTTGGGCATTCTTAAGTCATTGACATGAGTGGGTCCAGTAAAAATAGTTTTTACTTTTAAATTATGTTTTACTAAACAGAGGGTAAAGATGCCCAACTGCTCTGAAGTCTACTTTAGGTCTAAGCTGCTTTAGAAAACAGGCAAAAGTCTGACAGAAAGGCTTTTTTTGAGGAGTGAGGGGTTCTTACTACAAAAGGCTCCTTTCTTCATACTCTCAGAGACCAGAGGTGTCACTGGAAATAAATATCTCTTGAAGGTCACGTTCGGTAACATTTCTCCTGCACGTCAGTGAAATTCAGAGTGGTGTTTTCAAGCGCATTCTGCACTCATCCGCCTCTCATCCCACTAATGTCAACATCAAATTCCCACTGGCTCAGTGAGACCTGAGATAAGTCACATTGGACATTTTCTGAAAAACTGTAGCAATGATTTATACACACAACAATTGTTTAAACATAGAAGCACTCATTTTTCTAATGCCAACATTCCCCCTCCTCCTCCTATGTTTTTTTCCTTCTTACTTGAGACATACTGACCAGCTGTCTAAACGGTTTGTTTTCCTTTTGGTCTGATACACTTACTTGTGCACAGCTGTAGAACAGCTATCTTTAAACTCAAATGCATAGAATATTTCCATCATGCAACACAACTAACAATACATAGGAGATAAAAGCAAAGGCACGATACACCAACCTGTCTGTAAAGTTTTTTTCCATCCAGTTCTACCCCAAATTCAAGCCTATCAAAATTCCTTTAAGAGTTTATTGAGATTTTTAGAAGCTAAGGAACTGCCACAATCCAACTGTTTGGTAGAAGCAGGTGCTTACCTACAGTGTAACATATGCATAAAGCACTAAACAATCCCAGACTCTTCAGCACTGCTGTCAAGTCCTATCTGTGCATATAATTTAAAAACAAGTACACAGAGCACATTCTTCCCACCCGTCCACTCTCTTTTCTGCCTTTATTTCTTTTTAGTTTCTTTTTTATTTTTACTTTGTTTACTCTGTCCTATTTTGATTTTATCTTCTGAATATTCTTCCATTTGTTCTTCTCTGCGTCAAGTGGAACCTCCTGAGAGTGACGTAAGTTAAACCGTAAGTTTGAGTTTAGCTATTCATACTGCACTAATCATATGAATTTCAGCCTACACAAAGTCCTTTTATTCATAGGTAAAAACAGCAGGGATGGCTTTGGACTAAAACTCCAATCCGAACACCTCAGAACTCAGAGAAAGTTCAGATCTAACTTTAGGTTTGACCTTCCCTAATCAGGTCCACACATACAAGTAAAACCCGTCACATTTTAGACCAGAGTGACATGGGAAAGGTATAAAATTCAGAAAAATATTTCAGGAAGGAAAAAAAATGAGAAGCACAGACTGGGGACAAATGTACAAGTGACTTGTAAAATACGAGTTTTTTCTTGATTACAAAGACACACAGTGCCAGCAATGCCAATAAGACTTGCTAAACTAAGACACGTCAAGGCAATATTTCTTAGCTTGGCACAACATTTTGACAATCCTTTTAAGTCCTTAAACTTTAATGAATATGGAAGCAATAATAAGAATACCCTATATATACAGTGTGTGTTTTTGCTGCCTATTAGGATATTTTCTACCAGGAGGGTTACCCTGTAACCACCCAAAACAAAGCTGGGTAATGTAATGAGGTGGCAAATACGCATATCTTTAAACTCACTTCTTTGTAATAAAAGTCCCTATGGTTTTATTACCTGTGTACACACATATTTCCCACCTATCATAAATATCAATCCAGAGAGAACTGAAGAGGCAAATCTTGTCCTCATCTATTCTCAGAAATTGCGCCAACCTCATTTTCACCATTCAGTGATTTATTTACTAAGTATATTCATACATATAGAGATGCAGGTGCTCATTTCTAGCATCTTTTAAAAATTTAACTCCTGAGGTCTTGTCCCTGCAGAGCCCTGCAGTCTTCTGGGCAGCACAATAAGCACAAGTGTTTTAGAAAAATGCAAGAGTTCTCATCCACGTGGAAATATAAACTTTGGATAGTGCTAAATATTCTCCTTCCTTTTTTCAGCTAGCTTTCTCATAAGGACATACACTTTCCTGCTGATGCATAAGACATTTCTGTTAGTCCAAGTAATGCCTTAGATCCAAAAATGTTAAACACTGCACAATTAAAACTTTTAAAAATTCCACTAAAGTAAATGGCAGCACACACAATCCTCAGGTTGCATGCGTACTTCCACAACAGATGTCTTTGGGATATTTCTGTCAAAAAGCAAATGTTACAATCATTCTTCCTTTTAAAAACTACATGAAGGTGGGCCTTTGGAGAAGATTGTAGGTGTGTTTTGTTTTCGTTATTTTACAATTTACAAGAACACATTCCTCTTCGTATTTCTGTCTAGATGAAGGCCACATTTTAAAATAAAATCAGTTTCTGGGTAAATTGTCATAATATCATAAAATGAAAACACCCTTTTTAATCATCAGAAACACTGATCAATTGAAATGGAATAGCATTCAAGTAAATTCCAAATAGATATCATTGTATCAGTTTATTTTTGCACAATAATAATAAATTAATAGCACAAAACACTGTATCTAAATGACTTACAAGCATGTTCTTTCCATCCATCCATCTTATTCCTAGGTGTGTAACATCATGGTTAATAATAACTTCCTCTTCAAAAAAATCTTCCTCTTTTGAGAGTATATTATGGATATATAATGAATCACAGCACAATGTTCTTTATTGGATAACACTCCATTTTTAAAACTATGTAATTGACTCCAGGAATGTATGAACACACCCACGCAGAAAAAAAAATCTGTGGAATTTTGGAAATGGGTAGATCCTACAGTTAGAAAATCTTACTTTTTCACACATGACTAATTGTATCATTGCAATACATTTATAATTACATGCATACACATATAATGTTCAAATCAAACCATACCTTCATTATATATTACATGATATATCATGTATAAGTGATCTTCTTCATAATAATCACCTCAACTCTTCAGAGATGAAATTACTTTCCAGAAGGCATATCTTTTGCTCTGTTTGGCCCTCACTTATTGTGATCTGGGCCCTTCAACTGTAAGGAGCAGATTGGAAGTACCTCTGTTTATTTGCTTTGAAGATTTCTTAGAATGGAAAAAAGAAATCACTTTCTGAGTGCTACTCAGTTGCAGGTAAAGAATGTTAAAGCTTATGCTAGTGCCAATTAGAGCCAATTTTGAAAAGACTGACACGCCATGCATGACCTTCTCTGTCCTTAGAAAGGCAAGATTTTGTTTGATTTGGGAAATCCATTGCAATGTGGAAACAGGGGTCAGGCAGGAAAAAAGCCCATCCTAGAAGCATACCTCCCTTTGCTTCTGACTACCTTCAGTGTTTTTTGTGGCTGTCTCTTCCAGTGGCTATGTCTCCATCTACCACATGGTACTAACCATGTACTTGCCACAGTGCTTGCAGTTTCCAGTTTCCCTTTGTGCCAACTTTCGTAGTTTTCCTTTGTGCCAACTTCTGTATGGCGGTCTAATGAGAAAGTTTTGCTCCTCTCCTGCATGGTTTGCAATGTGAGGCCCAGATTATTCTGTATGACTCAAATAAGTATTTCCACTAATCTTAATGGGACTAGTCAGGTGAACAGAGATAAACATGTATACAAGTGTTTATTCAGTGAAAGCCTAAATAATCAATAAGAAAAGGAGACACAAATATAAAAAGAAGTACCTTCTTCTGAACATAGGTCACCCATGTCACCCATATAAGATTTTTCAAATACTGAACTATAGTCAGTGACACTACGGTCTGTATACCAGGTGGTGCATCATGCATACACTGGGTTCTTACCAGAATGTAGTGCATGAAAAGTATAGGCTACTAGCGAATAATTGCATTGGCTTAACATAAAACAAAAAAACAACACAAAAAATCTTGAAGAACCACTCCCTCCATCCGCATCATATCAAGCACAGAAGAACACTCTCCCCTGACTTCGTCTCCCACATGAATAAACACTTTTTGGAACCTGTCAGCACCACAAGCAGAGTAAGTGACTGCGCATGTGTGTGTGAAGAAGCAACTGCAAAAATGTTATGTAAAGTGTACCCGACCAACATGTATTACCGCTAGAGATGTCACAGATCTTGGGCTGCTCGCAGGAAATCCACTGACTGGGGCAATGCTTCTCCGAAGTTAACGATGTCACTGTGACAGCTGAGACCCTGACGGTCACATCAGGAGCTACTGCAGCTTCAGTTAAGAGCCACAGAAGAAGGCTGGAACAACTCAGTTCTCTGAAGCTCAGGCACAGATGAGACTTGTAACATATAATTCTACTGTGACCTTAGAGACTTTAACCAGATGAGACCTTGAGATGAGACCTTGTAACATATAATTCTACTATGACCTTCCATTTCTTTTTCAGTCTATCATGGATCCAGACCATGATCAACTCTCAACATTTGTCCTAAACAATACAATCAGACAACAAACCCTTCATCTTTTTATTCTGGTAGTTAATAACATATCCATACTCTGTTAGCTCCTCATGTCACTTACTGTATTCTCTCCTCCTCTAGCCTGTCCAGTTCACACATTATTTGGCTGAAATTACTGATGATGTGCATTGCTTGTCTTTGCATCTTTCCACCAATTTCAGTCCTGCACAGCATCAAGGGCAAATGTTTCCCCCCTCCTCCAAGGTTATTGCCTAATTTGACTTAGATTACACAGCTGACCTAATACTCAGAAACCTCCTCTGCCTTCCTTCTACAAAACTACAAGACACAACTCTGACTTTCTCAGAGTGTATTCAGTCCCATTCTCCAAGCTGAACAGTAGGCTTCAAATACTTTATCTGACACATAGTCGAGAGGTATCTTAATTTCAGGAAAAAAAGAGGAATGAAATATAGGCTGGTTGTGTTCATTGAACACACAACTGTGGTAAATGAGCATTCAAATTCAATAGGCTTAAATCGACTTTAAGAAAACTGACCTTTCTTTAAAAATATAGGTCATCAGCTCTGCAGAGAAGGGAAAGGATCAATTAGTTGCTTAGGGATTTACACAACATCTACAGTTAGAGATTAGTTAAGCTAAGAAAGGGGGAAAATGTGCCTGTCCATCCAACCACAAAGGCTTATCTGACTACATACTAAAGAAGTAGCAACATACTGCTGTGCTGAAGTAGTCTGTGTTCATGACAACTCATCACGCTGGGACATTATGTATGAATTGCCTAGAAACCTCACAGAATGTAAATAAATCTTGCTGTAAGATGTTATGCAATATCCTAGGATTTTCTTTGCTCAGTTGCCTATGAAAGACTGTCTCATGTATAATTATTTTTCCTTTTTCATTTATAACCTACACATCTCTAACACATTAAAAAAGGCAGGAGGGCACAAAAATCCATCTTCTAACATCTCATGTGAATTGTTCTTTGTTTTGACAATCAAAATAGAGTTTGTCATATTCTGATGAGAGGGAAAATATTTTATTGGATGGCAGAATACTTACTGCTCACACAGAGGCAGAAAGCTGAAAGATGCAGATTTTCTAATAATTGTTGGCCAAAACTTGACTAGCTCCTTTTTTTTTTTCTTCCTGGATGTATTATTCATAACAAAAAATCAGCTGTTGGTGTAACTGGCACACATACATTTGGACAAGCTAAGCCACAGCAGTCTTAGTTTTAGAATATACAAACAATTGATGTGAGATTCTTATCTCATGTTTTTTAAGAATGAAGGTTGCTTAATTTATACATTTGCTTAATTTATACATATCTACCTTCTTCACAATTTCTGCTGAGGAACTTGTGATGAATTTTTGACTACTATAAAAAAGTGAGCTTTTGTGAATTTCTGAGAACAGTAAGTGCTTTCAGTAAAAACTTCCATCATCTCTAAAGGTCACTCCTAATCAAGTCTCACGCACCAAGACATGGGACAAAAGGTCCCAGCTCACAGGACACTGGAGACACTGGATAGAAACCTGAAAAACTACATTCTATTCTCAATATACTATTGACTCCCTGGGTAGCTGGGCAAATCATTTCACCTCCTCATGCCTTTGTGTCTCTCTCTGTAATATAAGAGTAATATACCTAGAGATCTAGCTAAAGAGTATGAAATGAGATGGAGTCTGAGATTCACTAATGCAGGATCAGAGCCTATATGAAAAGCTAGGTACATTATTATTCCTTCTCTTACAGCCTCTTGTGGAAAAAAACAAAACAAAACAAAACTATTTCTACCAAAACTTTGCATGTCAGCTGCCTCTTATGATTAACAATTTTGAGAATACACATAGTCCTAATAAATTAATTTTAGATACATCAAAATCAAGAGAGAGTATTTTCAACTCGACCCAAGTTGACTGACTCACAACTGGATTTTTATTTATCAGAAGGTAAAATATATCTAATTGTAAAACAGTGGCCTTATAATCTCCCTGAGTTTCCGGAATCCTTTTGCCAAGCACTTCCAAACTTTGAGGAAAGAAGACCTTCTTACCTCCCCAAGCTCGAAGTTAAGTTTGCATTTGAGCAATTAGATGCACGTTCTCACTAGAAGACACCCTCTCCATTTCCAGGAGGAGAGACCAGTATGATGTCATTTTCACTTAACTGCAACATTTGTCTCAGGCTGTCTCAAAAAATATAAGCTCTGACAATCTTTCAAGATGATCATTATGCATAGGTTGCTAAGTGCTACATAAATAAGCAATTACATTTTCCTCATTATCTGAAGACCACGGCTTAGGTTGATGCTTGTGAATGTTTCTGTCCCTGCCACAAAAGAGAATAAATTAGGAGGAAGAACATCTCATAGCTGCACATTTGAATCATATTACCAATGTCTGCTCACCATAGTGCTGACAAGTTATTTCTGACCATTAAGTGCTTTTTAACAGATTACACTAAATAGCTACAACTGATTCACTTTCCCAGGTGACTAGGATTAAAAGATGCATGTTTTAGTATCTTATCTCCTTGGAGTTTTGTAGGGATATGTTTGACACTTCAGTGTGCTTCCACACTGGAAGCATTTAAAAGCTTTCCAGACCAGTGTTGAAAAACATATTTCTAAATCCACAGCTTCATAATACTTCCAAGGACAGACAGAATACATAACAGAGCATTCAGTAGAGTAACCTGGAACTAGGATTAAGTAAAAAAAAAAGGAAAGGAGTCCCATGAGTCAGAAACATGAATACCAAGAAGTGACACAGGCTGAATGACACTGCATCAATTCGGTGGAAACAACTGAACTCTCAGAAAATTGATAAAATATGCAGAAAAGAGATGGTGAGATACTTCCTTCAACTGTACAGGTTGTGAAGTAAGACTTTCCCTTAAGGCATACATCATCTGGCACAAAAGACTAGCTGGATTTTTTACGGTAACTGAGGCCCCCCAAGAGTTTTCTCTGTGGCCATCTACCTTCCAGAACAGGACTATTCCAGACTCTCCACAGTCACCATGAGATTTCAAGAACCAGTGAGCATGGGTAGGTTAAGGCAGCCTGCAATAGCTTGCATACCTACAACACATGGAAATGTCTCCCAAGCAATCCTGAATGGACAGGAGGGTCTGGGACTTTACCCAGAGACATACTGTTCCCTCACAGACCTACTGGGCCCCACCTTGGTGCTCTTTTAATTGCTTCAAAGTTTCAGCTGATCCCTTACGTACAGTGAATACATTACCAATTTTCTTTCCAGATCCCAGGTTCCTCTGACATAAAGGAGATAGGCAGCTCCTCCTTAAAGAAATTCAGCAAGCTAGCAGCTAATGAGACTCTCTCCCTGTGGTATTCTTGCCACAGAAGACTCATTCCAGACCTTCAACTGCTCTTACTTCACTCTGAAGTACCTCCCCAGCGGAAGAAAAACTGCTGGTGGTTACAAAGAGAAGAAAAATGTCCCATTTTACTAGAGAGGCTTCTTCCTTTCCCTGCATCAAAAGCAATGCAGTATCTGAGAAAGGAGTGAAGAAGGTGACCTCATTATTAAGAGCCTAAGGAGAGAGACCTGCTGTAATACAGCTTTTAGATATATATATATCTAAAAATCTTTAAATTGCTATGAGGTAGGAAGACCTCCAACTCACAAAGCAAGGGCACATTCCATTGCCAACACTTTAGTTACTAGAAGAGAACTCTGCAAACTCATTATTATGCAATGCAATAATTTATTCTTTCATCAAAACAAGAAGATTCCCCTCTGGGTGTTGCTCCTTCCTGTGCCTCAGGTACCTCCTGAAACTGAAGGCCATAATTCAATTAACAGCAGAGCAGAACTTTCAGTGAAAACTAACCATTCAGAAATAGATGTTGGTGCCATGGAAATGCAGATATTTCCAATGAAGTATCACTGGGTGTCATATGGATGGGAAAATACAGAAACATCTTAATTTAGAACTACAGACCAGAGGAGATATGATACTTACATCTGTAGACCACAATTCAACAAAGTGCTTAAGCACATGCTTATATTTCATTAACCTGCTTTGCCATATGCTTAAATTTATTCTGTACTTTTAACACTCCTAGCCAAAAGGTATACACTTTCACACTAGTTTAACTTCCCTGATTGCTAAGCTACTCTTGGATATTTATGATTTCTTGTGGTATACACAAAAGTGATGCCTAGATTTCAGGATATAGTTAATAAAAAGTAAAAGGGAACTACATTTGTGAAACAGCCTCCATTGCTGAGGTTGGAACTAATGCTAACCATTCGCAAACCACCAGTGCCGAAAGGGTGGCCACCGAACACTGTGGCTAATCCACCTCATCGTTCAAAACAACTAATAGGAATGCCGAGCTTCAAGCACAAAAAGCAGGAAATGAAGGACAGTCAGAAACACAACATCTACATAAAATTGCATTTTGGCATGTCTTTGAAGTTTTATGCTGGTGTTTTTTTCTCAGTTGGGAAAAAAGGACTGACAGGAGTTTCCAGGATGAGCAGATATCATATCGTGCAATATGAAATGTACATAATGAGCTCCACTTCTAATTGTCCCCCTCCTCCATGTTATTCTCTTTCAGAAAGTTGTTGTAGAAACTCATCAAACCAATGATTAGGGACTTTTTTCCTAACTTCCAACTGAAATTTTTTCCATCATTGGATTAAACCAATTTGTTCCAGTTCTGACATTGGCCTTTAGCTTAAAAAGACTGTTTATCTCCCTGACATTTACTCCTTTAATGAATTTAGAGACAGCAATCACTTCTTCTACCATTTGTTTTACAAAGTTAAACAAGAGACTAAAACAAGTCTCCCCTCACAAGATATCTGAACAATGAACAGGGATTAGAGAGGACAGAACCGTTATTTCCAAGTATTGCCACACAGTCTTCCATATCAGGAGACTCCAGATTCTTCTGACCAGATTCTTGTATAAAGACTCTAATACCCATCTCGAATCTATCTGCATCTCTGCAAGTATCATAGAAACACAGACTCACTTAGGTTGGAAGGGATCTTGGGAGGTCATTTAGCATTGCCTCTTGCTTGAAGCAGAGTCAACCCTGGTTTCAGATCAGGCTGATTAGGATTTTGACTAGTCAGCCTCTGTCTCATCTACTCTGTCTCACCTACTGTGATCTGCTCTTTCCCACAAAAAGCAACCACTCTCCTCTCCTTCCTTGCCTGTCTTTCCCAAAGAGCTGGAGTCATCTGTCACAGAACTCCAGTCATATGAGCTCTCCCACCAACTTCTCTCTTATTCCAATGATTTCAAAGTTCTCTGTCTGAACACAGAGCTCTAATTCCTCCTGTTTGTTTCCTAGGCTGAGTGCATTTGTGTATAGGCACTTGAGGTGGGCTCCCTTTTGACCTGTTTTATCTTTCCTGAGGGCTCTCTTACTCCCACTACCCTGTTGCTTGTACTTATCTCCACTCCTTCGCTTAACTACAAGCTGTCACTGCCATCCCCTGATATACCTTATTTAAAACCCGCCTCACCAGGCTGGCCTGCCTGTTGGCAAAGACGCTCTCTCAGACTTTGTCAAATGAATCCTGTCTGTCACTAGCAGTCCTCATTCCTCAAGGAACCCATGATTATAAAAACCAGAACACTGCTCGTGACACCAGCCACGCAGTGAGCTGTTAACTTGCCAGATGTGGCCTGCACTTACACAAGCCTTTCCCCCTTACCCAAAGGATTGAGGAGAACACTGCTTGGGTTCCCATGTCCTTCACCTTTGCCCCAGAGTTCTGTAGTCTCTCTTGATTTACTTCAGATTTCCCTTGGCAGTGTCACTGGTGTCCATGCTGATGAGCAACAATTTGTAACACTCCAAGTGCCAGACGAGCCTCAGCAGTCTCTCTGCAACATCCTGGATCCTGGCCCACACCAGCCAACAAACATCCTGTGAAAGCATGTCTGATTAGCAGATGGGTGCCTCAGTCTCCTGAAGAAGGGTATCACCAGTCACTCGCACCTGATGCTGCTTCTTGGTGCTATTGCTCAACTCATGTCCTGAGGGTGCTCCTAAGAAGAGCTTGTTCCCCTTCACTGGACAATAGGGCACTGTACCAGTTCTGTAAATTTACATCTGTGGATGGAGAAGGAGCCTTTCTCCTGATGCCAGAAATTACAAGCTTCCCCTCCCCCCACCCTTTTTTTTTTTTTGCTATTAACAGAAACATTCACTCTAAATATCTTTATTTTAGGGAAAGGAGTAGGAAGCCCATGCTCCCACGGCTCATTGGGCCCAGCTACACTGTCAGCAAGTATTTTCAGTTGCAGTTGACTTGAGGGTGACAGGCATTCTGCACCAATCGCAGCTTTAAAAGACACTGCAAGATGCAATCCCTGATCTCTGCACTTCACAGGATATTCCATTACAGTAGAGAGTGCGAGTGCTGGAGTAATTAAACAGTTGTTACCAAAACAAAGAAAATTCAGATTGCAAAGTAAATCACCTTCCATGGCAAGGCTGAATAGTTCTAGCTAAATCTTGTTTATCAGGGTAGTACAGCATTTTCACCAGAACCTCAGTTATTACTAACTATAATCCTTCTGCACTGATCCTTTTTTAACAATAAGTGTAAATGGTGACAATCAATGCAGCTGACACCACCGCCAAGGCAGACACAGAATTAACAGTGATACTATAAGGGATTGGAAAAGCCTCAGCAATTTTACAGAGGGATTGAATTTAAGAGATAAGGTATTTTCAAATATAGCCAGAATATGGATGCTTCCCTTCTGCATCTTCAACTAAATCCAGTGCTCAGATCTGAGCAGAGAGCAACATTTTTCAGTTTTCCTCTAAAGGAGTCCACCAACCCTTCAAGCACTGGTCAAACATTAAGTATTTAACATTCTGATTTTTTTGGTTTTGCGGAGGATACTAATTTATCACCTAATATCATTTCCATTTTCACCTCCATTTACATTCTGTCTAGAAACAATAATATTGATTTTCCCTGCTACATTTTTAATAATGTGCAATAAAATTCTTCAGACATTCATTTTCTTTCCAGGGGAGGCTCTGTCTACAGATTACAGACTTCTGATACCTGCCAGTTTCCCTACAGAACTCACTGTAATGACAGACAGAGTGAAAAATCCCATACATCCAAACCATCACTAGAGTCCTTCTCAAAGAGGAAAGCTATTTCTAGAAAATTTTGGTGAAATTCACCTCACGAAAAGCAGTAAGATGCTCTAAGAGAGGCAATGTCATTTAATGGGCAGCGCAACATCCGGGAACTTGAGAAATTTGTGCTGTATTCTAACATCCTCCATTGAAATGCAGTGTAACTTTGGCCAAGACGCTGCTTTTAACTGTCTTATGCTTCATCTGGTTTCTCTGCCGATGCTGTGAACTCACTGGATTGGGGTTGGTGTGTTTATTGTGCATCTATTGGGTGCACACAGCAATCACACTGGAAGGAAACCAGGCAGGCGCCAGGTGCCCAAGTCACCCTACCCAATATAACGAAGCTGACGAAAGAGTTATTACACAGCAATATTTAAGGGTGATTCATAGGCATCCTGCATTAGACATCAACCCAATAGTTTCCAGTAGTACATATATGAGGCCACAATGGTCACAGTTTGACTGCAGAACCAAGAGAGAACATTGTGAGACCCAAGAGGAAGAGATGTAGTCAGAATGATGAAAGAGCACTGATAAATTAATACTTCATACCACAAGCAGTCGTGGGCACAGAAAGAGATTACATGAAATGCAATTATTGGGAGAAGATTAGTCCTGTAAAAATCTTTAGGACAGCACTGGCTGCTTAAGTAAAAACAAGAATATATTTCACAGAAATGAATGAAGAAAATTAAGAAATTATGATGCACTGAGAAAAGATGGCCGATGGGATTCAAGAAAAATCAGAGGAAAAAAAAGAAAACAAGAAACAAGAGTAGAAAGAGCAAGAAGATCTAGCTGTAGGATGGTTAATCAGTAAAGGTGACGGGCCTCTGATTAGGCAAATCACAGAAAGTGTTAATAATTACCCCTTTTAGGCATATGTAAATTTTTCAAAAGTTTATAAAAGCTGTAACAAGATACAATCTTGGTACTAATGGAAGAGTTTGGGATCTATGGGTACAAAATGAATAATGCTCTGAAACACAAATCTCATCATTAATGATTCAGAAGTTAAAACAAAAGAACAAATGGTTACATAAGATGAAGAGCAGGAAATTGGGAAAACTCCTCGTAAGTGGGGTCTGGGGCAAAAAATCCAGCATAGAATCTCACATTGTTTCACGTTAGCAGTTCAAGAAGAACTGAAGCAGAGAGAGACAGAAAAAATAAAAATACACTAAAAACCATCATCACCAAAATGTTTTTGGATTGACCAGAAGGCATTTTTCAGGCGGTCAAAACAGTGGGAAGAGAAAAATGTAATGATAAATAAATACAACTGTGACTGACTTTTTTGTGAGAAAACTATGGGAAAAGATATCATTTAAACTGCAGTTTGAAAACAATCCGCTGTGAATGGAATGATGCAATTAATCAAAGTGATGTGCAGATCACAAATGAGGGTACAGAGCTGAGAAAATTTTCTAATTGGAAAAACACCAGGGAAGGGCAGAGCCAATAGACTATTGGTTACAGAGCTTAAAAACATGTACTAGCTTGATTTAGAATATGTCTATAAGAAATGCTTAATAATATATCTATTCTTCTGGAGGGCAGAGAAATCTGTTAACTAAAAAATGCAGGAATCGGCTAAGACCAAAATCTTGCTTGCTTCTGAGTGGGAAGCACCTCAGGAAAGTCTCTACTGAACAACCGGTAACATATACTGGGGCTACTGGTACTTTTCAGGAAGAGAAGGAAGAATGCTAAAGTTAGGTTAAATGGAGCAAAGAGCCAGCTGATGGTTTAAAACGCTGTATTGAAAGGCTTTTTTTTTTTTTTTTCTGCCAACAGTCACTAAAAAAATCGAATAAAACTAATGTTTTTCAAGAAGAGTTCTCACAGCATCTTTCTTGGTTATTACTTCATCTGAAATGATGAGACGGTGAACTGGATGAAGATTCCTCTAATGGAGTTGGACTTGAAGAAGTTAGCACAGTATACAGTAACGGACATTACTGTAGAAAGGAAGAGGATCTCTTTTAAAAGTAAGGATAAAGAAAACAAGCTAGGAGCAACTAGAACTAAAATTAAAAGAGGAACACATTCCTACACAGAAAATACATAACTAGAGAACAGGAAGAGATATGCAAGAAAAGCTGGGTGGGAAGAAAATTGAATAATTTTCTGGAAAAATTATTTTAAAAAGGACAAAGATAATGCAATTTATAATTGATTCATCAAAAGAGGACTGACAAATTTTCTATGGCCTCAAAGAACTGACTTTTATTTAAGCTTTATCAATGTAAAGATAGCTGGAAAGATGTAAGTTCCTAACATATGTGCAGACCACCTTTGGGAACCACTGAAGAAAAGTGAACACACTCATTTGATTGTAAAGGTCAAAGGTATAGTCTGACCAAGATGGCACTGGGTATTCTGAAAGCAACTGGAAGGAGGAATAAGAGAGAAGATCAGAGAAAACTGCAGAGATGCAGTATGGAAGATAATACTGTGGAATTTTCATTGCCACTTGTTAATTCTTGTTAAAATCTCATGATAAGGAAGCATTAATTTGAAACTGGTACTAAGATGAGTAAGCCTTCAGAAAGCAGCTACAGTGGGCATTTCAAATGCAGAAAAAGGTCTTAATGGGCCAAACTGTCTGATGTCTTAGCTTATGGTTGACCTTAAACCTTCGAAATACCGTATTATCCTCCTGAGGTGTCAGATGGTAGAGAAATATTTTAAACCACAACAGTAATCATAAAAATACTACAAAACTAATGTGTAAAATACCAGTCTACGAGATCTTCATATAGACAAGCATTTGAATCATTTTTCTTTTTGAAAGTAAAAAAGCACAGCACCTGGTAGAAAGCTTATCTAAATTATCCATGTATGTATGTTGATTCAATTATAGCATCAATATTAAGTCATTTAATCTGCTGTTTTCCTGCATTTTAAAAAAAGTAAAAAAAAAAACCCAAAAAACTATATACAGAAAGCCTGGGAATTCTTTAGTTTGCTGAAAAAACCTAGTATAGGATCAAAGTCCTAACTGGAAAAAAAAAAAAACAGAAACAAAACTAGAGTGAATATATACCTAAACACATGCTCCTGTCTAGTTTCAGAGGAAAGCTTGAATGGACAAACAGGATGTCAAAAAACTGCTGTGGTCCTGTTGTTTATCGCTATCCCCAGCACAGGAGAGTTTTACCAGCCTTCCATTTATCTCAATTTAGGTTTTAACTCCAAGAGATAAGCAAATGTCAAAGACATCATCATTTATTTTGCTGATGATCATTTCAACATAAAGCAAGCAATTGTTATCATTCTGCTCTTTCAGACCTGTTCCATAGTTTCTTACGGAAATAGAGGCAAGCTGTGTTTCTTCTAGCTCTACACCTTTCCTAAAGCTCACTTAACATCCCTATCATAATACTGCAGCATTGTGGAGGGGAATCCCAAATATGGGAACAACATAACAAAAATGCCAAAATCGGGGTCACAGGGCCTTTTTTTGGCAAAAAAAAGCCAAAATCAGGGCCTTTTTTTTGGCAAAAATGCCAAAATCAGGGCCACAGCACCTACTCTTCTTAATGTTTATTTCAATCAACATCTTTTAAAATGAATTAAAAGATAACTGATGCCTCGTTTCCCATCGGCCAGCAGAAGAAATGTTTTATGGTAAAGAAAATTATTAATACTACATCACTCACAAAAATGCAAAGTATCAGAGCACTGCAGAAAGAAGTTTTTTAAAGGTGGGGATGAACAGAGGGATTAAGATTTCAAAGAAAACACAAGCAATTGACAGTGCTGGGAAAAATCCCAGCTCTGAGAAAATTAGCTCTGTAACAGAAAGCTTCTCCTAGTTTCCATCAAACAACAAAATAGATATTATCATACTAACAAAATCACATTACAACAGCTAAGGGCAACAACAGAGAGCAGGAACTGCCCCAAAAGAGCTTTATTTAGATTCGAGATGCTCTTAGATGATCATGCATGAACTGCTGTGGGAACTAATTAAAAATCTTCACAAAGACTTAAAAATTGTGAGTGGAAAAATTGTTGAAACTTATCTAACACCAAATATTGATTCAGAAACAAATTGGATGACTCCAGAATTTAGAAATAAACAAGTGATCTAATTAGATCACTACTCCTTACATAGTCTTCTTTGCAAGACAACCATTAAGATAGGAACTCAAAAACAGTTGTGTGATTAACCTATCGTGACACAGAGTATTACTTGTTTCTTAAGAATTATGAATACTTATTGCAATTATAAGAAATTCTAGTTATTGCACTTCTTTTTCACTTGGCAATGATGGTTTGGTATTTTTCACTCCCTCCTGAAAGATTTTTAAGTGGTTATATACAAGCTAGCAAACTGACTTAGAAATTTACCACAGTGTTTGTCTAAGCAAAGGCTGCAGGATCAGCTGTAT
This sequence comes from Dromaius novaehollandiae, assembly GCF_036370855.1. Taxonomy (NCBI): domain Eukaryota; kingdom Metazoa; phylum Chordata; class Aves; order Casuariiformes; family Dromaiidae; genus Dromaius; species Dromaius novaehollandiae. The sequence goes on from NC_088099.1 coordinate 59,344,484, forward strand.
AAAATTTTAAAATATTTTGCATACATCTTCATTATACAGAAGGAATTCACAGGTATTAGATGTCACCCTGTGCAACCAAGCTCACAAAAAAGATCAGGATTGTTCCAAATGCTTCATGAAGCTGATGCAGATTGCACTTTTTAACTGATGCTAAATAAACTGCATGAAAGGATAATAGTGCTTCAAAAGCTAATTATTATTTCTAAGATACTGTATAACTTGTGTATTTCATACCACATGTTTGCTGATGCTGGAATAGCGCTAAGCTATATAGTATTTAACTGTTAAGAGAAAATTCCACTAGAATTTTCCTTTGGTAACAGTGAGAATAAAGAGAGCTAGTAAATCTCCCCCAGTTCTCAAGATGTGAATGACAAAAAATGAACTAAATTTGGATCACCAATAAATTTGGATCCTGTGGTGAATATGTAACACCACCACTTGATAGTCATAAATTATCATGAAATAAACCCAGGTCAAAGATTTGGACCTGGGGCCTTTTGAAGGTTCAATTTATACAGGGCCACAGCAAAAACACACAGTGAGAGTGAATTATTATTAGCCCAGTGGGATTTTCCTAAGGAAGGAAAAAAAGACAGGCTCTAACTCTAACAGTCTTGACTCATTTATTTTAAAGACAGAAGTTGAGTCATAGCAAACTCAAGGGTTCCCCCCCCCCCCCCCCCAAAAAGAGGGGGTAAAGGCAAGGAAGACAACTAACTACTGAGGTAGCTAAACTACCGACATTGCTACTTTTTTGTAAGAAGCCATTTCAATGCGCTACTGAAGCTCTGGAAGCACAAATTCCTTTCAGCAGGGGTTTCGAGGATTATTGTGAAGGAGTCAGGCTCTCAAGGAAGGACTCAAGTCAGCCTTTTCCACTGCTAAATTTTTGACACTGGCAGTTTTTATTCCCAGCTGAATGGCTGACTTTCTTATAGTAGAAGTCCAAAAAAGATGTATTTATCAGGGAACACAAACTACATGCTTGAAAATTCCTTACATGCTCATTCAAGTGACCTAAAGGAAATCAAAGGACAGAGACTCACTGCTTTGTCAACCAGTTTAAGTTCCAACAGTTCTCTCGGAGAGCAGAAATCAAACAGGAAAGACAGCTTTTCAGCAAAAAGGGGAATAGATACTTTATGTTTAAATACACCCTTTCCTTGGCAACTAGGACCTTATTCCGACTGAATCTACCCATAAAATATACCAGTAATACAACAAACTTCGCTATTGCTACCCTGCAATTTCCCAAATTCAAAAATTATCTTCTAAAAGAGGCACAGGCACAAAGGGTTTCTCCACTGAATGTCAGTGTGAGCCAGGTCTGCTTCTTACACATAAAGCCTAAAGCACGTAGGGTGGTGCAGGACTGATCTGACAACCCATCCCCAAAGTTCCTATAAAATTCACGGAACTGGCTTCCAGAAGAAAACTCCGAAATTGCAGGTATGTTCCCTGGACCTCCTCCCATCACATTTTAGGGTACAAGCAGGGATACAAAGCAAAACAAAAACCATTGGCATAGAGAACTGCAGCAACAAACCGCAGGAGAGTAGGTTGCCAGTCTTGTACTTTCCCTCACTTATACCTATTGCAGCGTCTGCATCTGGGAGCAGAACTCTACCCCTAGTCTCTCTGTGTCTGCACTATTAAGTAAAACAGGGCTCCTCTGGCCCTCCAGCCAACTGGCACAGCACTGCTCACATCCATATGTCTTTTCTCTCTTGCCCTCCAAAACAAGATGATGTCATCTCAACTATCTGGTAAGCCGTTATGGAGCTGTGCTAACCCCAAGCTATGCCCAGGCATCGTCTGTGAGAATGATAGCTGGTCCCACTAAAACCATGCTTGGAACCGATTAGCTGTACAGACTACTGCATACCAATATTTATGTTAATTAAAAAAGCTTATTAATATTGTTGTTCCTTTTGCAGTAATACTACGTTCCACTTCAGTGAAGAGCTTAGGATGTGAGTGTTTTGCAACAAATTAACGAGCCTCACAATACCTGCTCAGAGAAGTACATGCCATGTATTTTACCCATTTCACAAACTAGCAGCTATGAGATCAAAAGACTAAGTCCTTGACCATCTCTCCACAGTGAAATTGTAGTAAAGAGCCAAGAATAAGTCATGGGACTCCTGATTCTTGTTCCTCATGTTTAGGTGCTGGATTCCTGTGCATGATAATAAATTATTCATCATTTTTCTCAGGGAAGAAAGACAGTCACAAGAAAAGCTGTATGTAAGAAAAAGGGTTATCAAAGTATTCACACACACTTTCAAAAGAGTTAGCTAACTGACAAAAGTATGCTGCTGTAACATATTTCCATGTATAGGTAGCAATACTTCTCCCCTACATCACGATGCTGGAATCCTGCATGGGGAACACTCAACTCTGCTCAGTATAATGTAAAAGACAGGCCTCATTAACTCTTGGACATCTTCTCATTTCTTGGTCATAAATCCTATTACCTTGTATTACAAACCGCCATAAAACTCACAGATAAAAGATAATTTATGCTCAGTGTACAGAAGCTAATGTTTCTGTACTCCTGAGAAGCACAGTACCAGAAAATGAGAAAGTATGTATGTGAAACTTTAAGCCATTCATACTGAGCATGGCTAGCATGATAAACACGACTCTGAGGGCCTAGTGCTCTTCAGCCAGGGTATATTCTAATGGTAATTGATATTAGCAAAATTTCAAGCATAAAATGTACGGACTGTTACATAAAACACCCTGCTCATAAAGAGTGATTACTCCTCATTAAGAATTCAGGGTTTACCCCCACCACTACAGAAAGAAATATGATGACTATTCAGTGCAGAGATAGTATGCCTTTTTTAGAAAAAAACATAAATCATCACATCAGAAAATGCTTTAGAGCAAGCATCACTTCCTGGGGCTCTTACGCAATATCCCTAACTCCTATCATAATTAGTGTAGCATGACACACACAAACCCTTAGTAACTACCCTTGGAGTTGGCAAAAATCAAATGCAGCTCAATCTCTTACCTACTTTTTCTCTGAAGCAATTTACACTCTTAAGACTTTGGCTTTGATGTTAACTATGTTGGTTATCTGCTCAAAGAAATATCTTGCTTTAGTGAAGACTGAGCAAAAGATGCATTAAACTTAGGCTGTTTGTCATTAGTTTTCCCTTCCCATCCAGAAGTGATAAAATCTCCTTTTGCTGTCATCTTACAACTTCCGCAGATGCAGACTGTTCTTCTTACTGTTTGGGCCCTTCTATAGCTGCATCTTATTTTATACCTGCTCTTTTTTTTTCTTTTTAATACTCATTTCATAATTTGTAATAGTGGAATTCACGTCTCCAATTCAGATGTACACAATGTATAGCTACTTCTCATCCCACTGCCCAGATTCTCTATAGAGTCAATGAAGACAGACAAAACATTTATGAGGTGCAGTCCTTCCAGTCTTGTTTCTCTTCTCCATCTCCCTGCTTGCACAGCTCATCTCTACAAGTCAGAAATGAATATGAGAATCTTCTTCCTTGTAGCTTTCTTCATTTTCCATGCCAAAACATTTTTCCCAAAACTTTTCAAAAACTTGCATTGTCTGTGCCTGCCTGTGATACTTCCCAAGAGATGCCTTGTACTTAAAGTACTTAAAACCACAATTACCACTTATATTCAGTACTAGGGTAATTTTATTGGTTGATTAAAAAAGGTTTTGTTTACCTGGTCCGCCATCTACAGTAGATTCCAAATAGGGCACTGTCCTTGCTGTCTTCCTCTGACACCCTTAAGATTTCTAGCAAGGTACAAGCCTGTTTCCCAGAACACCACAGACCTTTACAAGTATGTTCAATATTGATACAGACTGCCTTCTGTCCTTTCATATTTTCCTCCTATATGAGCTGTACTCCTCTATACCAATATTTTAATAATGTGAAATAACTCTTTTTTACAGCAATTAATTAGTCATTTTCATGGTGTATTAAGATATCCACCCATTTAGTCTTCCTCTTTGTTCCTGCATTGGTAGCTAAAAATTCAGTGGCTTGACTTGCTCTTCTCCTTTGTATCCTTCCGAGGGCTGTTATGGCATTACCAAGTTTGCTGCTTTATCAAAGTATTTTAGTCTCTGCCTAGGTACACATGATATAAAATGGTCTCCTGCTATAGTGAGCAGAGATCTAATTTCATTTTGAAATGAAAATAGGGCTACATTTTGCTCATATATTTTATCCAAAGAATCAAAAAAAAAAAAAAAAAAAATCAGATTCTTCTTCCCCAAGAGAGAAACATTTTAGATCTATATTTTATGGGAGAAGCAAGATGCTTTTATCATTTGCATTAGCATTTGAATCTCAAGACCCTGCTTCGTTTGTTACAGTTTCCAGACTTGCATTTCAAAAAGTCACTTGTCTCCCACTGTGTTCCTCTCCCTCCTACCTTGATTTTAAATTACAAAGGGGAGAGAGGGGAAAGAGAGAGAATGCCATGATTGTGGCTGTTTACAAGAGAAAATATCATGCCGAACTCCATGGGAAAAAAAGTACTTCCAAGCTTAGGATCCTTGTTTGTTCCTGTGTATAAACTGCTTATTTGATCTTATCTTAACTATAAAGGATTAACATCATTATCTGGAGGGACCATGACAGTTGACTGAAGATGCTGACGGTGACAAGTTTAAACCAACAATGAAATGCAATTTTGTGTCAAAGTTAGCTATAAGATTGTTGTAAAATGCCTGCCCCCTGTATCTGCCCTTTATTTCTGAATACTAGAAAAAGCCTCAAGTTATAAAGTCAGTTACTGGCAATGCAGCTTGACAGCCAGAAACTGTGGAAAAGAAATAATACCCTGTGCGGCTGTCCCCACCAATAAGAAAGTATTAAATACTTTTTGTAAAGCACAATGAAGAACATCATAAAGAAGTTTCCAGCAAACCCAAAGAGCTGGCAACCCTTAACTCCATTTAAATACACAGACCATGATTTTTTTTTTCAAGTTGCAAAGAGGTTAATTGTTCACTGAGGACTCTTCTCACAGAAACTCTAAGAATGGTGTTTTAAAAGTCACTTATGGAAACGATGAATTAAAATAAAAAAAAGTTTTTCTAGTCAAAGCAAATATTTTATAAGCTAAACTGGGAATTCTTCATCTTATTTCAACTGTTAAACGTGTTCTTAAAGGTGTCCTAAAATTACTTTACAGTGATCAGTGAAGTACTATACCTGCAAGTTAACCACCTGTGAGTTACTCCTTGCTTTCAGATTTTAACCACAGTTATCCTTTAGCCCTATTTTCCCTCACTCTGCTGCCTCTAGCCATTTAGCTGTGCAACTAATGTTCACAGTCATTCCCTGTCATACTGGCAAATGAGCTCCTGTGCCTACCATCTTTCCTGTAGACAGAGTGCTTCGAAGTTGTTAATACAGCACCTGTGCCTGTGGATTTAAATCTGTAATCTCATAGAAACTTATTAATGCCTTTCTCAAATTACAGTGAAGCATGTGTGGTGCAGCATTTGTCAAATTTATCAGTGAATGTTATTTATTTTAATGAAATAAGCTAAGATAAAATGGAAAAGTTAGGTAAGCTTCTAGAAACCTTGACATCAGGGAAAGGTATTTTCAAACAAATAAATGAATCACTGTTAGAGAAGACCTCTGATGCTTATATTTGCTTTTAATTTAAATCTTAAAAGCAGAAGCTCTGCAAGATCTTGTGCATGTGTTATTTTATGAATCAATAAATGGAGTAACAGACCTGAAAACCATAAAATCAACATATCTGAAATGAATCCCCTCGCTGATCCTAGCTGCCTAGCTCAGGCAACATAAGAATTCTGCCTGGCATGTTTGTCAAGACTTCCCTCATATCTTTCTCTTATGATTTTCTTTTTCCTACTGCAGACATCCATATGCATCAACATGCAAAAGGGCTGTGTGCTAAATTTAAACTTCCTGCTATCCAATTTAAAAGTTTAAAGACTTTTTTCATTTATAATTGAAATCCTAGATTTACTCAATTTCAGCTTTTACACCTTCTTAATTTCTTTGTTCCTCCCCTTTGAAACAAATCTACTCTGAAGAAATTAAATTGATCTTTTCAAAGACAGGACTGCAGGGTACACAATTTGCTGACCATTTCCCTGTAATATATTTTACATTTAGGCTCTAACCCTACAGAATACAATTAAGAAAATGAGCATTTAATGGTGCCAGGACAACAGGGTCTGGATGGGTGGAAGGTCAGGTTTATTACAAAGAAACTTTTCACATCACTTACAGGTTGAAGCAGGTAAATCAGGGAGCACTCCTGAATAACTATCACTGGAAAAGGAGTGATACTTGTCGCGTGAAAAAGAGTTTCCACTGATGCCATTATTTGGTCAAAGCGTCCTCCAAGTCCACCCAAAGCCACAATTGCGTCAATCTAAAAGATAAAACAAAAACAGTCACCAAAGGAGAACTTTCAGGCCTGACGTTTAGACCCTGAAAATCAACAATAAAATCATTTTGTGAAAAAAGAAAAAATAACTACTGACTGTACAAAAGCAAAGCTCAAATACAGTCATTCACTTCCATTACTGATAAATACCATTATGTGATTTTTAAGCTGAGCACTAAAGCTCAGTAAATTCATGGTCACTGCATGGTACTTTAACAAAGGACATGACCATTTTGCCTAAAATCCTGGCCAGTCTTTGCAGGTACCTATCTATCTGCCTCGACTAGATAGAACATAAGATGTAACACTCCAAATTTAAGCTCCTCAGGTAAGGGCCTGAAATTAGGTGTGGTGTATCTGGGCTTTAGTGTCTTTCATCCCCAGATTTCAACACCCTTCTAGTATTATCCCCCAGTTTTAGAACTGGAGGAAATAAGGCAAATTTCAAATTCGGGCCATTCTACATCATTCTTGCTCCCACTGCACAGCATTTTATGCATGAGCAATCCCACTCACAGGCTGGCTCCACTCAAGCCTAAAGGTACTAGCTGCTTCTGAAGTGGGAGCTTCCAGCCCAAGTCTGTGCCAGGACCAGGAGGAGCAGCAGTCTGCCAGTTCGAGTCCCAGACCTGCAGAGAGCATCACCTGCCTGCAGGCCACAGACTCAGACTGATGCTGCTCCTATTCTCAAGCCTCTGAACACTGTATTTCCTATAAGCAGGAAGGAGATACTTAAAAGTCTTTTTCAAGAGCCTTTAGGTCCTCAGACGACAGGTCACAGAGTGTAAAGTATTATTATTATTACTTTCGTAGCGTGGATCAGTTGTGCTCAGTAATTGTATCTTAAAAAGCTACCACTGCGTAAGTCACGTCTAGAGCCTCAACACATTGCAGCTCTAAAGCTTTCAGAAGCTGCGTTGACAATGGCCATCTGGTGAAGTTTCCAGCTTTATAGAGCTTTAAGTCTATGGCCACTGTGATTACATGAAGTTTTACTCAACCCATGAGTCACATAATGGCGCTCTGTGTATCTGAAATGATGTATTAATAACATCAGCTTCTATTTTTATTACCAGGGCTAGAACTTTACGATTCTGCTGAATATCTGTTTGCAGGAAAATTAAGCTCTTTTCCATTTGGTCAAGAATTACACTATCTTTCTCATCACCACAAGGAAAGCAGTAGAGAAGCCAGACTGGATCAAAATAATATGTTATATTAACACCAAACATTGAAACAAAAACCCTACAAGCTCTTCTACTGCAGAAAGCATATATTTTCTGTGCAGATTACAGATCGCACAGATCTAACATATGGTCAATATAATATGAAATGTTAGGAAAATCCATCCTTAAACAGGAGACAAATCACTAAAAACAGCAAAAGGTAAAAAGCATGTGTCTCCGGCTAAGCCATGATACATTTTTCATTATATCAATTCCAGTGTAGAAACAAATTGCTTTTGTTTGACTGGTGGCAACTGTGATTTAACAAAGTTGAATCAGTTCTCTGAAATAATATTACTAAAAAGAACCCCAGGAACACCACTCTTCTTCATTCGACTTCACCAGTTGACTACCAGTAAAAAAGCCCTCCACCCTAATGGAGGCTGTGAGAACAGTCTGCTAAATTCACTTGTAGCCACAGTGAAATTAAGGTGGCTTTGCAAGGGATCAGTAATCCACATGTATAATGCTTTTCTTGTGAGTAAGGGGACTGGAGCTTAAATATTAGCCTAGCTGATGCACTCTTCAAAAAGCTGAGCAACTACATATATTTTTCACCTTACGTGAACTTATTTGTTTTGGCTCTAACGTTTTCTATCGTTTAAAATTTAAGAACGAAGGAATCATGGAGTTCACTCTTACTTGTATGTAAAATGGTGCAATAGTATTCTGAATGCATCTTCTCTCTCTTGTAAAACTGTCAGTATGTCAGACAAAATCTACTCTATTATTAACACATGTACTTCTTAGCACAAAGTACAGGACCTATCTGAAACAATGAGTGCACTGACTGCATCTTTTTGTGATACTGCAGAGTATGGCAAGTTGAAGAAAAACATAACCAAAAAATACTGTAATGCATGACAGAAATAATACAGAAATGTTATTTCTTGTTCAATACTATTGCAGTGTTCTTGCAGATTGGTGCACAGAAAAAAAGGAAATAGAACCAATCTTGCATGAAGCATGCCTGTTGAAAAGGCATTCATAAATTAGCAGGGCTGTGGGGTATTAGGAGAAGGCTAATAAAGATATCCAATAAAGGAATGTAACTATTATTCAGGGTCTAGGTGGATTTGTGAAAATGAGAAGTGTAAGTATGTGACAGGTATGCAAACAAAACCAGCTGGAGTATCAGAGGAGCAGGCAGAGAGAAAAGCTCAGACTATGCACTTCTGTAATTGTAGGCAACCCTGCCTTTCACTGGAGAGTCCTGGCAGCAGTGACAGGCATGCAGATATTGTAGCACTTACAAAGCCTGTATTTGAAGGTCTAGCTATACACACCATTTTTATTTGTTTAACAAACACACATGAAGAGGCTTAGTCCAACAAAAACCTCAGGAGCCATTTCATCCTCAAACTACCACCTCTGTTCCAAAAAAAAAAAAAAAAAAAAAAAAAAAAAAAAAAAAACCCTGCAAACTAACAAAATAATCAGTTCCTCCCCTGCAATCATTGCTCCTTTCACTCTACTAAAGCACAAACATGACTCTCGGCCATTCTAGACCATAAGACAAAGGGAAAGTGAATAATAATGCACAGGACATTTATGGATCCACACATTTCAGACAGGAAAGGACATTCATTTTTCCAGTATGATTTCCTTTTTAACACAGGCTACAGAATTATACCCAGTTACTGCTAATCAGCCCAGCAGGTAGCATTTGACTAACACACTGCACTTCCATTGAAACATCCATGCTTCACTTAAATGTCCTGTCACCAGCCCCCTTACGCAAATTATTTTCACACAGTGCTATTCATTTCCTGAAAAAAAAAAAAGGATATAAAGGATATAAAATCCTAAAAAACTACAAAGAATTAGCTTAGATCATTGCAAGCGTAGTGTAGAGGGGATCGTATTCGCCTGGACTATCTATAAGTTGACTTAAACACATTGCATAGCATTTTTAAAGGCTATCAGGCTTTAATTTAGAAAAAGTTGAGGATCTAAGGGTGGGGTTCAATCATCTTTAAATGATACACTTACGCGTCCGTATCTCTAGAAAGGGTTTTAGGAGTTCCTAACAAATAGCAAGGTAGTCAAGAGGACAAGAGAAGGATAAAGAAAGACTCTGTACTGGCAGTTCAGAGACACATTTCTTCCTCTACCTTAGAAAATGGGTAACCAAGGGGAACACAGGCTGCCACCATGCCAGTATGAAGTTGCTTAGTTTTCTGCTTCCTCTCTCACGGAAACTATTGAAATGCACAATTTGCTTTAAACTGTTTACAGGCTTGTTAAACACTTTTTTTCTTTGCAAACTGGTCCAGCTAAGATTCCTCTTTCTGGTATGGATGGGTTAAACACAGAAAAGATTTCAGTTATGTAACTGAGGAATACATATTTAAGGAGAAAGGTAAAAGGACAGAGGAAGCTGGGAATTGCATGAGGTAGGTAAAAAGAGTACAATACCTAGCTTTGTAATGTGAGCACGACCATGACATCTAAAAGCACAGTCCGACACTCAAACTGACAGCAAAGGCTGCCCATTCTTCTCAAAACTACACTCTTTAGCCCTGAAAAGAAATCCTCTCCCCAGGCTACAGTTAGGGCTCTGGACAGACAACTCAAAGGACGTTCTTCCACATGAGCTGTTTCAGTCAGATAACTTTCAAACAAACATGCCCAAGTCACAGAGAAGTGGGTTCATGAAAGAAAACACGTTTACTGGCAGCAACTGGCGGCACTAGCATGAATTGCAAGCTCTGACCTCCCCTAGAGCAAAAAGCGAAGGCAACAGGAATCGGGATGCTGAACAGCTCTGGACCGCTGCACAAGCCTTCCTCCATGACCGAGGACACCATCCACTAACACCCAGGATATTTCCACGCCAATTAGGCATGGATCAGATCCAGGTCAGATACAGGCTGAATGATTCAAACACAGCTTCTTTTTATCATCTTGTCACTTCACTGCCATCTCTTCACCCTTCACCATCTTTCTTCATTTCTCATGCCACAAAGCCTATCACTTTAATTTAACATATTGGAGGAAGGTGACATAGAGAATATAATTATTCTAGCAACACCCATACGGTTGGAGTATATTATATGCTGAGAACAAAACAACTAAGTGGTGTTGTGAATGCTACATTTATTATTGCTTCACGACACTTTATCAATTTTGATCAGTTTACAAGAAAAGCATTTTTTCTTCATATGCCAACTTTGCAAACTCGGGGTGTGATTTGAAAACATTAGGTATATTCTTTCTGTATTTCTCTTTCCTCCAGTACTGAAGACTCTAAAACAGAGCTAGAAACATCTTAGACAACAAATGATCTAGAGTAGATTCCAGCTCACTCTCCCATAGCTGTGTTAGTGCTCTTGTGCTGGTCAGAACACAGTCTTTTTTTAATATCATCCACAAAATAAAATCACAATGTAAATTTAATGAACTATTAAAATCCCCCAAGCAATGCTGAATATATAGTAAGATACTGTCAGTTTTAGTTGATTATATTGTCTCAGTGTTTTCCATAAAACCTATGGATTCATTTCTTACTGGAACGATGTGCACAGTCGCGTACTAACACCCGAACTTGCCTCAGGTGGAATCCTCTTTAGCAGGAATTTGCCTGTCATTCTTGCTGTCTGACTCTTGGTGGAAGTAAGAGCTCTGAGCTGAAGGCTGCGATCCTGTCCATCTCTGTACCTGATAGCTTTCAATCAATTACATTTTCACCTCACCAATTCCATTAATACTTACATTATGTTGTTCCAGGTCAGTTCTCAGCTCCTTCACAAAGCATTTCTGGCTTCTTATGTTCATTTTCTTACATTTCTTACCAGAGTGATTTTTCTAAAGGTAGTGCTTTTTATTTTGAATGAGAGGTTAATTCTTTCTGCTAATGATAGGAGACATTGCACTTATCTATTTAAAACAAGGAGCATATATGATAAGAAGATGGAAAAGAGAGAGCTAATTTTAAAATACAGTCACAGATTTGGGTATTACAAAACATTTTAATTTTGGTTCTACACTTGGCTTGCATTTAAATCTCAGGTAAAATTACTTATTTTCAGTGTTCGGCTTCTCTGTCTTGTATAGATACTTGGAAAGTTTGTGGGAGTATAGAACAATGTCCGGCATAAATGTGGTGGAGTATAAACTTCATAACAATTGACTTATTTCTTTTTAACTTACAGAAGCCTAATCTACAAAACTCATGCATACTGGACCCCAAACAATCTGAATTCAATTGCTTGCTCTTTTGCTAAACCTTCCTGCATGCCCTTGGTCAGGCAGTATTCCCTGTGCCTCAGGCAAAACAGGGATAGCAGTATTTCCATTTCTACTACTGCTGATAAGCTGGAGCGCAGCTCCCTCATTTGCGTTGCTAAAGAGATCAGGGTCTTTGGGATTCTTTTCTGACCTTACATTTTCTGGGTGAAGGACCTGTCCCTACTTCACCCTGTTACCATGCCTTTGTGAGTAGGCAAAAGTGCACTACAACTCCTAGCACAATCTGTTCACTGAGGCTTAAGAGGGGAACATGTTCTATTTTTGAGCCTGATGCATTTATTCTGTACATGAACAAAGATGCCAGGACTATCAATTACATAGCTTCTGCAAACATTACATTCACTTCCCTTTTTTAAAACACTTTGGAGAGACGGTCAGAAGTATCAAGCTATTCTGACTTAGCAAGTTACTGCTCCACAGTTAAGCCACTGTAATTGACAGTGTGTATATTGTGGTATGACTGCCATGGAAAACTAAAACTCATCATTATAAACTACAATCCCTAAGAAAGCAAGCCCTGAATTTGTGTTAGTAGCAATGCAAGTGGCCCGCAAAAGATTACGCTAAAATAGTTTAGAAAATCTCTTTAACAATCCCATATCCGCTCATATCCCCCACAAAAGCCGTATTTGGCATGCCGTGGTTGTAACCTCTTCATACAGTCCCTCCAGGAGTAAAAAAAGAAAAACAAGAATTCAAGGAGGAAGAAAAGTGATCCCATATTTTTTGAGAGAATCTGTTCTTTGTGAGCTTTAAATTCCACATTTCACTTAATTCTGGTGGTCATTTTTTTACTTAAAGGAAAACCAGAGCATAATCCAAAGGTTGCTTTTATAAAGTCTTCAGCTGAGTATGTATCAAGCCAAAAATGATCTTTTGTCCCCAAAATGTAAAGCTAAATAAACTTTCCTGCATAAAATACACTTCAGCTTAATCAGCTTTATGCATGTTAAAGGTCTAAATATGGCAAAAAGAAGAATGAAAAAAGGAAGAGTTGCAGGGAAATCAACCACAGCAAATCCAACAAAGCAAAATACTATCAGGAATTTAACTGAGATGAATAAAAAGCTTCTGTTTAACTTTCACAGACCTATCCTCATTCTTTACTGAGGCCTGAACTCAATAATGAAATTCGGTGGTCTGATAGTTTGATGCTCTAATCTAAAAAAAAGAGAAGATCCTGCAAAGACTAGAAGGAAAAAAAAAATGGATCAAACACAAGTAAAAACAAATGATCTGACATAAGACAATAATAGTAGAGTAAGTTTTTCATAGCTACCCAGCTACCAGTGAAGGTACAATGAACAACCAAAGACTACCATAGGCCTGCAGTTTCACATTTGTTTTTTATCAGCAAAAACAGCAAAGACGAACAAAGCATACAAGTAGTTCTTGATACCTCGTTGAAAACTCTCCCTGCTGGTGTTCCCAGTAGCAGCCATTTTAAAATTTAATCCATGCCCAATGAATCATAGCTAATGGAAGCCTGTATTAATGAAAAAGAAGTAACGATAGTGTTTTTTGATGGAGAAGAGAAGAGAAACTGAGCTGTTACAGGCTGTCAGAAAAAAAAAAAAAAAAAAAAGAAAAAAGCTATGGACCAGGGCTGGCAACTCATGCCACTGAATTTATGCTTTTATTTAATATTGTTACCTATTTTGATTCAGATTATGATCTGAAAACACCTCCAGACCTGAGTACACTTGATCTACACTTAAGAACACAGTCCCCAGCAGCTACAAAATGAATGTTATCCAACACAGCCTCCCCTCACTCCAACGCATTTCTATCTTGCCATGAAGTCAGCAGGCCGACGCAGCTAAAACCAGCCGCCTCCCCCTGTGCAGAACCACGACCTGCCACCGCTCTCACCTGCTGAGCATTGCACAGGGAAGGGGCTCTTTGCTGCGAAGGCTCTCCTAAAAGCCCCCCATGGGATCCAGATCCCCAACTCATGCCTGGACCATGGCTCCTGCCACTGCATGCTGGCGGAGAGACATTCTCGCACAGGAAGGTCCCCAACTATCCAGAACTTAATGGGTCACAGACATGCTTTAACTTCTGCCTACCAGCCCACAAACAGTACCTATCCCAGCACAGATCAACAAGAACATGTGCCTTTACGCACCTTCATAAGCCCTGACAACTTCTCTTTCACTTTAGAATCTGTTTAAAAAAAGACCCTCCTCTACAGTCTCTACTTTAGTCCAACCAATAACCCTCATCTCTTAACTCATCCCCTCTCAGTCTTTTCTCCAGGCTAAACAGTCCCAGCTCTCAGCCTCTCCTCATGCATCAGATGCTTCAGTCCCTTAATCATCTTTGTAGCCCTCCACTGGACTCGCTCCAGTATCTCCATGTCTCTCTTGTACTGGGGAGCCCAGAACTGGACACAGTACTCCAGATGCGGCCTCACCAGGGCTGAGTTGAGAGGGAGGATCACCTCCCTCCGCCTGCTGCCAACACTCTTCCAAATGCAACCCATTGGCTTTCTTGGCCACAAGGGCACACTGCTGGCTCATGGTTAACTTGTTCACCAGGTCCTTCTCTGTAGAGCTGCTTTCCAGCAGGCAAGCCCCCAACCTGTTCTGGTGCATGGGGTTATTTCTCCCTAGGGGCACGACGCTGCACTTGCCTTTGTTGAACTTCAGGAAGTTCCTCTCCGCCCAGCTCTCCAGCCTGTCCAGGTCCCTCTGGTGTGTCAGCCACTCCTCCCAGCTTTGTATCATCAGCAAACTTGCTGAGGAGGCACTCTGTGCCTTCATCCAGGTCACTGATGAATAAGTTGAACAAGATTGGACCCCGTACTGACCCCTGGGGCACAACACGAGCTACAGGCCTCCAACTAGACTGCACCACTGAGCACAACCCTCTGAGCTCTGCCATTCAGCCAGTAATTATTATTTCTACTTATAAAGAAGGCTGAGACCAATGCAAGATCCTTCTGTTACAGCCTTCTTTTTTCTCTCCACCACAAAGCTCCCTTTCATTTTGCATCACACTGTTGTCTTTTTTTCTTTCAGCTCATCAGACATGAATCCAGGATCCTTGGAAAGTTAACAAAGGAGAGCTAAACCAATGTGTGATATTTTCAATCAGTCAGGTAGGTATTCTGTAGAACAAGGTTGTTACGTGAAATGCTCTGCCAGCAGCCCCCAGGTGTCTACACCTGTATGAATAAAGAAAGCCAACCTGAGCACTATAGACAGAGGAGATTTCTTCCTGTAGCTTTTTAAACCAAATTAATCTTTTTTTTTTTTAATTCAGTTTCTCCCTATTTTTACTTCCATTATGTAATATTACATGTAGGCCAAAATTTTAATGGAAGAAAGAAACATTTTTTAAGGGTAAAAACATCCATATAAAATACAGAAAGAGAAATAAAATTACAATTTCCACTGAAAAGTGAAACTTTTCTTAGTTCATCTGAGTAAGAGTTAATGGCTCAGGCTGGCTAGGCTCAGGCTCTCTTGCTGCATATTTTAACCTTTAGCAATGAAGTTTGTATAAGAAGCACCATAAATAATGCTGTGCTATACTGCATTCTTGCTTTCTTCTAGCAACATTGCAGTGGAGATAATGGCGAAAGAGGCATTTGTGTCCAACTAGGAAGAGACATTAGCTCTGCTATTTAAAAAGTTTAAACTCGGGTTCACACAGGTCTAAAGATCTCCTGATAAGTCCCAACTGAACAGTAATATTTGCAGCCGGTCTGAACATTAATCTTCATGATGAACAAGGGGATAATAGCCTGTCCTATTAGACTCAAGGGGCAGATACAAGATCTGAAACTAAAGACAAAATTCTTCCCCTGTCTCTCAGGCCCTATACTGCAAATGGTTCCTCTTTTGAATGATTTCACTGAATACTTGGGCAGTACAGCTTTTTCTGACAGGTGTAAAGATCTGCAGGAAGAAGTCCTTAATTTATACTCTTGTTTCTAAGAGGCTGGAGATATTCTAATACTGAAGGAGGTAGGTTAGGATCATGGATATCAATGTTTCCTTTTCAGAGTATATTCAGTATTTCTAGCAGGTAAGCTAAACATAACCTGAATAATGTCAGCATATAGCCACTACAGAATCTATTTTATTTTTCCACACTGTCCTCTAGACCATACAAATACAGCCATGCATTTAAAAGAGAAATGTATCATGATTTCTTTAAACTGGAGGCACTTGTGAGGCTGTAAACATTTTATACTTACAATTAATTTGCAAAAATACTGATCTTTAATTTTTTAGTGCTTAGTTGTTCAGTTGTTTAAATGGAAGCTCAACGGGTTCTTTAAGTAAGTTGGAGAGACCATCCCCTGAGTCTCCTTCTTAGCAGTGGCAAAGTTAAATTAAGAGGTAACTGAATAAAAAAAAAAAGAACAGCATGAGCAGCAGAACTACAGTAAACCTCTGTTTCCAATGCACCTCTGCCATGAACATGCTTCAACCTCTACCTCACTGAGATAGAGCTCAGGCTATTGTCTTTTTCACAGTGGGAATACTTTAAGGGCCTCACTAGACTTACCAGGCTACCTCATTTCCGTAACATTTGTGAAGAACTAAATTTCCTTAAGACCTCCCCACTCTTGAACGTGGCTAAGGCAAAAGATCACAAAAGACAGTGACGCTTCAGGACTACAGGCTAAACCATTTCTATGTAACATCATCAATACACTTTCTCTTTGCAACAGCCCCCTATTTTCCCCCCTCTTCAATACCCCCTTTTTTTTTAATAAGGAAAAGAAAAAATGATAAATACCCCCAAAAGCTTCAAAAGATTTGACAAACCTTACAATTTCACTCTTTCTCTTGACTATTCAAGGGCCCACACAATGTTACAAAACGAGGAGAAGTTTCATGATCAAAACAGAAAACAAATCCTGTAAACAAGAGTTCTTATATGCACTACTTAGGTTTAAAAAGTTTCCTTAAACATGATAGCAAAAAAAGCCATGGAAAAGGGTTAATTTGTCCATTCACTTACTGACTGAGGGACCTGATCACTGCTGTTTATGAAGTTCATGCAGCTGCTTTCTCTGAAGTCAGTTTCTCTACACTTAAGGATGTGGAAAACTGCTAAAGGCATTTTTAAAACCATCTCACTGATAGCCACAAAATCATCATTCACTCTTAACAAGCATCTCAATTTAAGAATAAGAAACCACATTTTAGGTGCAAAAGATGTATTGGCTATTACAATCTCCAGTTAAAATTTGCTGTGCTAGTACAATCTTTTTTAATATGCTTAATTAGAAAGATAAAATTACATCCCATTAACTGAACAGAATTTTATAAAAACATTCTTAATTATAGAAGAGAACATTTCCTAACACCACAGCATTCATGTCACAAGCAGAAAAACATCATCTCAAATAATTTATGAACACAAACTGAGCCTTGGTCTTTGACCTGCAGAGAAATTTCTGGTGTCAAAACCCATGGCTGTTCCAAGATTGCCTGCTACAGGATCTGTCTCCAAGACTCTGTCAACACAGGTGTGATACTGTTTTGAGAATAAAGGCGTATTAATGTAGCTCAACCACTTTCCCAGCATGGAGAGAGTTGCATCAGCAATAGCTATTTTCAGGGAAGTTAAATCAGCTGTGCTGTTGTAAGGCAGAAGGGGCTGGATTGATTTAAATATTTGGCAGGGGAAAAAAAATTACTTCTCCAATCAAAAATAGTTATAAATAGGACAAAACTGGTGGTTAGAAAAGGAACAATAATCAGCCACCTGTAGTAATCTCACATCTTCTGTTTCAAATATATTTACTTCTTGACTAAGATAACCAAATGGTAGCTGTTTGAAACCTTGGCTTCCCTATTAGATTCAATAGTCTTGTTAATGAGGATATCTCTTGATTCCTCAATCTGTTAACTGCCCAAATAAACCTTGTTTTTTCCCTAAGCTTGATTATGGTGTTTATTTTTATTTTTTTTCAAATAAGAAAAAGAAGTCAACACAGTCTCTAGAAAAATCTCACCCTAACTTCCTCTGCCTTTCTTTTTATCTTCGTAGACCAAATACAAGCACCAATAAGCTATACAAGGATTACATATTAAAATTTTGCAGTGCAGAAAGCAGTGTTCTTGCAGACACCTGTTTGAAAAGGAAATTTTTCTAACAGAGATTCCTAAGATACTCAGTGTCTTGATGTCCAAAGCTAGAGTGGCCCAAATAGACAGTATGCTCCCTTCAAGTGAGATTAGGGTGTTTCTCCCTGGGAACTGGGAAGTTATGATCCTCTTTATTACAAGAAATGTACCTTACCACACTTCTAAAATGAGAAGTCTTACAGTAATTCCACAGTAGGAATGATGATTTATATACCGCATTCTTTGAAGATGGACTTGAATCTTAAAGTCAAAATAATCAGCACTGAAGGGTATGTCTGTATACCCTACAAGAAGGATTAACTCCTGTTGGCAGTTATTAAGAAATGTAAATTTTAGAAGTGAGAATTAAACAGTAAATACTTTAGATCCAGTTGTTTCAGACATGAAAAGCTTATTAAGAGGATTACTACTACCAACTTAAGAAAATCTTTTGATATAGCACTGGACAGTACAGCAACCTTTTCATCAGATAAATTTAACTTCTCCTACAATACATCTCATTTGCACTTTCTCTTCTCCTCCAGTGAGGCATTAAGAAGAAAAACCCAACTATCAGAAGCAGTAAAGTATCTTAGACATGGTGCCAGAAAATCTGAATTTGTTTATTCTTACCCCTTCTCCCAAATGGAACTTTGAGATATAGTCAAAAACTTCAGCATCCAAGGAAAAGCCTCACAATCCAGCTTCGTGACAGCTTTAGTATCTTCCAAACTTTCTCTCATTTTTGGTGGTTGATTCCCTCCCTGCTCCCAAATCCTGCTAATAGCAAACTTGTCCCCATTCCTAGGCTTTCCTTTAACAACCATTCCCACCTCTGCTTTCGGTACCCTAAAGTTTTCAGAAATAAAACCCAGTAATGTTCCTGCATGAAATTTCCAACCACAAATGTAATCAGCAAAATTTCAGTTCAGTCAGGATCTGAAACTGACATATTTACCATTACAAAAATGTCACATCATCAGAAATAACTTCAACTGACAGATAAAACCCAAGCTAAGCCAAACAGAGCCAGGTACTTTTAATAATTGTGCCCTTTCTACAGGGGATTGTTCTTTGTACAACAGTTAAGGAATTCCAAAGATGTGGAACAACTATGGAATAGTTTCACTCCCCCTGTAGCTGACGAGGAGCCAGGAACACTCAACTGGAGCATCTGTGCCAGCAGAGCCTCAGCCACCCAGGAGCATCAGGAGGAAGCGGTGAGTATTAGAAGTGGGACATTCCCTGCTGCAGGGAATGGAGGCCCCCATCTGTGGATGTGCCCTGTCATCTAGGGAGGTTTGTTGCTTGCTGGGGGCTTGCATTCAGGATTTTGTGGAGAGGCTGCTGAGGCTCCTCCGGCTTTTGGGCTGTTACCCCTGCTGCTCTTCCAAATGGGCACTAACAATACTGCCAGGGGAGACCTGGAAAGTTTCAGGTGTGACTACATGGCTTTGATCAATGTGGGTGAAATTGTAGTGGGTGTCTGCTATAGACCACCTGATCAGGAAAAGGAAGCAGATGAGGCCTTCTACAGACAACTGGAAAAAGCCTCACATTCACAGGCCCTGGTTCTCACAGTGAACCACCCTGATATCTGCTGGAGGGTCAATACAGCAGGGCACAAGAAATCCAGGAGGTTTCTGGAGTGCATTGATGACAGCTTCCTAACACAGGTGATCAGGGAGCTGATGAGGGGTGGCACTCTGCTGGACCTCGTACCTATGAACAAGGAAGAACTGGTTGGAGATGTAAACAGTGGGGGCTGCCTTGGCTGTAGCAACCACAAGATGGTGGAGTTCAGGATCCTGCCAGGAAGAAGCAGGCAAAGAGCAGGGTCACAACCCTGGACTTCAGGAGAGCAAACTTCAGAATCTGCTTAGAACAATCTTATGGAATTCGGCCCCGAAGGGAAGACGAATCCAAGAGAGCTGGTTGATATTCAAGAATCACCTCCTCCAAGCTCAAGAATGGCCCATCCCAACAAGCAGAAAATCAAGCAAAGGCAGCAGAAGGCCTGCATGGATGAACAAGGAGCTCCTGACTCAACTCAAAAATAAAAAGGAAGTGCACAGGAGGTGGAAGCAGGGACAGATGATCCAGGAAGAATAGAGACACTGTCCAACCATGCAGGGACAGGGTTAGGAGAGCTAAGTCCACCTGGAGTTGAAACTGGCAAGCAACATGAATGTCAACAAGAAAGAATTCTACAAGTACATAAGCAGGAAAGCTAGGGAAAATATGGGCCTGCAGCTAAATGGGACAGGAGCCCTGGTGCCAAAGGATGCAGAAAAGGCAGAAGTACTGAATGCCTTCTTCACCTCAGCCTTTACTAATAAGGCTGGCCTTCAGGAATCCCAGGCCCCTGAGACCAGAGGGGAAGTCTGGAGCAAGGAAGACTTACCCTTGGTGGAGGAGGATCAGGTTAGGGAACAGTTCAGCAAACAGGACTTACACAAGTCCAAGGGCCCTGATGGGATGCACCCATGAGTGCAGAGGGAGCTGGCCAATGTCATTGTGAGGCCACTGTCAGCTATGTTTGAGAGGTCATGGCAATCATTCCTGAGGACTAGAAGAAAGCAAATGTCACCCTTATCTTCAAGAAGGAGGATCTGGGGAGCTACAGGCTGGTCAGGCTCACCTCGATCCCTGGGAAGGCGATAGAGCATCTAATCCTGAATACCATTTCCAGACATGGGAAGGACAAGGTCATCAGGAGTAGCCAGCATGGACCTACGAAGGAGAAACTGTGCTTAACCAACCTGAGAGCCTTCCAAGAGGAGATGACTATATTGCTGGATGAGGGGAGAGCGGCGGATATTGTTTACCTTGACTTTTGTAAGGCTTTTGACACTTGTGTCCCATAACATCCTCCTAGACAAGCTGATGTAGCATGGGTGATAAGCAGGCTGTGAGGTGGACTGAAAGCTGGCTGAACTGCTGGGCTCAGAGGGCTGTGATCAGTGACATGACATCCATCTGGAAGCCAGTCACTAGTGGTGTCCCCCAGGGGTCAATACTGTTTAACATCTTCATTAATGACCTGCATGATGGGACCGAATGCACCCTCAGCAAGTTTGTGGATGACACAACACTGAGATGAATAGCTGATACAACAGATAGTTGTGCTGCTCTTCAAAGGGACCTCGACAGGCTGGAGGAATGGCCAGAGAGAAACCTCAGGAAGTTAAACAAAGGGAAGTGCAAGGTCCTGCGCCCAGGGAGTAGTAACCCCACGTATCAGTACAGGCTAGGGGTCGACCAGATGGAGAGTAGCTTTGCAGAGAGGACCTGCAGGGTCCCAGTGTGCAAGCTGAACATGGGTCAGCAATGCTCCCTTGTGGCAAAGATGACCAACAGCATTCTAGGCTGTGTTAGGAAGAGTATTGCCAGCAGGTGGAGGGAGGGGATCCTTCCCCTCTACTCAGCCCTGGTGAGGACACATCTGGAGTAGGGTGTCCAATTCTAGGCTGTCCAGTACAAGAGAGACATGGATCTGCTGCAGTGCATCCAACACAGGGCCACAAAAATGATTAAGGATTCTGAAGCTTCTGATGCATGAGGAGAGGCTGAGAGAGCTGGGACTGTTTAGCATGAAGGAGAGAAGGCTCACAGCGGACCTTATCCGTGTCTATAAAAATCTTTTATGGGAGGGCGTAAAGGTGGTGGAGCCAGACTCTTCTCAGTAGTGCCCAGGGACAGGACAAGAGGCAACTGGCACAAACTGAAACATAGGAAATTCCATCTGAACATAGAAAACACCTTTTTAACTGTGAGAGTAGTTGAACACTGGAACAGGTTGCCCAGAGAGGTTGTGGAGTCTCCATCCTTCGAGATATTCAAAATCTGTCTGGACATGGTCCTGGGCAACCTGCTCCAGCTGGCACTGTTTGAGCAGAGGGGTTGGACCAGACCATCTCCAGAAGTCCTTTCCAACCTCAGTTATTCTGTGATTCTGTGAAAAATTCTAATCCTCTAAATCGTTTGAGCTGCTTGTAATGGTCTTTTCTGTTTCCCTTCAGGATCCTTTTCTTTGCTTCGAGACAAACCTGACAGTGCTTAACACTGTATAGCTGAAGGTGGTACATCAGCATCACTTCTCTGTCTTCTTCTTAGCACCTCAAACACACAACTTCGCTAACATTATGTTTAGTCTCCCTTAACAGAGAAGAAAGTGGACTAACTTTACACTTTCTTTAAAAAGGCAACACAAAAAAATGTTTGCAATCACTTAAAAGAGGTACTATCTGAGACTGCTCACAGACTGAACCTTTTAAAATGTGATTTTAAAATGGAAATGTTAATATAATATCACTTTACTGCAGAGGATTTTTAGGAAGAGTTGGTTTGGATTTTTTCACCTTTTGATATCGGTGCTGATGTTTTTATCAATTTAAACACACTGATACTAAACCACTGAAAGGCATGCAAGTTTCAATAAAATCCTTTTTTGTGTATTTGCAGCCCATATAAGCAAAAGAGCTGCAGTAACTTTTTTTAAGCAGAAAAGAAAATAAAGTTAAATGAAAAGTCCCAGAGCTTAGCTTTAAGACTAAACAGTATTTTAGATGAAACAGTTAAAGAAAGCACAGTTTGTACCTCTGAGATAAAGATGGCTTAAATCTACTATTATGTTATAAGGATTCTCCCTGAAGTTGCATAATTTATAAACAGACTTACAGTTCTAACTGGAGTGAGCTGCTATGAGCTGCCTATGAGTCAGGCTGGGACTGTATTACAAAAAGAGCATTTGATTAGGATTGGGAAGTTGAAGGATCATTCTCAATTGTACCACTTGCATGCTGGGAGACTGGACAAGGCACTTCTGTACTTCTGTTTTCTGATCTGCAAAATGGCGATAATCTTCCCTTTTAATGCGAGATGTATTGATCTTCGAATGAGCAATACTATAAGCAAGTTTATCATTCTTCAAGTTCGAACCGTTTCTTGAAATAGTTTGTGTTAGATGAGAGAAAATTAAGACCAGAAAGTAGTTTTGGAGAGAAATCACTGTAAATAAGCTTACTTGAAGGCCTTGTATTGAAGAAAGGAAAGCACTCAGGTAACTGCACAACAGATAAAATAATGATTAAAGTAGTAAAGCAAAATACGCACATCTAAGTGTTCAACAGATCATAAACAATGTAAATGAAACACATGCTAGTAATGAAGACAGAGCTATAAAATATAAAAAAGTATCACACAGGACCAAGAAGGTATGCTGCCAGAAAATTTACGTTCATACACACGTACATGTGTGTGCATGCATGTTCACACATGCATAATCACAGTCATGCAGAAGAAGAAAGCGGAACACCGAACAGCCTTTAAGCTGGAAACAAACTTCAGGAGTCTGATTCTGTTGGCGGTACTTCACTCCTTCACCTACCCAATACAGTTCAATTCACAAATGAACTGGGGCTGTGAGGAGGGAAAATTAGGACTGATTCTAGATTGCAAAACTAAAGGGTATTGCTTATTCTAACATTCACTGCAGTATGCAGTTATAAATACATGTAATTAGGTAGCTCAGAAATCACAAAATAACCCCAATACTGCTTTCTGCATGACTTGGCTAGGCAAGCAAAATGTGATACCCCAGGAAGCAATGTAAATTGGAAAACAATGACCCTGAGGATTCAGAATCTAAGAATTGTTCTTTAAGACTTAAGGGAAAAGCAATTGTAAACTTAGCAATTTTTTCTATAAGACAGAATTACTGTTGTTATCAAACAAGCAGTACAAGAACTAACAAGACGTCGTCTCTCCCAGATTTGTTTCTCATGGTTGACTGTCAATTCTAACCGTACCTTTCCCTGTGCTAGAAGCATTTTAAGGCCTCTGCCCAAACTGGATTCTCCAACAATCAGTAAAACACAAACTTTGCAGCCTCCTCTTCAGTGGGGCACTGAACATCTGTCTCACCTTTCCTCCCACCCAGGTGACTGCATTCAAGAAATCTGTAGGACATAATTGTCTTTCAGAACTCTATTCCTCTGTTCAAAAGTTATTTGTTCAAAAGCTATTTGGGTGAGCAAGAAGGAAAAGGAGGAGGATGGAGGTGCAGAGGGATGGAAAAGAGGACTGCATAAACTTAATTCCTGTGGAACAAAATATTGCCCCATGCTTTCAAGTGAGCTCAAAACCTCCCTCACATAGAACTTCCACTGAGGTGACTGACAGATAAGAGCAGAAGTTTATCTGCTGGTGCAGAAGATAAAGAATAATTTATTCTCCAGCCACTTGAGGAACTCGTCTTTCAAGTACTTTGGCTCCTCCCAGTTGAACTTCATCCAGACAAACTACATCACAAGATTATAGAACCAGAGTATACACTGAGTCTAATTCATTTCCTAGCTTAACACATTGCTACCCAGAAAGAGCAACACACAGAGCATGGTCATAAAATCAAATATTTTAAAGATACTAAAGGAATACCTTCCTTGTTTACTAACTTCAGCTGTAAATCATGGAGAAACAGATTTGTAGTGTCTCTTTGACATACTCCTCTTTGACTAGTGCTCTGGATAAGCCAGAGAGAGTAAAATCAAAGCTAGACACACATTTTTTTTCCTGGAACCAGGAAGACATCTTCCAGCTAGTTAATACTCTCAGTTAAAAGAAAAGTTTTAATGATATTTGTTCTGAAGAAAAAAAAATCCACACAGAAACATGCAAATTTATACTTCAGGTCAAAAATGGAAATGCAAATGAAGAAATCCTTCTCTCCACTTCAGATGTTCAGACCCTGGACCTTCCTTTCTCCTCTACTGCATGTACTTCCTAGGTGACCACAGAATTAAATGGCAGCTTTCTTCTCTTCTCTAAATTTTTAATTCTGTGGCTTAAACAGTCTGTTTTCCTACCACTTGACCTCTTCTATGCCCAAGTGTTTTCAATAGATATGCCTAAAATTAGACACGGAAATGCAGATTTAGGTATTTAAAGGGGCTAGAGTTTTAGAAGAGCCAAATGGTCTCATCCATAAATTGAGGCCAGTAAATGTTGCAAGTGCTCGAAATCTCTGTGTTATCAGGGGATCAGGCAACAGGCTAAGCATCATTGGGACATACCTACTACTAATGAATTATATTCAGTGCTTCTGAACAAGGGGCAAATTTGAACCAAAACTAATACTTTATACAGTCATGATACAGTTTTTGATTCTATTTTCTTATTCTTCTGATATCATCTGCTTAAGCTGAATCAGCAACTTCTTGAAAACTCTTATGTCAGAAAATGCAGAAGAGTGAAAATAGAAATGTATCGTTTAGCTAGCCTGCATGAATCAACTGATGGCATCTCACTACGTTTTATGGAACAGACATCACAAACAAGAAACAACTAGCATGTAATAAACATAGTACTTACATTTATAGAAAACATATCTGTTTTGGTTTTTGCACCTCTGAAAAAAATTAGACTGCATTTAAAGCAGGTACCCCTACTGCTTATTACATGTAACAGCATGAAAATATAACTGAACTGAAATTTTAGGTTTAATGCATTGGCATGAATTCTACACAATTACTGCAATTACATCTAGGCTTGTACTCATCAGGGATTAGAGTGCAATATCCTTTACCCAACTTAACATGTGGCTTTACCTAGGAGAGAAATCAAAGAATTCAAAAACTTACGAATAGGCTACTCATTCTTGAAACACATCTCTAGATGTCAGGTTCCCAGTGCTCTCATTTTAATTATTCATTGCAAAACTCTCTTGTGATATCTTAAAAAAAAAATCCTTCTATAGCAATAGGTGGAATTTGATAATGAAATGAAGCCAGGAAACATCCAAGTCCTTCATTATTCTTAGTGCAATTCTTTAAAGAGGGGAAACACCTTGTCATAGTCAAAACAAATCTCATCTGTTCCAATAGCAGTCGTTATCATTCCTGTCCTAGATACCAAGAAAGCCATATATGCTCTTGTGATGATAAACCGCAGAAAGGGAAAAGCCAAACCCCTCAACTACCATATAAACAGCTTGTGGCTCACAGTCAGACAGATAAGAGAGCTGTAATATGGAGAAACCCTCCCATCTCTGTGTATACTGATGGAGAAGAAAATTGACAAAAAACAGTATCTATTGAGGGTGGAGAGAGCGGTAGCAAATAAAGATGGGTACTGTAGGACAGCATTTTGAAGTTTCCTATGGACATCCATCAATTTTAGAAGATTAAGACATTTCAAAATAGCTTAAGCAAAAGCTATTTAATTATGTGTCTCCCTGGACAGAGGAGAGGACAAAGGCATTTCCAACTCTTGCTGCCTTGTGGGGGAGCAAGTCATCTCAGGAATTCAGTCAATTTTCCTATCCTGCTATAGTGAAAATGGGAAAGGAGGAGGTTTACACACCTCCTTACATCCTGTGTTGCTGTCTTTGTCCTCTTAGAAGGCTCTTGCCCTCATTGTTGTTAAGAGGATGCAGCAAATGCTTCTTCTCAGTTCCTTTCACCCAGAGGTAAGGAGGAGAGACTCAGCCTTTCCGGGAGAGTTTGTCCCTTAGGAAGGGGATGCTCTATGAGGAGGAAAGGGCAGCAATGCCAAGATCATATCTGCCACCAATTCATAGTGTCAAAAATTGCCCTGCCCAAAAAATTTTAACTTTACATCCCTGAGACACTAAGCAGGTAGGCCCCCAAAACCAACATATGAAAGGGGAGGGGGAACGCTGCCTCGTCTGCCTTTCCAGTGAAATGAACAGCTGAAAACTCCATAGGGTTCCTTTTAAGTTTAGTCCACCGCTTGCTCTGCAAAGGTTCCCTTTGATTCCAGGTGAACCTTCTGCAGAAGGAGTTGGCTCATCACATGTAATATCGGCAGGTAAGATTCTCCCCCTCCATCTCACCTTTGGGAGAGGAGGAGGAGAGATGAACATCAAGGCTCAGTATGCCAAGACATGAAAACATATTTACATGCCAAAGTGGGACTCTTGCTTTGAACATCAGCCACAACAGCTCTGCAGCACTTTGGCTAATTCATTAACAGAAATCAATACAAGCTGCCTTTTAAGAAAGTCAATGTTTGTTCGTTGGCAAACTGGGCAATTCCTTTTAGCAGAAGCATCAGTGTTTATGAGGTGTGCTGTAAACGTGGCAAAACCTCAGAACAGCAAGGCCACAGAAAATGTTGTTTTATTTCAGTGCAAACTTAAAACATAAACCTAACTACATTAAAAAGAAGAGTAATCACTAAGAGGCAGAGACAAAGATGTGGTGCTTTTTACCTGGAGACCATTCTTTTCTATCTTTTTTTGAAGTATCTGAAGGCACTTGGTGAAGTCTGTGAAGTCCTGATCCTTGTTCTCTATGAACTCACATCCCTAGTAAAGAAGCAATAAAACAGAGAGAAAAGTAAAACATCTGTCATCTTTCAATTTCAATAACTTTGGTGATACTAACTGCAGTTAACAATTCTTAAAGTCTTCACATGGAGATGCAGGATTAAGTAAAAGACTATCATCCTTAGGGAGCCTAAAGACCCTAAGTTCTAGCTGAACAAATTATTAAGAAATAGATGTTAGATAGGCACAGGATTAGATCTCCCAAACCCAAAATGTACATTCGTCGATTTGGATAAGTATGTTCTACAATGCTCTGCTGGACTGACAAATTCTTACATGATGAGTTCTGGGTGACGACTAACTTCTGGGATCAGGTTCTAGGAAAATGACTGCTTGTCCTTTCTGGTTCTACAGTTATTACATTTTTGCTACATGTATTGAAACATGATATAAAGATGTCAAGCCTCCTGGAACTAGTAAAGTTGTGTTAGTTAATTTGCAGTGATATAAAATAACTTTCTTGGAGTGCAGTGATACCAAAGAGAGCATGTTAAAGTGGAGAAAACAGTTCAGACTTCTTAATTCAGAGCTAAAGCAATTCCTAAGCCTCTGATAAAGAACTGAGTAAGCAAAAGTGAAGCACATCTACCACATAAAGTCACCACTCAAAGAGGTTTCAAGGATAAAAAATACCCATGCAGCATCGTATATTATAAGAACCACCACACAAGCTGGATTTAGAGGTTCCCTTTCCTACTACTTCAGTGTATCCTTAAAAGCTTCCTAGCTTTGTCTTTATCTGACATATTTTATGTTCCTGCAATACACAGTAACAACTGATACAAAAAAAACCCATTGAGTACAGTCTTTGTAGGTGTGCATATGTGTATAAACTACATTACTTTGTTAGATCAAAAAATCCTCAAACTTTCAAGCTGCTTCTACCTCAGTGATTAGAACAAAGATATAGAAGGTAAAATTTCCCAGATCAGTAATGTGGATAGCATTTAGTAGACTGCAAGCAACAAGATAACGAGTCTCCAATTGGAAGACATATATTATCACCGAAATGCTCCCCTGCACAGCCAGAATGCATACAGAAACAAACAAAAATTGTCATGCAGTAGAGGATACAGATGAAGAGAAAGAGGTAAGAGAGGAGATAATAGCATCCTTCTTATTGTTAACTCTTCTTCCTCCTCAAAATCTTCTGAAAGGAAAACTGTTCACAAGTAAAGTTGTACCCTTTCCAGTACCTGATACTGCTCTAAATGCCTTTTCAAGTAGTAGTAACAGGCCTACCAGGGGGAGGCACGATATACCTGCATCAACATACGTAATCAATGACTTCCCCTGTAGAAACACTGCTGCTGCCACCACGAAGAGGCTAGGGAAAACACAGCTGGAGACCAGAAGTCAGTGCTAAGTGTCAGGCCATTTGAAGAGTTGCTTGGTCTCCACTCTCCTTTTCACCAGCGATGGCTGAAACATAAAATTTGCAGAGGAAGAAGGGGCACAAGCCATTCAGGTTCTGTAAGGAACACATGTTCTGTAGGGCCAGCCTGAGACAGCAAGGGAGCCCAAGGAAGGTAGAGGGATGGAGAGGCCTGAAAACTACTGAAGGAAATTTGTTAATCAAGGCCCACTCTAAATGGAAAGATGTCTCATTCACTAAGAATGGGGTGCTGTCAGGCAGCCTCATAACTGGCATTAATAGCGGCAAAAGAGACCAAGCTTTGAGAAACTACAGATAAATAGAACCTCCCCAGACTTTCACAGTCTTTGAACAGCAAGAGAACATGACAGATGAAGACTAAATCAATGGCAAGGACAGCTACTGCTGAGCACGGGAGAAGAGACAGAACCTGAGTTACTAGCTCTTAAATTAACAGTAAAGAAGGGTGGTCTTTTATCTTGTGCCAGGACCATTCCTTGGCTCCACGGTGCTGGCAAAGTAAGTGCTTTATAGGTACCAATTTATAAACAATAGATTTAAACTCCCCTCAGTACTTCTGAAATATTCCTTCCTGCAATCACTAACAAGCCTGATCTCCTCCTTGGATAGTCAGCTTTTGGCAGTCACGGGTAGACTGCAATTCTGCATTCCACCCAGGAAAGACTGAACTTATTCAGCTATCTGGGTTTTTTTTTAAGTGAGGACCTACAACAGCTTTTATTTCATGCTTTCTACTGTTAACAACATTTCACTTGAGGTTAGCCCTTGCCTAGCTTCTCAAGATATTCTTGGATGAGAAAGAAATATCTCAGAGCAACTGTGAGGCACTACTGAGGAGAGATGGCTTCAACGTGGTGGCTGGAGGGCATTGTAAGTGATCTACCACAGCTCCTGAACACAGCTGTGATGCACCACACTCTAAAATCCTCATCTTACAGACATACTATGTTCAAACCTGTCTTGAACAGGCAGAGTCTTCTGCACATGTTTACAATGAAAGGCCTCAAAGACAGATCACAGAAATCTGATCTTCTAAACTTATAAATGGGATGACAGATGCACTATTATAAAGGCAGGTTACTGTACCTGTGATATTGATACCACAATGATTCTATGAGAGCAGCACCAAAAAATGACACCCAACTTAACAGCGGCAGCCTGAAACTGTTCACTCATTGTCTGCAGCTTTGACACTTTATGCAAGTCCCACTGTAGATCATACTGAAAAACGCTGACAGATTATCACTGCTAAAGCCACCAAATCCTTCAAATTAAACTGTGATACCTCATTCCCTTTCCGTGACAAACGGATCATCAGTTCTGGAATTGATAGCCATTACTGGCTCTGTTCCTGTTGCCATGATGCTAAAGAAACTGGCCCGGGCAGAACGTGCTGGGTAAGAGGACAGGCAGCAGCATTCAGACCTTCCTGCATCTGCTTCATGACCTTGTGGGAACGCCTGTGCAGTTCATGTTCGTTGATGGTAAGAGATTTTTAGATAAATCTGTTACTCCTGACATATCAAATCTAGTATTTTAAACCACTGTTTCTCACAGTATTGGGCAGCAATTCAACTGCAGTTCTTCTCAACCTTTGCTATATTATTCACAAATGACAGAAAAATCTTCAAGACACAGAGCTTACCAGTGCAACCAGGATTTAATCAAAGGACACTATAATAATTGCAAGATAGGCAATAATGCTTGCAGTTTTATAGATACCTGCTCAACTTAATAGCATTAACCTTTGGTAAGAAATTTAAAGAGCCAAACAAATTTAACATTAAGAAAGGTTAGAAAAATCAATACCACACAGCAGGAAAGAAAACAATAGATTGCATGTGATGACGATATAGCTTTGCTGAATGACAGGATGAGGCACCACAGAATTAGGCTTTGGCTGTTCTGTCTCATTATAGCAGTTAAAGGAGCCTCATTGCTAAAGAAGGAGGAGTGTGCCAGACACACATAATAGGATTATTGAACCCTATATTTCAGACAGACACGGAAATCAGACAGACCCTGAAACATCAATCTGAACGTCTCAGTGCTTCTCCCGCTTTTAGAAATATTATGCACCACAGCATGTTGCATGTTTGAAGAAAGCAGTGTGTAGACGTCCGCTCCCCCATATCCTTATTAATCTCTTATTAAAAGAAAGTCATGTTTGTTCTTTCTCTAATCGTTGTGAACATGAGGATATAATTATGAGAGAATATCTCCTAATTTGCCCTCTACCTCCAAGACCCTACTATGGCAAGTCATTCAAATCTCTCTTTTGAAGCATGTGTCCCACTGTGCTCACCGAATACACCAGTGACATCCAGTTCAGCCTGTGTTTAACAATTCCTGCTGGACTGAGGCTCAACTCTAAGGTAGCAATCTCCACACAGATGCACTTATGTATAGTGTTAACGGCAGCCACAGGAAAAACACCTAGCCGGAAGTTAGAAGAGGACAGACAGTTCATAGAGCCTCTCAAAACAATAGCACAGCACCTTTTCTCATACATCATGTACTCCAGACTCTCCTAACATATTTCCCTTATTTGCACTGCATGGGTATGCGATATGCAATATTTTCACTTCAGAGAGCCTGAAGAGGGTAGTTAGCAACAAAGAGCTTCTCTCTTCTTTTCAATGTGAATTTCTGGCCCCAGGGAATTTCAGTCATTTTGCCTCTCTGGAGTTTTCCTTCACCTTTGCCCATTTGGATAATAACCCAAAGCCTCCATATTATTCAGATATTAGCTCTCGTCAGTTGAACTTTTTCACACCCAAATATGCACACAAGTATTTACACTCTGAACTGCACTCAATGCAGCTGATACTGAAAAACCACCATAGGAAAAACATACAAGGCATCAGTGGACAGAAAGTAAAAACAGGGAATGGGTCTGACTTTGGGTCTTGGGCCAGGCCTAGCCAAGAAGATAGATACGTGGATGCAAAATCAGACAAGTTTAACAGATGACAGTCATTATGCTCTATCACTTCATCAGTATTAGGGGGATGGCACTGTGACACCAGGACATTCAATCAATATCAGAAAGAAAAAAACTAGTCTTGGAAATCTTCCCTCCAAGGGCAACAGTTACCCACTGAAAATGGTTGTCTCTATTTTTGTCCAAGCATTTCATGAATTATTCAAAATAACTCTTCTAGAATGGAAGTCCAGCACAGGGCGCATGCGAGCAGACTAAAATGACTCATCAGATTTTTGAAAATATTTTGAAGGATAGGGTTGGAGAAAGGGAAAAAGAGAGACAGAAAGGGAGAGAGAATGAGAACACTTAGCCTGAGCAGCTGATAGGCCTAAAAAAATGCATACATTCCCTTAGGCCCTAAGTTAGTGAAGACTAATTTAGTAAGGTGGGACCAAAACCATACTGCAGACTGAACCATGTAGCTGGTGAATCTGTATGAATTACATAACAGCAGGAAAGTCAACAGTCAAACCCTTTTGCATTTTGGGAGTTTCAAATAGCGCTGAAAAACAAGTACTGAATAGTTTCCTTCTGGATCAGTCTAATTATATGAATTGCCTTTTGAATTTTATATTAGAGAAAAAAACAAATGAGTGTAATTGGTGAAAATGAGAAAATGATTTTGGATATTTAAATGTCCAAAAATATATAATTAAGTGAAATATATTTTCCTTCCAGTTTTTTGACTCAAACTTTGGCTAAATGTTTGGCATCAATGCAAAGTTAATACTGTACAGATTGCTTGATCCTTAGCTCTGGGGTGGCTGATGATTTGACTTGTCCAATTGCACATTAAGTGACACTGCCACTCAGATTAACTAAAGCAATTTATTAATCATGATGAAGCATGGAAGCCAAATAACTGAAGACCATACTCAAATGAAAGCCCCATTCTTAAAAAATGAACACAAGGATGTCAGCTTTTGACCATCACTTCTTTCTAACTATATATAACACCACTTGATTTATTAAACAAGTATTGTCTGGTGACATGAAACAAAATCAATAAATATATGTAAATACATGCACACCTCCACAAACCAGAAGCTACATGAACTTGTCAAATTTGACAAGCATTAAAAAAATAGCTCTGAAGTTGAAACTTCAACTGCAGCAGCTGCAGCCTCTCCTCCCTTACCCCATTTCTATTTTGATATGGTGTTTTTCAAAGTATATAAAGTGTTTCCTTTTTTTGTTTTTAATGAGGCAGCATGTGGCTTCTGATGGAGGATAGCTTTTTTTTTATACCACATCTTTAACACTGAGATAGCAGCAATGAAAGAGTTCTTCTGCATTAATTAGGTTGCCACCTTTCAAAAAAAAAAAAAAAAAGTCTGTTGTTCATGAAACAGTGAGAATTACTATAAATGAACAAAATATGAGTCTGTGTCCACACAGACTAATATCAAAAAAAGCCAAGATACCTTCTTTGCCACCTATAACAAACTGAAAAGCAAAAGACCAAAGAAATAACCAACAGCAATCAAAAAACAAACCAAAC
Organism: Dromaius novaehollandiae; assembly: GCF_036370855.1. NCBI lineage: Eukaryota > Metazoa > Chordata > Aves > Casuariiformes > Dromaiidae > Dromaius > Dromaius novaehollandiae. The sequence goes on from NC_088099.1 coordinate 59,377,720, forward strand.
CACAGGTCCCCCAAAAACTCAAAAAAAAAACCCTTCAAAAGAAGAAGACCAAACAGCACAACTGTCATTACGTTTGCTGGATAAATTCGCAGTGACTGTCTGTATTGGAGAAAATTCTTTGGATTTATTAATAAATATTCCTTGGTGAATGAAAACAAATACATTAGATATTAACCCACAGGTCAGAAAGCATAATAAAATATACATCATTACAACACCTTTATCAGAAGACCGCCAAAATCTTTTAGAACTTTTAAATAACCAAGAGGAAAGGTAAAAATGTTGTGTGGGAAAACTGAGGTAAAGGGCCTGTCAGGAGCTGCATGTCTCACATACGCAACCCAAATCTCTCATTTCTGGCATTAAACAGTAAACCTAGATTTGTACATCCCTGCACAACCCAGACATGTTATTTCTCCAGTCTGATGATTAAAACTGAGCACAGCACAGCAGTGACAGCCACCTGCTATTTTTGGATCTTCTCTGAAATTTCCCTTACGTGTCCTTCCTTGGCTGAGAAACAAAGGTTCAGAGAGAGTAGTTTTACTTGACGGTCAGACTCACTCTACAGTCACTACAGTGAAAATCTTTTGTCTGCCAAGCTGATTAGGCCCTTTTGGATCCTAACCTAATAATAGGACTGATTATGCTACCTTGCTTTTCTTGGAAAGCTACATGTAAACAAATTACTGTTATATACATGTGCATTTATATATGAAAAGATGACATAACTCACGTAAGGGAAATGAGAGCATTGGAATAGAAGCAGTCTCTGACAGAAGCGAAACACGTGCTACTCATCAGGGACAGCGTAAGCCACTAGCCAGGGATGTCAACGAGAGGCTTTTTTCTTGACTTGATGGCACTTTGCACCGAGACTGAAAGAACTGTAATGTCTCTAAACACTGTAATTATGCTTAGACATATACAAGTGTGCAAGTGTAAACTAACAATTAGTTAGAACTAATACTTATCTTTGGCACCCAGCACCAATGCCGTAACACAAATAGGGGCCAAGCACTTTCCCGAAATAAAGCAGAAAAAAAAAAGCTATCCCAGCCACAAATCCCATGTTCCGCAAAGCTGAAGAAATGGGACATGAACTATTCCTCAAAATTCAACAATTTGGGTTATCTTTTATGAGGTGGGGGAGAGACAGAGACTGTCTGAATTTCAAATCCCACAACAGCTTATGCACAGTAACCTATCCAGAACTTCTTTTTTTTTTTTTTTAATTAAAAGGGCTCCAGGTTAACAGCTTTTGCGTTTTATCGTGTGGGAAGACAAATGCTCTAAAGAACTAAAGTTAATAGGCAGACACTGTATTTGAACTGACTTCACTTTCCAGACTGATTACCAATTCTCAAGATTCATCTCAAGGTACAAAAAGCACGGAACACAACAGCAAGGCTTATACTAGGGTGTTTTCAAGGATTTGGGCTGACAAATTTTAGTTATCCTAAATGCTATCTCTATATGATCTCTCGCCAGCAGCCAAGAATCCAACAGCACTCTCACTATGAAAGTGCAAAGAAAATAGCAAAAGGGATGTTGAACTGCAAGGCATAAAACTCTCTGCAAGACAATTCTAATCATTAGGCATATTAAAATATACATGGTCAGGACAGCTTAGCTCTCTTTCGTACTCAGACAGGATTTACATGGGAGAATTCTTGTTCCTTAGCTAGCATCTGACAGTTTCAGATGTAAGTAATTTCTCTGAAAATAATTTGGTTTGTGAGAGTAGAGCTGCAACTCAGATATTGATCACTGGACTGAATTAATTGAGACTAAGCCCCAAATGTGTACCATGTTCACGAAAATGGTACTTTGGGGGGGGAAAATCTGTCCACACATACAAAAAGACTACAAAGGGATTCAAAGAGTTTAATTACCTAAAGACAGCAAATTGAATGGAGAAGTATCCTTCTATGGACAGATAAAACCTCCAATATTTGTGCTATTGATACAATTCATTAGCTCATTCTTCCTTTTTGTACCGTGGCATTAATGAAAATAGCAAGAGATTAGTCCCAAGACTGGTCCTTCAGGAAAGGCATTGATTACTTCCCACTGCTTGTTAGTTTTCCTTTCTGAACAGCCTCTTGCCTTAAATTTCTGTATTAACTTCTAACTTGTATAGGTATATGGCTATATAACACTCAATTTTTCCCTTGTTATTGTTCTGTCTGACAGCCTTCTGAAACCTCTCAGCCTCAGCATAAAAGCTGTATGTTAGAAGTAACAGCAGAAACTTTCTGTAGTGGGAGATTTATTCTAGTGTTCAGAGTGGGAGATTAGTGATTGTTTAGAATATTCAGTCATTTCAGGATCATTTCATACAGGTCTGAAGGGGAATGACTATACATATCATTGGTCCTATTCAGTGAGTCAGTTTTTATGTTCAACATTTTAAACAAAGTACCCAGCCCCTTTTCCTCCTCCTTTAGTTTTGCAGCCTTCTTTGCAGTCATATTTCTTCTTCTTCCATGAAGGAACAGCTACTTTAAATCTATGGTTGTCTCCTTTGCCTTATCTAGGCAGATCACTTTCAACAGATGCTAATGTCTGAGGGATCAATGATGTAAAGGATGTCAATGTCAAGGGGCACATTGCTATTTATTTAGCCAGAGTATTTTGTACTGACCTGAACTTTGATGAGCCCAAGAATTATAAAGACTGAACAGATTTTTTCAGATGCCTAATCTTTGTGTAAACCAGTGTGAACAAGTTTTCCAAATTCAAACAAAAATTAAGTTAAATTGCTCTATATTTCAACAAGTGATACTGCAAAGATAACAACAAAAATTAAAAAAGAAAACACAAAAAGTAAGCCTAGCTTTACAATCTTCTTCCGCCAAAGATCACCAAACCATTTGGGAGCTCTGAACACAAATAACTGACACGCTGACATTTGGGTAGACATAAAGGAAAGCTCAGGAAAATTAAACCACTGCCCAGCAGAGCAGTTCTGACTTCATTACTAGTGAGTGTTCCACTGAGTATGAATACATTTCCAAGTGAAATTCTGGATATTTGCTGTATTTCCACATAACTGAGGTAGATTCTTGAATAATCAAAGTCCACACATCATATTCACATAGCTGCTGTATTTCTGATCAGCAGAGGGGTTTGACTACTCTTAATCTAATTTAATTTAAATGTGAAGTTGGTGGATAAGCATTAAGTCTTTAGCTCTGAAAGTGCTTGATTAGTTGGTGTGCTGGAAATCATCTGGGTTTATCTTCTGGATGTACTTTAAGGCCTGCTTTTTCAATAGGTAGAGTTTGCAGATTTAGTAGCAGGGAACATGTCTTGCAATTGAGCTGTGTGTCCTTCTCCCTACCTTTCCCCTCCACCTGCCATGTAAATAACTACTCAGGGGACTGTTCAACTAAATACCTGAATAATCAGTTTACTGTACTGAAAATACTTGCATTTCACAGGCTTCAAGCCTTGAACAGGTGACAAACATTAAATTGAACAAATTAAATAATGCGCAGCCAACTAACTGCAATGGCTCTTCAAGCAACATAGAGCTTAGGAATAAGATGCTTTGCTTCAGCATTCCCTAGGTCTCTCCCAGTAGGATATTCTTTTCCTTTAGATAGCAAAAGTGTTTTCTGAAGCCTACCAGTGCCATGTCTAGCTCTCCTTACAGATAGCTGTGGTCCTTGGCAAGTTATCATCCTACAATATATACAGACACTATAAAAAGACACAATGCAGTCATCTTCTTGATCTAACAGGAGCTGTTCAGATCCCATTCCACTAACCACTCTGCTAACTGACTAGTCATAGTTGACTGAATAGATTATATTTTATAGGATATGCCTGTCTCCAGATAACATGGGCCACAATCTGATCTCCCTTAATGCTCTGGTGTATCTCTGAAGTGAATTACCCTGAACAAGGCAGCAACCCTGCCCTCCACCAACATGACTGAGAACAGACTTTGGCCCTGCGCATCTGTCATTAACAAAGGGTAATGGACCAGGCAGGGTACATTCGCAAACTAAAGCCATTGGTACAAGGAGGCGTAACTTGTTTGCAGGAACTGAATACAGCAAAAAAGCAGAGTTGCATACTATCCTAAGATAGGAAAGTAAGTGTCAACAACAGTTGGGTGCACACTTGAGGACAAAGTGGCCTTAAGGACTGCCAGGGACACTCAAGGCTGTGTCTTGAGGAGGCAAGACAAGTCCTTCCCTTAACTGCTGTCAAGACAAAGCATCAGACTCGGGAGCATCCTACTCTGCTTTGAACTTCCCATCAGTTGTGCAGGTTAACATAATTGCTGTATGAACCTGACTAACCATTCATTGATACCAATACTTGAGATCGTAAGGCACAATATAATTTTTCCATAATACCCTATTCTATCTAACACAGTAGCATCTGGGCACTTCTCCTTTTTCATTTCCCTTCACTCTATCCATCCTCTATTTTAAACCAGAGCTGTTAAAAAGAAAAAAAAGAAAAAGATATTAAGGCTTGCTTCTACATTTTTATCAGAGATCTAAAAAAAAAGCTTACAATTTCAAAAATCTCTGAGAGGAGATGTCAGAAGCTCAGCAGGGCTACATTTGCATATTTTCAAGGGGCAATTTTTTGGGTGGGGTTTGGAGGAAATTGTACAGTTCTCTCACCTATGTTAGTTATTTGATTGCATCTTGCTCAACTCTGAAGCAGATCCACACATGTGCAGATCACACATCTTGCTGTGCTTCCAAAACAGAGTGGATATCATCAACCTTTAGTGTACAAACTGGCTGTGTACCTGTTACAACAAAGCTCAGCCTAGGATCTCCACCTGAGAACCTCTGTGCCTTCGCTGATGGGTTTTGCAGTCTAAGCAGACCTAAACACTGCCACTGCTCCTGGGAGACCAACAGGCTGGTTCACAGCTAAGGAGGCTACGTGCACACTGAGCAAGCACAGTACAGCCCTACCAACTAATCAATGCGAGACCTTACTTTACCACTCAAACGCCTCCCGCTGCAAAGCAGTTTTAAGCAATAATGAACATCAGTGACTGCCCTTTAAACCATTCTATTAAAGGTCTGTCAGGCATTTCTGAAGGTCTGAGAAGACTAGCAAAGAAAATACTTTCTTAGTGTTTTCCAGGGCTGGATTTTCTGTGAGAAGGTGATTAATACACTAATTACATCATAAAATGGGGAGATTAACCTGACCTTTTCAGTGATCCTGTCCATCTTTCTAAGGGGAATGATTTTCTACAGTATACTCTCCAGTGTTGCGTGCAGTTTAATTAAAAGATTTTTCAAGCCACAGTGGTTTTGCTTCTTTCCAGTGGAAAACTGTCACAGCACAACAGATCCCACTGGGAGTTTCTCCTGATATTCACTAAACATTCCTTTATTTATCTATATCCCCCTTGCACGTAGGCATTATATACTTGTAAACCCCTACTTCATGCAATGCCCAGCACCACATCTCTCCTAATCTTTCTTTAAACGCACGTTTCAAAATCCCTAGCATCCGGAGACAGAAAACAGAAAAGCAAAAGCAATAGATGAGCAATGCATGTGGTATATATATGTGATACATGTGATACACAAAGCAGCTTTTCTCTGCAGAGAGAAGGCACTAGAGCTTTTCATTTCTGTGCCTGAACTTGTTGTGCTTCTAGTTACATAACGGGACTGCAGTTCTGTACCTGAGTCCTGCCACAAAATCCATTTGTGATGAGAGGTTTTGCTCTTAAAGCTGTAGCTCATGTTCTAAATGTCAACAGATCCCAGAACATTCTGACTCTTAACAGCTTCCCCTTAAACAAACAACAACTCCCCCACACTTTTCACCGTATCTCTGGGTAATTATGAGTTGTCCACCCATGGCATCTGGAGACAATACCCTAGTTTTACTATTCACCACAAATCAGTCATCTCTCCTCCAGTTTTCAGTCTTACAATCCACAGCCAAGGCATTCAAAACAAAGCATCTTGCGATGAAGGCCCTGAGGCAGCATTCATTGAACCACTGATGGGGAGATGAAAATCTCCCATGACCTGGCCAAACCACCAGTGCACAGCTCCCCAGGCAGATTCAGACACTAAATGGTTCCCACCTTCTCCGGTGTTAGGCACCTACCTACGCAGGCCTTGCTTGTGGCCTCTCTCCATCCTGTCCTGCAAGTATCTAATGAATTAATACTTCTAGGGTGCATTGCAAAAACTGATGATTAACCACTCATGAGGCAGTCCATACAACACCAAGAATCAAAATGATACTGACATGTAAGGCAGCCACAACCAAACAGCTACTTAAGGCCAACTCCTACCCTCCTCCACAGTTCTAAAGGCAGCCATGCATAAACATTTGTTCTTTTTCTATATTAGAATTATTAAAACACATAATTTCTCCACCTTGAGTTTTCCAGAACAGAAGTTAGCATAAAAACATATCAGTCGTCATCTATTCTGCATCCTCATTTTAGCCATCATCAAAGCTTTTGCTTCCTTTGGAAATTCAAAAAATAAGCTCTCTAGAATTACAGACTGCATCAAGTAAAAATAAAAATATCAAAACAGAGGAAGTAAGTGATTCGCCTGTTTTTTCAGCTGAATGAAACACATCGGAGATTCACAGTGGAAATGTTTTTTGCAGCAGATTTAAAGCAAAAGTTGTTCTTCTTATCAAATTATATTATCACTAAATGAAAGATGATACTGTTATTTTAAACCTTTTCTTCACATAAACTTTAAGAATTATTCTCTTACACTGCTAAATATTTTCCAAGAAGTCAGTACTTTTACTTCCTAGATACTTTCTTTCCAACTTCTTTGTGCATGCAATGCAAATGAAATTCAAAACTAGAGCTTTCAATCAGATAGTATTTTGAATGTGAGAGTCAACTCCTAAAACGGGTATCTGAACACAGTCTAGTGGAATGTAAAATACATTGGTTTTAATGCATTCATTGAAGAAAAACAGTGTGATCATTCAGACGAATATAAAACAAGTAAACAATTTGGCAAGATTGTTGTAATGTAAGAGGAAGAGAAGTACCACATACTTACCTAAGAATATCCCATAAAGGGAAAACTGTGTTCTGCATGTTTTGCAACAGACCACATAACATTTGTCCTTCTGACAGCAGGAATATTTTTCTTCATTCCTAGCAAGCTCAGCCAAAATTCTGAGAATACTAAGCTTCAGAAAGAGCTATAGCACCAGATATTTTAATTAACAAATTATTTTTCCAAATAATTTGGCTGAGAGTGAACAGAGCTCATTTTAAAAAAAGCTAAGATTATCATATGCAAGAAATATAGTCCCTCATTCAAGAAGAATTAGTAGGTCACTGTAAATAACATCTGCACACTTACTGTACATCATTTTGGTGACAGAAGGTACTGCCATGCAGTCTGATCAACACTACCAATGAAGCACAGCCAATTATTTTGATATGTTTGTATGACAGATTGCTGTTATTAGTCAATGTTAGGATGCTTGATGAAGTTGCATAGGGTTGTATTTCCCCAAACTCGTTGTTTTATACTCTCAAAATAGCATCTCTGCAAAAATTAAATCGAGGGGAGATGTAGAGAGGAGGGTTGTTTTCTTTCGCTTACATCATGTAACATTCAGCTTCAAGTCACATTTTTCCTTAACTTCTAGCAATCCGTAACTCTTGGAATCTAAATAGATTAGCTTGTGCCGTACCTTCAGCATCTTCCATCAGAATCAATTCCTGCAATAAGAACTCAACCAACGTCTATATTTTGTATGATGCAACACAGAACCGAGCTTTCTCTTCCTGTTGAGATGGAATAACCAAAAAGCAAGAGCTCCTTTTACTTCAGTAAAACATGCCATTTTCTCCAAATCTTTTGAAGTGACAAAGCACAGTGACTTTACCTAAAAACCAATATGAAGGGCCCCTGGTAATTTGGTCACATTCTGTCATTGATATTACACCAATATAAAAGCATGGCTTTCTAGTCTGGGGTATGGGATAATTCTACACTCCTTGAAAGACCCTTTTTAGATTTGAGCGCCTAACAACTATACCGTACAAGATCCAACTATTTCTTGCTGAAAACATGCAAGAAGAGAGACAAAGTATATATATATTTATATGTAAACAATATATTTATATATATAAAGAATGGCTTTATATATATATATAAAGAATTTGGGAGGCAACAAGCAGACAAAAATAGAAATATACCTTAGAAAACATTAGTGTGCTGAAGTCCTAGGTCTGGCAAAGAGGAGGACACACCTGGGAGTGAAGGCAGTAGGTCCCAAATACTAAAGCTCGATCTGCTATTGAGACTTGTGTCACTGCAAGTTCGTCTTCCATTCCACTTTTCATGGTACCTCATATGATTGGAGTAAATCATGAATTACTGCTCTCATAGACTTTTTTTTTAATAGCATATTCATCTCAATGGGATTCCTGCAAGCACTGTCAATCACTCTGCTGCAAACAGCCCATTTCTCAGAACAAGGATATGCTATACTTCTGCCAGCTTCTCTTACCCAATTTTCTTTTCTTTAAAAGAAATGTACCTAACAGCTACTTAGTACTGCACTCCCCTATCACCCTGCAAATCTCCAGCGACTCAAACACAAGTTAATGATCTGAGAGGATATTCCTTCTGCACCACCCATCTCTCTTCTTTTTTCCTCTTTCATTCGAAAATTGAATTACTTGATTTCCCATGTTTCAAATCACCTACAGCCATCAACAACCACTTCTCTAAATTTCTAGCTCAGAGGCAGAAATAAAGGCAAGGTAAAATGTAAATTGCAAGGAAAATAGCAACCCATGTAAATCTTCCCCATGCTCCCTTTGGTGATCCTTCCATAGTCACTAGTGACCTATCCCTGTTTTCCCTAACTTCGTTTCTCTGCACAAACCTTTTGGTCAAAAAGTTCTTTCTGAGAGGATCCAAGGCCACCGTTTCAGTAACAGCCCTCCAGCCACACCATGACAAAAGCCTGCCCCTTTGCAGGGCAACCGCACCCTGAAACCAAACAAAGCACCACCACAATGCAAGGCAAACCCTGTCCCGACTCGCAGCTGAACACAGCCCTTCGACCCACCCTTCCCAGTTCCTGCTTTGGCCCTTTGCCTGACAAGCAGCTGGGGTAGCTCTGGGTCCCATCACCAGCTTGGTCTATCACCAACAGCAGGAGATCCGCTCATCTTCCCAGTCTGCTCTGAAGTGAGCCCACCTTTTTTCACATTTGGAAGACGGCTCCACCCTCAGGCCTGGCATTATCCGGAGAAATGACTGCGTGGAGTAGACTGAGCTAGACTGATTAGCACTGTGTTGAATTTGTACATCACAGGAGAGGAAAAAAAGAACACTGATATGCAGAAACATAAACTGAGGATCCCTTTTACTCAATTTTTCTTCGTGACTGGGAAGGGAGATGAAAGCACCAGCTCTTTCTCAGGAAGCACTGAATGATCTAAGCCCACATCCTACAGGAACAACACAGGAACAGCAGCAACCCTTGGTCACACTTGGAAAACCTCTGACAAGGCACCTGCAGTGGCAGAGAGAACAGAGCATGCATTTGCCTAAGGAGGGAGCACAGGCCCACTGGAATTGCTCTTTTCAAAGCAGGCTGCAAGGAGAGGCAGGGGCAGGGAGGACAAGCACCTAAGCATACAGGGCTCACAGGTACCATGACAACGCCAGTGACAAATAACTGTGGCATTGCACACTTCATTTGAAGACCAAATGCAGGGAAGTACAATGAAATCTATAAACCAAAAGCGGCAAAGGAAACAAAGTATTCAGAAACAAGTAGGCAAGCATCAACAAGTTAATAAATTTGCCTAACCACTTTAGACGCAGGTTCCAGTGCCTTGCAACACCTCCCTACTTAAACTGGACTTGCCAGTGATAATGTGTATTATTCCATTTCCTGTAACTCTGCCTTGCCCCTAAACTGACATCATCTCTTATTCTGTTATTGATTTATCTTGGGCCACCCTTCCTCTGTATAGCGAGGCAAAATAGCATTAGCAGGATTAAATCAAGTATATCTACTTTTAAGTGAACTGTTAGTGAAACTCTAGGGAAGAAAAGGGGGAAGAATAAACACTGTCTGTTTAATTGTACCACTACAGTAGCTTTTCTTGCTCAGTGGTACATTTACAGAGATGGCTTTTTCAGCTGAAAAATTAATCACAGCAGACATTTATTATTTCCTATACTACAGAATGATAAGAACTACTAGTGGAATAATTGTTATGCTATAATTACACATAGTAACCCATTGCCAAGGGCACAGCAATGCTTTGGAAGTACTTTGGATTCTAACCACTCTGCAAGTGTCTCAGCGAGCTGTAAGGGCTTTACTGTGTCATTGATTCCCGACCCACAACCTATAAGCCCATCACAAGCGAAACTCAAGTGCACAAGCAGTGCTGTATCTGTGCTAACTCTGCACAGAACTGTCTCAGGCACCTTTACATCATGCTCCCAGGCTCAGGGGTGCTGCAGGTCGTGCTGCTGACATGCTCAGATCAATCAGGACAACGGCATCCCAGGGACACCTAATTAGCTTGGCCTCAAAGCCAGAAATGTCTTTGCTGACAGGGGAGGCTGGGAAGAAGAAGAAATGGGAGAACATGGGGGAAAAGACAAGCAAGCCTACTAGTGACTTCCAGGGAAGCCCACTTTCAAAAAGATTTGAAACTGTTTTAGGAGATGAATCAGGTTAAATTCAGAAAGGGGCTATACTTTCAGGCAGGCAGGGAAGAGTACATAGATTGCAATCTGTAGCAATTACCTACTAATATTTAAAAGGACAATACAAGTGATATTCAGCTGAAATACATACATTTCCTTACACATGCAGATGAGTTCCTCATCCCAGCTGTGGGTACCACAGCCTACGCAGGTTTTGTGAATTCACTCAGGAGAGCCAAGCCCGAGACTCCCGAATACAGTCAGAAACCGGAGGCATCAGATACACGGTTGGTTCTGGAACCAGCACAGCAAGGAAACCTTATATTTGGGCAGAAATTACAAACCGCAGGAAATTCAAAAAGTCAAGATTTACTTCACTGTCCATCTTATCCTCCCTACAAGTCTATACCCAACATGTTGTCTCTTGTCTTAGTTGAGGAAAATGCTCCTCTTTTTGCATCATATTTCTACAGTACCTGGCAAAAGGGTGTTCGCAATTTCAACTCTCTGGTAACATAAATAACAAATAGCAATTAGATGTCAGTCACAGCTACAGGCTTTCTACCCACTCCATAACCACAAACTGGGTATTCAGTGTGGAAGCTGCTTGGTATAGAAAGATGCAAGAGGCAACAGATAACAACCTGCATCTGTCTACAGCACAGATGCATCTCTCTACACGTAAGGACATCTCTAGGAGTGACTTTTCCACTTAATTCAGTATAATCCTTTCAGGAGACGTATACAAACTAATCAGACCAATGCATCTGTAGACTGCACTCCCTGTATGACGGATCGTCTGGAGAGGTATTATCTTACTTAAAATCTGCATGAAACATGGTGCCTGGTTTGTATGGAGGTCAAACAGGAGATTTGCAAGGAAATTCGATCTAAAAATTTTGTTTGCACCTTTCTGTAGTTCAAAAGTACAAAAGGCTGAAGTTCCAAAAACAGGCACACATACATACTTGGGTATGCCTGACTGAGGGGAGAAATATTCAGTATACATTGTACGAAAATGTGGCTAGCCTAAACACCCAGCCAATTTACATATACGACAGCTGCATGGAAATATTCAGGAGAGAATGTTTGCCCCGCAAACTAAGTAAATGAAAGACAATTGTGTCCAAGCTATGAAAACTGAGAAAGACCTTTCAAAGTTAAGATCTGACTAACATCCAGCTCAGACCAATTAGGTCTACTGGACTCAGTAAACAGAGCCAACTTTTTTTTTTTTTTTTTTTAAGATTTTCTTAACTTAGAAATGAAAAGCAAAGAGAGCAGTAGGGCTTGGATTTCAGTATTCTAAATCCATGAGTCTTTTTTTCACTGTGGCGGTGACTTATCTGGATTAGTAAATTTAGCTAAGGGAAAACTGGACTTAAACTCTGCAGGTAGGAAGATTCTATCTTCTGAGAAAAATCCACATAGAGTTACTCCTTACGATGCACATACTAGCATTTCCAAAAATTTAGGTCAACTAATTAAAAAAATATATACTTTAACATTGTTAGATTTATATTAAAAAAACAATGCCTGAGATTTTACCTATGAATCATATATATATATATATATATGTGTGTGTGTGTGTGTGTAGAAATTTAGGACGTACGCTTTTACTCTACAGATTTTAGCTTTCAAGTATCATCTCAGTATATTATTTAGAAATAACCAAGAGCTCTATCAGATTTTGTGAAAAAATCCTGGAACACTATTTGTGGCAATAAACAACTTAATTTTCTAATAACAAAAAAGGAGTGTTAGTATCAACACTCAAATTCAGCCCATTTTCATGCTACATTATTTAACAAGGTTTAATTTATCCATTGTCAAATTAACCAATAAAGTCATTAAAATGAATACACACTCTAAAACAGATGCAAATCACATCAGGTCATATTAAGTTGACTATTAAAAACATACAGAAGTAAACCAACCCGATGATTGTAAAATAGTTTTGCTTCTAGAGAGAGAGTATTTATTAGTGTAGATTAAAGAGGTAAAAAAAAAAAAATACCCTGTGTTACTTAATGATTAGAATTGCAACTGGTGAACAAGATGCCTGGATTCTGTCCTTTAGGCTCAAGCTGGCTTTAGCAAGGTCACAGAAGCATCTAAACTGATGATTCAAAAAACAAAAGCAAGAATTATCTTCTGAAAGAAAGGTCCTTTCTCAGTAGGTGGTAATGATCAGCTTAGCCCTTAAACATCATGAAACACACACATACACACACACACACGCACATCTGTTTAAGCATGCATTTATTCAGATTATTAATTTTATATATCTTTTTATTCTGCTAGGAAATGGTGAACGATGCTTCTCATTTACCACACGATTAGTTTTTTATTTGTGTATTTTTTTTAATCAAGCTGCTTTTGGATGGAAATTGGAAACAAACAAAAATGCACACAACCACAATTTCATATTCTTAAACGCACTGAGAGATTGTTATTCCAGTGTAGGACTGGAAGGATCTTTCTGCCTCATCAAATTCAATCCTGTGCTGCCACAGGGAACGTCATATAATCCTGCTCAAAAACTTTCTAGCCTCTGTTTTAAAACCACTCAGGTTTCTTGTTCTTCAACTACAACTTCTCGAAAGGCTCATTCCTCCAATGGATAATAGCATACTTCTAATTTGCAGCCTGAATTTAAGTGAATTTATTTAAGTCAATATTATTCTTATCTTTTCCAACCCTAATGTTTAGCCTCTTTATATATTTGTCTTACTTTAATTCTGTTAGGCTAAACAAGCCAAGCTCTTTTAGCCTTTTCTCCTAAAATAGGCTGTTGAGCCCTTCAGTCATTCTAGTAAGTATTTTTCAAGCTTGCTTGAAAACCCATTTTCTTGGAAATGGGTTACCTAACTTATGTGCAGTGTTCCAGGGGCGCATACCTTCTACAATGGCACTAATGCTTTCCTACTGCTAGCTGTTAATCTGTGCTTGATCACGGGGTCATCTTTGCTCTTTCTGCTGCCATACCAGGGAGCACACACATCCCGACTGTCATAAAGGTTATGTTTTCTCCCGCACATGCGACCTCAAGCCTGAGCTGTGGGATTTGGAAAGAGAGTCTCCTGACCTGGCTTTTATGTCCAAATTAGGATGCTGACAGGAGGGTGTTTCAGGTAGAAGATGACAAGTGCAGGTCTTATCATTCAGTTTATAATTGTCACCTTCTGCTGACGACAGTTGGGCTAAGCAAATTCACTTCCACACGTTCCTTCCCATTAGCCAGCCTGCTTTTACCCAACTTCTACTCTGTCCTCCTTACCAAAAACTTAGGACAACTATTGTTTTGGCATGGAGTGTAGTTAGATGATGATCTTTAATAACCACGCTGTCCTCGTGGCTCGGTTTCCCCACTTTATCTTCCCAAATCCTCTAGGTAACTGAAGTAGCCATCACTGTATTTAGAGGCTAACTCGCTTTACTTTTTGACCTTTGAAACAGCATTTTTGTTGATTGATTCCTTTTCCCTTGCCCTCCCCTTCTCCTCTTGCATGCTTCACACTTACCCTTCATTTCCCATCTGAGCTCACATGGTTGTATTTGAAGTCTCTCTTGACTGTCTTTTGCCTTTCATTTAGGAACAAGTTCCAGACAGAAGTTCTTTAAGATAAAAGGTGTAGAAATCTCTCCCCTCTTTATTTAGTGCATAAGCTCCTGTACAGATGGCCTTCTGTTCTCAATTTATCAAGGCTTTTTTCTTTTGAACTAAAATTATATAAGATAAAAATAAAGACAAAAGAACACAGACTTCCCAACATTTGGACCCAAATCAGTTGGCTTTGCATTTTCATAGTCTCATCATAAACATGCAATGTTATTTCACAATAATCTTTACTTTTGTTCCTGCCTTTCCTGATCAATGCATGCATTGTAATATTTCCACTCCACCCTTGCCTGCTACTTCACCATGTTTTGGTTAAACCTATAAAATCTATTTGCATGCCAAAGACAATCGTTTCAGTTCTTCTGCTGTGCCGCCAGGGTTCTTGTATATTAGTGAACAAATCATTTCAGACACTTCTTTCTGACCCTATCCAATTTTCTAGCTGCGTTACGTGTAATGTTCAGCTATAGCTCCCACCCTTATTAAATTGTACTTCTTCCCTCTATTTCATGCTCTAACTCCCAGTTGTGTCTTTATCCTTTAATAAATAAAGCAATCCTATATGCTGTGGAGACATAAATAAGCTTATCTAACCACATTTTGCATTTAAAAATGAATTGATTTACTGGACACATGTGGTTGAATTCAGTAGCTAGAGATAATATTGATTGTTTCTCATCACCAAGTCCTTCCATGCTTTATGAATAGTAGTTCTCATCATCTCATACCTCATTTTTATTCGTACATTCAAAGAGAAAATAAACCTTTCTACTTTTTTCAAACCTAAGCACTGAACTGAACTCAAATGACTACAATAAAATAATAATAAAAAAATCTCTGACTCTATCATAGAGACCCCTATCAAAAGCTTCTTTAGCTTCAGAAAACTCTAGCTCCAAGCACTCGGCTAGTAATGTGGCCAACTGTGTTGGCTTCTTTTAAACTTTTGGTAGTTCATACTTGAAAAACTTCCTTTATTTAGTTTACACAATTTCAACTGAGGAATTAACAAAGTGTCACAATTCTCATTTTAATTACATTTACTTTTCAAAAGATAAATATAAATTGCACGAAATACAAATCTTGTGTTTGTATCTCTCAGATAAGTTTTTTTTTTTTTTTTTTTAGTTTGTGCTAATGATACAAAAGGTAGGTGCTCAACACTAACTAACTGCTGAAAGGTAGGCAGAATACACTAGATATTTCTAAACTGGATACTCACAGAAGTGGCTGATGAGCAGACTTCAAGAACTACGTTATCTGGCAACACAGAGACTGGAAGGGACCTCCTGTGTCCTCACACTTGTTGCCTGAAATCCTAGGTAAATACATCCTACACACCTTTTCAACTGAATCATCAACAACCAAAGATCTGTTCCCTGCACTCAGGCACATAATTTGGGATTGCAATTACTGTGATTACACAGCTTAGTCACTAATACCACTTGCAAGACAGGTAGCCACTTAAAAGGTATCTATGCGTATTGTTCCTTGACTGCACAACTGATTACTGCATGCATAGATTTAGCTAATGCATTTTTGAAGGTGTGATTTAAAGGTCTAGATCTCCTGTCATGTTTTAATTAGAGCTGGGTCCAACTGTGATGCTCTTTCTTTGTTCATAACTCAGACAAAACTCTCAGTGAGAAAGGCTTAGGTGTGGTCATTTTAGACTGGTAAATCATTTGGAAGTAGGGAGGAAAAGGAGAGTCTGCTGGGGGGAGAAATAAATGATCGACTGACAGAAAACAGGATAGGAAGCCACTGTCCCTTACATTTCCTTCTATGCAACTCCTTCCAAAGTAAATTTAACTAAATAAGAGACAGTGTTGGAAGATGCTTTGGGAATAGACTATTCATCTTTAAGAAATCTTTCGGTATTATGAAACCAAATCAGATTTACTCTAACTCTTCAAAGCATCTTGAGTTCTTCACAAAAAATATGTCACATAAGCAATAAATAAAGTTTCCCAAGGATCTTTAAACTTAGTATATTATCTCTTTTCCTAATATAATCATTCATTTTATATTGGTTTCTTTCCTGTTCCACCACTTTACTTCTGTCACAGAGGATTCTAAGCTTTTCAACAGCATGTATAAGTTGTCAATGCCTCTACCTATATTTTTTCACACTTTATACAATCAAATTCTGAAGAACTTGTCAAAAACATCAAGTGCAGTTAGTTCTTTATCACTTCATTTTTCTACCTATGCATCCACTTGCACTTAAGGGCTGCAAAGCACTTAGGGTTAGCATTTACCAAAAAAGTATTACACAGAGCTGTCCTGTATTCTGTACAGGAAAACATAATCACAGGAGCATCACCTGCTTTAATTCTAAGCACTCGGTAGTCTCTGTACCTGCTGGTAAGATGTTCCAATTTAAAAAGCTGAAAGCCTCACTGTTGTCATTTTCTTAAAAAAGCTGAAAAGTTTGCAAATTCACAGGTTACTTCTGTTTAATAACTCCAAGAGATGAATTGTACTGCTGTTATGGCTTTTGGGCCTCTTTGCAGATGGCTGCCTCAGCCAGGACCCAGCCTGAGCACCCTGTTGAAATCAGTAACAAAAATCCCTTTGACTTGAAAAGGGACAGCATTTCCCACTAGGAAGCAGGCTGGCAGATGCCCTCTGCAGACCTGCCGCATGCTATTAGGCATTCCTTGGGCTCTCTTTGAAAGCGTGGCGCCAAGGACTAAAATCAAAGCTTTATTCACAGGCATCAGTCAACTGGCACAAACCAGTTATTTCTGACTGAAAAGTGTTCAAAAAGACTTTCCAGTGAAGCAAGAAGCTTCTTTTACATTTAAGGTACAGCTTTGATTACCTCTTTAAGGCACCACTTGGAACCTCTGAAGGTTTCCAAAGCCATTTGCAGGAACACCTCTCAGAGCTGGTAGCACACTCTTCTACAGAAAGGCAGCAAAAGAGAAAGGAATTGAGCCTGGCCACAGTCAGCTATTTCCATTACTGAGGGCACATCCATTCAGAACACAAGAAACTTCGCAGAAACAGTAAAATTTGAGGGGAAGGCTGTCTCCCACGGCTGGACTGTTTCTGATTTCTGCCTCTTCTCAGAGTGTAGGAAGGGACCTGTGGCAGCTGCTCACCACCTACAAGGCCAGGGCTGCAGGCTGCAAGCGTGGCAGTACACTGAAGGCAACACAAAATGACTATAGCATGTAGAGCCTAACGAGGTTACCAAAGGAAGGATATTTGTAGAGTATCTTCCAAAAAAGCAATAAATTACAAAAACTCCACTTTGCAGCTCCCCTCTCCAAGATCAAGCTGGACATATTTTATCTGCGGAGCATATGCAAGCAGTTTACGCTGGTGGAGCATATGCGAGCTGGTTCCACTGCTGACAAAAAAGTCCCTCTCAAAGCCCTGCCCCTCAGACCAAATTACACTCGCTCCAGGCCCAAGTGGAGTAGAGCTCAGTTTTGTAACAGTAGAGGAACTTCTAACATAGATAAATACTTCAAGGAGTTTCAAATCCTCTTACCCTCACTCCCATTTAAAAAAAATGGGACAAAAAAGGGGGGGTTGAACTTGGAGATTCCCAGTTTCCTTCCAGCACACACAACAGTTCCAGCCTCGGATCAGCTCCGGATACTACTCTTTAAAACCACAACTCTTTTAAAAAATATCAATACTTCTTTTTGAGGCAATTAGATTGGTAACATTTGAGGCACATCGTCTTATCAGGGAAAAGATTTTTCTGAATCTCTGAATCTGAAGACCTTCCCACACATCTAGTTGTGTAAGCAACTGCCAATGCCAGATTGGAAACGTATCTCTGCAGCTACGTTGAGTCTTGAGAAGTACATTTATTTGTTCTGAAAACCTGTGATAAAAATAGAAAACAGCACACACTGATGCCTGAGGAGAAGTCTCCACTATTGTCCCTGTTACAATTGAGTCCCACCTCCTTTCTATCTGGAAATATAATAATAAAGTCTCAAGAGATACATCTACAGTTGATTTAAGACAGAGATTGGATATGGTCCCATCTGTGAGCACTAATATCCCTTAAAGGCTGAGCTTTAACCTCTCAGAAGTATTTTTGAGGCAGACTCAAATAAATACCAGTGGATGCAATAAAAGGGATACTACCACAAAGACCATTAGAAGGCATTATTCATCCCCTCTGCTAAAAGCAAACCACTTAGTACAAATCCAGTACTAGAACTACAGCAGTCACAACTGTGACTGTTAAGATTAAAGAATCCAGTATGATTATTAGTTTGTTGCAAACCTTCGAATGCCACTATAGGCAGTTCTCCAATTATGACTTCCTCCTACAAATATTTTAATAGTTCTTAAAATTACTATCATATAGTGGCTTCTTTCATTTTTCAATATATTTTGTAGTGCCAGATGCTGAACAAAAGGAGTAGATGGCTTTATATAGCAGTACCTGCATAATGGTAAGTCAAGCTTTTAAATGCCAGAATCAATGGAGCCTCGGGTCCACAATAAGCAATCATATCCCATGTTTAATCTCTGTTCTGTTCTCTAAAGATATACTTCTACTGCTGAGCTTAAGCAGAGGAAGGTCTTTTCAGTTCCAAGAAGAGGACAACTTCTGCAGGCTACCGTGTCATCACTTAAACAAAATTTTGGACTATTAACCAGCAGTTTATACTAAATTGCTGATTTTTTTATGGAAGGACTATTATCAATTAAATCTTATAAGGATAAGTTGTTTCAATTGGATTAACAGTTGCTTAGGCATATTATACAATACAACAGCAGTTCCTGCAGAATTTGGACAAAATAACCTTAAAACCTGTGAATTTATTGCAAGTACGTGCCAACTTCAGTTGCTGTTACTTATGCTTTAAGCTTCTTGCAAGATTTGGCTTAAAATATTTTATATTCTTTAGCTGATGGAACTCCCATCAAAGCTTGGTAAAGGAAGGAATAAGTATAGGTCCTTCTACTTTAACTTTTATTCAAACAAAAACATTTGAAAACGGTACAAAACAAATCCTGCACTCACTCCCAATAAACCAAAAATCTTAGTTTTAGATTAGAAAACTACAGTTTCCATGCATGTGTGTTTATCTTATCACATTCACTTCTTCGCGGCTGCAAAAAATGACAGCAGAACTAATTTATTTCTGATGTGACAGGGAAATTTTTCTATTTCTATCCAATTCTCTTCCCTATCTTCTGCTGATATTACTTTTATTTTTCTCTTAAAATGTGTATCTTTTCCTAACTTTTCAAAGAGTCTCTGCTTTTTTCTCAATTTGTATTCATTGCTGCTGTTCCTATCTATTTCATTTTTCCTCTCTTTATACATTTCATCATATAGAGGACTGTTTCCAATTCTAATTATACCTCCAAATATATATATATATATATATATATATATATATATTTTAATAATCAAAGACCCATGACCCTTCAAATGAAGGACTCTAACAACACACCAGAACACAGACTAACTCACCCTTGTCCTGAGACTCATCCAACTTCAGCTGAGCTGCATAGTCCTGCATAGTCAACTTATCAAGCCTTGAACCCGTCCCTCTTTGCCAGGTTCTACTGATTACATTCAAGGACTATAGAGCAATTCAAATGGAAAAGCAGAGCTTCAACCACTTAGTGCTGACAGTGAAAACGTCAAGAACTGGAAAGAACATTAGTGAGTCAGGAAATACAAGACAGATAAATAAAAGGAGGGAGAAGGGACCAAAAAGAGAAGTACGAGAAATATTCCAGTTTGCAGAACTTTCCCTACATGGGCGTATTTAGAGCTGTCAGAACTTCAGTTCTTTCCATTATTCACCCCTTCTCTCCCCAGTGATATTTTTCCACCACTAACTGTTTGCTTTCAAAAATTACAACTCAAGTAAAATTTCCACCTGATATATGCGAATGCAACTTTTATCATCTTGCACTATTCCTGAGTCCAGCTATAAAAAAACCAAACCATATATTTTTCATGTTTTTGATCAAACCAAAAATCATTATGAAAAAACTAGGCGTGCTCCAGAAATTGCACTTCAGATCTCCATCAGTCAATCAAATCTCTATTCAAAGACTCCATCTCTGTACACATCAAAACTTCAAATAGCCTTAAACTTCCACAGTTAAGTTAATTAATACAGGTAAGTTCAAATTTGGCAGCTTCATCTAATCCTTCATTTCACTAACAAGTTACAAAGGCATTTAATTTTTCTTAACCTGAACAATATACATCATTTTCTCTTTCTTTTCCATTTGGTGGCTTGTACAGCTCATGTTCATCAGCATGAACACAGACGAAATTTAACCTCACTGCATCTGGATTGTCTTGAGGTGTTTTGAAATTGCATTGCTTCAAATGAAGTGCAAGCACTTCAAGGGCAACATTATGGTAAGCAATGCAGCTGTAGCTCTGGATTATGTATCCCAACCTGTTGTGCCTTTTTAAGCTCATAGCTGTGTCAAAGATGAGGAAGCAAAGTTCATAGTGGCCCTGGTGAATCTGGCTATGGACTTCTGAGGTTAGGAAAATGCTTCTACAGACACTGCAGAAGTCATGTTTCTGAGTAGTCCATGTGCACCCCTTTCAAAACAGGATAACGCACTTGCCAAAATGCCCACTACGGATCCCTGAAAGCATGTCAGAAGCATTTTTTTCTCCTCCTCCTCTCCAGCCCACCACCAAAGCTTCCTACTTTGAAATGAGAAACAGACTATATGTTTTCATGCCTCCTTCTCTGCTTCTGAAATGAGAGCTGTCCGTTCTTTGAAAAGATGCACAATACACTCAACACTTGCAGAGGCTGCAAAGCTGCTTCTTAAAACAGTTCACAAGTTCTAGTACCAGGACTTGGGGTATCTTTTTCTTGGTTAATGATCAGGCTGTACGTGCTTTGTGTTGCTGTTGTTAGCTGTTGTTGTTGTGTTTGTGCTAGCTGACATGCTCCCCCTCCCAGAACCGCGTTTCCAAATCCCACAGAGCACATGCGTTGTAATTGGAGCTTGCAGCTACATCTGATGAGCTGCGAGGTTCTGGGTTCTGCGGCTTTGCTGAAAGCAGGCTCTAATTAGCAGCCCACAGCCCCCAGTTAGGTAGGTATGGCACCCAGCTTTGCACTCCAAGAATAGCTTTCTCTGAAATTTTCTAAAAAGAGGAAATGGATGTATAAATCCCATTTACGTCTAAAAATCACCAATCTATCATTTCAGTCTTCAAACTCAAATGATTAGTGCCTTATTAAAGCTGTCTCTTTTGGCTCAGGAGGCTTAATCACGCACACTCCTTCCAACCACATAACTCTGATTTCTTTCTTCAGATTAAGCTGCCATTGTTTAAAACACCTTTTTTGTTCCTTGCACTGGAAATGAATTTAATTCAACACATTTCTCTTTTTCAAACTTTTCTGTTATTTTCTCCATCACAGACTGACAGACTGGAATAATGACTTCTTTCAGAGATTATCACTAGATTATTACTTTTTAAAAACTCTTGGAAGTAACTCAAGTGTCTAATACAATATAGAGCCTACCCTTTCCCCTCCCCAGGCCATAACCAATGAAAGGGAGAAATAAATCTTACACCGCAACATAATATTAACTGAAATTGGATGCAAGACTAAAATACCACCAGCATAATTTTTGATACATGGTGCACTGTTTTCTTGCATGCCCTGTTGTCAGGGAGCCCCACTTCAGCTCAGGCACTTGTGAGAACAAAGGAAACAATTCGCAACCTGCAGTCATTTAGCTACTAAGCAAAAGAAAGACAAACCACCTCTGGTAAAAGTTTAATCTATTAATTTCTATATCCTGTGTCCCAAAGCTACACAACAAGCACCAAAATACTGCAAAGGAAAACAGGGTAGCATTTTTTTTCCCCAGAGAATGAGAATTTGGTTAAATTATATTCTCAATCATATTCAATAAATTAGGGCCAGAGCCAGGTCCCACTAGAGTACACAGGGACTCTTGATGACCTCAAAATTAAAACTTAAATATCTTACGGATCTAAAAATCTCAAGGATATTAAATTGATCTTAGAACACTAGTAGGATTTTGCTCTGTTTATTCAGCTTCAAATGGAATAATGTACAGCAGCAGGAGGTAACACAAACACTACACACTATTTAAAAAGAAATAAGCCTGTATTACTGAATTTGTGTTTCTTTTATAAGTCTCAACTGCATTTAAACAGATGTGTTATTTTCTGTAAACTGCTACCTTTGGTTAAAGTGTAAAGGGTGAAATTTGAGCACCGGAGAGAGGTTTTGTTTTTTACCAGCACATAAAAACAGTATTGTCCAAGTCCAGAGTCCCGAAAGCCTTTGCTTTAAGTAAGATTCTGTTCCACATGACATATATTAACTCAGCAGAACAGAAAACACTGTACAAGCTGAACAAAATTTTGGGCCAGAAGTTTAATGGAGTATGCAATATCCCTTTGCTTTAGCTGTGCACATGTGCACTTACATACCAACAGAAATACTAAGCACAGTCATACTAATGTCATTAGGGTAGAAGAGGTGGTTAAAATATGCCTATCCACTGTTTATTAAAATATAGAAATTTGGGACAAACAAGACTATCAAAAGTCAAGTTCAAGACCAAAATAAAATGGAAAAGACAGATTTTCTGCACAGTCAGCACAAACTGTGGGACGCACTGCCACAGGTTTTTTGGGAGATTCTTACAGTCTACAGAGTTTGACAAGCGCGTAGACAAATTGGAGAAGAAAAAGCTATTAGGCTACCAGACACAAACATACAGCCTCTGTCTTAGGAAATCTTTAAGCCATGTATTGCTGGAAGCTGTAAAAGTGTATCAAAGCAGCATCACTGTGCATTGTCCTATATATACTTTCAAAGGCTGCCTGCACTGGTACTGTTGAGACAAGATACTGGCTGAACGAACCTCTGATCTGACCTAGTGTGACTGTTTCTCATGTTCATCTTTACGTAAGTGCCACCAAGCGCAGTAGCTCTTACAAATTTGTGATATTTCTAGAACGTTGTGACATTACTTCCATTTGGCACAAATAAGAAATTCACATAACCCAAACCACCCACACAACTTGCTTGGAAACGTGATTTTGACAAGATCTCTGAAATATTATTCAAGAATGGAACCATTTAATGAGCGCTCCCATTGAATAATTACAAAGACATACAGAAAGCTTCTAGTCCAAAATCCTAAACTGCATAAATAGTTTGAACTACTAATAACACGATCATCCCAGACCCATAAATCATTTTAATTTGATGAACCTACATCTATATTAAGACATTGGGCTCCTCAAATGAAAATACATCAGAAGAAAAAAAAAATACGTGTAACTTGGTTCTACAGAACCATTCACTTTTCAGTAAACTAGGTATGTTTGGTTGTCTGAGGAGTTATTTGGCAGCTCTGCTTTAGTGAGCTGACAGATGGGTAGCTAATTCCTTCTAAAGGCTACAAACTATAACTCTCTTCCAAGGATGTTGCCCAAGAGCCTTTGCCTGCAATTTGGCATGTTGCCATGCAGGCGACAGCCAGTCATGGGGTTATAACAGGAAGAACCTGTAATTTTATCACACACCAAGAGAGAATTTTCTGCTGCCTTTCCCCTGACCATATGGTAACACAGAACAGCTTTTGAGGGAAAACTCCAGAGAGTGCAAACTCTAAAAGCAGGTTATTGAATTCATAATGGAAAAAAAACCCCCAAAAAGTGGGATAGGCTGTGACGTTTCTCAGGCAGTGAGAGCACATAATGATGAGGAATAACTGCAGTTAGCAGGCACGCAGCGTGTGCACAGTCAAAGTGACCGGAGGAGACAACAGGGTGCATCAAGAACTACTCTCCAGGACTGACCTCAGCATCTCTCTAAGTGCTCAGAAGGGTGGTAGATAGCTCAGAAGACTCTGTGTGTGTGCGTGGAACAAGTTCTTATTTTTGCTAGACCGGTCTGTTAGTCCCAACTCACCAGAGCAAAGCCAATGGGACCGGAGTATCAAGAGTGATCTTTCAGCATCTTAAAACGTAGGGTACGCAACCAGAGATTCTTGAAATAAAGTCCAGGTGGCACTGGGCACCTTCAACATGTCAGATACTGCATTTTGGTATGCACAACGCTTTCTTATAGTTATGCTAGAGGTATCTTCAGCAGGACACTCAAAACTAGAGATCACTTGAAAGCTTAAGCAGTAGTTATCAAATAGGTGTAGTCCGTTCAACAGCGGGAATGAACTACACAACTTTTACAGCTCCTTTTGAAATCTTAAAACCTCCAAGAAAGGAATCGGGCCCTAAAATGAACCATACGTTCTTATAAAACTGTTCAATTTAATAAATATGCTTTAAGTGAGTCAAACATCTCAGGATTTAAAGTTCCATCCTGTGTTAAAATTTAGTTTTAGAAAAATAATAGGGGGGAAAAGATAAATTAAAATACTCATGGATATTTTTCCAGATTTTTCTGAAATCAGATTCTGAAATAATCTGCAAGTTTTTCAGATTCATCAAAATTTTTGTATGCACTGGAATTTTAATAACATGACTGAGGAAGATCAATTAACATATTTATTTTACAGAATTATTAACAATTTTGGCTTCAGCAGACAGAATATGACTCTAAAAACTTGCAGTTCAGCTCAGCAAGAAAGTGTAAAAGCTAGAGAGATGTAAAAGTAGTGCTTCACTGTTACAAATACATTTTGTAAACCTAATGATAGGCACTTTATCACAGAACAAAAAGGCACACCACATCTATTAAGCATGTCTACAACACCGCTAACCATTAGACCCTGGAAATGTAATAGGAATGCCAGAAATGAATTAAAAAAAAAAAAAAAAAGTGCTACAGATACAGAACTGTCTAAAAATAAGCCATTCGATAGAGTTTAAAAAGAAGAGAATAGGAAAAACAATGGGGTTTGTAAATAAATTCACAGCAATTACAGGTCTGAAGCAATGCCTACTGAAGTCAGTGGAAGCCTTTTAAAGCACATGCAGTTTGCCCAGTGAGAAAGCCAAACTGGATTCTTACTAAATGTCATCATCTGGATTTCAAAAGGCACTGGATTCAACCTTCTGCTTCTAGGCAGAGGTACAGACCTGGTACGATTTTAGACAGTGTCTTTCGTCTCAAAAACTTCAGAAACTGAGAGTCTTGTTTGAGGCATAACAACACAAGTGGCTGTTTTATCTTCAAAGTAATTCTTAAAAGGTTTCAATAATAGAAACATTCAGCTAGAGCAAGAGGCAGATGAGACTGCACTGACAGGAATATCACCACAAGTCCTCCCTGCTTTGTGCAGTGTCATTTCCAATGCACTTCAGACTATACACAGATTGTCAATGCATCTATTATGGGCTCACATGAACATGCATATTTAGCTATAGTCAAAGTACAAAGACTCTTCTCAATATGTCTTTTAGTGATGACAAAAGATACACAGAATAAAGAATATTAAATTATTGGGTTTTGTCCCTTATTTACAGCGTGCTGAGATTTAAAAAGGGAAATTTAAACATGAGATTCCATTTCCTGCTGTGGAGCAGTTTATCCAGTTTTAATGATATTTAAGTCTTTAAATCAGAGAAAGCACCAGGTTTTGGGGGGGTGGGGGAGGTTGTTTTTTTTAATGTAAGGAATAAATGAAGGTAAGCACCTACTTGGCCAACCAAGCCAAGATGCAAAACTAAGACGACAGAAACAAAAAAGTAAAGCTGAACAACCTATGATGCATGGTTACTTATTCTTTCCCCAAAGCCTAACATGCCAAACTCATCACTTACACATCGCATTCATAACAGTCTGTTGCACAATTACTTTCCATGAAAACTGAAAAAACAGCGGTTTTGCCCTTAGATCTCTTCATTTAGTATGGCTTGCCACACCTGACAAAGATAAATGTGAAGCAAAGAAATCCATTTTATGAACTTTATTTAAATGAGGTTCCCTGACACAATGGTGATAATCCTCCTTAAGGGGAAATGGAAACAGTTGTCATATAATCCTTGCTCAAATGGAAACATCAGAGGAACTGGCTGAAAGGTATGTATCTCTTCCACTAAAACCCTTCGGCTTTGGCAATCTGTATGTCGTATTTCCTACTATGTCATATATGCGCTCCTGCTTTCATCATGTAAAATGAGGTATAAAACCTTTTGAGTCTAGCAGCAAAAGCCTGGCATGAAGCTGGTGTCATGGAGGAGTCAGGCCCATAATTGTTTGATGATGATGATACAACTGCTTACAGGCAATTCTTTGCAAAACTGTAATTAGCTTCCTGCGCTGACTTCAGTACTCCCCCTTCTTACTCAGCACTGGACTATGCTGTCTTTGACACAACCACTTGTAAACAAACATATTTTATAACTGAATAATTAACATCCATAAGCTTTATTATGGAAAAGTAACTCCTTAACCAGTGGGGTGCTATCTTCACATACTTAAGAGAAGCCATGATGCATTAATCTCAGTCAATAAGGGCAGCTTTAAAAAAAAAAAAAAAAAAAAAAAGCACTTTGGCACTCTGTTCATATGTAAAACTTAACTATAAAGCTTGTTTATAAAAACCAAAGGGAAATATAAATTCAGTTTCACAAACACAAAAAAAATTGCTTTAATACCTGATATAAATTAAACCATTGCAATTAAAATACTGAAGGAACCTTCAGCTCCTTCAGCACCACTTGCCCTTCATCTGACAGATGAACTTGCAACAATCAAACTAGACTTAAGTGACAGAAGAGCTGGCATGACTTTTTGCTTCTCATTGTTCTTAGAGGCAGACGAGAGTGCAGAGGGCGAGTATCTTGCTGCTTGTTTCACTTTCCTCTATATTCACTCCACATACCCTACACAAACTGCTCCAAGTTTGACAGTTCCCCCATCTCTCTGAACTCGATTTTGCTGACCATAATGAATCAGTTATACATCAGCTAAGGAACATCCCCAATTTCCCTACAGATCACAGCAAGGTTGTAACCAGACAGCAGAATTTCTGACTTACTCCACATAAATGCCTTCAAAAAGCTTAACTTTTCCTTTGTGTAACATTCAGGAATAATTTACATTGGGTATCTATGAAAAAAATGGGAGCACTAAAAAGATGAGCATCTATGTTGTGTGAATTTTGAGGAAGCTGAAACTGTAGCTACCGTGTTAGTCTTTACTAACCCTGACCTGGCAGCAGTTCAAGACAGGTGCATGTGATCGGGAAAATTCAAGATAGGTGTATTACAAACAGGCAGGACAGACTGGTGGAATGGAGATAGTAAAAAAGGAAAGGGGGCTTGCCAGTAAATGTAAGCAGAAGTATTAGGAATGTCAACAGATTATTCTTGTTATGTAGTCATCAAAACCTAACTCCTTGAAGAAGCTCACCTAGATACACATTTCAAAAGAAAAATAAATATTTTGTTGTCGTAACATGCTCAACTTCAGAGAGGTCTGCCTAATGAAACTGTTGATCTTAGCCCAGACAAATGAAACTTAGGCAGTACTGCATGATGAATGTGTATGTGCTTACAGGTAATTCTGTGTGCTAAGAACAGTTCTGACTTTCCATTCTGGCAAGGGTGAATATTCAGAAGCAAGACTGGGGAAGGGGGAAGCTGCAGGAGCAAGGAGCATGTCAATGTTGAAGTAATTGACCATGAATATCAAAAACTAGCATGGGAAAGTGCTGTTTTGCACAGGGAAAGAATGATCAGCTGGTTAACACATGCAGTTTCTGTGGATTTTCATCCAGTTGCTTGCTGAAAACTGCCACATTGCATCAGTCTAAACTCTGCAACAACGGTTCTTTCATTTTCCCATTCATAATCATTAACAACTGGTAAAAGAGAAGGCCTGAAACAATATATTAATATTTCCTAATAATATTGGCTTACCCCATTTCTGATTCTAGGGCCAAGAACCTAAAGAAAGGTGAACGTTAAACACATTGGTGTTTTCTTTTTGCCTTAAAAAATAAAGAACACATGAATTCAAAGCACTGTTTAATACAGTTTGGACACTACCAGTGATGTGGACAGTTTGATACAAACAAGCCTCTAAAATGCACACTTTAAGCCTGCAAGTTAGGGAGGGCTTCAGTGAGGAAGGAAGGACAGAATAGGAAGCAGCCTTAAGTCAGAAGGTGACCCTGTACTTCCCTCAAGTCAATGGAGTTATGCTGATTTACTCCACCTCAAATTCTCTCTCTGCGTATTTAAACAGACCTCACCTGTTTTGGGTCATCAGCACATACGTTTCCAGATCACAGTGACTTTGAAAGTTGCCTGCACTACAGCTGGTGCTTCTACTGGACAAGATACTTTAAAAGAAAACAAACGCAGATGTCTTCAAATTCTGTGTTTTATTACATTTTTGCTTAAGATCTCCTTAAAAATATACCTGCATCTACCATTCTAATTTCCTGATTACAGAAGCTTAATTTAAAAGCAAAAAAAAAAAAAAGTATTTTCCTACCATATACACCCAAACTTAAAATCCCACAGCTAAACTGCTTTTTCCTCTGTCGTGCACGACAATCTCAAGTAAGAGTTCTGCAGGCTAGATTATGCTCTCTTGTATCTTCACAATCCCCATGAAATACTGCTTTCTTTACCATCCCATCAGCACAGCACTTGCATGGGTGCATAAACTCTTTATGGAGTAGAACAGTTCACTAGGCCTTCCACAAAGAGGATGTAAACCACACATCAACAGTCAGCTACAATGGAGCTGTCAAAAGGGATGCTATAGGCAGAAAAGTAATCCCTGTGAAAAATCGTAATACTAGTTCAGATTATCCCTTTTGACATGCTACTGTTTTCTTCTCCCTTTCTCTTACCACCTTCATCTCCTCTCCTGCTCTGTCCAACAATCCTTAACCTGCAGTCTTTGGTCTGCAGGTTTCACCTACTTAATAATACGCAGTTTATACGAGCAATAGTATCAATTGCCCTGCCAAATACAGCAGTGCACTTTGCAGTTGACCATTTACTCATAGAAGATGAGTTTTCAGTCTTTAATGAACAGCACTAATCCAAAGCTTTTATTTTATTTTCATTTCCCAAACTGCAACCTGAAGATACATGTGTTTTTCTTGAGCTCTTCTCCCAAGACGGACAGCCCCCACATACTTCACCCTTCCAATGAACAAGGCAGAATATGGAAAAATACATAGTGCTCAGAGAGGGACTGGAATTCGGGCACTGTTCCTCCTAAATTCAGAACTATACTCTCACTCCCTTCCTCCACTAAAGGTGCTGAGCTCAGCACCTTTTGTTTCACAACTGTCAAGAAGAAATCCACCACCAAACAGGTACCCTTGTCTCTGTGATAGATTTATTTCCTCTGTGTGGGATGGTGCAGCAATAGCACACACACACACACTCCTACAGCCCTCTCTCCACAGCTTGAACCCCTTTGTTCTAGCCATTTGATCCCAAGGCTATCAGGAAAGATTTTAAAGTTGGACTGGGATCTCATTCAAAATCTGTGAAAACTGGCAAATTTCAGTCTCACGTACTGCATCAGCAGTAGACACATCACAGATCTCTAAGTCCACTAGCTCATGAGGATCAAATACTTGCTGCTCTTGTAAGTGCAGCCTGCTGCAAATTTAAGTCGGGACACTGAAATGAACTCTGAATTTACAGAAAGCTGCTTTCTAAGACTTGAGGGACCACCCTCAGCACAAAAGCCCACACTGGTAGGCTGCTGAAGTGTTAAATGCAGAACAGTAAGTTAAAGACAGAACACCTAAACATGTTAGGAGTCTAGTTAACAATTAGGCCTACAACCTAAGAAATGTGAGTTTACATTTATGGTGCTCACTGGAAATGTGTTAGCTATATTAGGCATAAATTAATGTATGCAGGAATTTGTCCAAAAATCCATTACGGAGGGCACTCCATTAATCAAGCACAGAAGTAGTCAGGGCATAATTCAATGCTTCAGTGTGTAATCAAAGAGATAGATGTCTCCATGTATAGCTTCTTGCTAAAAGATAAAGTCATATCATGCAAAAATCACACTTTCACACTTAAAGAAGCTCTCTATAGAATTTTTGTGGGTGCCAGCCAGTCATGAATCAGGCAGGCAAGGTTAATCTTCACAGCTTTGTATCTCACTGAACTACACCAGTATTTTTCAATGACAGATTTTTCAGAAAGTTTTAATCATAGTTTCTAGAAGGTATAATCTCTAGTAACAAATGTTCTATTGCTAGAAGAGGTGCTATGAAACTACATCCCACAGAGGAGTCTAGGAGCAATGCAACTCCTGTGCTTACCATATGCATTAGTACACTGCCACTTAGAGCACAGTATCTGAGCGTACAAGGTGCTTCACACCTGAAACCTCAAAGAAACCAGCTGGAGCTAAAAACACTTAATAACGAACAGGGGCACTAATGGGTTGGATCCTACAATGCTCTAACAAACAAAAACACATCAAAGAGATTTAATTTACCTTGAGCTTGTAGTACTCCTCGACTTCAGGCCTAATAGAATCGAAATCACCACTGATGTAATCAGGCAAGAAGCTGAAAGAAAAGCAATGAGCAGTGAAATGAAAAATTCAACCATCTTATTACATTTAGTATTTATTTTTAAGAGAGCTAAAGGGTATAACTAGTCATCTCTCAAAGGAATGGGATATACCTAAAAATATGTTAAAAGAAAAATGACACAAGGTAAGGAAACAGTCAGACTGTAAAATCATTAAATCTAGTGCCTCTTCTTTTACGAGTGAGCTACACACTCTTTAGATGTTCACACATCTCCACAAGTCAGTAAAGCAAGACTTGTATCTGCATGTTTGGAGAAAGAGAACTTGTCCTCCCAAATGTCTTTCAAATGTATCATTTGGTCAGCAAAGTATATGAAAAAGCATGTCTGTGTACTGTACATCAAGCCTTGGAGGGTATCATTTCTCAGAAGGTGATGGTAACAACAATTTCTGGACAGCCGGTATGCCACAATTATTTTTTATTTAATTATTTTAATCAATGAGCAAATCTGATTCAGTGTGACATCTCAGGTTGCAGCAGCAATTCCAGATACCAACTCTGAAGTCACAGGCAAATAATACTAATGGCTTAGATGAGAGAGAAGGACCCTGAGACAAGGTACACAGTGTGGGTTTCTGCAGCAAAAAACAGATCTTCCTCAAAGAACCTAAACTGGCCACCTCCAGTTTCTGAGCTCGATAAGCTTTAAGAGCTTTTGTGGGCTGCCAAAGCACTACAGTTAACCTGTTCAAATCAGCACTCGGGAATGTGTTGCTTTCCTTCTCCCTCTACAAAGTCTCTGAAGCTTATTAATCAAGTAAGTGTCATGTGAAAACCGATTCAGTGTAGTTCTTATTCTCCTAATAATTTAGCGCAGTAGAATTCTGAGGAAAAGGAAAGCAAGATTAGTCTGTTTTCCTACTGTGATATGCTCAAATCTACTGTATGTAATGCTTGGGTTTTTTTTCTTTCTTCTTCTTCTTCTTCTGTGCAAAAGTATTAATACATTTGGTGACTGACTCAATGAGATACCAATACTTCTTCAAAATTCTTATCATGGTTGTTACTGACGTTATCCCTTTCTTCTGTTTTATTTGCATATTAAAAGTACTCCTCTCACAAGAAGGAAGCCAAATGCTTGGGGCTTGGGGCTTGGGGCAGGGGGGAGGAGAAGGTTCAGCCATATCTTGAATGTATGAAATGTATATGAGCTAAATTTCAAATCCTCACTACCATTCACAAAGTAATATTGCTGAAAATCACATAGAAATTGTAATGGAATAATGTTTATTTTATCTCACTTTGCTTGTTTTTTAATTGCAGAACGCTTGAAATATTCAATCCATACATTCTTATCAACTTGTAATGCAACTTCAACTGTGCTATAGAAAGTATAGTTCAAAAATAGTTAAAAAAAATCAAACAGCTTTCCATCTTGCTCAATCCCTGTAATTTTAAGAAGTAGTTAAGACAGGTAAAACTGTTGTCAGTGTTCAATAGATAAGGCTGAACTATATTCTGAAATTAAAGCAGTGATTTCACCATTTTCTAACAAATGAAATATATAGCTCCTCTTCCCAAAAGTTACCAAACTTTACGATGGGCATGAGAGTTCATCAGCAAATTAGCTTACAGCTCCTGGAGTCAGAATGAATGGAAGCTGAGTTATGCGGAATTGAGCAAAGCATATTGGCACATATTATCTTCCAGGTGATCTTAACAGTGATGTAGAGTCTACAATCTCCACAAATCAGTAAAATGTTCAAAAAATCTTGTGTTCTGGCTATGTTCAAAGATTTTCAAAGGGATGCATGGTAACTGGCCACAGTTTTCTTTAAAAATTGAAATCTTTCAGCAGAAGCTGGTAAGCACCATTGCAAGTTAGTTCACAAGCAACTACCTTATTTTAAATTCACTGCCCTCCACTATTATTACGGCTGTTATAAAAGGGTATGTTCTAAAAATAATCTCACCAAGAGTGATGCTACCACAGTCTCACAGGGAAAAAGGCAGTCCTTTCTGCCATCAGGTTTTATAAAAGACACAGAAAGCAACGAAAAGGAAGGCAAATACTTCAGTGCTCTGTTTTAGATGCCCACGTCAGCACCATTCAAAACCAGCAAAAGCAAAAGGAGAGTTAGATGTGCTCCTTCTCAAGAGACTGACCTCCTCAACGTACAGACAAAAATCTCATGTTTTAAAAAATTAAATTTAAAATAAAATCGCTGCCTGTTAACCTTTTTACAAGTTTCCTAATGAACTATTTACTGATTACGATAAGCCTGAAAAAGCTAAAGATAACCTCTTTCCCATTGTTGTTTTCCTTTCTTTTTTTCCTGATTTAGACAAAGCCACAAAAAGCAAACTCACTTTAGGCCTTATAGTGGGGCCCTCAGATATATATGCTTACCCCACCGTTCCGTGCCATATCCCAGCAGGTTGAGCAGCAAGAAAAACAGACGACTGTCATGAAAAGGCAACTTGTTTAGAGACACATTAACTTTGATGAAAAAGCCAATGTCTTAAGGTAGTTTATCTTACTGAAATGCTGCACATAAATCCAAAACTGTCTTTGTCATTTTCCTCTATAGCAAGTACAAGCTGCAGTGTTTCCAAATAATCAAACATACCTCCTAAGTAAGTGTTTCAAGAGGCATAATTGTCTGGGGGCAGAATTAGCCAAAAATACATCTTCTCTAAATCAAATGCTTCTGCCCAGCTTTTTGTTCTCCTCCCAGTGAAAACCAGCTCAATGCTAAGAGCTCGCTGAACTGAGTTTTTACAAGCAGCAGATTCCAGAAGCAAGAAAGCATCTCTGCTGTGCCCCTGGAGTGCTCTGCAAGGACTTCTGGCTACACCGCCTCTATGGGTCTCCTCTGCCAGGAAGCAATACATCAAAATACTCTCTTTATATAGCTCAACTGCAACCACCTCAAAGCCAGAAATGATTTCCAGAGAGCAAATAATCAATCCCGGCTGGGAAGTTTTAACTTTCAAAAGGTCCAAGCCTCATCTTACGCAACATTGCCTTTTTCTAGAATAGCAGCTAGAGCACTGTCAGTCCTTTCTTTTACTCTTCCCCTTTTCTTCCCCTTCCCTTCTTCTAACACCAGAAAGAAGGAAAATTCTAAAAGGCACTCTCGATGAGTCCAAAAAACAGCCATCATGAGCAAATTGCAACTTGCACTGTCTGCCTCCCAAACAACAGAAAACAATTCAGCTCCATCTTCACAAGCTGGCTGCTTTCTGTAGCTGATTGACTGAGCAAACCACTAAAAGCAAGCCAGCTTTCAGTCCAGAGCCCAAAGCTCTGCATCTGATTTAGTACTTTGGAGTTTTGTGGAACGAATTGCCTCATTCGAGCGAGCAGCATTTAGTCAAAGTTCTTTTCTTCTCCTATTAACAAGGCTGAAGAGGAGCCACTGACATGTGCAGGGCTGTTCTAAGACTGACTCGCCTCCGAGAAGATGCACTAGCTGAAAAAATAAAAAGGGGAAATACTCGAGATATACATGCAAAGAGCCCATACTGCAGTAATTTAAGAATATATTGTAATAAGGTGTTTCCACTTGTTTGCTTTTTTAGTATTGTTTTGTATTCACTCCAGAGTACAGAACAGTCCAGGAGAGCATGCCCCAGAGAATCAAATATAGATCTCACATTTAAAACTGTAAGCACCACTGTTCAAGCGAGTGCATTGTCAAGCTCACTACTGTGTGAGTGGAAGAAATTTTGTCAGAAAAATGTAACAAGAGAGGACCCTCTATAAAGTTAAAACAGCAGCCTTTATTTAAAGTATCGTGTAAAAGTAGAGTAACCATCTCACCTTGCTATATTAGTCTAATTATGCTTTACTATCCTCTGACCCCAAATTCATGAGCAATTCTTATTCTATATCACAGTTGTATTTAAGATGACTTTTTTTTTCCAGTGGTGTAGCTGGGACATACCCTTTAGCGGGGGAAGTTATCTTTCTGCCCATAATGGCAAAAAGTGTCAAATTCCTTTTCAAAGTGTAATGTAAATTTTCATTTCTAAGCAGTTAAGAGGATGCAGTCTACTGCGTTTTAGAACCATGTTTTAATCAATCTTTATACCTGTTAATTATCACTAAGCATATAAGGTCATGACCAGCTCAGCTAGCTTAATTCTCCTCCACTTTACACTGATATTTAGCAGGAATGAATCAACTCCATAACCCTAATGGGACCAAAGTATAAAACTGATGGAAGACCAGTGAAGTCTACTAAGCCTTTTCTAGGGCTCTCAGGAAGCGTAACACCAGGTGCTGAGCCTCAGAGCTTTGGGCCAGTTAGAGTTTTTCCTTTCTCTTCACCTACTATTCTTTCTCCTTTTTTGTGTTCCAGGCCGTTTTAGAACGATATGACACCCATCTCAATTGAGCATAGAGTTATGAGGGCCAGCCCTGCTTCCAGCTTACGATCTGAAGGTGCTTCCATAGCTGACTGGTTAATTTATATAACTTTAAAAAAGCACATTTTCAGTATGAAAACCTATAAAGGCTTAGTCAGCTTACCAAGAAAATACAACACTGTCTCTAAAGCTCTGTGATAGTGGATCTTATCCAAATAGGCTAAAGGCTGAATGTTGAATGAGCAGCTTTATGAACTCGCAGAATGCTGGGCTGAAGAGCAGGAAAAAACAAAACAAAACAAAAAACCTCCAAAAACAGATTCCAGAGAGTTTGCCACAGTTTCAAGACACACAAATGAAATTAAGTCACCAGTACCATAAAGCAGTAATTGACTCTCACCAGAAAGACAGATTACAAAATAAGTAGAAGCTATTTCTAACTTTCAGGTTTTCTTGCTAAGTAAGCACAACTGTGCCTTTTGTCTTGAAAAAAAAACCATCTAGTAAAATACTAGAAGCAGTTTTATGTTAAAGCATTCAACACTAATGAACATCATGTTAAATCTAAAACATTTGTAGACTTGGTTCTTTATTCACTCATTGAAGAATTCAGCATGGAGTGCTAAATATGCCTTTTTATTCATTTACAAAAAAACCCACACCACACTCCAGCAGTTGGTTTATAATAAAATACTGTGCTATCTCCTTAAATAAATTGCCCTGGTATAAGTGTTCAGTGGTATCATTATTTCAAAGTTAGAGTTTCCTAGTACTATTGACTTTTCATGTGATGTAGCTCCTTTAATACATAATTGCGTGCAATTAACCTTTTTTAAACAAATGTTAACACCAGCGACATGAACATTTAAAGACAGTGTCTGTGGTAACCTTTGCTTCCTTCAATTATAACACAAGAAACAATCCCACATAGACAAGTCAGACATGTCCCAGCTGTATTACTCGAGGGCACAGAGTGGGTTCCCTAGGCTTCTTTTCAACTACTAAAAATAAATTGAAAAAATGGGGCCTTTTACCTCAGAGTAACAAATACACATGAGCTTCTTACAAGTAGGAAAACACGGTGAAGATGAGATGCTTCAGATTTATCATGAAGCAAAGCCACTTAAGTCACCGTTGACTTTCATTAGCATCTCATAGTTGGGTACATAGAAGACAAAGCACTTCAGCATTCCTTCAGGATAAACACTATATTCAGCTTAACAAAATAAAATAAAATAAAATAAAAGCCTCCAAGTCTGCATTTTCTAATTCTTAAGATACACTTTCAGCCTGCCTTCCTGACTGTCACTCTTGACTGGAAGAGTGAGGGTTGTTCTTGTCAAAAAGGTGTTAAGTTAGTTTAAGTCTGTTAAAAGAATGCTGCTAATTGCTGTGAAGATCAGAGTGTCTTTTCAACTCCCATAGACTGGTATAGCACAAGTAGATGTTATTTGTATTTTGTCTCAAAGCATCACACTCAGATGCCACATCCAGTTGTATAGAGGTATGCTCTTAGGGGAAAGAGAAATATCAGCTTGCAAAGTATATTCAGAGTTAATATATATGAAATCTATAAACACCTTTCCCGATAGTACCTGCAAGGTTACCATAAGTAAGGTTCATGCCTGAAGCACACCTGAAGCTTAGAAGCCAGAGTCGAAGTACAGACACAATTAACTAACTTCAAACATCGCAAAAAGCATTTTGTTTTCATTCATCTTGAACTGATCACACTACAGCCCTGACAATAATGGGCTGTGAAGAACAGCTTTTAGAAGCTCCTCAACCCTCTACTTCCCAATCAAGGCTCTTTTGAAGTCAGGCAGCCGTCTTTTCCTTACCCCATGGTTCACATCACTGTTACCTGAATTCACAAATCTTGCTTTATTACTATATAATATTCGTATTATAGTGACACTGAGGATGCCACTGTACTAGATTTTGTACAAATCCAGAAAAAACAAACCCTCAGAGCCATCCCTTCTTCCAAGACACTGTCAAGCCCTAACGTTTATTATGCAATCAACTACACAGAACAGTAATTCTTGAACATTTTGTATGATTACAATAAATCTAGATAACAAATTTGGCAAGAAAAAAAAAAAGAAGAAAGGAAAGACTATACTGCAGACCCAAGTTTAACAAAGAACGCACGTACATACATAAATCAGGCCGCATACGGATGGCAGCTCTGTGTGACCCTGCCAGAATCCTTTGCACAGACTGAGTTGCTGAGTCCATGGACTACAATCAGGAAGTTCTATGGTTAAAACTACTTGGTAATATTTGGCAACCTTGGAAAAGAGCTTATTTCCCCCTTCATTTTTAAAAAGCTTGGTGCTTAAGAACATAACAGTATTATTTTATTTGCCAACGCTATGATTTAAAGAAAAGGATAAAACTGTGTGAAGATATGAGGGCAATAATGCATTCATTTATGCTTGCCTGGTATGCAGTGTCACCTTGCAAATAATAAAAAATATCTGAAATAAATTGTAGAACAGATTATCCTCAGCTCAAACTGCTATGCAAAGCACACATCAGGGGGACATTTTCTGTGGGGGACAGCCAACTAACTCCCATTATCATTAACAAAAATCATGCAGCTAACTCTCTGCTTTAAAACCTTATCCCTCAGTGGCAAGTAAAAGCCTTAATGATAGCTGCAACTGTTGCTTTTTTCTTTTTAATTGCCAATGTTTGTAGCTCTTCTCCAGTTAGTTCTGATCAATACAATATGAAGTAAAAAGATATTCCAAGATTTAAGAACTAGTCACTTGCTTTTCATGGTGCTGGACACCCTCCTGTGGTGTCCAGAAAGAAACACAACAAGGAACTTCCACAGATAACTACTAAATATCTGTGGCTTTCTTTTTATTATTTACAGACCAATACCTTCCTTAAAGCAAGCACATACGAATGCACCACTGCCACCACCACCTTAGATTGAATTAAAGCTGAGACTACCCAGCACCTCTCAGAAGAAAGCAACACACAGGCTCAGGCACTACATCCTGGTGTTACCTGCTGGATCCTTGGTGCAAGGAGAGAAAGGAAAAAAAAAAAAAAAAAAAAAAAAAGAGCTGAGAGTTTTCACCCTTACAGATGGCACCATGCCTCAGGGTCAGGAGATGAACACAGTGGCAGTGTTTCAGCCTGAGTCCCTTGCAAGCACAGCTTTGTGAGCTGGGGAAGCATAACTACTCATCCAGAAGTGACACACTGTAATCTTCTTGCATATGAGGCCACAGAGAAGTAGAGAGAAGATGAGCAATGTAACAAGGACAATCTCTTATAAATGAGGGTATCTGACTAAGACTGAGGCTGAAGTTAGAGACATTCAAAGTTTTCCCTCTTTTCATGTCAAAGCAACAGATGGCAGAATTTGCCCTACAAATTGAAGAAAGTCAGCTACCATATTAGAGAAAATTAAACTGTCCATTATTAACATTTTAAATAGCATGCAAGGAATCAAAGGGATGGCATGATATTTAAAACATGGTTAATTTAGATAGAGAAAGTCACAAGTTGCACAAACAGTGAGATTTAGTCATTAGTCTCTAAAAGGCAGCACTGGAAGCCAGAGCCAGCTCAGATCTTCTTCATGGAGTGCCACCAAAGCTGGAATTTGCTGCTCTAAGGTGAGAACAAACTTTTCCAAGACAGGATAAAAAAATTCTTTTCCATGACAGCTAGAAGTATGCATAGTATACTTTGTTTCTTCTCATTAGATATTTAGTAATAACAGTGTGGACTGCAAACTTATTATACAATTTTGTAAGTCAATTTTAATGACTAATATTTTAACTCTAGGTGTTCTTTCTGTGAACTTTCACACTAGTAAGAATTCTTAAAAGTCAAGCACAATCAAGCAGTAAATAGTTATATGTGAAAGATGTTCAGTGAGATTTTTTTGTTTCCAAAATTTGCTTACTCTCACTAGAGAAAAACACTTAAGTACTTGCCCTATGTTTAGCATCTATCTATGTACTTCAAAAAACAGGAAAACAGACCTACTCAGGAGAGGTCAAGTTACTTTGCTTCCTCAGGCCTTGCAACCTTAGTACCTTGTCTGCAGCAGAAATCCTTTAGAGACCTTTCCCTCTACACAGTGACTAGTGCACGAGAAGACATTAATCCCCTTAGTTCGCAACCTGTTCCAAACAGGCGCAAATGTTGACCCCTAAGGAGACACCTGGAGGTTTTTAAAAAGTCTTATTTGTCCTTCTACAGCTCCTCCTGTTTGGGCCTGCACTTTCCTTACTGATTTCCATATACAAATCATTGTATAGATTAATTTTCTATTTCATAACCAGAAAAGAGACCTCTTGACACTGTATAATCCATACAGAGAGGAAAAACAGCTGTAAAAGGTGAACTGCCACACAAAAATGTATTTAAAAATGCCTATTTGGAAGACATGAAGTCTTAAGGAGGAAACCAGAACATCTGATGACAACACAACAGCTGACAGCCAAGGTTGACTTCCATATGGTTAATTAAAATATCTTCTGTCCTGGGTTCTACTTTGCCAATATATCAGCCACTGAGCAAACTCCTGATCCTTTAATTTTTTTGTAAAGATGTGTCTGGGTATCTTAAGTATGTTAGTAAAATTTCTTCAGGTTTTCAGCCCTGACAATGATAAGCTTTGTTATATTTTAAAGAGAAACAATGTGTTGAGGATCCTTAAAATGTTAGGGCTACACTCTGAGGAACAAAATATATTACTTCATCATTTTAGAAAATGAAGCCACACAGTACAGAACAGAGAAAAGGCACATGATAACACACAGCTGTCACCAGTCTATCTGTTGGCTTTGTATGGCTGAAATTTGGTAAGTCAGTGGGAGGCAGAATTGTACTAAACTTTTCACTGCTGACCTCTGCTGCAGCTTCTGTGGAGTAGATAGAGAACCACAATACTCCACTGGAGCATTAGCATTTCAAAAGGTAACTACAACTCTTACACAGCACAGCATAGAAGCATTAATTAGAGAGATAGATGCACATTCAAAATGAGAGCTGGGCCCTGTCTGATGCTTAGTAACCTTTACCAAAAGCATTCTCATTTTCATCAAATGAATTCAAGAGAATATTCTCCCATTTCTACACAACTTAGCTATACAGTGTATGATCCTACTTGGTGTTCTAGATCTTGTGTTTTGTATAAAATAACACCAAAAAGTTCAACAGAAATTCTTTTAAGGTTAGTACTAATTGCATGGTGAAAGGCAGGCCTCAAAAGGCCTGAAGGAATAGGTAGAAAACTGTTTGATCGATATGCCAGTGGTCTGTGCCTTCACTGGGCTGGAGCATCACAGCTGGGTAAGGCTTCTGCAGCTGGTAAGGAGAGAATCTACTGATTTTAATCCTTTTCTTATCCTCCCCACAATGCCACCCGCTCTACAGAGTTAAAGTACCAGAAAGGATATTTTAGTTAGCAAAGCCAGCAGGTTTACAGTTATATACATAAACAGGTGTCCCTCTCTCTCTCTCAAGTAAGATATTAGTATTTCAAGCAATTATTTTAGTTAGTGTAGCTGCAATTTAAATGTATCTGATAAAACTCTAATTAAAGGATAAAAAAGTATTTTATAGTTACTTGGGATAGGGATGAAGTTAAGAAACAAAATAAAGATGCACCTCTTGTATAAATAAATCTACCTTCTGATCAAAACCTAGCGTACTCAACTGAAACATTCTATCAAAGTTATATTTGTTCCACTTTTTTTCTTAAAGGAATAAAACAGACGGATGGACAAAATGTATTCACCTAATACAGTAAAATGTATTCATCTAATGGAATACATCTGCTATCTCTTGCTATTTTCTTCTGTAAGATGTTTAAACCACTAAAACATGCAAGTTCATACCTATGCTCTGCAGCATAATAAATGCAAAAGGATGTCTGGTTGACAGTGACTTGCTGGACCTAAATTTCTATTTCTTTCTGCTGTTCCTTAGCAAACAAACCTACATAAAACAAAACCTACCCAACACAACCAGTGGCAGTGCCACCCTGATTAGCAAATAAGCTGTCTAGTTTCCCAAAGACTGTCATCGAGCATAAGAAGTGTTAATCTTGCTGTTAATATCTGTTGCATTTGCTTTGCTGCAGTCAGATTGGTCATTACTTTTCTTCAGGGAACGCTTGGAAGTTGGCCATCAGCACTAGAAGTAAGCTAACCGCAACTCCCTCCACAGTGTATTTGAAAAGGTGAGAGAGTAATTATCTATCTATGGAGTCTAATGTAAGGGTAGATGTTCCTTAGAATAAAGAAACTGAATCTAGCACTGCAAAAGCATAGTGCCAAATTCTGAAGTCCTCATTTCAAAGTGTTCCCCTCCTCCCCTGCCAAAAGCACTAACTGTCACACAGATGCTCAGGTGGTAAAATTTTGTCTTGTCCTCAGCTAATGTCTAACACTGGAGTAATTGGCCAAGAGTTAATAGAGCTAAGATAACTTTCAACAGCTGAGGATCTAGCTGATATTAATTATTTCATAATTTAGTTCACAGCTGTTAATATTAAACCAGGAAACATGCACGGCTGAGGAGACATTGCTGATCTCCTACCTGAGAAGAGGGAACCAGGCCACATTTTGCTGAAGTACTCATTTGGCCTACTGAGATTTCACCTGCAGCTTATTAAACTATTCTACTAAAGAAATACTGATCCTCATTTCAACATACAATGGGTATCATAACAGCCAGTGGAGTTTGCCTGATTTTTTTTTTTTAATCTCTTCTACAGATTTAGTGACGCTAACTGTGTTGAGAAAGAACTAACAGCAAATACAGCAACATAGCAAATTACTGCAAGAGGTCAAGGTTTGCAAATAACAGTTCTTCCAAGTCATATTAGAAACCAACTGTCACTGCAAAGATTTAACCACAGAAATCATTAACAGGCTCCAATAATCTAAACCCACGTGCTACAATTCTCACTAGCTCCCAGTTGTACAAATCTCCACACATACAGCCTAGCTTAACATGCATAACTAGCATCTTGCTTCTCAGGGCAGAGTGCAGCTTTGGATTCGTTACATCTTAAATCATCATCACTAAATCCAGCACAGCTGGTGAGTCAGAATCCACAAGGAGTTCAACACAAACTCATGATCAGAAGCAAATTCATGCTTTTAAGTGCACAATCCAGACTTCACAGACCAGAAGAGGATGCAAAATTAATTTACTGTATTGCACTACATTTAAAACTGTGCATCATTTTCTAATAATCTTTGCTACCAAAAACAGTGCAAGTGTGAACGAAAGAAAATAAAAGGTCATAGTGAAGGGTCTCCAAGGCTACGCTGACACTGTGGTCGATTACAGTGTATATAAATCTGAGGTAGCTTTAGCATAGCTCAGCAGCTGGAAGCAGGATAGGTACAACAGCACAGAGCTGAGACTGAGAGAGCAGCCTGAGAGGGAGAGTAAATCACACTGAACTCTGTGCTGCTGTGGTTCTTTCCTGCACAAAGCCTACTTAAGATATAATATTCTTAACTATGTATAAGAAACACCCCCTCCACCCCCAAATGCTTCCACATCCATTAGTCAGAAAGACTGGGTGCTATCCTGTGTTTGTGAAGAAAGTAGATACATCTTTTTGTTGCTGTGACATCTTCAGTTTAATACCCAGACTGTGGTTAGGACCTATCCAGCAAATTCCTCTTTGACACTATGCAGCTCAGAAAGTGTAGAGCTGGCTGTAATCACCAGCACTTCATCAAAAGCATGGAAATTTCATTATGGAGGGAAGGTTTTAAGTGAACCTGAATCAGCCCTCCAATTTGTTTTTGCAGCATTTGGCTTACTGTCACTTCCCAATATAGAATCTCGAGTGCAAATGATAGTATTTAGATAACTACCTGTCTGACAGATATTAAATTCATCCAGGTAAATGTATAGACTTAGTGCTCATTCATAAATGGTAATCACAGAAAAGTCTGCATACACAATTGAGGCATTAGAAACATAATACATGATAATATAGTGCTCTCTGTTCCCACTCCGCCGCTCCCCAAGCCTCCTCCTTTCCCCCTTTTTGTCTATGTGGGAAGGGATATCTCAGACAAAGAGCACCTCTTTCTGGATAAACAATAGGTGGTCTAAAGAGCCCCCATCTTGGAGCCTGTACAAGTTACCATAATGAAAATCATAAATTTTCTATGAGAATAATTAGAAGGTCTGAAAAAAAATGTTTAACTTAAACTCTGATGCTCCTGATGCCCTCCTTATTGTATCAAATATTTAGACAATATACCCCTGCATCAACTTCACTGTTTATTATGATTAAAAAAATACTTATAAAACCATTAGCTGCTGTCTTACTAAGTTATATTATTATGGTCATTACCACTTTCATTTAATCTTTTATTAAATTTCAAAACACCAAATAACTTTTCTTACAGAATCAGAAATAGATCTAAAGGACACAGATCTACCCACAAATAATATAAATGCAACAATGAGTTCCCAGAAAAAGAGATTATCTTTGTATATAGTGATAGTATTTATTCCTCAGGAAAGACATTCAGAGGCCTGATTAAGTGCAGCCTTCCCTCCACCTCCATGTGCAGCCACTTACACTTACAAGAAAGGAGTAGGAAATTTTCATTTGGCAGTGTTATATGCCTGCTTTGTAAATGACTACACAGGATGCAGATGAGCTGAGAATCAGATGCTTTGAATTAGCCTGTACTGAGACACCCTGAAGAGACGTCCAAAGACCACTGGAGATGACGCAATGAAATGTAATGTCACTAAGCAACCAGGGGAATGAATACCCTGGTGACAGTGTGGCCCATGCCTTTGGTGGCCAATTCACTACTTGGTAAATTTTTCCACATATTTTAATATCAGCAGGTCATTTATTCACAGGTATATATGTTTTCAAAAATTGTGTAAAGTTAGGAGGAATAGTCCAATCTGCCTCATAATGAGCTATTAAGGGGGCCATATTTTACCAGGATGACAGAAAAACTCTCACTGAACTTATTTCTTTAATTGCCCTCAGAGAGAAACTGAAAGTCCTCCTTATGGCTAATGGAGAACTGTATTTCATTGCAAGCAAAACTACCAGATAAGTCCTAGGTTGTTAGACACATATTCAGGCTCACATGCAAAACAAGTGTGCACCATCCAGTTTGTGCTGCTAGTCACAAATCAGGATTTGTGCTTACATGCTAATAAAAAGGCACAAAGATTTTGCACTATTCCCACCTTCTATGAGCTCTAACAGGTGAGGCAGACCTGCAGGTGTCCAGGCCCTTTTACAGTAAGCTAATTTTTCAGAGTTCAGGAAAGAAGTTTTGTTTCAGTGATACTTCTGACTTATTTTGTTAAACAGAAGGACTAAAAAAGTAAGGTAGAAAGACTCTCAACCTTTACAAAACTTTACAGAATATACGTT
Source organism: Dromaius novaehollandiae (assembly GCF_036370855.1). NCBI lineage: Eukaryota > Metazoa > Chordata > Aves > Casuariiformes > Dromaiidae > Dromaius > Dromaius novaehollandiae. The sequence continues at coordinate 59,422,289 of NC_088099.1, forward strand.
CCTAGATTTGTGTCTATGTTTTAGCTAGCCCAAGTATGATTAGGTACAAACAAATCTCCCCGTCCCTTTCTTTGCCCAATGAAATTGGGCAAAACTGTTTATAAATGCAGTTTTGAAGTGCCCACCTATAATGAAAAAAAAGGCTAAAATAATTAAAGCAACTGTTAAAGCACAGAAGTAAGGAATTAAAACCACAACTTACTGGTAACCCATGTTTTTGTCTCCTAAATTATTCACATTCAGTCACTAAAATCACTCACTCTTCACAGATAACAGATACAGAGTGAAGCAAGCCAATGTATGAAAGTCTGCATCAGCTCATTTACAATGACAGTTGGGAAAAAATCTACATTTGGATTGACAACTTGTCTGTGGCCCTGTGCCAAGATCCTGCTTAATACACTTTAACATGCTGAAATATTAAACCCCACAAGCACAAGAACTAAAAGAGAAATTCTGATGAGCTCTTAAACAGGGTCATGAACACGATTACATTTCTTCTGCTGGTGCTACTGAAAGAAGTGAAAACTTGCAAGAGCTTTTGCAATGTGAACACAGCTAAGAAAGCACATTCCACTCTGATTAAAAACGAGATTGCACATAACTGGGGAGGCATCGCCCCTCCAATGAAAGTCCTCTTAAGTATGTCAGAAATGTTATTAGACTTCCCAGAACCACTCTTGAGATGTATTATGATTACATATATGCATGACAGTGCTGACCACTTGTCCCGATCCAATATCGGGAGGGTTTCGTTACAATCCCAAGGACGAGATTAAGACGCTAAAACCGGTCAAATATCGTACAACCTTTTACCTTTATTTTCCACGAATTGGGGAGAAAAGGCGTGGGGGGGGGGGGGGGAAGGCGAAGGGGAGGCGAAGGGAAAAAGGGAACAAGGGTAAGGGGAAAAGATAGAGAAAAGTTGGAAAAGGAGAGAGGAAGCTAGCTACCACCACTCCGAGGCCGATGATGTTCCGCTGACTCCGCTCGAATCACAGCTCAAGCTGGGGGGCCTCCGACGAGGAGCGAGGGACGAGAGAGGGAGCAAGGGGGGGGGGGGCGAACAAAGAAATCCCTCGGCAATTATAGCATTTTCAAATTAAGTTTTCCCACCCCTCACGTGGTAGTTCAGACCAATAGTAATATTTGGGTCTGGGGTCTCCTGCTCCTTATTGGGTCTCATCACTGTCCCTAGGTAGGCCGTTTACTGTTGCCGTTTCTGCTGACAGGTGTGTCTCCATTCTTAGGTCCAGCCATTAGCTCTCAAGGTCCTGACAAAGAAGGTGATAACTCCAGCAATTAGCACTGTTTCAGCAGTGCACAGGACTGCAAATTGCTGGTAACGCCCTTATCATTCCCGCCTGCAGCAGCTCTGGGCCCTTTCTCACTGTACTAGGGAGTGCGGCCTAAGGCTTCAGCAAATTTAGCCACTCATGCCAAGCAGGTTTTATAGAAGTTGTGCTAAAAACGGACAATAATTTACAGTCCAGATCCCAAAGTCTCTGCCCGATTGTGGTCTTGTTCAGTGCAGGCTCGGTGTGTCCCGGGTGGTTGCAGGGAGACCATCTCAGGGGTCGCAGCAGCCCAGTCCTGTTTCCGCCAGGGACAGACGGCTTGTTCGGGGTTGTGGCCTGCCTGCACCCCATGCACCAAGAAATGTTTAAGGCAAAAAATTCATTCATCAGTCTGCCACACCACTTCATCCCCCTTCTGTCATACGCAAGTTGAAGAATAAAAATTACACTGACACCTAAGGGTATTTTATAATAGAATATGTAATAAAATAATAAATTCGCAGATGATTTTGGCTTTGCCTTGTGGTACTGCATCATACACAAAATACTTCCTGGCCTCCCATTCATTACTATTTAATTACAACCTAATACCTTTCTTTCAGACTTAATTAACCTTCGAAAGGAGTTTGTGACCTTGGGACCCTTCTGCATACTTGCAACGTGCTGTTAGAATATTACTCTGCCAGGAAACATTTCCTTTTATGTTGAGATTTAATGAAATGCAGAGATGTTTTATGGGGAGTGCATAAGAGATGAGATCCCTGCATGTGGTCACTTAATAAACAAGAGCTAGAGCATGTCAATTAGAATCATAAATCAATACTAGATTCATGTTAAAAGATGCTGCAAGAGTTTCCCCAGAGAGGACAATCTCACTACAGTAAACACAATCATGACACCCTTCCCTACTTTCACTCTGAGGTAGAGAAGAGGGAGTAAGGAAATGAGGAGGGATTTGCCCACGTAATTCCTGTTTAAAACAGCAGAAGCTTAAGTGTCCCACCAAGTCCAATCACAGTGTAGCCGGGAATGGAAAGTAAAATACCAGCACAGTTCCAGTTCCTGTCTTTGTCAGAAATTACTGTCCAATTTGAAACTTTTTGATTCTAAAAGGAAATCAGAGAGCAATAATCTTTTTACAAGATGAGAGACAGAACCACAGAGCACGCAGGCACATTCATTGCTTTACTGCAAAGCTTAGAATTATGGATCAATGTTGGCCCCTCGGTGCCAATCAGAGCAGTTGCTTGCAGAGTGTGCATACGTTCAGTAATTCACTTGCTAGCAATGTTAACTCTTCAAAACGGATTCTTTATCATCCTGTGAATTCCCTCTGAGAGTTAATACCTCTATCAATCCACAACGCATCCTCTTCACACAATTCTTTCTTGTACAAAAACACACAAAAGTCACCTTATGCAGTTTTCATTTTTTCTAAATGAAAAGTATCAAAAAGAAGAGATACTGACATCCCCACCTGTCAGTTTCTTAATTAAAAGTATCTGTTGTCAAACCTCATAGATGATCTTTTCACAAAAAAATGACATCAAGTTATTTACTGATTCATTCTTTCTCAGCTGTATTTTTGGGACAGTCTGTCATTCTCTTACCTCTCAAAATACCTTAATGCATATAACTCCAATCTGAGCTGTCACTGGCATTTAACACACCTGCTGCAGCTTATAAAACTAGAAAATATCAGCCCTCCCACAGATACTGCTTGAACTTGCAGAGGCAAATCACACCTTTGTCTTTCCTACTTTAGAGCCGTACTTGCTTTCTTCTGAGAGAATAATGGTTGCTCCATGGAGCCATGAGCCTCATTCATTTCAGAGACTTTTCCCTCTTTCAACTCTATTGTTGAGAACATTTTCAGTCCTTCCACACCAACTCTTTTCTTGGTATCCTGTTTTTCCCCTCCCTTCCAATTTTTTCCTTTCCCAGGTTGGTCTTGCGTCAACTGTCACCTAACCTTTTCATCTCTCCTAAACCTCGGGGCAAAAGCCATGCTGACAAAGAAAGAGATACTCAGTTTGGTTTCACCAGTGCTTAAGGATCATATGGTTTCAAGGCCTGGTCAAGTAACTTCACTTCTGCATGGAAGATTACAATCACTGGCACAGTTCTCCACTTTCTGGCCCATTGTTGCATTTCCAGCAGTCTGAATGATGAAACTGAACTCTAAAATTCCTAAAACATGTCACACTACCTGCAGATCAAGTCACTGTACTTCCCACCACAGACTAAAATACAAAAATAAAAAACAACACTCCCCTCCAAAATCCTATTGACTTCATACTAAATAGTTTGTACTACACCTGAACACCAATCTCTATTTCACACTGCAGAAGAGGGAAGAATTCTAAATAAGTCATCTTCTATCCGCTGTGTCAGTGTTTCATACATCAGTCTAAAAATATACTTTTTTCTAACCCTCTCCAATCCTTATCAATCTTCTTTACTGATATCTTATTAGCTCTCTCCACAGTAATGGGATAATCCAGTCTCAAGCTGCAAATTCCTAATGTTGTCTTCAGTCAGACAGTCACCTTTCCTTATTCATAGTGCTAATAATGAATAAATGAAAGGGGACAGATATATGATTATCTATCGCTTCTATTATTTTTTTTTACATGCTACTCACCTTTTACACAGAGATTAAAATACTTTCAGATACACTGAAGGAGATACAGAGCAGGCCACATGCACATGGGCACTCTGACTGACCCAAATTACCCTATCTGCACATTCCCATTACCCCCACAACGTGAATACTATGAACTGGCCCTCAGCTTCATTCCAAAACAAAGAGGAAACTTATTCCAGATGGAATTTCTTAACAGTGAGGGCAGGCCAAGCAGCTGATTTACAGTTTTACGGGAGTCAAGAAATGATTTACTGCTACAGGATGAATACTGCCAAAGACTATGTTCAATACTTTGTTGTGCCCACACAGTGATCAAAATAATTCTGAATGCAATAAAAAAGAACAATTTTCAACTATTGCCAATAGTGGCTTCAAATCTGAAATCAGAGATGCCCACAGGCCGTTTACATGGTTAAACATAAACACATTCCCACTACATTTTGCAAACATAAAAAATAAAAATGGAGCCTGTTCCATTCTCCAGAGGGCCTGGTAACAGTCGAAGCAGTAAGCAGAGCCTCGCTGGTGCTCCCTCCATCGCACGGGCTGCAGGGACAGCACCACGGTACTGGAAACAGTAGAGCCAGCTGGGGTGGCTTCCCCGCTTGCAATCAACATGGAGAGGTGATGCCTCATATAAAGCACCGATCATGTTGCAAGGATTCTGGGCAATATATGGAGTGTGTGTAATTGCTCAGATATCTAGAGCTTAATCCAATTCCTAATTAAGCCAACAGAAGATCCTGAATCGACATGAAAGATGATCTGGATCCCTACATGGGAAGGGCAGGCTTGACCTCTTCCTATGTTGTGACATTAATGAAGGAAAATTAAGTAATACAAAAAAGAAAAAAAATCAATTAATTGCGTTAAGAGCTCTGCTGAAGTTGTCTGGAGTCATAGTTTTCCCTCACTCACCAAGTGCATTTCAAAATCCCAAACCAAAACAAAACATAATTTGTAGTGGAATCAATTTGTAGTGTGCCCACAGAGATGATCACTGGTCAGGGTTTTTTTTTTCCCCCTAAAATAAACTGAAATTGCAACCATGGTGAGTTTTATTAATTCTTCTGTAAGGTTTGCTCCTAAGCCTTATTTATATGACCTTTTCTTTATTTCGCAATCAATTTAGTTCAACATTCACTGCTACTCAGGGGAATAAACCAGGAAAACACTCCAAAACCAATAAAAACTGTGTACTTTTCTGGGATGCATGTCTTCCTTATTCCACTTCAGTATTTTCTTCATAGAGTATGCACATACATACTTATCTGAATTAAAAAGTTTTTTTTTTTTTTTTGGCTGCATTTTTGCTGCAGGATGAATGTATGTATATTCTGAGTACGTATATGATCAGACTACATCTCACACTAGACAGGTATTCTGGTGGTACTCTGGACTTGTCATCTAGGCCTTCATCTACTGCTCTCCTCTCTGGTCTCTCCAAAGCTTGTTCTTCAAGGTGTATATCTCTGCAGTGCTAATCTGTTCTCCAGGAGCTTATATGTAGAAGTGCTTGCACAAAGACAAGTGTGATGAAAAATATTTGCAATTAAATCACTGCCTGTGGCACACAGGTAGTTTCAGAAACCATCCAACTACCTTACTGTGGATTTCTGCCCAAACACGCTTTCTTAGCTGGGCTAATAAGCTAGAACTGAATGATGTCCTTAAGCACATCTGGAGTTCTGCAGAGGCGTCAAAACAAACATGCAGATGTACTCTAGACTTCAGCTTGCACTGCACGTCTCCCCAGACAGAGAAACACCGTAATACAATCTCACTGTACCTTCATTCATCTCCACTTATTTTAAGGCACCCTATAACTTTGGATCCAGTCTACCTCATCAGTTTCATGTCCTGCAACATCCCTACTTGTCCCTCTTAGTCACTGACACATAGTAAGACATCCTTCTGCTCAATTATTTAGCACTGGTAGGCAAAATACTTCTTCTATATAGCTCATGCCATTTCCAACAGGTTTTTGAACATAACTGCCCCTGTATCTTCACTTGCCATCCAAAAACTATCTTTTCTCCCTAGCTCCAAACTCGGAATTCTCTGTATTTCTCTATCATTGACATTCACTGTGGTCTTCAGGTACATTATTTTAAAATATTTTAAAATAAAGTCTGCACATGAGACAGCAGTAGCAAATGATCTCATTTTGAAAACAAACTAAATTGAGGAATTAGAAATTTTTTTCTTCCTATTTTGCAAAAATAAAACCGATTGGTATTTAAAATGGGTAGGTAGTACATTGCTTGCAGTGGAGTTTGCATAGATATCTGCTCACCTGAGAGCCTGTTTTTTAAACAAACTATGAGCTGAAGAAGCAGATTTGAGTTTCTCTGAATACAAATGTATCCAAGAGCAAGCTTTGGAGGTACCATGTTACTCAAACACTTGAGCAAATTATTTTTGGTAATATAACAAAGTTGGCTCTATGATCTCTTGGAGCTCCAACTTTTTACCAAAGATTTATCTACAACATCTTCAATTACAGCATTTTGTACAGAAACATGGCAACCTAACCTAGTCCAACTTATTAATCAATATTCAGCCCTTCACGGGGACAGCTTTGCAACTGTTTCTGTAGTTTTTGCTCCATGGCTTGTCCTCACCAACAAAGGCACAGAGTACATTTATCACGTAGCTGACTTCTAAATTTTCTCATACTGGCTCAGGAGCTTTTTCCAGAGACTAAACATATGTGATTTTAAAAGATAGTATTTCCCATCAGGCAGCCCTAAAGCCTGCCTTCTGACCAGCAGACTAACTTCCTGTGACTTCATGCTACAAATTAAAAGCTATTATATCACCCCCCTCAATAGTTAATTTGAGAATTTAAGTATAAGCCTTCTTTTATTCTCATTTATCAGTTGTAATAAGTAGTCTTGGTCATAGTGTGAGGACACAGTTCCTTGTTCTTGATAGCATTTTCTGTGAAAACAACTGATACAAAGCATTTTAAAATGAATAAGCTGAAAGAGGCAATTTGTAAAATGGAAAGACTCTCTTGGAATTCAATTAGATTAAAAACAAATCTTACTAGAGGAACCAGGAAAATAGTTTAAAGAAAAATGGATTTATATTTTAAAGTTTTATTTCTCATTACCTTCTAGAATGCATAAAGTCTCCCTTTCTCAAGCTACTTACTTCACTAACAACACTAAATTTAAACAGATTTCAAGTACATAATCGTCTGTTTTCAAAATAAAGGTGCACATCTGAATGCAAATTGTTCCAGTTAGAACTTCAGGCTTTCACATATTTACAAAAAGAGAGAAGAGAAGATAGGAGAAAGAAAATAGGAAAGAAACCCAAGAAATAAATATCTACAATCCATTTACATGCCAAAGACCACTCTTAAGTTTACTGAAAAAAAAATTTAGACACATCTGAAACTAATCTGAATAATTTGTCTAAAGGTGTTATTTGTGTTCAGACCTATTATGTAATATTCTTTAATCCAAAGCCATCTGGAACGGACTATATCCTTTCTCTCCAGGAATTTTCTGGATGGTGGAAAAAAAAAAAAGCTGAAAAAGTGAACAGGTACTATAGCACTTCTAACCCTTCCCTAACTCTCTGAGAGGCAATAGCACAGATTAGTCAGCTCCAAGGTCATTTATTAGCATTCATTTTAAGGCATTGTTATTGTATGTTTCTGTGCCTGCAGACTGAACACTGACCTCTCTTCTCATTCTTGTCAGTCTTAACACTGCATCTTTCAAATCTGAGATCACTCTAACCTATTCAGTATAAAGTTCATATTTAATCAGCAAAGATGATCTAGCCTGGCTTGAGGTTTGGAAGACCTTTTTGGTTTGCTCTGTTTTAAACATGGAAAAACTCCTCCCTTACCCCCCAACACACACTTGTAGAAAGTATTGCTTCATAAAAGCAAGCATTGCCTGCCTTATCCTTCATTTCTATTGATATTCAGAGATTCAAAAGAAACATATAAGCATACATTTCACCCTAATACTACACAGAGAGCAACTTTCCCTGCATCCCTGGAATTACTCCTTAGGCACAATGAACTGAAACACTATAAAGTGCAGAGTGCTCTTCCTAGGCCAACTCAGACTCCTTTCTGAGCTGCTTTTTCCAGTGGTGACTCAATGCACAGATATTTTATCACTAAGAAGTTCTAACTTCTAGCATCAGGGTGGCCATAAATGATTTTTACCATGTCATAAAGCCAGAAATCACCCTGATGGCAATGACATTCCTCTACTTACAGTACACTAGGGACACAAATGCAGCTATTTGAAGAAGAAGCTGAGGCAATACAAACCTTCTGATTGAGAGAACTGAGATTAGCTGAGAGTGTCCCTATATTCTCATTCCCTCAGCCACTTTTTTTCCCCATTTTTCCAGAATAACTGTTCTGGACAAAACATGACCCTTTATTTTCCTGGTTGGCAATTACAACTTGTCTTATGGTGCTTTTACTGGGACAGCATGGTTTTATCAGCAGAGAACCTCACTGGCAGCCAGGAGACCTGCTTTCTAAGCACAACTACCCATCAATTTTGTGTTTGCTTGCAAGTCATTTCACCTCTCAACTTCTGTCCCAGTCCTTCCTATCCACGCCTGAACAAGATTATGATCGCCCCAGAAAAAGTCTCATACTCTGGTCTGTGGATGTGGGTAGAATGACAGGGCCCCACTACCTTCTTTGAATGTCTTGAGGTATCAACTATATAAAAATCCATGGATTTATGCCAAAATGTGGAGGTACCTAAAGTGCTAATGAGAGTAAAGTCTGCCTTCACCTAGGACCTACTTACTATTCCTTATTAAATACTGGCAAAACTATACAGTGGGAAACAGACCTGACCCTTTTATAGGCTGAGCTTTTAACAAAGAAATATCAGGAACTTTGATGAGACCATGTGAACAAGGGCAGCATTTTAGCCATGTTCAAGGACTACTGCCTGCATTTTAAGGGTAACTGACTGAAGATCTGAGATGATTTGGTTACTCACTGGATGACTCTGAGCAAGCCTGGAACAGAACATAAAGGCCTCGATTTCCACTTCTCCATTCTAACCAGTAGACAATGTTCTCACTTTTACTCTGAATAAAACCTGGTATATCTACCTCTCCCACCTGTGAATTCAGTGAATTCATCTTGAACATCAGGTATTCAAAAGATCTACTTAACAGTGCTTGCTTTTTTTTTTCTCTCTAAAGAATGCATGGTCCTATACCAAAGCTGTAACTTACTTCCAGTGTCTCCCAAAACATTCTCTGAAATAAAAGAAACGAGGCGTGTGTGTGCCTGTGTACACATGTGTAGGTCGAGGATGAAAAGCTAGCCATTTCACAGCTTCCACCAGAATATGACTAGACTAAGTCTTCTTTCTAATCAAGGTCTAACTTTTGGGAGTCACAACAATGGGCAATACTGTGACCTCCCCTTATCATTATTAGTTATAAATATTATTATTATACAATTTCCATCTTGAATAGCAACAGCAGCAGACATGAAAATAAAGAGTAACTTCATCTCAACTGAATTCTGATACTATCTATAAGCCCATGTGTTCGAGTTTTTTGGGTTTTTTGATTGATTTTTAACCAGATGATCATCTGCTGTTTTATTTTCAGGTTGTGGGGATAGTGGAGAAAGTTTTTTGCTGGTTTATGTTCTGGTTTATGGAATATAGTAGTAAATGCAATTAGAAGCACCTCCCAGTAAACCTAGCTGTAAAACAGCTTTTACAGGTGCTTGCAGTGACCTCTCCTTCAAAATTTATCTCCACTTTGTGTGATCTGCAAAACACATAACTTCTGCCCCTCTCGCAGTTCTCAAGTGTATCAGAACTATGCCTATGTAACTCCCGGATTTTTGATTTATAGCATCTGATGACTAACTGAAAATAAATAAATTGCTATACTGACTTAGTCAGTAATTCCAGAAGAATACATACTTCTGATGTGGCTTTATATTGCTGTTTAATATCAAGAGGAACCCAGCAGTAAATCCTTTTCAAACATACCATTTTCACCTCTCATCATTTCTGTGAACATTTGATTCAGGGATCCAATAAGCCCAATACGCTTACATAGCTTAGCACTGTTATTGCCCTATAGCACTTTTAAGAAATACCTATCTATACAAGAAACTAATCTTGGCTTAAATTGTGAGCTGAATCTACTAGTATCTCTTGAAGGGCTTTATTATTTCTGAAACAAACTTTGAATTATATTTACAACATAATGCTATTGGAATAAAAATATATTTGAAACACAATCAGGTGAAAAAAGTCTAATGAAATTGGTGAAGATTAAAAAAAAAGCCTATGTGATCTTAATGGCTCTTGATACTGAGAATGTCTCATCTGTACTACCTAAAATAATCTCATTATGTAACTCCAAATAGACTCATCTTTCCAATTGGGGGATGGAGGCGGTTTTGCTTTAAAAACTTTCTTCTTTTTTTTTTTTTTTTTGGATACGTGGCAGTTTTCTAAAGTAAGTCAGGATTGAAAAACGGATCCCAAGTCAGGTATCTCCTAAAGGAGCAGACTGTGGATAAAGGTAGGCTTTCTGAACACTCATACTGCATTCATTAGGATAAACTCAGGATCCTGATTTTGATCTTTAAAAACTGTTACAGTTTTTGAGTCAGGCAAAAACGTCTGATGTAAAAGCTTTCCTAAAGCCATTTGACAAATAAAACACTGCCTCAGCTTTCAGATTTCTTGGCTTTCAGACTGTAATCCTGCATTCAAGGAACTCTTTACCACCAGCATCTATGGGAAAGCCATTTCAAATAGTTTTGATCTCCCAGTTTCAGAGAGGCCATAGTTATCTCTCAATTTTTTTATCATTACAGAAACATAACCTTATATCAACATTAATATAGAAAAAAACTTCACATATGTAAATATCTCACATACTCTGCAAAATATACAATGAATAGACGTTAAAGACAAGAAAATACTGTTGTACTCTTTTGGTATAACTCTATACTAAGAAAATCTCATCCTACAATTTCTGCATCAATGCCCTAAATTCTCCCTGCATATACGATAGCTTAAAAAAATCCAGTTCTGTCTGAAGAGTTCAAGCAAAGAACTCCTCTCAACCCTACATTAAGCTACATCAATAGCTAATTACCTTCACAAGCACCCTATTTCTAATCTCCAATATAGAACACAGTGAAGTATATATGAATTTTTCACTCTATGATCCTATTAAGGACCCACGTTTTCATAAGTAGAATGTTATTCAGGAAACAAGATAAAAGATCTTATTTTACACATGAGTATTGCTAGCTGTTGCCCTGCTGTTCCTATTTTGATGATCTTGACAATGAGAACTGCAGTTTCTGTGATCAGGCAAATTCAGTCTAGGTTATGAATAGGCAGCTGAACTACTGAACAAAAGGAAGACAATACAGCTGGTGAACTGGCACTACTAAACCACACTACTTGCCAAAGTATTGACATAAGGCACCAAGATACATGGACAAGTGCCGCCATGCAACCAAACATGTAAAAACTTCTCCTTATGTATATTACACTGGCTTCCTTTCCCTATTCAGAGGTAAGCCTATCACTTGCCTTTCAAACTCCTAAGGTAAAAATAAAGCCAGGGAGAGTTTATCTTTGTTATCAGTGGTGTCTGATTTTACCTTCGTTTTTCCAGGTACATACAGTTTATGCAATTTATTTCAACATCATGTCAACCATGACTTTTTTTTACCCCCACGTAACATCTATGGGAAGCCATGGCTTGAAGAAAAGTAAGCATCAAGAAAAAAAATTAGACATACCAGAAACAAGTATAAAACCACTGCGTTTCAGCTATAAAAGCACAAAAATGAAGACTTCTGTTTTCCACTTTAGCTTTGCAACACAAAGCATAGTATGTAGAAGAGTTCATTAAGTCCAAGTGAAGGGAGTAACAACACTTTGTACAAACGATACCCCTCACTCACTCTCACTAAATGGCTCATCTAAAAGTTTGGGGCGGGGTGGAAAGGTTACTGAAGGGCATACTTTATGCAGTAAATGTGTATTCCTGAAGGAAAGTTGCCTCTAAAATGATGTTTTGAGGTCCATGTTTGGCATTTAAGCCACATGTATGCCAACTGGATATTTATAAAATTTGTTCTTAACATTCAAGACACTCACGTAGAGGTTCTTGAAGTTGCCTCTCTGCAAGCCTGGCTTAAAGAAGTATGATATACTAGCAACTGCTTTTTGATGTAGCACCCACATTCACCTCATGTATGTTTTGTATGTGGAAAATGCTGCATCAAAATACATGAGCATTTCTCAGCTTCAGTGCTACTCTTATATTTTATGTAGTCCATTGGAAAGAACAGAAAGAAACTGTATGTGTAGCATAAGTATCAGCAACTGTATGTAACCCATTTAATGTCGTACAGAAACTCTGATATACTGAAATTGTGAACAGAATCCCAGAAAGCCACTATTTTTGGCCTCAACTCCTTAATGTTGCAAAACCTGAGTGCACAATGGATTTGACATCCCTCTGGAAAACAGCATCTGAGACACAGGTATTAATGCTTGCTTTTACAGGTGCCAATACGATAATAGCATCTTCACCTCTGTGTACCGCAAAGCTAGTCACACACAAGTTAATCAATGGCTTCAACTTTAATCAGAAAGGGTTGAGAAAGAAGCTGTGGCAGTATGACACAGATGAGCAACAAACAATCTAACTCTGAAGTGGATAACAGTGGTTCACAATGATTTGAAGAAATATGCAACAGGGTGGGTTATACAGACAGGGAAAAAAAAAAAAAAAAAAGCACAAACGACCCGAAAAGATCAGTAACTCACCCTCAACTCTAATTGCTAAACATTAGCAGCTAATCAACAACAGTTTAGCAATAACCCCTATTTTTTAGTGGGAACTGTTGTTAACAAAGACAGAATGTAGCATAAGGAAAATAACCTCCCTGGGCTTCTATAGTCAGTGAGGGAAAAGGCTCTTCCAGAGAGCAACAGAGAACAGGAGCCCCTTTCCTCCTGCTTTTCCATCTGCCCATGACACAGACGGCTCCCAGGGAGTGGCTTCTCTAAAGAAAAGTCATCCTGCCCTTTTGGTTACCCTCCCCCAGTCCTCCAGCTCTAGAAGGCAATTTGTTTTACCACATCATTGAAAAAACAGCATGATTTCTCCTCATCAGTAGTTACAAAGAATTCAGGCTTTCTTGTTACTTTTTTTTTTTAATAAGAATATTCACAATTCAGATTTTTTCAGCTAGTTTTTACATAAACTTATGGAAACAACAAAAACAAACACATCTTAAAAACAACAATGTAAAAACCTATCGATGAACACACAAAACATCTTACATACTTTAATCTCATGATCTGAAGCCACATTGCTGGCCCAACCTGTGCAGTGCTTGTCAGTACAAAGGCAAGAGCTTCTTTCATTCGATGGGCATAAGTGAACCATTCAAGCAAAGAACCAAGTCAAAACACTGATGGAAGGTGCAGAAGCCAATGTATCACTTTTCTTGCAAGCAGATGGCAGCCCAGACGCAAGAAATGGGTGGACTTCTGAATCTGCTCTTCCCACACCTCATTCAACAGCATAGGCTGTCTTGACGTAAGAAGCAAATTAAAGAACTGTTCAGCACCGGTGAAGTCTCATGCGGAGAGCCCTGTGCAGCTTTGGGCACAGAACTTCAAGATAAATACAGGCTAACTGAAGAGAGGCCAAGAAGAGCCATAAGGCAAAATGATCCACCGAACAAGCTGGGTCTATTCAGCCTACAGAGGAGGAATTTGGATGGGGGGAGAGGGCACCCATATTGAAGATTTTTAAGAACTGGCTATGTTCAGATAGCCTGTGTCAGAAAAGGAATGGGTAGGTTTGACTCCACCTTTAGGGAAAGACAAAGGGCCTCTTGAGACCAATTCCAGCCCTGTATTTTGCTAGGATTTGGAAATGGATCCTTCAAAATAGTAACAAATACTTTACTTATCCTCAGAGGAAGACATTTCCGTAACAGTCCCATATTGCAACCTGTGCTCTTCCCAGTCCATTATTATAATTTATTCCCATTCTAAAAGATTCTTCACGCTGCCAGAGCAGCATAAAGGCGCTTCACTGTCACTAAGAATCAAGCCCAAAATATCAATCCAGTTCTTTATTCATATCTCTTGGATAAAATAATCATTCTATAATTAAAGGACTATAGCTTTTAGGCTTTGATACAACACAATTAGCTATCAAGGCTTTGAATAAAATAGAGTTTTAAAACAGAAGGTTATGACAGCATTAAAAAAAACAATTAACATGTCAGTAGAGTCTCAGCAGACAGTTCTTTAATAACACTGGACAGGGAGTTTAAGGGAAAAATGCTTCAGAGAAGTAAATGAATATTCCTTACAGTATAATGATTTCTTTAAAGACAAAAATCAAAATTATACAGGTCTCCCCCCAACTCCCCGGAAAAAATCACTTTGAAGGTAAAATACCTACCCAAAGCAATTAAGATGGAAAGCAGGAAGACTGAGAAAAAGAATACTCCAAGGGCCAAGTATGCAAGACTGAAAAAAACTATTCAGTGAAGGTATAATCACCAGATTTCCCGTGAATTATATTTATTTAATATGAATATAAAGGTGTGCAGAAGAGATAAATGGGTTATTGAAAGGAAAAATAAGAGCTCTAAAACATTGTTGCTGTTTCATTGCTCCCTTCGTGTCTCTTCTGAAAGCGTCACCATTATCACAGAGGACGGCTTGCTGCAAGTCAAATAGATTTTGGTTTGCATTTGAGACTAAGTTGTGAAGTGCTCTGTAAGCATCTACTACGGAAAGAGATAGAAGTAGATACAATAGCACTTAGTAGTGCACTATTAGCAGTGCTTGACAGATTACAGTCAGGGTTTAGGACTCATAAATCTCAGGCACTGAACTTCTTACAGGTGGTGAAGAAGAGAGTTTACATGAACTTTTACTTTAACATCAGAGCCACCTTCTCCCTCTTTGCTTTGGAGGACAGGAAGAAACTGAGCTTCCTCTGATCTCCCCCATATATTTGCTATTAGATGAAACAAAATATATGCTGGATTTTGCTGCATGAACAAGAAAGTTCCTAAGTTTGTAATTTCTACCAAATATCTGCCTCTGCTATTTGCCCTGAGAGTCAGCTTTATTCATTCCTTTGCTTTTATTAAACTCTTTATTTATGAATTTTTGCTCAAAGCAACTGAAAATCTTAAAGACAGGCACAACAGATAGATCCTTGGTAACTCCTGAATTAAACAGCTTTCCATGGTTCCACTACAAAATGTAAAACCATTTGAATGCAATATATTGTTTCATAACTCTGCATAAACCTTCTGGGGGCAGAAACCTGGGATTTTTCAATTTCAAATGCCATGAGAGAAAACAAGAACACATTCCTCTTTCAGTCCTATTTCCTTACTTAGAATATATATTTATACACAACCTCTGTACTTGCCTTTGGACATATATGAAACCCTGACACTAATTCAGAAATAATTTAGAAAAAAAAGTGGACTTCCTATTTTATTACCCATCTCACTTCACAAAGCAAGCAGATTTTCTCTGAGGCCTCGTGAGATGAACGAAGAGGACATACTTTGTTTCAGCCCATGGAGAGATACATCAGATGTTCCTCTAGTCAACCCTTGCGAGCAGCATAGCAAATATTTTTCAGAGGCCACATCAAAGGTCCTGCTCTGATGGATGCAAAAACTAAGGCAGACTCACAGCAGCATTATAAACAAGAGAAAACAGACCAGTGGGTTTCAGGAAAAAACAAAAATTTAGGCTACCTATGTGTTTCTAAAGGTTGTAATTGGGAATAAAAATTAAAAGCAATGTGGAGAAGGAATTATACTGCATGCTATTATACCACTCACATAACTGCTTCCCTGCTACCTATTAGGCAAAATTAGATGGTGGTAGTGAGTCCTCTCTTGTTTTTCTTCCCTTATAAAGAACAACAGTTGCAACAGTTTTCAATAAACAAGCACTTGTTTGGATCCAGTTCTACCTGATCTTTTTGTTTCCACCAAATCCACCCTTTACACTAAACATGGCAATAACTCTTGTCTTCTGAAGACTTGAGCAGGAGAGAGATTAAAAATAAATTATTATAGGAAGCATCAGCCATCCTTTGAGAGAGGAAAACATTAAAAACTGAAAGGTAATTACAAGCAGATTAAATTGGCCTTTTCTTGTGACTTGCACATATGTTGCACCCCAAAGCATACGTATTTTGCTTTCAGGTGCTTTTGTCCATTTCTACCATGTGGCAACAGATTGTTAAAGCACCATGTACAGAGCAGGCAGCTACTCCAGTAACCAAACAGCCCCTGTTCCTCCATGCTTTACTTTCTTTAGGAAGGGATGACTTTAATGACTTCAGTTTGTTATTAACATACCTGTGCTGGCTTCCTTCTGTGATGTGGTAGAGACGATTAGCACCTCCATCAGCACAAGCTCTCAGAGTAGCTGCAAGTCAAGAAACAGAGCATCAATGTATTGGCATTATAAACAAGAAACAGTTCTATGTTTATGTAATTACTGACATTCCTGTGTAAACTTAGTGTCCACGGTAGAGTAGGGAATAAACTTGAGAGCTCATATGGATTTTAGCTCTCTGTGCATGACTCTGCCTTCCCAATAGCTTATTTCTATTTATTCTGACCTAGTTCCCTAGTCAGCTTAAACTAAATGGGGTGAAAATATCCAAAACCAGAATAGAGATCATCCTCCACATACGGGCATGCACTTCTCTAAGCAAGTTGGAACTTGCACCTCAACCCTAACAATTCTCTCACACAGGCAAAAAGTTTTTAATAGTGGTTTTGTAATGATTCGCACAAAAAATTGAAAGAAAATGTTAGGCCTGACAGTCCCTGTTTTTTCTTTTTCTTTTTTTCCCCCTCTTACAATACAAAACTGATGACTCTACCACCACTCCTATTCTGCTCCACAGACTGTCTGAATCCTCTGATATAAAGCAAGTGGGTTAAGTTCGAGTACCGAATCTCGAACTATCCCAATTCAAAAGGAACAAAGCCGCAATCAATTTCAGTGCTTCCACACGACTCAGGGACCACAAAGGGCACGTGCTAGTAATTCCAGCCGATTTACGTTGTACTAACAAGCACAGACGTGCTGTTTTATTTTGATCCTTTTACTAGATATAAGTTAGATTGTAGAAGAGAGAAAAGTAACCTAATTCTGTTATTACAAAATACTACATAAATAGCTACACAATATTTCTAAGCATCCATATTTATGATCATTTCGCTAGCACACAATTCTTTCGTAAGATTTTTAAATATGACAAGCTACTAAAAATTGAAGATGACCATCCTGTCCTAGCAGTCTTTCATAAACTCTGCTCTGGGATGTTCAAGCTCGATAACAGCAGCATGTAGGATGAAAGAAGCAACGGCAACTACGCTAGAGCAGAGCGTTCTTCCCTGTTCTGTGAGCAGAGAGAGTCACTGGGAGGTTTGAGAGGGCTGAAAATCACAGGGCCTGGGGGAAGGAGAGGAAAGGGAAAATGAGGACAGACAAAGAAAAGGAACAGCCTGCCAGAGTTTGGGGGAAAATAAAGGTATAAATGATCAGATCAGACACTTCCTACTGCTACGAATCCAACTTTCAGCTAAAATCGCTTTTCTTCAGAGTTTACTTCTCAGTCAAGACCATCTCTCAGCAGTGATACAAGCCTACATTTTTCATGGTGGCACTCATCGAGTTGGGAAATCTGGCCTCCTTCCCTAGCTTAGCCATCAACCTAGCCAGCCTATACAAATCCAGACACAGAAGTTCATCTTTCTGCACCTCTGCATCTACTCTTACCTTTTTAGCCATTCTTTCTTAGTCGGCTACTGAAGCCTCGGCACAGGGAACGTTATTTACCATATAGTCACTGCCTGGTACAATCCAGCCTCAGCTGAGGCTGCTAGGGACCTTGGAAGAAAAAAAGCAGAGCACCACAGAAGCTACCAGTTCATCACACAGATAGGTATGGGTACAGCATTTCTTTCCTGTAGGCTACAAGAATTTGTGGGGGAGGACAACTAGTGTAAGACTCCTCAGCACCTTTCCTAGCAAGGCTCCTGTTACAGTACTCCTGTTCTCCCTTGTCCATATTCAGGCAGTGCCTCTTACTACCCTTCTCAGTCTCCTTGCTCAGATCATGCTCTGCTCTGTCTCCTTATCCCACCTCCCTCACTCCTTCCAGTCATTATCCAAATCCATACTAACACGTCAAGGTCAAGCAGATCTGATCCTGACAGATCTTATTAGCTGAGATCTTTTCTTAATTAGGGTAGTTGGCCAGCCACTTACAACGCTACCTTACTGCTTCAGGGGGTTGCCAGGTTCCTTACCCATCCTAATGAATATAAACATCCCATGACAAGAACATCTTTTTCCCTATGGTCGACTGGAAGCTTTTAAATTCTCCTCTCACTTGAGGTTACATCTGAAATTGGATTAATGCAGTTCCTTTCACTTGGGGACATTTGCTAAGTTATTTTGGGAAGTTCAGCTCACATAGAATTTGGTAATAGCCCTTTGCAAGGACAGTGTGTAACGCCTGTCCTTAAATCAGCTATCCTGACCATCATTTTGTTTAACAGATATAAAGCATCCAAGCAAGGCCTAGGACCTACCCAATTATTGACCCTCTTCTCCCCCCTCCAGCTACAAAAGCAATTCATCAGTTGACACATTTTTTATAACCAAAACCATGAGAAGACTGCAGAAAAACTATTTTCTAACTTCAGTACTGGACCTGCCTAACAGAGGCTTTCTCAGCCTAACAGAACCCTAGTTTTTTTCTTTGTAAGAATAGTGATTCCTGCATCTATTCTTCCAAGTTTTAAAGAAATAAGTAGCTCAGAACTTATGGGAAGAAAGAAGAGAGGAGATACAGAAAAAAGAAATGAATCTATAACTCACCTCAAATACTTTAAGACAGGCAGAACCTTAACTATTGTAAATTATCACAGTGGACCTACCACAATTTATGCTTGGCCTAATACTCTAGCTAATCATGTTATTTTAAAAGCACATTACCAAAAAACAAACCAAAATGAGGATGTACTGTGAAAAAAAATCAGTCTTCATTCAGTCAGGTACATGTAAACTACTGAGATTTTTACAAAGAGCTAAAATAGCTTTCCTGAAGGTGCCTGAGTAACAAGTCTCCGACTCTTGTATACCATTCATATGGGGCAACTATTTGATATGTCAAATCAAAACAGTTGCCTTATGTAACTGGAATTTAAAGTTGTCCCCCACATTTATTCTTCTCACTTCAGCAGTGCTGTAAAGTTATTTAGGAAAACTATTTATAAGGTACTGATCCTTTACCAGCAAGTTAATAAGTTACACTCATATGAACCAAAGCCCCAGGTGCTTTAAGTAACCAGCAGGTAATTAACTGATTGGCTGGAGGCCAGTAAATCATATTATTTCTACAGCTACAAACTAAGCCATGC
Source organism: Dromaius novaehollandiae (assembly GCF_036370855.1). Taxonomy (NCBI): domain Eukaryota; kingdom Metazoa; phylum Chordata; class Aves; order Casuariiformes; family Dromaiidae; genus Dromaius; species Dromaius novaehollandiae. The sequence goes on from NC_088099.1 coordinate 59,441,742, forward strand.
TTGATAAAAAGTAATGATATATATTAGCTGCAAGAACATGCAACATTATTAGCTGGAAGTGTTTATGGAGACGGTCAGCAATTCTAAGCTTACAATTCAGATGGAAAATTCTCTATGAAAAGATAATAGGAACTGATTTCATACAGTGCCTTTTATATTAGAGACAAAATTACTTTACAAACAACAATTTGGTCAGGGCATAGCACAGCAACTGTATAGGCAAGTCTCTAGGCATTTCACAACAGCTCACACAAAACCTCATTAATTATTACAGCAGAAACTGAAGGACCTGAACGAGATCAGGGTCTTGTTTTGCTTGGCACCATGAAAGCAGCGAGACCTTTTCCCAAGAAGTTTACAACTGAAACCGATGAGACAACAAAGGAGATGGTGGAAAGAGGCACAGGGGGATGAAGCGATACACAAGTCATTGGCAAAGTTATTTTCCAGGGTCCTTGAAGTGGTGGAAAGGGCTTGGGGAGGGAAGAATAACTTAAGCGGTCCACCAAAACATGGCAGGTGCCACACACACCTCTTCCGACTCCTGAAGTTACTGTCCCATCACTAGGCTTCTTCCCCTCAAATTTGCCAGGTGAGCTGCGCATGAGAGGACTCTCCCACTTATTTCAGCCTAAGGAACTAAGTTGGTAAGGACATTAGTTAAAGGCTTTCAGCCTAGCCTGCCTCTGTGAACTGAAACAGATTAAGGGACGGTCGTCTAAGCAGCTTAGCCAGAAGATGTAATGGGTCAGGAGGACCGTAACCTCTGGCAAAGATATGGCGACGGGCAGTCGGGGCAGTGACTTTTTCAACCAGCACAACCGAAAGCAGAGGAGAGACGTCCCTAGCCATGCTGTTCAGCTGGATAGCCCCTAGCTACAGGTTCATGCTTTTGTCATCAGAAGAGGTGACACTAAGAGCACAAGCATCATGCAACAGGACTGCAGCATTATCTCCATGTGTGAATCTGCGCTCCTTGGAATTACCACAAATTATGACCTTTCCTATCTGAATATTCTGTAATAAGCTCCACTCCTCAGAAATAGCTGTTTGTCAAATTACCACCCTCTTTATCTGTCAAATTCGTTATTAAGTCCAGGGAGAGATCCTAGCCCAAACACAACTGTTTTGTGCTGCTGAGTGGAAGGGGACAGAAGGGGGAACTCAATACCAATGCCAACAATTGCCGTCCAAGTTATCGGGAGCAGCAAATGTTCAACCCAGTAGTGTATGAAATTACGCTACAAGTAAATACCATTCAGCTCCACCTACGCTGAGAAAGAGTTATGTCAAGAACACATTATGTGCCCATGTTATCTCTGAAAGAGATTCTTTCCAATAAGTAACATGAATGAACAAATCAAGATCTTTCTGAGTTAGGACTTTCATTTTAAATGGTGTCTCTTTTAGTAGGAACCAATGAACTATTTACCTTTAATGTCAGACGTGTAAAGGCCAATTTTAGGGTCGTTAGTGAATATGCTTTTACGAAAACTATCCTAATGCAATAAAACTAATGAAAGAATCTCATTCAGTAAATATAAATAACTTCCTGTAACTTTGTAACAGGATACAACACCATATGAAATAATAAACGGGAAGGTCTTAGCTCTGAATTAACTAGTCCTGATGCTTTTTGCAGAAAGAGGCAAGTATTTTGCCTCAGGTTTAATGGCACTGCACATGGCAGGCAAGGGAAAAGACTGTACAGACCAGATGCAACTCTTGTGGACAGAGTTAGGCAAGGGTATAAAAAGGATAAAAGCCAGGGAATAAAAGGGAATACATTTATCCAAAACATTAACACCTGGGGAAGATAAGCAGAACTTCTATTACGCCTTGCAGTTAACATTTAAAATAATTTATTTTTTCAAACAGATCTTTAAATTACCCCACATTTTTGCCCATATTCTAATTTATGACATCTCCCATAGAACTGCCTTATATTCCCACTGTTCTTTTTCTGATCTTATGTAACTTCTTCTAGGTATGCAATCTGTTTCCTTCATCCATTTATTGATTCAGTAATCTGGTAACCATAATTAACCTGCCAGCATAATCTACACATAGAAGAACCCTGCTTAATTAATGACTTGGCATACTGGCAGTAATATGTAAGTGATAATATATGGTAGATATGCAAAGAATTGCTTGCTATGCTTGATACATACGGCTAATGCCTTTTTATCTCAGCATTAATAAAAAATACCAGTTATCAGCAACAAAATGTATAATCTGTATTTATGTTCTCTTTTTCCCTTTGTCCTGCGGAAGCTGCAAAAATACACTTTTAAAAAATCCAGAGCTTTGTAGGGCTGCAGATTGCTAGCTAGAAGATATGTTTACATCTCAAACTATTCTCTCCCACTTGTGTGATTCCACCTGTGTAATCAGGACTGTATGTAACTCCTATTATATACCAAATACAGCACAATGCAGACATCTCTGCTTTGGTACCTCTGCAACTTTGTTTGGCAAATCACCTCTCTGCCAGTCCTTAGCAGGTTTCTGCTTTGCAGTTGGACAGTGGGGTGGCTAAAAGGCTTTTTGACCATTTAAAATAGGTCTATTCTTAAGTTAATTTGTCTAAAACTAAAAATGCTTATGTCTTGTCACTGGTATTTTGTATTTGCAGGAGTGCATAGGGCTTTAAATAACCATGATTAAGAATGTTAGCTGCTCTCAGGATATTCTGTAGTACCAATGAAATTAAGCAGAGATACGGCTGCTTTCTAAACTGGTATTATAGGTGCTATCATGCTGCTGTAAGTCAGTGGTAGCGAAGAGCAGTTGGCCCTCTATAGTAGTACTCAGCATTTCCTAGGGTTCAGCCCATTTTTAGGAATTTCACACACACACAGAAAAAGACCACATAAATATCAGCAACCTGTTTTTTTCTGCCTGTGGTGATTTGCAGTTTTGCATACACGTTTCCAGCCCAGGAACAAATTTAAGTTTTACAAATATTGTAAACAAAACAGTGGCTGCTATTCTTACATTGTCTGTGTACCCGAGAAAGGCTCGTCACCTACAGACGTCTCATACCTGACTTCTATACCATTCTGGATCTGTATTATTCAAAGAACATAAAAGCCCAGTAGTCCTCAAATAAATGGTCCACCAACACCAGAGCTGGCAGCCTGCTTCCAAGTGGAATACATTATGGCTTTCATGGAAAACTACTGTACATCTAGTAAGGGTAATTCTGCACTTCCTACAAAATTGCTGTGCTTCTTTAATCACTCCACCTTGAGCTGCAAACCTCATAGAGATCTCAGCTAAGCAGAGGCAGGATTAAGCAATTAAATATGCGAATAGAAGGAAGGAAGCAATGATGACTGAGGAAACACTACTCTTTTCTCAGTGCATTGATTCATTATCGAGCAAACGCCACAAACACAGATAACATGTCTTCCTAAAAAGTTCACCTAGAAATGAAACAAAGGGAAAATGTAAATGAACTATTTCTCTCACAAACTCCCCTCTGTATTTTAGTCAAAAACTAAGTTACAGAATTATCTAATCAAAACCTTACTTAAAAAAAAACAAACACATTTCCTACGGAAAAATTAAAATCTCAGTGCTCACTGTGGAAAAAAAAATAGACTAACCTTTTTAAAATAAGTTCATAGGTACCCAAATACTCAACTGCAAGCAAAAAAACTGAGTATCAGTAAAAATATTAGGGGTAATATGCTCTCAGAGACAGAGGCAAGTGAGCAACCATGTTTCCACCAGACTGAATTTCTGAACTGTCTTCAGGTACAGTTCCGCGCAGAGTTCATTACAATGATTCATATTCAAGGCTGCTGGGTTTGAAGCAATCTCTTGTCAGGTGTTAGACTTAATATTCCTACAATCCTCACTTAGCATACAATTTTCTCTTCTCTTTTCTGTCAGTCTTCTCACATTCTGTCAAAACAGCAGGCTTCGCCGCGTACCAAGCTTCCTGACACCCACTGCCGCAATGGGCTCGGCAAGCTACCACAGTGGGAGCAGCCACCTGTTGCGTCAGAGTTAAAACCAGGAGGAGAGAACCCAGACGTCAAACTGAGTATTTGCTGCCATCACCTAGACTAAAGTCAAGGTGACCCTTTTATGACAAGGCCGTGTGTCTTGCGTGCCACTGGGGGGAGAAGCATAAAGGAGTTTATTCATTTCCTCCTTTTTACATTCTGTGCTGGAGAATAACAGCTAACCCAATAATGTAATATTTAATCATCGGGGTTTTTTTTCATGAGTGTACATTTATTATTACCAAGTAACAGTAAAAACACTGATTAGGACACCTAAAACATTGGAAAATGCATTAGAGTGCACAATGTCCATCCTGACTTTTTTCTTGATAAGCTATTTGTTTTCAATATCTTAAAAGAATTATTTGTCAAATCAAAGATCCTCGCAGGTCATCAAACCCCTGGGAGATAAGAGCAGGATTCTAAATGTACCTTAGAAACTGCCTTTTTCAGGTTGAGAAGGCATCCAAGCTCTGCACAAGCATGTATTTTCACCTTACTGATGACTGGTCTCTGATAGCAGAAATTCCCCGAGGAGAGTCACACAGCCTTCCCACCGCAACACGTGCAAGCCCCAAGATCTGGCATAGGTCCTGCTTTGCTGAACTATGCGTGCACGTTACCATCCACGGAGGAACTCGGTCACCGATTGTGGGTATTCCCTGGAACTTGTGAAATCAGTAACTGAAATCTCTCATCCAGCAGACACATACGCCAAACCCCATCGACTGTGTTGGAACACACTCCCCATTAGCCCTTCAACTTGCCCTCCAATGCCATCCCAATTCACACGGCCTGCCCTTGGGCCACACGAAGTCAGAACTGAATTTTCTGTCTCAGACTGTAAGAGGCTTTACAGCAGTAACGAGCCATCACTGGGGCTCAATACAACATGCGGTCCTCCCCAAAGGGCAGATGCCATCAAAGTCATGACTACTGTTAAAGACCCTGGGAACCACTTTCAAAAGTTGAAGCCAAAAGCAATGCTCTGACAAGGCTCTCAGCTCTGAGAAAAGCAGAGCTAACCCTATTTTGGACACAGAGGGGTGTACACCCTCCTGGCCATGCTTACTGGAGAAAAGATGCATGGAGAAGAACCAATGCCACTACCTCCTCAGAAGTTTTTGGATCAACAGCTCTGCTACAGCTCTCTGGAGATCCAGAAGTTGCGTATGTAACCCACTGATCACTGATGAAGAATCCAGTTAGTCTCTAAAGTCCAACTACTACAGTAATCATCCCTACTACCCTCCAGGATTAAATGTGGTCTTCATTCACAGTGCATGCCATCAGATTGCCTTTTAAGTATCATTTTCTTTCATTGCTTCTTAAGTGCAACATGCCTCACTAACAAAACTTTACCGTAACTTATCTATTTGTGTCCTAAACCTAAAATAAACACATACATCAAAATATAACTGAAGGTAAAATAACTGAATGTGTGTGCAGGAAATGTTTTTTCTTTTTTTTTTCCTGCATCCATTACCTGATCTACCAAGTGAAATGGAGAGGTTTCAAAATCAATTTTATTTCCAAAGTTTTTAAATTATATTGTTTAATAATTCAGTGTAATGTGCACTGACTTCAAGCTTTGACTGCAACTTTTTATTTCTTCATTTCATATTTTCCATTGCTGCAACATTGATTTCTGACACAATGAAGATAAACAGCTACAAATATGACAGAATGCCCCAACTGTTTGCGATTTTAATTGCCAGTCAGAATTTTTATCAAGCAAACTGTACAAGCAAACTGACTTGATTCTTATATGGAAAAGAAAACCTGTCAAAAAAGAACCCAAATCACCTTTGATGGTACTAAAATACATAAATGTGCAAAAAAGACCACACAGTAAGGAGGAAAAAGCAACCTCTTTTTGATCTTGCATTGCTGAGTCAATGCTAGAAGCAGCAACCTCCATGAAATCACAACTCCCCCACACACAGTGAAGAGGAAATAGGGCAGGCAGGGAGGCAGTACGTGGAAAAGGGTGGTTGGCAATGCTGAGACTGCCAAGAGGGAAAAAATAACCCTCTCTTAATAGAGGCCACCAGCAAAAGTAAGTTCCTCCTCAAACTAGATCTGCTGTTCATTCTCCATTCTGCTTCCACTGAACAATATGCATTAATAATTTAGGTCAACCTGCAAGTGTAAAGCAACAAGAGTGATAAGTTCATGTGCATAACTATGATTAAATATTTTTGCCTAACACACTAATATTTCAAATTCTGTTTTTCCTAAATTGGATTTGCAGTAGTCTGCAACTCGTCAAAAAAAACTAATCACACACTTATTTTAAATAGCACGAAATATATTAATTCTCATGCTACTAAAAAACACAGTATTCTTTAGCTGCATGGAATATATTTCCACATATTTTATATCACGGTCTAACAAAAACTTTTGTCTGCCAAGGAAATTTCAGAACTCAAAGCCAGAAAATCCAATTTTATTAAAAGACAACTAGAATATTACAATGCATAAATCTCTGAACAAATCAAACTTGCACTGACATCTTCTTGAAAAATAATTTAAGCCATTCAAAGGAATAATTTTGGTCTAAAAGCAGTTTGGAAATAGATATCAAAGAAGAACAAGAAAGAAGCTAGAGACAGAAAAATTAAGACAGCACATCCAATTTCCTAACTGATGTGGAACTACTCCCTATAATGTATTTTCTAATGTTTTGATAATAGACTGTTGCTTTGTGTTCATACTCTGTAGTCTTGTGTATAGGTATTTTCCACTACTCTTAACAGATAAACTGTTCACTAGATTTTCAACCAAACAATAATAATAAAAACAGCAGCAAGAGAAATGGAACAAAAAAGAAAAAAAGGAGGAAGCATTCAATTTGAACAAAAAAAAAAGTTTGGGGAGGTTATTCTTTAAAGGCAGAAAAAATAATTTAATTTGAGAAATGGGCACATATTTTGAAACTAGCAGAAATTTTAAAAATGAAATTATGCTGCTATATTGGAATTACTTGTCTAAAACATTACTAACAGCAACTATCATTACTTCATTTATGACAGTTTCACATCTTTGTATTAGGCTAACTCACATGCCTTTCCCTTTCTCTTAACTCCTAAATTTTGGCAGTGGAAAGCCACAGTTGAAGTTTCTCCATGAAACTGGAAATACAGAACTAACTCTGAACTAGGCTTATTCTTGCATGGTTTATTTTGTATTTGGAATAGCTACAAGCACGTACACGTTGGCATTTGCACCAACGTAAAGCAGAACAACTCCATGGGAACCAGTGAATTTGCACTGATGTAACTCAGGTACTGGTACTTCAATACAGCGTAAGGACTAACCTGAACACAATTCTGATACTAGAAAGTACTGCCCTTTCTGGAGGAGAAGAGTTATATTTACTTGCACCAGGAATAATTCTGATCCCTGAAACACTGTTACACAAAATAAACCTGAAACTGAAATAATATTTTTGCTAGACACCTTCTCTTTGCTCGATTTTCCAACTGTCAAGAAAGAGCGTCAGCTAGCATAAGTTAGCACACTGACATGACTAACCAATCTATGGTATAATTTTGCCAAATATATGTTTCTTTTGTTATCCATATATGAAAAAGGATAGAAAAATCCATAATGAAAGACAAAATATGAGGTGATAGTTACATTCTTAAAATGCTACAAAGGATGTGAGTTAACATTGTCAAAAGAAATAATCACCAATATTTCTGTAAAGGTCTTAGTTATCCTCATAAAAAGATGCATTAAATCATCACAGGACAAGAAGGAAGTTTATTTGGACAGACAGAATCAGTTACAAACCAGACCAGAGAGCTGAAAGAATGGAACTGTAATTCTGAATGCAAAATGATACTTCTCATTTTAATTCTCTTACATGGATTAAATGCAAAAAACAATACTTTTCTCTTTGAAAAAAACTCAACATCTAGATACAAACAGTAAAATTATGAATGAAGGTGGTATAGCGGTAGTTTGCTAGTTCATAAAAGTGATGAAGAAATGAGTACACAGATTTTAAAACCCCCCTTTAATGAGGTCAGAAGAAACCCTTAAGATTAAATTTCCAAATAAAAATATTTGTAGGAAGCAATCTAGAGTTTACTGAGAAATACTGTATGTACGTTCTCAAGGGGAATAAACTTTTGTTCCACAATTCTGCTTATAGCAAGGCTGCAATAAAATCAGAAGGCTGTTCTTATAGTACACAAACCGTGCATCATCCATAATGTGCCTGTGGGAAAAACATTAGGGTTTATCAGTTTTCATGGTGTCCTCTATTCCTCCCTCCGAGAAAAGAAAAAATGTACTACCACCTGCCTTTTTCCAAGAATTTTCACTCAAAATTTTACATTTACATTCTCCTGAGAATATGCATTTATGACAGATTTTCAGAAGACCATGCAGCTATGAGGAATGTAATCCCATTAGCTGACCAAAGTCTTGAGTGATCCAAGCCTAGGTTATCACTAAAACAGGAAAAGTAGATTAAAAAAAATGAGTATATAATTTATGTGTATGATATATGAGGACCCAATTCAAAATCTGTATGAGTTGCCAGTTTTAGTGCAAAAAATAATGAGGATCTGAAAACCCACTAAGCTTGCATCATATTGGGTGGCAGTAAAACACAAGCTCAAACTCTAAAACCATAATTTTAGTGGAGGTAAATGCAGCCTTTAGACTGCCCATAATTTAATACCAGTTTGGGGGGAAATTGATATCTGGATATTATTTAGAGATCCATCCAATTAGCAACACATTTAATACCAGTAAAACAACAGATTTCTCTAGTGTGCCAGTTTGCTCTCTCAGGGCATGTGCTGAAATTTAACTTCAGTTTTGACTTTCTTTTATAGCATGTGATGGGAAAGGGAATTGAGAGGAAGCTGTTCACTTGGTGGCCTCAGTAACTTATCTGAGTGAGGTAATCCATTTATAGATCTTTGCACTGAGCAATCCTGGTCTCTATCTCTGAGATAGCCTCATGGGCCAGCTCCCTAAGCCCTGCTGAAGGGAAAAAGGCTTAAAATTAAAGGAAAAGTAAAATCTCAGTGGTGACTTCAATCCCCGAATTTTGGGCTGCTCGCTGATTTTAGGAAAACTTGCAAGCTACATATATCTCATTTGTAGTTTTAAGGATGATCAGTACATTGTGGGTGATTTGTACCAAAATGCTACAATCACTTCTTTAGGCCTCTAGTTTCAATGTGTTACAAGGATAAATAGCTCTAAAAAAGGACTTTCTCCTCTCATTTCGGCCTCAGAAATGACCCAAAGAAATTATCTTTGTGATTGTTTATTCAGACCTTCCCCTTAGATAACCAACCAAACCAGCCACCAAAGGTGGGGCAAGAATCACTATTCCTTTTCCTCTTCAAGTTCCATTACATTCTGGCTTTGATTCTTCATTTTGAAGATGAGAGACTGATTTGAGGCATATATTAAAGTCTAAAGTTCAGAAATGCATTTATGGAAATCGGGTAGGATTTTTGTTTTGTTTTGTTTGAACTGCCTGCTATCTAGTTGTACGATTTCCCCTATTAAAGTACTGCTAACACAGAAGTGTTTCTCATCCCTTGTTTGCAAGCCAAACCATTTCATCTTTATTGAGCAAAAGATTGCCTTTTCTTTGGGGCTATTTTCTCTCTGTGGTGGAAACCTGCACCTTCAATAAATAAAACCTTAGATTTAGCTCACCTGACCTTATGCTGAAAGAATGCTTTAAGAAATACATTCCCAATGGAAACAAACAAACAAGCAAAAAACTCTTGTTCAAATCATAATACATTACATGTTGTAATATGTTATTCTTTGTTCTCAAAATGATTCAACAAAAAAACCCCAAACAACTATATAGTAGTTATGAAGCTTACTATAGCAAGTGTTCTTTTAAAATGTTGCTACTTAATTGAAAATTATCACCCTTTTAAATTTTCCATAGAAACACAGCTTGAAGTGTGGGAGAAAAAATTATCCTAAGTATATCTAATATATCTTTATTTAAATCAACCAAATGTTGGCCAAAAAGAATATCAGTATTTTATTTAATTTACAGGCTCTATCCATAATAAACACTTCATTATCAGCAAGAGGAAATATTAGAAGACAGGATGCTCAAATGTGATTTGAGTCACTGCATCAATCCCATGTTTCTGTATCTACTAGATGTGCTGTAAATACTGGCTTACTAAATAAGACATTTTTATTTAAAATAGTTTTTTTTGCCCTGGTTTTAGGTACACAGTGCTAATGAATATGGTAAAATGTTAAAAGAACTTTGATTTGTTTAATCTGGATTTCATCTTTCACAAGCCCTTGAAATCTACAGTATTACTAGCTATTGAACTTCGAAGCACAAAAATTACACAAAAGTCAGTCTTATCACCTGGCTCTTATTTCCTTGTTTCAAAGGAACAGAGTTCCTTTCTTCTGTAGATGCTCAGTTCTCCCTCTTTCTATTCATCTGTTCTTGTTCAGGTCCTCTGCTAGCTATCCTCAATATATATAGGTACAAAAATTCCCAGACAGGAGCCTTACATGTTGAGCTTTATAAAAGCTAAAAAAATAAAAAACAAAAAAAAACCCAAGAAACAACACCACACATGAATTGTGGGTAAGGAAGTACTTTCCTCAATTTATCTAAAATACTTATTTCCTCACTATTTTTTCCACTGGCCTACTTTGAAGCATCTGTGTTGGTCATATGCTAGCCAGGATACTTGAAGTCAAGTTCAATCAGTTCACTTCAGCAGCAGATTTTTAGAGTAGGATCCTCCTTTTTAAAACTTTTAGTGAAAGGAAAACAAGTTTTCTTACTCTTGTTTGATATTAACATGATTAGCCCCCTGGTCCAGTCAGCTGTCTTTCTACAGTACGCACATGTAAAATACCCAGCACCACGGGACTGTTATCCCTGGCAAGGAACACGAATAGCAATGTTCTAATTCCAGGTCTGCATGACAGTATCACATGTGTAAAGACATCTCTGAATCCTTGATTCACAAAATGCTCTAGTTATCACTTAAAAATCAATCTCCTAACTTGCCTTCCTCATTTTGAATGCATCTGAAGCATAAAAAGGACAGTTTCTTCAATGAAGCAAAAAGACCTGTTGCTGTCCTTAAACTGCACGAGGTCTTGCTACCTGCTTGAAACAGCCACTGGAGCTTCAGATGCAGTTTGTAATTCTTTTTTTTGGCTTAAAGATGCAAGGATTCCTCTATGAAAGATGAATAACTAATCGAGCCTCCATCTTTATAAGCTAAACTTAAAAAAAGAGAGAAAAAGAGAGAGAGACACCCTGGTGTTTTCATTTATCTTGTGCACAGGTAAAACTGAGTATTATCAAGTCACAGTTCAGCCTATCAATAGTCCCCTGGCAGAGAAAGATAGTTTCAGAAATTTGGTTTAACAGCTAGCTTTCCTGTCTAAGAAACCTTTGATGCTGTTGCTCTTTTAGCAAACCAAAGTCAATAGCTGTGAACAAGTAGGTTAAACTCTCCTTTATGTGATTAATTCTTCCCTTAGCCAACCCTACTCCTAAGTTCTACAGTTTTAAAACGCTTATCTGGAGGGACATAGAATTGTATTTGCTTTGAGCTGTATTTTGGGAGGCTCCTGTACACAACTGGTCTTCACTGTTTGAGAATGTCTCCATTTCAGAGAAGCTGCCTATGCTTAGCGTGGCTTTACTCCTCAAGCATTAGAATTCAAACCACATTTCAAACTTGCCACTCTGTTCAAATACGAGGTACCCACAACCATTTGAGTTGTAATGCTACGCACATCTTTGCCCTTTCTCTCTTCACTGTCTATCTTGATCCCTACTAACTCCCGCTTTTGCCATGTCATCTATATCCACTTCCAAATCCACCCATAAGCTCATCAACTCATGACAGCACCAATATCCACCATCAGCCTCACTCTGCCTTGCACATTTCCCATTAGGTCTAAATGCAGTCTTCCTCCCACATGCACCAAAGAACGTATCTCCTCCTCTTGGCCTACCATCTCCATTCTCCCCCATGTCCTATGCTCCTCTGTTGCCTCCTGTTTGAGGGTCCGCCTCATGAACTACACAATTATTTTACTATCCTTAACATTTAGCAATTGGAAGAATGGACAAAGTAGAAAGTGTAACCAGAAGAGCATACACTTTCTGGAGTTTTGTAAACACATGTTGAAAAAACAAAGAAAACACAACAGGTTCTCATAAAATAAGCAAGAATAAATGGGAAGCTATCATGCTATTTCTATCAATATGCAAACACCTCACGTACTGTCCGTCACTCTACCAGTGATGAGACTATCACGTTCAGCCGTTTATGTACCAACAGTTGCGTGACGTCTCTACCAGGCACTGTTTCCTGCCACATTCCAAGCAGGCCTAGGATGGAGGCCCCACCAGCCTTTGGGAAAGATGGTCTGTTCCTAGAGAGCTGTGGCAATCGATAACAGTGCCACAGCTCTCTCTGCCTTAAAGCTCATGGGCTTCAAGACACGGGAAAGAGTGGGGGAATTTGGTGCTATATTCTGCGTATTGCACGAGACTCTGCCTCCTTTTAATAGCAGAAAAGGAACAGGTGAAAAAGTCACTGCTGACCCTACCACTCCACCACCACCACCTTTAAACAAGCCAATCTCACCCACATCAGTGGAGTGCCAGATGCATGCTACAAAATGAAGAGAAAGCCATCTGCCCCCAAGGAGGTATCTGTCTGGTTCTGTGAACAAATAATGGGGACAGACAGGAAACTGAATTATACCCTTTTTCCTCCCAAGCAAGACTGGCTGATTTCCTCACGTATAATGAAAACAACACACAGTATTTAAAGGAACATTTACTTCCTGAGACAGCTTAATTCGCTGGGGCATTCCCAGTATTTCCTCTTCTGAAGAGGAATGATACCACCCACTTAACAATAAAACCAGGGAGTGTGCATTTGGAAAAAAACAACAAACAAACCCCCAAGCCCACTGCTGTGTTACAAATAAGAATACTATGAAAAAAATGTTTGTATAACAAGAGATAATTAAAAGTAATCGTACAGGAAAAAAACAACCCAAACTTTACAAATAATTAAAGCTACCCTTTAAAATAATTATTACAGTCTGGTGAGAGATCTGCTGCAAACCTTAATAATAATGTTTGGAACATCAGTCGTTTTGGTCTTGCTGAAACTCATTTTTGATAATGCAATAGTAACATCTCAGGAATGATATTAAGTTTCTACTTTGTATTAAAGTAGAATTGTATTAGCATGGTACAGTATGTGTATCCCTGCTGGAATTAGTTTCACGCTGGAAAAAACAATGTTATTTTTCTATTACTGGAATAAGTTATCTATTTTGACACTAGAAAATACATTTTGCTGAACTATAAACTAACAAAATGTGTCATCTAAGAAGATATCAGTAAAGTTTCTCTTGCTGTGCACTCTCAATTTCTAGCCAGCAGCAATTCTGCTAATTTTTTGCATGAATTCATTTGATTTGTGGCATACCTATGAGACCATACACTAAAGTTAGCATGTCCAGTTCCATTATTCTTGCTCAGTACTTGACCAAACTATAGGAAAAGCTGCCTGAGGAAAGAACAAAACATTGCAGTTGACAAATCTATGTCATTCAGAAAAATATTCAAGTGTGCCCATTCCAGGATCTCCCTTGTTCCAGTCTATGCCTTCAACTCTCTGCACCCTAAGAGAAAGAACCTCAAAGATGCTTGGGGGGAAGGAGATATGAGGGATCAGAGCTGGTTTATACCCAAACATCAATACTTTATGACAGCATTTTCCAAGTGCTCAGCTTCATCCTAATATTGTTTTTCATTTAACCGGTGGGATCCCTGGTTTTCATTGATCTTTCACAATGGTGAGTAAGCTTAAGTCCTTTCCAGCTGCTTCTAATCCATCAGTTTCTTACTGGGGCCATGGAAGAAATGAGTACTATCATTTAAAAGGGGAGGAGGGGGAGAAGAGGGGAGTAGCCTTATCTGACAAAATCTGCCTCTGATACAAGCTGCAAAAGGATCTGGATGTGAATTAGGGAGATATCAGAGACAGGCCTGGAATTAAGCCCCATGAACGCCCAAAGTGCCACTGGAATGACAGGCCGGCAGTCTGAAGAGCCAGGGGCGCCCATCATGCTTCCCTCTAGGCTATGCGACCTCCTCCTGGGTGCTAGGGCTTCCCACTATCATACCCTTGGGCGGGCAGAGGAGGTGCCTCAGGTCACAGATCAAGACCATGGTTAGCAATATTGATACTCAGGCAAAGTGTAGTTTTTTGACACATAATTACTTAAATTTGAATCAACAGAAATCCTGGTGTTTAATCTAGACCAGTCTTTTCTTTTGCTTAAACAAGGAGCTGGGTCAAGTTCAAGTCATGATTATTTACATGTTTATTTTCAAACATACACTATCTTCCTCCATCACTGTGCAATTTCCAGTATATTACAAATCACTTCTGAAGCTGACCAATTTATTTATTCACACTGAAGCCACGTCGCACCACACTTGCAGAGTAAAGGAGCTTGGAAAAAAAGAGATTCTGTTATTGGATAGTTGGTTCAAAAAGCAGCGTGGGGCTGGCTCATTTACACTATGTAGGTCCCAACTGCTGGCCTGAAGGCCATCATTTTTCTGCAGTGATAAAGCCAGCCTCTGCAAGAAGTAGGGAACTTAAATATATTCCAGAAAAGCTGCCAGCAATCAGTCCTGGTGTAGAAAATGACACCTTCAAGATAACAACTAGCTCTATATCAAGTCTGCCCCTGGCAGCAGGTGTCGCTGTAAGGCTGATGTACAGCAATTAGTAAATTACTGAGATACTGACAAAAGAACAAAAGCAAGCAAAGACGCTTTGTAGTAAGTGGTAAGAATATGGAAATTCCTGACAGCTGGTAGCTAAGCATACTTTTTTGTGTTAAGTATTTTTGTTGCAAACATGATCAAACAGCAGATTGGTAGTATATACCTGCTTTAAAAAAAATTGTATGGAAACTCTCACTATGACGGTAACAGCTTGCATAACAGCATTCATTATGTGTGGTTTTCCATTTACTTACTGAGAGCTCAGTCCTTTTCCACACATTAAACAGGTTACTGCTATTTAGTGGAAAAACAATTCCATGTTGTACCCAATTAAGCACCTCTGGAGTAAGACTGCTCATCGACTCATTATGAAACAGTTAGGAACCCCAAAAACAGGGTCTTAGCATTCTCACAAGGGTCCTTTTAGGTCTAAATTGTCACCCTAGTGTCCAGTCATGACAGTTTACAGATACTGCAACTTCTAGAGAGCTCTGTCAACTGAATTACTCCCCTCTCAAAACGAATTCCATAAAGCCTATTCTAGTCTTCATTTCTGTGCTATTTCAACCAGATGTTGGTATTAGAGAACACCACTTCTGGCCTGCTTCAGGTCCTTTAGGATTCTGCGAGATGTTTCATTCCTCACTGCCTGGAAATTGCAGAGGCTGATCTCTGCCTGATCTCATTCAGGAGGGTTTTGGCATGCTGTCAAAGAGTCTCATCCCTCCACTCCTTTGTGTCTGAAACATTAGCCTTCAGTTACCACTGATTCAGAAAAGGCATTTTCTGCTACAAGGCAGAGCCATGTTACAAAGAAACTGCCAGAGCAATTAAGAACTAGTCTTCTACTGCAAAGGCTGAAAAGGTAAGGCAGGTAGTTTAGATAATTACAAGGCTAGAAAAATGCTAACTCTCAGTCTGGAGACTGCTAGAAAACTGCTGCCATGATTTACTTACGCAGATGGAAAAGAGGGCTGCTCCTATTTAGTATGTTAGATCTGGAATTGACTTAACAGCTATGGGCCTGGGATAGAAAAGTCACTGCTCTTATTGCTACTGCCAAAAATTGTTACAAGACACGTTCATACAGCCAATGAAATAAAAAGAACAACTACAAAGCAGAGTTGTTTTAGAATAAGAAAAGATTGTGCAGACACTGGAAATGGACGCTGGGCTAAATGATGCACCAGCTGCTGCCGGAAGATACAGATAATCAGAACCTCTGAGCAAAGTGGGTTTCTTCTGAATGGTATCCAATCATTTTCTGGAAGGAGCAAGGTGACACAGCTTATCATCTAGAATTCCTCTTAAAGATGCACATGGAACATACCTTTTTTTTTTCCTTCAATCCACAGAAACCATTTCAACAGTAAAGGTTTTATGCTGGCCTCTGTGAAGCACAATCACACCCTAAGTTTTCCTTTGGAGAGAAGTGTAAGAACACAGAACATTAACACCTGGAGGTCTATCTTCTGTGAGACAGAGATACTTCTTCACACACTTACTGCAGCAGAATTTGATGCCACCATGCCCCAAACTCAGCGTTTATGTTTTAATGAAACAGTAGTATCACACAGTGAGCAGAAGTCTGTTTTTTCCTACTTCTTTTCCTCTTTTCTAAAAAGCTAATTGAAGTAAACCCGCGTTCTTCTTTCAAACTCAGAACAAAAAGTCTCCTCCGATACACTTGTAACTTCCTCCGTTTACCCTTGCACAGAGACTTCCAGGGAGCCACAGTACATACTGCTTCCAAGCAAACAGGATTGCTTAGAGTCGCTGTGGGGCATCAGGACACTGGAGCTCTGCCCTGACTCGCTGTATGAATGTAAGCATGATATTTGTCCTCGTACATCTTCTCTGCATCTTGTCATTTGTCAAGCCCTTTTTTTTTTTTCATTTAATATGAACAGGACTAGGCCTAAGAGTTTTTGTGCTTACAGTGACTGGCACTACTGCAATAAAAACGAGACAGACAAAACACAGAAAATGGATAACATAATATCTGTGAAACACACAACACCCACTTGTAGATTGCTAATACAGGTCCCTAATGCAAGGACTCTCTCTTACTTATGTCTGTACAGTATCTAATAAAATAAAACCTCTGAGGAAGAACCTTATAATTTCCTTCAGTTCCTCTATGCCACGTGATAGATGTACAACATCTCATTTTGTTGACTAGCTGGGCAAAGATATCCAGCTGTGATTCGAAATTAACCAGTTCTCTGCGCAACTCTAGGCTAAAATCTTGGCTCTTTGCAGAAACAAGAGTGTATTGGGCATAAATGGCAAGATTTGGGTATCAGGGGGTGCCCTGTGTCCAAGGAGGCCATGAACTGCCCTGTGCCAGTTACAGACAGCTGTGAGACAGATGAAAACAAACCACCGGGCACCAACAGTCAGAGAAGCATATGGTGCCTCTTCTCAAACACATTTAAGAAAGGGTGGCAGCTGCAGGCAGCAGGAGGCACAGGAGGGCACATGTGAGGATGCATATGAGGAAACACGAAAGGAGACACAAAAGGAAAGACATGAGGAGACACGTGAGAGGAGATGTGTGAGTAGACACACAGGAGGACACACAAAAGGAGACACCTGCGGAGAAACATGTAGAGGAACATTTTTTGAGGAAGAGGAGGAGACATATGCAAAGGATGATTGTTGGGGACACAGCTGCAGATGTACGCTTGGAAGGAGGAGCTCCATGCCACAGAAGGTATGCTTCTGAGGGGACTGCAGCTGTAGATAAGCCATGTTGGAGCAGTGATACCTCCCAAGGGGACTGCAGCCTCTCTAGGACCTCGTCAGGGAGGGACACCCCAGAAGGGACTGCAGCCTGTGGATAAACCACATTGGAACAGGGACACCTCTGAAGGGATAGTGGCCCGTGGAGGGCCCATGCTGGAGCAGGACACCCCTGAAGGGACTGCAGCCCACGGAGGAACCCACACTGCAGCACAAATAAGAAGCAAGGAGCAGTGGAGGAAAAAAGTAAGAAGCAAGGAGGGGCAAAAAGAGACCACTAGGCCCCAACTCCAACCTCCTGTACCACCCGTCACCTTACCAAACTGATTGTGAGGGACTGAGCATAACACACGGCAGCAACGAGGGAAGTGGAGATTAGGGAGCAGGGAGGAAAGGTGCTGGACTGAAGCTGAGCCTGGGGAAGAGGGAGGAAAGGTATTTCCCTCAGTGTTGGTTTAATTGTCTGTGTCTTGTTTCTCAATACTTGAATCAGCAATTAAAAGTTTATGTTAGTTAGCAATAAATTAAATGAAGGGAAATTCTCCAAGTCCAGAGTGCTTTGCCTGCAACACAAGAGCCAGATCTTGAACTGGAGCCCCTGTAACTTCCAAGTCTTTTAAACAGATTACTACTTAAAAACATATAGAACACAGTGCAGCTAAAGTAGCTGTGATTTTATCTTTAATTATGGACTTGTCAGGAACTGCAGTGGGGAGAATGGGGAAGATTCCTCCTTAGAGAGCAACAGTCTAGTCATCTTGACAGGCAAGTGCTCAAAAGCCAGAGGAAAAATGCTAGGTTTTTTGTTTGCTTGTTTTTCATGTATGTTGCTGTAGACTGATGCCAGCCTCCTGTGACCCATTAACCACAGCGGAGGTGAGAGGCCCAGAGGCCTGTTTCCAGGTTTGCGATTCCCCGGGAGCTCTGGCTGGCCGAAAGGAGGGAGGCGCGCAGCCACACACGAGCGGGCTCCACGGGTAGAGGGCCGCAAGGCTCAGGCAAACCATGCACAGCTGCAACCCTGCAGGCAGCTTAGGCTTGGGGAAAGGGACAATTCCTTCCTATACTCATCTTCTGGGGAAGAAATAAAGCCGAAACTCAGTGAAGAGCGCCTGAGAACCAGGCTCTGGGGAGACATGACACCAGCTTATCTACCTGTATTGTGAAGCAGCTTTAGAAGAGGAAAGAAAATCTTGCAGCCCACATGCAAGCAAAAGGTTGCAAAAGGTTTCACCTCCCATAAAGCGTAACACTGGCTTACTGATTATATTCTAAACAGGCACAAATTTTTTTTAAAAATTGGATTTTGACTGTCTTCACATCTTTGAAAAAGATGACAGAATTGCATGGCCTGTTAAAATTTGATTTTCCTTAGAGTTAAACAGTGGGCTTCCGTATATATAAACAGGAGCATACTGCTTACAATATCCCTTTGATAGACAAATTTATTGGAAATTTGTTTTGCAAACAAATTTAGTAGTAAAATCAGAAACCATTTTCAAATTGAACATTTTTATTTTAAAAGGCATGATTTTTTAAAAAAATGTTGGCGTTAGTTGGGAAATGCAGAGAAATGCAATCGCAATGCAGAAAAAAAGACGACTATAAAGTGTGCAATGAAAAAGAAAGGACCACTGCTCAAAATACTCAACATATTCAGTACATTTGAAATACTTATACTACAAGTATTAAAGGATGTTAAAATTCCACCTTTTTAAAAAAAAAAAATTATTTACTGTGTGGCAACATTAAACCACTTTTTTAGCCAGTTTTGCAATTTTAAAACATTTTCATTCTTCCTTTTTGTCTAGTTGCAATGACTAAAAACAGTTTAAGTTTTAAGCTAACAAAGAGCAAAGCAGCCCTAAAGGCAAAGCTAAATTTTTCTAACAAAATTGCCAGAATAGCAAAAGTATGTCTTGCAAGCAGAAGACAGACACTTAAGTTCCTATAACATGACTCACAGCAGCTTGGCCCATGTCCCATCCTGATTGGAACTCCATAATAAAGTGAGCAGTGCTGTGTTAAATTTTGTTTTCAGGTGAATTAGTTGTGTCAAGTTTCCAAGGTGCCCTATTATTAGAACAGAAAATTTTCAGCTTCAGCTGATGTGAATCTACGTATGCTACTAAGCTATTTAAAATTCTACCATGGAGAGCCACATACGCACCATTTGTTCATAATGCATCCCTTTAGCCCTCAGTTTTGAGGAACCTGTTATCTCACTGAAATTCAAAGAAGTTTTATCAGAGGGGAAAGATTTAAACCAATAGCGAGAAGACAGCTGTAAAGTCCATTTTTCTGCAGCTCTGCAGGGAAAAATACTAAGCTGTGTTTCATTAGAATAAATGAGAAAAGAATTCAGCTGAAAGCATCTATCTGTATCCTACTTTACTCTTCACAATCATGAAGATGAGATTTCCCCGTAAGTAACAGATTTTGCAGATATGCACAAACATTGCGGGGGCACTGCTATCCTCAGAATCTGATACTCAAGACAAATTGTCCATACAGTATAAAAATGTCTCTCCAAGATACCTGCCAAGCCTGAAAACCACATTAATAAAATTCAGAAGGGCAAACAAGAGGCAAGAGGCTGCTGAACCAGAGCTTCTCTGATTTCACAGAATCATCTCGGAATATATATTAAAAAAAAAAAATTCATATCAACTGTATTTGTGAGAGCATATCATCTGTATCAAAAAGCCGCTATGTCCTTGACTATATCAAGATCAAAGTTTCTTCTTTGGTATCATCCATGGTATCTTTTTTTTAAATGAAGTTTTTACCTTATTTTTATTCAGAAGTTATCAGTTATTTCAACTGACCGTTCTGCACACATTCAGTGGTCTCCCCAGGAAGCATATACTCCTTTTGCCCAATAATAATGCAAAGCAAATGCTTCTCTTGCAGAACTGCTAAATTTGGTGTCATAACTAGACTTCATGAATAGCTTCTTGAGCCAGAAGTTGAAAAATGAGATAAATCAATGCTTTAGAGCAAGCATTTTTGAGGTATTACACATTGAGACAAACTTCTCTTTAGTCTTTAAACCATTTTCTAATGACACTATACCTCAGGTTCAGGAGATTTGGGTACGTAAATAAAATAATGTTAAAACAAGGTAAGTTAATATAACATTGAAAGTGATTAGAAAACAAACTACTCCAATTCTGTCTTTCCGACACTGTAAGCACCTGAGAACTTACCCTGGGGACACCTGGCAGGTAGCTAGAGCGGGTAGCAGACCGCTTTGCTTTGCTCTGTTGTGCTTGCTTACAGCTTGTGCCCTGTGCGGAGCACCTTAAGCTTTCAAACCAGGTAGCACAAATTAGAATCCAGGGCCCTATGGAAACTAAACACATGCTGAAGTGCTAATGAAATCTGACCCGGTGTAAACCTACATGTATGTAAGGTTTACTGAACAGGAGGGATTTGCACATATGCCTGAATTTAAGCATAAACTTCAGTGACCTGTGGACTTCTATGAGCATCTAGCAGCCTGGGAGACGAAAGCATGCAGTACCTTATGTCTAAGTAAAAATTCTTGAGGGTTTCAAAGCTTTGTACCATACATTTTTACACTAGTACAACCACATCTTTTAAATAAAACACTACTTGACAGGATCTCAGTTTCTTTAAATACAGAATGTTGGCCTGAGAGACTTCATGTCCTCCTACTATACATACACAGGGGTCAAATCAGTCTAAACCAGGCCCTTTTGACAAAGATTTGCATATGTCACACTATAGTCTCCTGTTTTCTTCAGAACAAATATGGGCTGAATTAGGATTACTTCAATACTTTTTCCTTTTATTCTGGTGTTAAGAAAAATCACATTCTAAAAGAGGAATGAGTTATCACATGGTAATACTTTGTGTATTTTCACTGCAAAGCTAACCAGAAATGTCTGGGAAATGCCACTAGAATCTAGCATTAAACAAAATTTGCAACTTCCTCTGATAAACTAAGCTATAAATGTTGTTATTTGGACAAACTCGCAGGACATGTGACTGGATAAACCAGGAGCTAAACTCATCAATTCCCATGCCCTCCTCACTCAAAGGCAAACGTGTTGAGAGCCTCAAAGTACTCAAGGGCAAACCCGATTGTACTTAGTTTTCATAGGGATGTCTCTATGTCTCCCTTCACACCCTCTAAAATATTCAGCTCACCTTGAATCTCTCTTGCCAAGCTACTCTCAGTGCAGAAGGAAAACACGTACTTAAAGCCCTCTCCTACTAATCACATCCAAATAAATAAAAAGGCATCATTTAATCCTTAGTCTGAACCAAGAATAACAATAATACAGAGAGAGAGGAAGTCTGAGTACACAGGTTTTTTTTCACCTAACTTAAGGGTGACCATTAAACTCCACTTTTCTCTGCCATTTGTGAGTTATGTGGTAATCCAGAACACATGAAAACAAATTGTTTACTCCACCTCCTCCATGCTCTTTGTATTTATGGTGGTTGTAACTTTGCTACCCATAAACAGCAACAGAGAATGCAGTCCAAATGCAGCAAAGCCAGCATTAACTAATAAAGGAAAATCCCATCACAGAAGGAAAAAGTTATCAGCAAATTCAAAAACCATTTGAAATTAACACACAAATCTGCTGCAGAGTAGTTGGCCGGTACATTCAAAATAAATTCCCTCAAGGACTGCTGAACTTAGAAAAGGGAATGAGGGAAGAAGCCAGGAGAAATAAGCAAAGTGGAAGCAGCTCTGTATGCCCATTTATATACATAAATTTTTCTTATTAGCATAGGTATTGGGCAACCCTATTTCCTATGGATTTAAATATATAGCTTTACCATGTTACTTCTTGTGGCTTTTAAATATACAATTTGCACCATGGCTTCCAAGTCATTATACTTAAGGCAAGCATCTGAGACAAAAAAAAAATATATATATATAAAATAATTTTTGAATGAAGCTAGACTAAGCAGAACTCCAGCTAAGTAAAACCCTTTTCAAAAAGCAATGGAATTAATCCACGCAAGTTTAGCACTCACAAATTACTTTCAAAGTGAAAGAAAATTAAAATGATACTTTCATTATGTAGGTCTACCAACATATTGTATTTCATTACTGTCTATGCTGGGACCCTCTAATTTGAATCCAATATCCCTTTCTTTGTCATGATAAGCCTTTAAAATATACTAGAACCTCTAGGGACTGCCTCAAAAAAAAGGGGGGGCGGGGATAAACAAAACCCTACACTTTTTATTTACATATATACATAGAAATCTGTTGTATGCATATTAACATTGTAAACATGTTAGACAGTTAAAGCAAAAGATAAGGAATACTTAAACTGCTCAGATTAGCATTTTGTCTAAATAAAGAAAAAAACTGTTCTGTGTTTTATGCGAAATTCCTTTGAGAGCAGAAAAACGGTATCTATTGTCAACAGAGTGTCTTTCCTACCACAAAGGCAGTTTCAGAAATATTTTGATTTATATTTTAGGCATATGAAACTTGATATTAACTGTGGTAATATTCAAAGTAATAGGTTATGCTAAAATACTTGAAGAACATTAGTATAGTTATGTTTATTTGCAAGGCAGTAAAATAAGAAAAAAAAAGCTCTGAAGTGAAAGTTCTGCTCTTCCAACAACATTTCAGACAAATACTTTTGAAGTATACATATTCAGTAGGGTGATTAAACTCAAAGAGCTCCTTTTAATGATCATAATAACTGCTTTAACATAGCAGTCTGAACATCATCCCACACAGAGCAGCCACAATCAGGGCACGGTGGCTTTTCTGAAATAAGTAACACATTTCTCCATGATAAGAGGTAGCAGAACTCGGTTAAAGGTGCCCAACTCCAAAGGGGAGTAAAATGCAATAAAGCATTAACAATAGTGCCACCACCATTAAGTCAAATTCAGGTTAGACCTTGAAAATCACTTCAC
This sequence comes from Dromaius novaehollandiae, assembly GCF_036370855.1. NCBI lineage: Eukaryota > Metazoa > Chordata > Aves > Casuariiformes > Dromaiidae > Dromaius > Dromaius novaehollandiae. The sequence continues at coordinate 59,465,241 of NC_088099.1, forward strand.
ACCAATAACCCTTGCACACATGCATGGCCCCGTGGAAACCTCCTAGGGAGGATATAGAGCACATGACTCCTCTGTATTCTATAATCTAAGATGGCCATAAATAGTTATTCAAGCGCAGAGACCTAATATCTTAAACGTTATGAGGGCACTACATATCCCAGTACATAGTAAGCACAACTAATCTGACAGCTCACCATATACAGCAACAAGTACAATCTTAAATCAAGCTCATGCAATTTTCAGAGAAACAACATAAAGTCATCTTCATGCTCTCCAGCAAGCTAGATAAACTGCATCCTTCTCACCTGTGATCTAGACACAGAAAAGACTGGTAAGAAGGGAAGCTCTACTAACAGGTGCACTAAAAACACATGAATGAACACAGCTCCAAGAGTCTCTTCCGCAGGTAAAAGCAGGTGTTATTTTATGAGCAACCCTGTCAGTTCAGGAAGCTGCTTATTAAAAACAAAACAAAACAAGACAAAACCCAACAAAGCCTAGCAGCTGAGGGCTTTGTCACCTGACAACATATGCTTACTGGGAGGCAGGGGCAAGGGAAGCACAGAAAGTCTTAAGTAACATTCATCCTTTCCCAGTTCTGCTGTTGTAACCACACAGTTATTTTGCTTCAGGGACTCTGTAATGGAGATGTTATGTTTATGTCTCCTTTTCGTTCTTTTCTTTGCTTTCCCTCTCTCTCCCCCACCCCCCATTTAATTTTGCGTCATGTTCATTTTGTTTGTTTGTATTAGCACACAGCAAGCAAACTGATCCCACATCGTCAATTAAACTGAAGTAAATTTGGAGAGAAGTACAGAAGGTTAATTAACTGCTAATGATTTTGGCATTTGTTTAGGTTAGTCCTTTAACTTAATTTATTGATGTGACAGTATATCAGTGTGCCATGATTTATAAAAGACACTTGAAAAGCAAAAAGGTTGGGCATGGAACATTCAGAGTTGCACATTATGAATATGTACAGGTGTAATAAAACTGTTTTAAAGGAACATTATCAGATTATAAACGATAGTTTCACACCCGAAACAATATATCAGAGGAGAATTGCTTTGAGAACCAATCAGGTCTAACAAAGCCATGGATTAGTCTCTGCTTTTAACAAAATGTTAATTCTCAAGTACCTAAATATTGGTTTAGAAACTTACCATCAGGCTTCTGTTTCTAAAACCCTCTCCAAATGCATTTTGTGGCATGCCCTGATGCATTATTTTTCCGTAGCTGAAGGTAACCTTGATGGTCAGGGACATACAACATCGATGCAGATTTGCATGAAGGCTGCACTTGTGATGTGTACAGCATAAACTATAGCACATACACTATAATCCAGTAAATTTACTTCAAGCTAACTTCTCTAAAAGAAATTAAAGCCAACGATGCAAACTGCATGAAAGGATAAATAAATACATGATTCTCAACCCCTTTAAGTCATGGGTTAATCCTTCAGTCTAAAGCACTCTAGCACAGAAGAGTCAGGCCACTCAGAAGCACAAATACAAATCACAGCATGAGTCAAGGAAGCCCCTTCTTCTTAAGGAGGTAGAAAGGCCAAATGGCACAATCTGGATGAAAATGTGGAAGATGGCTTTGAGCAGCATTTAGAATTTTGGACAAAAGCAAAGATTAATGTCTGTGATCCTTTTCACAAAGAAAGAGTTTTTTCTTTTTTTTTTTTTTTAATCAGCTTTAGAATTAGTATGTGCACCTTCTGCCCACAAAGGTCAAAGTTGAGAGGAACAGCAGAACAACAAATAAAAGATGCCATTATTACTTACTGTGCATTGTTAGGTAGTAATATCATCTCTGAAATAACATGTACACAGAGAGACTTTAATTTATACCATGCCATACACCAGTCCTTCTTGGCCAGAAGTTCACAAAGGATAAGCATTGCAACAAATGCAGCACAGAAAAGGGGCTAACAGACTGGCATTTCTTATTCCTTTCTGTCCTACCTCAAAGCAGCTATCAGCATCTCCTCTTTAACAAAATGTCTTCTACCTGTCAGCCATAGCAGCTAAGCAGTGCTCCCGTGTTAAGGTGACATAGTGGGGGCTGCTTAAGCCAAATTGCCAGGTCACCCTGAAAATAAGTTGCGTACCTGCTTAGTCCTATCTTTGAAGTGAGTGGTAGAGTCCCTGAGGGACCACTGTCATGTTCTGTCTCCTCATTCCCTAACTCCCTTGGATACACAACGGCTGTGTATCTCATGACCCTCTGCCTGCAGAATTTTTTTTTTTTGGCTTGTCAGGTGAATACATAAAAGTTCAAGAGGATTTTGCCAAACCAAGACAATTAGGAATAGCCCTCATGCAGCACCGTCGCGCCATGTAAATGCCAAATGGCTACAAAATTTTATTTCCCCTCCAGGGAAATAAACCAAGTTCATTGGATGGTCTGTCAGTTCAAGGAGTTTAACATCTTCATTCTCATGAGACACATGAGGGTGAAAGAGAACTGCAAAGCCAGAGAACTGCAAACCCATTCTCTTCTTACCCCCTTTGCAACTGGAAGAGCATGGGAGGGAAGATGAAAAGGGAAAGCCTGGTTTTCTAACTCCTATTCCCTCCTATGCAAAAGCACACAGGCCATATCCAGTGAATTTTCTCCTGAAGAGAAACCCCAGAGGTTTTCACACCACTCTTTCATATCGTTGCTACGTGGCCTCCGGACACACACCCTTGTGTGCTTCCAACTCCTGTGACAGGCTGCAGTAATGGACAGTAACTGTTTCAAAATTAGAGCATAATATAGAAGAGGGGAAAGTGCTTTACTTAAAGCTTTCTTTCAGACACTATTGGATGTGCCTTACTGATCCAGCCACACACAGCTCTGAGGTGCTATCAGGCAACTTCAGCCACTCAAGGCCAACAAAATTGGGCAAGTACCACACAAGCTGGAAGATCTTTTTGCCATTTTGAAAATGTTTCAGTTCAAAACCTCTATCTTCCTATGTGCTACAAGCTTATTTTGAAATCCAAAAGCCATTTTTCATTCTCTGCTCCCTCTGCTTTTGCCTCGCTCTCCCTTTTGGTTATTCTACAGCAGTAGCACTTCAGATCCACTGTTTTCAAAGGAGCAAAGGTTGTGCTTCTCCTCAGCTCCAGGCCAACAGTCAAGCGTGCTTTCTAGCTTCACTTTCAAAACATAAAAACCTAAAACAAAAAACCCACACATCCTGAGGAGATATCCTAGAAGCTGTTCAATTTATCTTCCTCAGTAAAAAGCAGACTACTTTGACTACTAGTCAAAGCAGACTCTTTGCTTGCAAAGTGCTCAGAAGTGTGGCAACAAGGCTGTGGGAGAAATACGCGCTTCCTTCTGAAGTTTAGGCAACTGAGGAAAAACTGGCAACCAAGCTTCAGTAATAACTGATATGGATGGCTCTTCTCCTCACACCAGCCTAGCCTCCATGCATATTTACTTTCACCTTAAAAAAATTAAATCTGAAACACTTAAAAAAAAACAAAAAAACAAAAAAACAAAAAAAAACCCACAACACTTTGACATTAACTGTAAGTAAGTGAAAGCAAAACTCAGACATGCCCAGTTAGCTCCAGAGCACTGTGAAGAACTGCTGGAGGAAGGAAAACAGCTTCTTTAGACTGCTTTAGCAATACCTGTACTTCACACAACGAGGAGAAGGAAAGCACATCATCCTCTGTCACATCCCTTGCCTTATTTGCATAACGTTGGCAGATACCAGTTGTTACAAATAAGTCGCATTCTGCTGCTTCTGTGCTGCCATGCCCTCAGGAGCTGTGATCCCCGTGCCTTCACCAGACCCACCACAGCAACTCTGAGCACTGCTGCAGAAGTGACATGAAACAAGAAGAAAAGGGAAGCATGCAGGGAGAAGGGTGAGACTACAGGCCCAAACCAGTTCAGTAAACAGCTGATGCTATGCAAACATAACTGCAACCTTCCCGCCACACCAGAAGGTTCAGTCAATCAGTATTCAGCTCTTCCAGCTGATTTCAAAAGCAGTATTAGAGTACAGAGAGCCACCACAATTACTCCCCAATTTATTATCAAGGATTTCCATGGGTCCTTGAAAAGTAGTTTAAAATAAGGCAGGAATTTTTAAAAGCACATATTCTTTTCCTGATATATAATAACAACTAGAGTGAGTGTATAAAGTTTCAAGGTGGACTTTGATAAAGAAGCAGAAGTAAGCTGGGATCTAGAAAACAGTCTCCAGAAGAGGCTGAGACACTACTGTTAAACATAGTTTTTTCTTAAAACTGATCAGTTATCACAATCTCTTATTGCTAATAAAATTTTCTCCTTGCCCCCATACTTTTTTTAAATGACATTCAACTCAAAGCTCACTCTTAATAATTTCTTGATAGGTACTAATCTTCCCTAATCAACACTAGCAGAGACTGCAGTATAGGGAAGGGCCTAAATTTTCCCAAATCAAAGCTAACACTTGGTGCTTCAATCTGTTTTTTCTTCTTCTTCTTCTTCTTCTTTTTTTTTGGCCCAATTGTCAAACTACTTAGCATCTACTGGTATGCCTCAAGATATGACTTACCTAAATTACTGAATGAGACATAGGCATTCTGTTTAATCCTGCTCCTCTTAATGTCTGAAGTTAATACATAGCCCAGTTGCAGATTTTGTTTTCTTATTCCTCATAACAAAAAGGGCAGCCACTTCTTTTGCATAATGGATTAACCCAGGCTTCCTGAATGACACAGATTTTGAGCCAAGCCAAGGGAGAGGATGAAGAGAGAACTGGCATCCTAAACTGAAGATGATGCTGTAGGGAAATAGGGTAGCGGGCCTTCCTATTGCTCAAAATTGAAGAACGTGATCTGCACAATCAATTTTTTATACCACATCCAGCTGGAAAAAATATTTTACATGGCAAAGGCTACCAACATAAAAAAGTCTGAAAAAATACTCTCCATGGGACCTGCACACAATCCTCCTTTCAGCATGTTTTTGACTTTCTTCAGTTCTTTCAACTGCAGGAATCCCAAGCAGAGATACACGGGGGAATAACCGGGGAAAAGAGCTACCACTCAAGACTTCCTAGCAGGTACAACCATTCAAGAATTCATACCAGACAAAAACAAAACAAAACAAACCATTTGGAAAAAAGCTTCCAACAGGCTGTATACACTTTTACTTCCAAAGGCTGCAGTCATGCCTGAAGCGTCTCCTAATGCACGGAGAGAAGTCAGCATGTTTACACCTCAAATACATTTTTCTTTTCAACAGGACTAACTACACAACAGCCAGTAAGACAACTAATGCTGAGACTGATACAACATATATGCGAGTGGATAAAACAAGATGTCAACTAAGGATTCAGCTGTTACTGTTAACTAACGATACCAATGCATGCTAATTATATACAGATACAGCCTAATGATAACACTACTACACGTTAAGCTTTGCATGGCACCTCGAGGTGGAAAGTCTATGGGTGCTTAATAAGACAGATGCAAATTTGCAGCCTTTTTGCTCCTGCTGCTCTTCAACTGCAGTAAATTCCCCCAGGACTCTGTTTTCATTTCAGGACCAGTTCCTCTTCTGCAGACAGCCTTCTGTTCCTACCATTAGTATGTTTTTCTATATCCAAGGACAGGCAGTTTTTAAGATGCAGGCTTTTCCAGAGGTGTGTTTCTTCCATCTGTGGCCCTGTTTTTGTCCCTCTGAATAGAAAATCTTGATGTGTAGGACTTGGGGAGGGGGTGAGGTGCTGCGTGTAGTAGGAATAAGGCTCTGGAAAGCGAGTTCTGCTTTTGTCCTCTGGACTGTCAGAAAAACATCCAAATCCTCAAGGACAGGCATTTTCGTGCATTGCAGCTTTCTTAGAGACAGATGCTAGCTTGAGTAACGGTTTCAATATCTTTTCCTCATTTCACTGCTGATGTTTTCTACGCTTTACCTTCCTTCTTCTACCTCTGCTTCCACCTCCTTCTCTGACAATTTTATACACCCACTATGACAGTCCCTCAAAAGACGTTTAAGAAGAAACCAAGCTTTGGTCTCCTTCAGTATGATACAACCTGGTGGATCTTAGAAATACTCAGAGATGCTACACATCTAATGCCAAACAATTTCCACATGCTGACAAAACCTGTACTTGCAAAATGAACTACAAAGTCAACTTCAAGATATGGGTACCTCTACGTACTTTATCTGTTGCTGAAATTAGCCAGAAGAGCGATTGTTCCAATATGCTCCCACACTTCAATCCTGTGCGTAGTCTCAGGTAAGAATTTGCTAGTCTTATTCACTATAGAGGTTAACCTTAGGTTCCTTTGGAATTAATTCTTCACTGATAACACTAGAAACATTACTATGTGTAGAGAAAACATACTATTCCTAGATGAAATTCTCTTTAGGAATACAACTCAGCCAAAGCACCATCCCCCAAACCCACACACCCAGGCTTTTCTCTGGATGCTCTGAAAAAAGTATCCCCAGCACTGCCAAATTTAAACTCTTCTAGTACCAGGAATTACTACACCACTACCTGCTTAGGGACAAGGAGCTCTTTCTTGCTCACTCTGCCAGTATTTCAAATACAGGTGGACATTTCTGATCAAAACTTTTTTAAAACATCATCGCGCAGTAACTAAAGACACCAGAAGAGTCCACTGACAAAATTCTGGAAAAATAAAAGCAACTGAAATATAGTTTACAATCTATCCATTCAGTCAATTTGGATTATAGAATCCAGATCTAATCCTGCAAACAGATAATAAAAAAAAGCCCTGACCTAGTCTGAGTATAAATAGTTGCTTTAATTTTGCCATGCTTTCTATTTACACTATGAATATTCATATGTTGCTATAATTAAAATTTAGTATTTGGCACAAATTAGGATGCTTAAACTGATTTAATTATTCCTTATATCAGTGCATGTATTACCATTTTGTCACATGACTGGGTAGGATTTACTTACCCATTTAGTGCCTAGCTGAGAAACTTAGGTGCTAGTTCTAGAAGCAAAAGGCTGTCTTTTTTGATTGCTGCTGTAGGCTGCTGTGTACAGTTTTCCCATGGATGCTGACATTTCCTAATGTCAGTATTTTTTTTATCTTTAATTTTTAGCCCATTCATAAACTGGGGTTTTACAGATGGTATCACCAACAAACCAGGTCCCTGATTCAGCCTGGTCACACACATGAGTTGGGAGTGGGATGACGAGGTCACTGTTCTTTTGCTTCTATTGGAACAATCTGCACAGTTGCCTTTGGTCACGCGAGAAACATTCAAACATACTCCCACTCTCCCACTCTATGTTACATCTGCTGCATATCAGCAGAATTGACTGTTTCAGTTAATACCACATCTGGGAGCCAGATATATTTTATCCCAGATCCATTAACCTCGCTTCCTACACAAATAAAATTGGCTGAGTCACTAGCTAGGTTTCTATTAAATCTACTGACTCACTTGTTTGTCATTGGCTTTTTATATAGCTTGTTGTGAATCAGCCTTTTTGTACAGCCATTAAGATGTTCCCATGAAGAGTTTAACATAAGCAGAAGCAGTAAGCCATCAGCACACTCTACAACTCACCCCATCAACTGATGTGCAGGAGAGTAGTTTGGGAAACTCCCACCAACTTTAATACACACGCAGTACACAAATACCCACTGCGCTGCTGAGATATTTAGCCTCCTTAAACCACAGAATCTTAAACCACCTCCCTAAGCCACAGAACACACAGACAACTCAGCATTAGGGCAGTTGGTAGAATTTGTATTTCCTAGTCAGTTTTATGCAGCTGGCCCTCAAAAAGTGATAATGGATAAAACGGCTGGAAGTGGTAAACTTTATAGCTTTACAGTATGCGGACTGTCACTCAAAGTCCAACTTCTGGGCACAAAGAATATAATAAATTTATATGTGAATGTACATTTTTATATTCTACATATTAAGCATTCATTTCTGAGATCTAACTTCTCTAATTTTGTGAAGATGACCAAGAACCCCCATCATTCAGAAACCTTAGCAAAACATTACTAAGATGTTTTGCACTGCTACAGAAATTGTGCAACTGTGAGGATATAGCTAAATAGAAAGTAAGCGAAGTAAGACCAGCAAGAGAGAAGCGATGTTCTGTTAGGCACTTCAGTTGCTAGAGTAAGCAGCAAGAATTAGCATAAGTGATTCTCACACCAGCACAATTTTGGCCCTTTTTAGTATATATGGAACGACTTTTTTTCCCCTCCTCATTTCTTTCCTCCACCCTAGCAATTTATTTCAAAAGACTATTCATTAAAGATTTACATTCTGTCACTCTTGTGACAGTCTCAATCTATTGTCTAATAATTGCATCTTACATATAAGCTAAAACAGGGTATTTGAAAAGCAGTCTCATTTACACAAACACCCTTCATCCTGCTCTGGCCATGGTCTCTTCTTCTACACTGCCAGGAAAGAGAAATGGGCATTTGTATATTTATACCCTGCTTTCACATCTGCATTTCACCCTAGAGAGAATGCTGTAGATGAGTCTTAGTGCAAGAAAACATTCAAGACTAAGAATTTACAATGCTGCAGCAACTTCCTTTACTCTCTATGAAGAAAGGTCAAGATCCAGACAAGTTACTTCTTCATGAGGCCTCTTACGTTCATGAGTCTGAAAGAAAGGATAGTGTCTTGATAGCTTTGGTAACATTACCACATTGCAAAAGGGTTTTTCTTTGCAAACATTAAGTCACTGAGTCTAAAAAGAACCTTCCATGAAGCATAAATCCACTACCATCTGCCTAGACAATTTATGTATCACCATATACATAGTCACTATAAGCAGAGGATTTCCTTTAAGGGTTCTGTAATGTTCCTAGTATTAGGTGGTACATATCACTGTGTTGAGAAGGAGAGGGCTAATATGATGTTCTTTCACTCATGGCACCAGCTAAAATGCATTCTGTACTCACTGTTTAATTAAGGTCTCATTACTGCCTGGTTTACATGACTCTGTCAGGAAGGAGTGGAAACATTAAAAGAAATATTCTTCCCAGTTGTCTTAAAGAAGCAAAACTCTCTCAGGAGCTACAGTCTCACTGTTGCACACATATTGATCTATGATACCTGTTAGCCAGGCACAGCTCTGCCAGCCCGATGGGCTAGCAAAGACTTCCTTAGGGATTACGTTTCCTGCCGTAGCTTCCTTTGATAGTTTCAAAACCCAATCCTCAATAAGGGAGTGTGATCTATTATTATTTTAAGTGGGGAAGACCCACAATGAAGGCTGAAGGAGAAAGGAAGATATAAGCCCTTTTTCGGTTTGGCTGCTGGCAGCAAACTCAAGAGTAAAGAAAGGTAAAGGATATCATCAATACAAATCCCTCAACTCTAGAACTCACTTCTGTCACAGCTCTGCACTAGATAATCTTCAGAAATCATCCCAGCGAGCATCTGTTCATTCACTTTCTTGCCTGAGATGTGCAGCTTGAAGAGATGGCTTTTTATATGCAAGCTGGAGTGAGTTAGTTGAGAATGATTTTCTGCCACCTTTGGGTTTTGTTATCTAAGGTTTTATACTAGAACACACAAAGCTTCTTTCATTGAAAGCAAGAACAGCAAATCCAGGTAGACTCCTTTTCCCTCCTGTTCTATAGCTCTAAAGTGTTCAAAATTAACCCAACCACTTGCTTTTGCAAGTGTGACATACTATCAGATAATGCTGGGCCTCCAGCAAACAGATTCTGCCAAATAAATAGGCTGGTTTGAAGTACCAGAACATGCTTAAAATAATAGCCTATAGTGAAAGTAAGACAAGAGGTGTTATAAAAATTCTTGTCTGCCACAGTCCAGCAACCAGTAGTTGATCTGGAGAATCTGCACATCAGGTGCCCATCAAAAGAGCATCAGTTATGTAGAATCAGGTTGCCTCATTATGCTGCCTTGATTTTCATATATATGAGGAGGTAATGTATCTTTAAACAGAGTTCCTCAGACACCACACAAGCATTCTCCTCTTCTGGAAGCTGCAGCCAAAACCCTAACGATCCCTGAAATCTTGCCCAGATCCCTAGAAAAAAAATCTGCCCTCAAAATGAATTTTAGTTAGAAAGACTAAAACAAAGAGTAAGCTCTTCCAGTACTCACTGTTGTGCTGCATTGTATATAGTTTTCCATTAAAAGAAATTCTAACAAGCCAATTCTTTCAATATTTCATATGGATAAAAAAAAAATAGGAGTTTTTTCATGAAAAAAACCCACCCTTCCATTCCACCTCCCTCCCCCCCCCCCAAAAAAAAACTTATAATGGTGCCATCTGACCTCCCACCATAGGAATGCACACCCAGTTTTAGTTAAACTATAGAAGCTCAACACTGCATACTATGTCAAAGTATTTCCTGCGCTAGGCCTGGATTCAATCCTCCATTCTTTGTGCTCTAAATTTAATTCTGATTTTTTTTTTGTAGAATTGTTACAAAAATTCATAAACTTTCAGGGGTATGGTCAGGGCATTTTTTTGTACCTTTCTGGTACATGGCTCTCATGTTAAGGCAGCTGTTTATACAGCAAGGAAGAATAAAACAGATAATGTACAATAATATATGGCAATATCTAAAAGCCTATGTTATTGTACTCAATTATATTATTTTGTCCTACCTTCCATTATGATCTTCTGCTATGGGTTTTAATTATTTCCAGCAACCACTAATGAGGTCAGAAAACATAACAAAATTCAGTGTATACAAAAATCACAAAGACCAATGAACTGCAATTATTAAAAGACAGGTCAGTGCTCTTTCAGATTAAAGAGGTTTTACAAAGGAGCTTTCCACTCTGTCTCTGGAAAAGAAGTCTCTTTCTCTTCTAAAGAGAACATGTGCATAATTGTCAGGGTTTTCTCTTGCTATTAGTCAGGCCATGTGAAACTTCATCATAAAAAGAAAGATGTTATGTTCTATCTTTGCACTGTGAGCAATGCTTCTTGGTAACTTAAAAACAACAACACCAACATCAAAAAAATAATTCCTTCCCTCTGCCACTCTCTCTATCCACTTGCACTTAGCACACATTGATTTTCATCACATCTTTTTAAAGGAGTGCCAGCCATCACAGCTCTGTTTTGTTTACTTTCATCAATACCAGTTTGAACATGTATCACATTTGGAAAAAAAAAAAAAAAAGGTCTGGTAGTTAACTGTTACAGAGGACAGCAGGGAGGGAAAATGACAACCATATAATTTAGAATGTATTCTGGAATACAGACATACAGCACGATCCCATATCCTTTACGTGACACAACTTCACACACATTTACAAGCAATACACAGGCTATTATACGAATCCTCAGCAGTTAATATGAACCGACATGAAGGATTCCAACATCTCTCCTATGTATAAATACACTGCACCATTTCTTGTGTAAGAATACAATACCTAGACTGAACTCAGGAACATAAAGGTATACTCTGTGTGAAATGATGAGCTGTTGCAGCCGAGGCCTTGCATTACGCTGCGACCAGAACAATCCAATGCTGTTATGCTCTCTCATTCACCCAAACAGCAGTGCTCCTGCACAGCCAGCTTTGTGAGGATAGCTTCTTCTATTTTCTAACAAATACATATTACGGAGTGTTACCTACTATTCAGCAAACGCCTTTGCTGACAGGTTTCCTTCTAATTTCACATTGCCATCAGCTAATGATATGCTCTACCCCTTCTAGCTTAGGAAAAAAAACCCTATACCCGTAAATAGATTTTTTAGATTGCTTAACAACTTGCTCATTTGCTTGATTTCAGTTATCTTTAGGCTGTCCTTGATTGCAGCTTTTATTTGATGTTATTAAGTACCTTTTTAATGTATTGTCTAGTGGCTTTTCTCTACTTATATTTATTTTTGGCACTTAGCACCCGTTAAGCAAAAAACCCCGAACAAACATATACATTATTAGCATTTTCTGGTCAGGGGAACTTAGCATCATTAAAGGGGGAGCACCATGAAATTCTTGGCTTACATGGGATTTTATCCATCTTCTTTTTTGTTATGGCTTAAACTGTTATAGAAGCCTCCCATAGCTATAAGCTACCTAGTAAGGGAAATGACTTAGAGCCACTGAAGAAGCACTTTAGAAAGCTGCTAAACAAAAGACAAATATGCTATAAGTGTAGATATGATAGGGATCGTTTAGAGTTGTTAGGTCATAAGGATCATAACAGAGATGTTAGCTCATGCCAGTCTGCCACGCCGTTGACCTAGGCTGCCTGACAGAAACAAGCAGAACCTCATCCACGGTTTTTGCGTGCTTCCTTTTAAGTAAAGTGCCACTAGGATGGGCTATTTTATTTAGATGCCATGAAGGAGTTTTTGTTGACTTACAGTAAATGAGAAGCAAATGTTTTGATTGTTTGTGGACAGATCTCTTAAAGATGAAGGAAAAATGTAGATGGAAAATATACACTCTATCCACTGAAATATATCATTTCTTATCACTGGGCTCAGAGCACCATCAACTTTGTAAGCTAATAAATTATTTTTTAAGTTAGAAATTTCCAGGGAATGACTGTATTCTTTATTATTATATATGGAAAAGTGTTTGGGCTTGGCTTTCCAGCGCATACCTTTTACTGAAGCATTTGTTACCTATGCAGTAATCTGAGGTTTTATTTTAAATACCTGCACAAGAATCAATTTGCTAGGATAAAAGCGTGCCCACTCACAAGCTGGTGAAGTGGTCCAAGCAGCTGCCAAGGAAACCACAACTGATTCTTTAATTGCAACACTGGTGCAACAGGGAAACTGAAATACACAGTTCATCTGTTAGCTCACAGCAGTCTTTGGGCACGATCAACCCTTTAACTCCCCCAGCCTGTCCCTCACAATCTACAGCACTGTTTTTCCAGGCAAAATGACTTCCGTCTATCAGCATCAGACAAGCTCATTTAACAGTTTACTGAGTTAGTCTAGGCAGAGGAATAATCCCCTATACACACTTCCTTCATCACAGAAGTAAGACAGACACAAATTTGTGAATAATTATGGTTGCATAAAAAAGCAGCGTATATTGCAGCAAGATAACTAGAAGCCCAATTAGTCTGCTTGTGATTTCCCTACGGAAACTTGTTTATTTTTGGAAGCAAGTCTATGCCTTCCTTCCAGAAGCTGTAAGCAATATCTTAAGGTTGGAATAAAACAGGAACCTATAGCAATAAATACCAGTCCCCAGCACTGACATAGCGGTTTTGAAGCTACTACCTAACTGAAAAGCTGACTACATCCCTGGTAAGCCCACTTCAATATGAATCACATCTTGTTCCCCAATTATCAATTAAGGTATGAGATTCTGACCTTAAAGAGAAGTCACAGCCATCTCTGATGTAAGCAGCCCTGGGTTGTTCAAGCATTATACCAATTTGTGGGTAAACTCCTGGTGAATGATTGCAAGGTGCTCCAGGGAGATGTCTGAAATATCCAGACATTAACTATTCCTGAAGCAGAATGTGAAGAGATGGGTTGTGTTCATTCCCCACGGTCTGGTCGGGTCGCCCACAGGCCCTTTCCAAGGAATAGCCATACCTTCAGAAACCCGGCCAAGCTCCCTGGTGAGGGCAAGCGGGGGATGTCAGAAAATGGATGCTCTGGCAAGCCTCAATGTGCCATATTGAAGGCAAGCAGAAAGAAACTGTGTTTGGAAGTCTCAAGGAGACTAAAGGTACAAACAGGACTACAGGCCCTGATTCATCCCTCCTAACTGATCCTAAAATCTCTCTATAATAACCAAAGGGACAAGGTAGGAGGCTACTCAAGAGCGTGATTCAGATCAGGACTTTAGCGTAGGTGTTCCAGATCACTTTCTGGACATGTCTGCCCTTGGCTTAACTGTAAAGGACTTCTGGATAGCTAATGCAGGTATCTCAAATCAAATATGGGTACACGTCCTCTCCTCAGTAAAGTGGTATTGGAAAATGGTGTTTTCAAGAACAATTAGACCAGTGCCTGTGTGGCAGTAATGTACTTCATGCCTGCCGTTGTGACAAATGACCCTACTGCACCATACAAGGGATAGCTCAGTAACCCCGCAATACATTAATTACTATATTAAATTGAAAAAGACAAAGGGAATCAAATTTGTGTTTATTCTATCTACACTGTGACAAGGCAAGATCAGCAAGGAATAAATAGAAAATAAATTTTTGTTTTCAAAGTAGAATAAGGTTACTTTGGAGGCAGTATCATTTCACGCACAGTTGAGCTATTTTATCCCCCATGGTCTATAACTATTTCTCAGTGTTTTTTTTTTTTTTTTTTTTTAACCATACAGAAAGGCCTGTGTCACCTCCTACTGTAAGTTTGCTACACATCAAAACACTGAACTAGGTACTTAATGTACTACTTCTCCCATACATAATCCCACCTGAGAAAGGATGGGAAGAATAACATAAATGCAGCATTAGAACCAGCAGAAAAAATGATTTAAAGGATCACAGCATTCCTGTAAGTCAGTTCAACTTACCAACCAGTGAATCAAAAAGCTCATGCTTAAAGACACTCCTCTGACTTCAAGAATCAAGGCTGATGTTGATGCTGGGTTATTCCTTCTTTCTAAGGACATCCAGTTCCCTCTTTCTCAAACTTTCATCCTCTTGCAAAGAGCAGTCCTGGCATTCTTCAGCCTGTTTTCTACTGCACTGCATTTATTAAACCAGCTGCCCCAAGGATAAAGAAAACTTTCCAGTTTCTCCTCCCTTTCCCCAGAATGTGTCTCAGCAGTTCCTACCACAGAGCTAATCAGTTACTTGAGGAAATAAGCTAGCCCTAACCCTCTTAAGCAGGTAATTTATCCTGCAGCAGACTCAATTCCTATTGACATCCTATGTCAAGAACTTCCACACCATCCTCTTAGCTCCACAAGGTATCATAATGCTTCTGGCAGAAGAGAACTGAGAGGCCTCTTTAGTACACAGAATCCATTTAACAGGAATCCATTTAGCATCTGAATTTAGAGAGTTTAAGCAGGACTTTCCATGATTATTTATCTAAATAAAAATGAAGAAAGAAGTGCTAGCACTGCATCTGCCCTCCTTCATTCAAGGGAGCTCATGTTTCCTTATTATTTAAAATTCTTAAACTGATAAAGTGTTGGAGAGAGCTGAGGTAAGTGACAACTTTTTCTTCCTCCTCTGCCTGATCCAGATGTCCCTCCATTACTAGTTTTGCACAGTGTTCTGTAAATTGTTAGATGCTGTTTGTTCAAAATACCTACCATCTCTAAGCCTCCTTCTGTAACAAGCTACCAGCCTGCCTTCTTTTTAGCTAATTCTCATTATCTGAGCTCCCAGTCATCTGAATATATTTAGTCTCACCCAAGTAGTTTTGATTATCAAGATTCCACTATAGTCTAATTAGCGACATTTTTATTACTAATTTGTCACTCAGACACTTTCCATCACATTAAAAATTCCTGCCAGCTTCTCTGAAATTGCTATGTGCTTGCAGTCCTTTTCCTTTCACACAAGATCAACTAAGCATTTTTATTTTGCTGGTTTGTTTGGGGACTTTTAAAGAAACACTTCAGAACGCTGTCTCTATAGACCTTTGGGAGCCACGAAGAAGGAGCCACCCCAAGGCACAGATTGTGTAATATTTCTCCTCTTAGACATTGGTTTGAGTCCCACTGCGAAAGACATAAAAAACCTCTGCACCTTTATGTCCTTTTTGTTTTCTCTATAAATGTACAAAAGTAGCTGAGCTCCAGGAGAACATGTAGAAGTCAAAAGAAACATCATACCTCCCAAATCAATCCAGTTCAGTATCTCAGAAGAGGTGCTACTGAACAAGCATGAACAATGACTGTTCCTTACACTCATGTTGTCATTCACTGGCAACTCTGTGATAGCTCCTAATAGTACTATATTTGTGTTCAGTTTTCTCATTTTAGTGTCTGAGGATTTGTGAGTGTGGGACAGAATATGCAGCAGGGGCAGCACTGGGACAGGTGAAAATCAGCCCAATTCTACCTGAAACTCAGTCTCATCCATCTGAAGTCAAAAGAGACATCAGAACAAAATGGCATGTGTACATACCTCTCTGTATTTCTCTCTTTGTAGTATGCCTGCCCTCTTAATCAGATGGAAAATGGGGTTTGCACTCATATGATCTGATTAAGAATACACTGTTCAGGCTGACCAAACTCGGGCAGGTATCACTGCACCTGCTTTCACCAAGTTCTGAATTTAAGAGACAATATCAACTCTCAGGCTTAAAGCCAAGGTAGAAGCCTTCCAAGATAGTGCATGGCGGTGAAGGGAGCAAATTCTTGAGATCACAGTGCAGTTAAAAAATGGTATTTAAAATTCGTAATTCAATATTATGCTTTCTTAAAACTAAATCTGTACTGGACTTCAGAATACAGCAAACATCCTTTACAAAGGGTTACTAAAGAATGGTAATATGCATCTTATAGGCATAACCACTGTGTTTTATAACTGTTAATTACATAGATAGCTGCTATTATAAATAGTTCTGAAGCAATCCATTAACCAGATGGTTCTTAGCAAATTAGAATTTATCCCTCTTTTATGAGCTACTTATAAAATGTAACTTTCAGATAAAGAATGTGAAACAGCTGAGGCAGCTGTCCATATGTGCTTTCCCTTATAGCATTTTTGAAGGTGGGGGGAGGGAGGGAAGAAAGTGTCCTACTAACTTAGTACAGACAGCTTGTTCTACTGGAAACTCCTCATTTCTTTTCATGAGGGAAGGTTAACACTTGCTTAGATTTAACATCATCTCCTCACAGTCACGAGGCCAAAAGTGACCATTGCAATGCAGTGAAGTCTATTAGCAAGGACAATGAATGTAGAAGAGGGAAACAATTATTTCCTTTCTGAAATTCTGACTACAGTCAATGGAACAACTCCTTTCAAGTTCTGTATGATCAGGATTTCTGCCTTAAGTGTCTGTAACTGCCCATACAAATAATGATATAAAGCATTTGAATAAGTGTCTTGGTATTATCCATGAGTTTATTGTTTACTTCCCCATGAATCTACTAACAAGCATTAAGATTTTGGACAAGACGATTATAATTTATTTGCAGCCCAAAATATCAACATTTGTCCACATTTCTAAAGGTCTAACATTAAAGACTTTGACAAGGCAAGTGTGACAGCCTGCACTTCCAGTACATCCAGTATCCTCTGTACGTTCTGTGCATAAGCAGAGGATTAATCTTCAAGTGTGTCAATAAAATCCATTTCACAAATCTTACAGCCTAAATAATACCAGTGAGCAATGAACTGGAATTCACACTCAGTTGGAACTTTAATAGATTAAACTCCAACAGAAAGTTTGCAGATAAAAAGTTGAGATTGAAAAGTGGCTCCCAACATTTGGAATTCATTGCATTACATTATTTCAAAGAATAATTACTGCAGTAAAGTGTTACTTGTGCAAGTGTTGCTTTAGGTTTGTCTGGGCTTTTTTGTCAAAACCTAAGAATCGCCTAGCCTGTAGGTTTGTCTCTTATTCTCCTATGTAAACTACCAGCCAGAATGCTATGCCAGCTCATCACACAAATTCCATCAGGCTTTAAAGAGACAGATGTTGAGCAAAGATTTAATGAAGCCACAGGAAAGATGGAAAGATGGGAATGGTTTCAACACCTTATTGCAGGAATATAGGAAGGCTTGGATTATGCATTTTCAGCTCTTTACAATGTTTTGCCATCGATAATTCAATGAAGCTTTATCCACCATTACTCTCTAAACATTAATAAATTACACACAAAAATAAGATGACACCATTAGTGTGCATCGTCGCATAGCCATATACAACATTTGCAGTTGCTGAAGGCTTTTGGCCTCTTGCCTTATCATACCCAAAGTGTCTGTGCAAGTCTTCGAGTCATAAACTATGAAGAGCATTACTCCCTGAATAGTTCTCAACAGCCACCATACACAAATATAAGAGTTTCTCCTTAGGAATACTCGCATCTTAGCATGATGGCATCTTTCCCCAACTTTCATTTGTTAATGAGGAAAAATAAAGTCAGGAAGTCTCAGTGAGATGAACATGTATTTTTACATGATTTAGGTAAGATTTTCCAAAACACTGAAGGCAATGAGACTTGCCAATTTTAACTGGCATTTGGAGACAAAACTTCTCCAGGCTCCTTTGAAAAAGCATTACTTATCCTTATTTATGTTTGGGTTTATTACTACTTGCATGTTTCTCTCAGAATGCTCAACTATGGCATATACTCTCCATAAAAATACAGTGTGCCAACTTTCTCACTCAGCTTCTCTCTTAGTGTGGATGCAGAATGCCTTTTCTAAGCTACATAAGTATATGTTACTGGACTACCAATAGCCTAAAATAACATTCTTAAATAACAGTTATTATAATACAAGTAAATGAGTAATTATTTCTCAGTTCTAGCTGATGATATCAGCTAGATAAACCCAGGAACAATTCATTTATTTTAGCACTATATTTCAAATACTGAGTGAATGATTTAACATTCATTGCATTGCTGTATTGGTTGCTAAGAACACATACGTTAGAAACTTAGCTGTGGTAATGCTCCTTTCGGCTGTATCCCTCAGTGTCTGGAAACATTCAGCACTTCAGAAACATCACAGACAGGAGATGTACTTGCAGTATGATTTTAAATGTACTTCTGATTCTGGAAGTATTTCCCATACAGAAAATGAGGTATCATATGAGAACTAGCAACACCTCTACAAAAGGAAAACCTCTTAAATGCACCTTCTGTAGAAACATGTGGCCAGAGTGGTCATCCATGTTTGGACAGAGAGGAAATGTTCTTTCTCAGAGACATCAAGGAAGGAGTCAGTGCCTTGCTGCAATTTTGTCTGTGTCCCACTTTTGTATCCTACTTTTTCCAGACTCCCTGGGGCAAGGTCAATAGCTATTAAATGGTCCTAGGAAAAAGAAATCACTACAACTACCAAGGGAGCAGAGACTGAAAGGACTCCTGACCTCTCTGTATGGAGGAAAAGTGCAAAGGGAAAATGCACTTCGTTTCCCAAACCAAAGCTAGAAACTCTCCAGCCTATATCAGAATGATTTTGTTTCAAATCACAGTGTTATTTCTTACCACTCTCTACAATTCTGAAGACTTCAGCATGACGTCGTTGAAATCACCAATAACCACTATCTATGAGTGCATAAACCATACTTCTCTCTCCTACCTGAATGTCTACAGTGGTATTCCAATCTCAATTAAAAAAAAAAAAGTTCCACACAAGCTTCTCTTTTAGAGGCTCAATAACTGTATCTATGAAGGAAGAACAACACACTATTAAGCCTGAGCTGATGTTACTTCAAACCACACTAACTCACAGGAAATAGCGGTATTCTTCTTTTATGATACAATGTTAGGTAAAGTTACACAAATAAACTAGGAATAATAATAAGATCAGCAGGCTTAAAAATACCTCCAAAGCATCCCAAACAAAATCTTATATAGTCTTACTTTAGCACTGCATTCAGTTTGCAACCAGTGATTGTGACATTATTCTAAAGCTGGGTATGAACTGGATACTTATTTATTTACGATAATCAAACCAGACACAGAAAATCTAAATCAAATTTGTTGCCCAAAAATGTCTTCAAGTTCATTTTCCTCTACTTTTATGGTTAGTGAGATAGGTTATCAACTACATGATACTGCACTGCCATGATAAAGAAGTGCCGTAGACAATGTGATGCTACTGTGCCAGCAGGGACCGAGGTTCAATGAGCAGTCACTCATGTTATTTTAAGCAGTCCCAGAAGGGCTCACTAAGACAGCACACTTGTAAAAAAAAAAAAAAAAAAAAAATTGCTAAGACTTGCAGCAAACTTCAACAGATTCTGCACATCTCTAAATTTAATATCTAAATGAGAACAGCAGCAGCATGTGCTAGCAATATGAGAGAGGATCCTCTTTTAGCAAAGATTTATTACTCTAATAACACTACAGCTTACCTATTGTTCTGCACTATTGAAAAAGGACACTGTATATGTATATTTAAATTACCAGAGATGAACAGCGGGTTGCAAACAAAATTTAAGATGTTGAACTACGTCAGCCAAATTGATAGTGCATTTATTATTTCTACCCTTTCTTCCACAATTTTGCATAGCTGGTTCTGCTGCCAAAGCATTTCTAGAAGGTGAATACAAAGGATATCAAGCACTATAATCACTGAATGAAATATGACTGATGCACTAACGCTCACTCGAATCTATAGATCTAAAGAAAAAGCAATAAAATTAAATGCATGATTTGGAAGTAAGCTTAAACACTAACCTGATCCTAAATTCACTGAGGAAAGCAACTTCACGTATCGCTGCCAAGAGCATTAGCAACCTCCCTCCCAGACAAAAGGTCATCTTCAGATGCCTTGTTAATATGTATCTGGGTTTTAGAAAGTTCTAATGAGAGTACTGCTCTATGACAAAGATGCATAGGCCTAGAAAAAAGAGGTGGCCAAGGAAAGAGACAGCCAAGACAAGTTCAAAATTAGATGATAGGTTTGTAGCCTCCAGGGTCTTAACCTCATTGTCCTTCCACTGTTGCTAAACAGAAAAGGAAGGTTTTTGAGAGGCTAGTGGGAAAGAGATAGCTTGAGGTAGAAGACAGATAATGCTGAGACCAAATGAAGAAGATTAGCTATAGACATCAGGTGCCACATAATTCACTTGGGTTTTGGGGTTTTTTTGCAGTAAACTAGCCACGGAAACAGATTTAGAAGAGACAACACCCTCACATTTGGGCTGCTGTTCACCCCTCCACACCCAACTTTGGGTACCTACTACCTTTAGAAGCTATGGAGAACCAGGAGACAATGCAGATCTTAGGTGCATTAAGTTATCTTTTGATGTTCCTTCTCTCTTTTCACTTACTGAAGAGGGAAACACTGACCCTAATCTAAGAAACTAAGAAACTCCAGCTAAATGTCCACAGTTAAATGAGATATACCTAAGGCACGCTATAGTGAAATGGACAAGTGTGACTTAAAACCTTGTCAGTATGACTTTTATTGGACATTTACTGTGCCTCACCCACTTATGGCTTCTCTTTCAGGAAGCAGAGGGAAATGCAGATCCACAAAAAAGGGAGAATATGGCTTCTGCAAAAAGATTAATATTACAATTATTTATATTACAGCAACATCAAGGACAATGTACAGACAAACTGGAAGAACTAGTCTACCTCCATAAATGTTGATATTCCCAGGAATTAAAATCAGTTGTAAACCTTTGTCTCACCTTTTCTGGTTTCCTAAGAAACTACAAATTCTACAGCAATGCTGTGTATACTTGAGTGCATTCCTCTCCCTCTTATTGCTCATGTATTTGTTCACTCTCCTTTGCCACTTTACCTTTTGAATCAGTCATCCAATTTCAAACTGGACTGAGGGACACGATCTTCCAGATACAAACTTCCTCTGACTATGAAAAACAGGCAGGTAGACAGAGAAGAGTGAACCCAAAAGCAAAGCAAATCACTTCATATTAGACTTCAGTGAAACTTCACCACTGTGGAAAGCAGGTATCATTGACGGTGCTGCTAACAAAACTACCTTTTTAACCTGAAGCTCCACTTGTAAACCAGCAGCAAGAGCAGTGCCTCACAGTGCCAAGCAGAACTGAAAAACAGACTCTTACGCAAGCTATTTAGAGCTTCCAGCAGGCCCACAGTTCTTGGTGAGCGTACTATCCTGTCAAAAGGGGCAGAAGCTTCTGCTGATGGTCTGAAACCTTTCTGGCAATCTAAATATGTCTTTTCATGTCACATAACAGCCTTGAATGCATTTATCAAAATGATTACATAGCTCAGCTAAACGAAGATGGCATTCTAAGGTCAACTCATCTGGCAATAACCAAATGCTGTGACTTCTTGAGGACTATTTGCTGATGTTAATCACTTTCTAGGAACCGCATCAAAAATTACTCTCCAGATCGGTAATTACTTCACATCTTTTCAGCAGGGAAAAGACCCAAGTCTGAATGACCACAGAGGCTCCTCAGGATTTTGAATCTATCACAGAGAATACTGTTTTCCACAGCTTATGAAATCAACACCAATTCCATAATTTGGCCTTATTATCCCTTGGAAAAAAACAGCAGCAATCTTTTCTTAAACTGGGATAAGAAAGACTATGTAAATTAGAGAGAGATCACTTCAATACCTTTTCTATGATGTACACCTATCAAGTAAATTCTTTTCCTGGTTTCTAAAATTTTTGAATTCATTGATTTTACAGATTGAGAGAGTGTACTCTATTGCTACTTGGTAAGGGTTTATTTGTAGACATGCTCTGCCAGAGGAATAAGGAACTTAATATTTATCCTCCTAGGAACAGAAGGTATAGTTCTCATTCCCTTTATCTTGCATTAGCTGTCAAGACAGTAAGTGGACTGTTCAACCATTCAATGTTTTCAGTGGTTTTAAATCAAGATGAAACATAGGCCAAGTTTTCAAGAAGTGCTGCAAGACTGAGTGCCTCAGTTGCTCAGTGCTCAGCTTCCCTCCCAGTCCTGGGTGAGAAAAGGGGAGACCGGGATGAATTTCAGAGACAGGGTCGCTGCCACCTGAAAGCCAGGGCCCATTTAAGATGCTAATTTGGGCATCTAAAAGGTAATCAAAATCTCTCCTTTTGGAGGAATCTAGGCTAGATGTTGTACTCTTTTATGCTGTACCCAGTACCTTTTGCTGCATAACTCAACTGATTTCAAACCAGTTTTGTCCACCTTAGCCCTGTAGTTCGTAAACATGACTTGTGTTGTTTTTTGGAAACTTAACCTTTATACAGGCTAAATAACTTGTTCAGAATTCTCTATAAAAGTCCACATTGATTACTTAAGTGCAGAACTGGCATATCCCCAAATTAAGTCATTCTGACTGAATCTTACAATGTGAATTCTCTCTCTAAGGCCACTAATGTTGCCAAATCATGTCGTTTAAGTGCACTCTGAGACTCTCTGTTTCATTAATTTCAAAACATTTGGGGCCTCTTCCAAGATTTGCACAGTCAAATCAGTTTGTCGGTTCCTCTTACAACAAAATAGCCATTTCAAGAGGGATGTTCTGGACTCTGCCATCTAGTGTAACCTGGGTATCAATGATTCATACCTTATTTTACCACACAAACACAAAGGTAAATTAACAGTAGGGAGTGCAGGAAACTAGGGGTTAATGCAAAGTGCTTGATGGATGTAATACTACTAAGGTTAAAGGAAAAGCGCATGTTCAAAGATGAGCAAAAACTTTTGTTACTTGTCGAGCAACTCATACTGCTAGAAACAGAAAAGCAAGGAAGCCAGACCTTGGGCTCTGAACGTGAGTAGCAAAGGTCTGAAGCTTAAAAGACCTGGAATTTTTTAAAAGAAATTCCAAAAGGATATTGTGCCTAAACTCCATACTCTACAGCATCAAATTACTTCAGTGCTAATTTGGCTTACACTGAATTAACATTCACTCTTGTAGTACTAAAGACACATTACCTATGACATCTGATTTAATGGTAAACTTCATTTCTGTTAAAACAGGCACAGGCCCTCTCTGAAGCAAGATTTTTATGAAGGTCTGAGCCAAGTTAATTCAAAGTAATTGAAGAAATATCGACATCAGGAGCCTTTACATCAGGCTCCTAGTCATAAAACTTCCAATAATGGAAGATGATAATAAAACACCTCTAATAATTATACTTTGTCCCTGCTATTTCTGAGGTCAGTGGAATTTTCCAGAATGAGAAACCAATGACAAATTGTTCTTTCTGCTTCAGTGTGACTCACTACAAATGAAACTGAAGTTAGGTTGCTGTGTATCACCCCTGTCTTCAGTGTGTTAGGTACAGAACCATTGACTTGTGGGAGAAAAGGGGTTAATAGCCATGCTACTGGTTCCCTTGGTATGCCCTCAGTTTCTGGCTGGTGTAAATACGTGAAACAGTATCAAAGTTAATAGGGCTTCATCCATTTACATAAGCAAATCTTGGATATAGTCAACACAAAACAAGACAAAAAAAACCAACCAATATACCAGTGTTCTAATATGCAAAAGGTCAGCAGCTGGACATCCATGTTCTATCTCATATATGAACATATGTTTTTGACAAAGCAAAAAAAAATGTGGGTGCCATATGTACCCAATCTTTCTAAACTTTCAAAACACTCTGGTCTTGACCCAGGAATAAGCAACAACACCAAAAAGTTTTTTGTAATCCCAAACTCAAACAAAACACATGCCCATGAGTCTCACACAGACAGCATCTAGAATAACATAACACAAAAATCCATTAAACAAGTTTAGAAGTATTGATGATACAGAAGGCAGTTAAAGAATAGAAAGGATCATGGAGAAAGCTGCCTTTGACAGCTCTGACACAAGTCAATCAGTCATTCTAGAATTAACTCTTCATATGGCAGGTTGTGCGGTTAACTATCAAACCAATAACACAAAAAATCACTATGCTATTTTCAAAATGTAGGTGCACATACTGCTTTTAATATCACATATACATATTGCTATAATCTAACAAAACAGCCTACCTGCACAACAGAACAAAGATAACGAGTGGCATTGGAAAGTTAACTATTTCCTGATTCACATGGATTTGAAGTTCTGTCTTAATACTTGATAAATGTAGGTGAGCAGAAGGCAGGTGACAGATAATTTCCTGAACATTTGCAGGCAGCATGATATTTACTTTATTTATGGAGCTTATGCAAGGCAAAGGTTTGTTCCAGAGACTTCAAACAAATATGTAAACCATTCGGATGAGAAAATCAGCCTTCCAATATCCACATTCGCAACTAATTGACATCCCTTTAGGCACTGAAGACAGTGAAGGATGCACATTCCATCAACCAAGTAGCCAATAACCATTTTGATAGTCTCACTATTACACAAGAGTTAAACTGTTCAACTGGCTGAGTTGCTCATTATTACAATCATGGTAATAAAGTAATCAAAAATCTTAAAATTCAAAGGCTGGGAACATAACTAGATTTAGGTAAATTAAAAAGAGGAGATCCCCTTTAAAAAGCAATCATCATTTGAAATAAAATCATTAGGCCAAGACTAATGGAAAGGTGTTTGTATCAGTATGGGCTCTTTGTTTGTCTGCCCTAAGACAAGTATGGAATAAGAGAAAAAGAAAGAAGACAACAACAGTGGTTTGCTCCAAAGGCCACTGCAGCCAGTGAGAAGACGCTGTCTTCAACAACCCAAGATACCTTCAAACTTCTACAAGACTTTGCATTTTCAGCCTGGTAGTGGATCTGCACTAAGCTCTAGCTGTGAAAATAATCCTTTTGCCCTGTAGCGACTCCCAAAGAACATCGCTTTTTAAACACTTTTCATTGTGTAGCTTGAGACAGTGAAACCCCAACTGTTTATTTTATGGAGTTCAGAATCCTCTCTTTTCTGTCACAAGACTTACTAATGCAAACTTCATGTGCTCACCCCTAGTCCCTGGGTTCATTCCCAGAACTATTTCTGTTGTTGAATCACTAACAAAATGAGCTATTAATGATCCTTTTTCTATTGCCCTGTGCCTTCATTTTTACTCGGGTGCCCTAAAACATCCTCCTGACAATATTTTCCAAAGCTCCTTCTTTCAACTGTCCTCTGGGAAACATCATAGCAACAGGATATGCAGCATGACGCTATCAAAGGCTTCTATATAGCAAAACTTTTGACAATAGAAGTCCCCTAATGGGATTTGATCCCAGGTCCATAGAAAAAAAGCATTGCAAAAACCTCCCATTTTTTTCTTCTGCTGTAATTATCTGTTATGCTTTTCACAAGTACTTCAAAGTCATTCTCTATTGTTCTGTTACTCTGAACTTCAGCTCAGTGGGGTTTAGCTTTTCAAAGAATCTCAAAGGGGATCTTAATTACCCATTTTTTTCGTTTAAAAAAAATCTCAAATCCATTAAATGAAACTTCCTTTTAGATCTCAGAATTTCCTGTTGTTGGATTTGCAGAGAATTAAAGTACAAAAAATGCAGAGTCTCGTATGTCTAATTTTATCTAAAGATCTCATTCTATCACAGTTCCTACTATGGTAAAGGGACTGAAAAAGGCCTGGAAGACCAAGCTCAGCTTTACCAATGACTAACTAAAAAGTTTCAAAAACCAGTGAGACCTACCTTTCTGTTCGCTTACTTTGGCTAGCTCTCAAGATATCCACTTCTGAACTAGAAAGCCACTAACAATATATGTGCCATAATTGGGAGATGTTTACCATATCTCTGGAGTTTTAACCTTAGTTTTGTGAAGAAAACTGTAAACCTCCAGTTTACAGAAAAACTCAAAAAAATGGTAGACGTTAATGTTATTCACTGAGTCATGGGCAAAACTTTGGTCCAGAAACTCTGCCCAAAATCTGAGCAGGTGGAAACTGCTGCATGTCCAGAGCCAGATATTACTGTTTTGTTTCCAGGTTTAATACACAGTGTTAGCCAACGCTAATCAGGGCCAGATTTTCTTGTTTCTAAAGTATATGCTAGATCCCCTACCCTCAAGAACACTTGAAATAACTCCTCTCAGACTCCTGTAGTTAAAGAAAATTAACTCACTGCATGCAGTCCAACATCAGGCATTCTGCAGTAAGAAAATGTTGTTTAAATCTACAGCAAGTGGTACAGAACAGCAAATTCAGGCTACTAAATGCAAACCAGAAATTATATTCCTGTTTTGATTTAAATTTGGAAAAATGAACTTCATTATTGACTTATCAGGTGCCTAATATTACTCTGGGGAGAACAGAGTAGTTTAGCTGAGGCCAGTACTAAGAGTTACTGCTAGTCTGGATGCCTGCTGGAAACCGCAATAAAGCATATGCGTCCATGCGACATCCCAATCACCATTTTTATGAACATGTTCCTATTTATTAATAGTAGCTGCTCTAAATTCACTCAAGTTTTATGCCAGCTGCCAATTCTGGGTCTAGTACAAATTTGAGATATATTACAAGTAAGTTCAACTAGAAATGATGAAAATAAAAGGTGAGTAAAGAAGTGCAGCATATGCCAACAAGGCAAGTTCATTGCAGACAAATAAGAGGGCAACTGAATGGATGTATATACCAATAATTCCCGAAGCTTAGGTGAGTTCAACCAGTAAAGACACTCAGGCAATGGAGAATAAGGTATCAATCACAAAGAAGAAAAAATGGCACCAGGGAAGCAAGGATATTTCCCTCCTGCTGTTCAACTGCAATACCCTGTTCTCTGCCCTCAGACATTCAAACTGTTCTAGCCATCTGTATTCATATTTTATTTCCCTTTATACACAGCTCTTGGACCTCAACAGAAGACATTCAAAAACCAGTCACCAATTACACTGCAGACAAAAACATCTGGAACATAACATGCATGGAAGGAACATGGGGCACTCAAAGACAGGTGACTGAAATCTGTGATACACATTAGCACCTTTCTTTACTTGATGACTCAAGAAAAGAAAGTATTTTGTAATACACAGACACCTCCAGGTGCTAAGAATCAATTCAATTAGCAGCATTATCACCAAACAGGAGGCTGAACTTGACAGGTAAGTTGCCTCACATTCAAAATGCTTTTTAAAATCCAACAGCAATTTTGATGGTTGAAAAAGTGGTATTAATGGGGATGGAAATTTGACAAAACTCTGTTTATGTATAAGCAGTCATAACAGATGCAATCTAAAAAAACATTATTTAAATGAAGACAGTCTAACACAAGTTCAGATTTGGCTATTCTACATCCATGTTGTAAAACTCTGCTTTCTGCTCTCTTAATATACAGACCTCCAAAAATCTAGAGCTGAAATCTCTAGAGTAAGTCCAGTTTTTCCTCTTTCTGGAGTTCCTTCATGTCTGTTATCTACAAAGTGTCATAAAACATCTACTGATCATGCCTACAGAGAAGTGGCTGGTAGGGCAGCATAATAAGGAGACATAGCTAGACGCCCAATTCCTTAACTAAAAGGAATACTCCATGGAAAAGACTATTTAAGGGAAGTACTCCTCGAGAACAGGCATTTTCACAACCTAGTCTCAGAGACTTTAAAACAGAAGGGACTGATACAGTCATGTCTCCTTCCCATCTGCTTATCTAACACTAGATATGCATCCCATAAGTCAGGATTCACCCAGCCCATTCCAAAGTGACGTTGGTAGTTTGTTCTTGTACATCAGCCAGGGACATTTTGTAGGATGAATGGCTAATATTTAAAGTAGTTCAACCTGCTTGGTCTGACTTGCAGCTGTCTGGGACAGCCTTTGTTTCCTCAAAAGAATTGTAATTTCTTCCTGAAAGGCAGAGTGGCTAACCTGACGCAACAGTTGCAAGGACTGAAGAATACCTGCAAACATGCCTTCTTACCATAAAGCACACCTGTAACAGCCGTCCTCTTCAGCCAAGCAGGACTGGATTAACCAACATTTTAATCCTGCAAGTGCATTTATCAGTAAATCCATGGACATAAGAACGGTCAGCCAGAGGTTAAAGGCAACCTAAGGAAAAATTCTCCTGCAATATATCTTTCTCCATTAGCAAATCTAAAGATGCTTTTTAACAGCAAGCCTGCCATTCCCAGAAATACAGCACTGAATGGAAACTTCATCAATTTGCTGTGGAACACTGCCATATTACTCTGACTTTAAATAATAACCTTATTTTTCAGTTGCTCTTTATGGCTCTCAGCGTCAACATTCTAAAATGGAAAGTATCCGACAACGCAAAGCCATTTAGCATGCTACCATCAAATGAGGACATGCAGACAATTCTGGATCATTTGAGTACTACAGCTTTTAACGGCAATGTTTTCAGAAACCAGAAACAATTTTCAGATCCTGAACTTCAGACATTTTACACAGGTGCTTTTTTAGCACTGCAATAATTCTGCCCCTTTCGTGGTACTTCACTAGGGAGGCATCAAAAAACCAAAGCACTCACCACTGCTAGCCATTGCTGAAATTCTTGGCATAAATGAGTGACTGAATTTCCCCATAAGGAGATTTTAAAGAGCCAAATTAAAACCTCAGGAACTTTCATTTACTCTCCAGAAAGCACTTATTGCTTTCAGCCTCTAAAATCTGGGCTTCCTAGCTCTTGAAACCTAATGTAGAGACAGTTTCAGACCTTCAATTCTGTTGAAGATGTATTTACATTTCAAACCACTTGCAAAGCAACACTAGAGACTGATGTAAACTGGATTTTTTCCTTACCAATTTTTTGGAAAACAGGAATGAGACCAGGAGCTAGAAATGTCATTAAAAATATGTGCAGGAGTTAATGGTGTGTGACAGAGTTCAAGTAAGGCCCCACTAGGTAAAGTCTTCCTTATAAACAGTCACCCGGACCCAGAAACATGCAGTTGAGAAAAGCAGGACACAGTTTCTTCCACACATTTTCTATAGTTTAGATAAGAATTGTGAGGGAAGCCACACACCTCCACTGATAGGACTGGCTATAGCAACAGCTAAACCAAAGCCCTTTACAAATTCAAAGTCTTTTTGATGGATTAGATTGATGTTCCTTGCCTTGTGCTTATTGCTAGTCTGTTCCCAATCCTCTGCCTCCACCTCACCTTCCCATATTCAGTCTCTTTATATCAGCCTCACTTATAGTGAGACCTTTTCCCCTTACCTATGCCCCTTCAGTGATCTAGCCTCTTCAATTTCCCTTTCCATTTGGTTTATCCCCTCCCTACCACACCCAACCCCCCAAATCCCCTCACTGAACTACCAGTGTTATTCCTCATTCAGCTTATGTATAATATCCCTTCTCGAACCTTTCATTCATCCTGCCTTTAGGACAGGATTGTCTCATCCTATCAACTGCACCTAGGACAAAGGAAGTATTCTGCATGGGTCCTCTGGTACTATAGTAATGAATATAGTAGTCAGCAATGAAATAACAACCATAGTC
This sequence comes from Dromaius novaehollandiae, assembly GCF_036370855.1. Taxonomy (NCBI): domain Eukaryota; kingdom Metazoa; phylum Chordata; class Aves; order Casuariiformes; family Dromaiidae; genus Dromaius; species Dromaius novaehollandiae. The sequence continues at coordinate 59,495,125 of NC_088099.1, forward strand.
AAGACAAAGACTGTATATGGCATGACTAAAGATGCAGTAACAGAAGGTAGAAAAAAAAATCATGGTAGTCTTTAGCTTACACTACCTTACTGTTATAACTTAGCTTGCTTGTACGGTTAGAGTAGTAAAAGCTGCTGATTCTCCCCTGTAAGTGAAGAAACCAGATTTCGGTGTCCTTCACAAAGCAGAGAAAAGGAAGTTTATGTAAACTTGCGCAGCTTGAAATAGTTCTTTGCAAAGTATGTCAGTAAAAATAGATTTCATACAAGTCTGTACTAAAACAAAGGCTAATTAGCAACAACCACTTTTTCTTGAGGTCAAGAGAAGTTACACCTGGGATGATTTTAGCCTAGAATAACCACACTTATCCATGTGATTATTTTTTAAACTCAGGACACATAACATTTCACCTTCATTCTTGATGCTAAAGTGACAGGGCTAATAAAACAAGTTATTTTGATAGGAGGACACAACCTACTTGCAAATAACACTTCTGTCTCAGTATTCTCTACCCAGTGTAACACCCAAGACTGCTGTAACTTAAAGAAGTTAGTCAAACATTCTCCAATTCCTTTCTTCTGTGCACTTCTCTCTCCCTTCTCCCCCAATTTCTGTAGCTGGCAACGCTCTGTGGATCAACACTCCAATCGTTTCTTTCTGACTACTTACACACAACAGAATTTTTATGAGATCTCAAGCAAATACAGCTGATCAGTAATCATTGTTTCTGAGGATTTTTCATTCTTTTATGATTTCCTTTAATTCACAAAAACCTCATGGTCTCCTAGTCCTGCAACTGTCTACTTGCAGAGACTCCTCCAGAGCCAGGGTCCAGGAGCCACAAGATTGCTGATACCCAGAGCAGTCCAGTATGATTGTCAGTCAGGTGTTGCCGGAACCTTGTCCTGGATTCAGAGCTGAGGAATACTGAAACTGAAATGATTTCAAGAAAAACATTTCAGATTCACTGTGTCAGCATCTTTTTCTATCATTTTGCTTGGACAGAAAATTTCCATCTATATCTTTAAATAACCTACCAGCAAAAGTCCTATTGGCATAAACAGGATTTCTGTCCCAAACTGGCACAGATGCTTTGAAAAGCCATCTAAAGCACCAGTAATTCCTTTCAGTGCAGTTATGCTCAGAGGATAGGAACCGATTGTGGTAGTCTCAATCAAGACATTCTACTTCTACTCGATTGTATTCAGCTTCTTATTCCAACTCTTCACTGAAGCACTACACTTAAAGGCCCATTAGTGCTACAGTAAGAAGCACACCATGCCCCAAGAGTCAGCCTGCACAGACCTGATTGCAAGAGAAAAACTTAAAATTCCAAAGGACAGACAAAAAAGTCTGCTGTAACAGAGTACAGCATAAAAGCAACACATGCAAGGTACTGCAATACACTGAATACTGCAGTTCTGTAACTGGGCATGTGTCTGGTTTGCTTTCTGTCTTCCAACCTCTAGCCTCAAAAAATAGGAAAGGTGGGCCATAGAAATAAGATCAAGATACTTATCATTCTTCCCTTCAATATCTGATGCAAAATATGTCCTTTCAGCTTATCTTTTTAAATCAAAAAATACTTAAAATCATATCTAGAAAATAAATCAATTGAGCACTTCTTCTGACATTTCTTGCTGATGTTGCGAGTAAAAAAGATCCCATTTTGGGTACAGTGCTAGTTCAGATGTTTTGGATGGCCCTGTACAAGCCTCTCCATCCTTTTTTCTCTCGTACAACTGTGGAGGTACCTACTTTAGGTTTGTTGGAATTAGATGATGTGAATACATCCTCCCCATTTCATCTCTTACTCCAATTCCTTTTAACCATACAGCTACCCCCCACCAACTCTTACACCTATGGTGAAATTGAATAGCTGTATCTGCCTCAGTCAGTTAACAGGAACCTCTCTGCAAGGTTCCAAGCATGGTAACAAGTTAGAGACAGTTCCCGCGGTTTATCAGAAAGCTTCTGAAGAACTACATTTCTGCACTGGAGGATTTAATAGCTCCAAGCCTATAAAGATTTATACATCTCCACAAAATGTCAGTAAATCTGCAGCTATCATACCAGAGATGATTAGCACTGTGCATATTAAACAAAGGGGTAGTGAAATCTAATTTGCATATTTCTGACAAGCACACAAATTCCCACTGCTTTCACAACACAATATCTGCACTGTTCATTTTATTTTGATTAAAATTAACACATTTCACTGATATCCTTTAAAGGAATGCTCGCCTCCAAACTCATAAATGCACCATTGATCTACTGCACTTTGTCAGCAAAACAACGATCATTCCTAAGATGCCTCTGAAAAGCTACAGGCTCTAACACAGATCAGTCCATAAAGTTCGCACTGACGTAAGAGATGCAGAGATGCAGAATTTGCATAATCAGCTCATTTGCTGCATTCAGCAACATACGACATATTCTGCCAATTCGCACCCTGACTGGAAGGTTGCTCTAGTTAGAGGAAACTGCTACATTGCAATTCAACAGCCATGAAGTAGATTAGCTGAGTACCAGCTAAGTAAATAAGCAAATGAAGATATATGTAAGTTATTATTACCTTTGCTCCACAGACAATGAAAATGACCTTTGTTGAAAGGCTGGTTCAGAATAAGAAGGCAAAACTTCAGGTTTCCTATAAGAGAAATGTTGATTCTTATTAGCAACAATATTGATTTTTTCCCCCCTTTTCTTTATTTTGCTTTTTCCATGTTTAATTTTAGTCCAAGAACCTTGGAGCAACTTCACTAATTTCTTCGCTTCTTAGGTTTCACCATTTTCAGACAGAGAAGCTGCCAGAGCTTCATTAGACACCTTTTACTTGATAGGCTTCCAGCAAAACCTTTTAATGTAGAGGAGATTGTTATTCACTGTAGGCCATCCTCGATAGGACCCCGCATCTATACAGTTCTCTTGTTTAATCTCCTGCTTGTTGCTGGCATCTGGATACGACATTTATTGATATTAGCTTAGCCCTAGCCTCTATTAACAGGGAGGCTGTAGCTGACTCAGAATTAAGTTGTCTCTAATCTAGGTTCAATAGTCCGTTCTCCCAGTGGCTGCAGAACTCCTGCTGACATCACTGGCTTCTGCTCCTACACTTTCATATCACCTAGCAGCTCTAATTGTGGTCTGAGACTCCACTGTGGTAGATGCTGTACACAGAACAAAAGGCCATGCCCAAGGAGCTTAAAAGCAAAGACAGTAAAGGCAAAAGCAAACTTTAGTCCGTTATCTTGGTGATACCACAGATTAAAAATCTCATTGGATTTACCAGCAACCTGAACTGCTCCCACAGACTGAACAGGCTCTTTTCTAAAGCCTCCTGCCCTAAAAATATGTCAACTGTGAGGGACAAAAATAAACTTACAAATATAAAGGTCTCAAAATAAAAGGATTCAAGATATCCCAAACTTTGGTTTCAAAGAGTAAATACAACCCCTACATCTTATTAGGGTTGCTTGTGCTGGGATTTGCATTATTTCACTTCCTAATTATCTTGCCTATCATACAGGAATACAGGTTTCCCCTAGAGCTTGATATCCTTAGGCAATCAGGTTAATGAAGTATTATTTGGTCATGTGCAGCCACTGTAATTGCAAAAAAAAAAAAAAAAAGAAAAGAAAAAAAAAAGATAGCAGAAGGCAGAACGAGGCTACAGCTGAAGATGTAGCGTAAGTCATATGACATTATGAGGTAAAAAATGAATGTGGTGAGACTAATGAAGGTACAGGAACATCTCAGAGCGGGGGACTGAGAAGACAATAAATATTGAAGACAATAAAATTTTAAAATCGCGAATGGCTGTATAGAGTAAGGATTAGGAGACTGCAGCACCACTATTCTGTCTCTCACCTTCTGAGTCATTTTGAGCTCTTCTACAGATCCACTTTGTGCCTTAGTTTCCTGATCTGTAATTGGAGGCAACAGCATTGGCCTCCTTTGTAAATATCAAGAGGTACACTATTGAAGACCTAGATCATTTTTACTTTGGTAAAACGTCTACGTGTTTACCACAGATCTCTTCTGTGTGACCCTTAGACAAATACTTTCCCTCATGTTCCACACTTGCATCTTTGCCAACACAATCCACACACCTATTTAGTCCAAGCATATCATATAACAGGGAAGAAGCCAACATCAAATTTACTTAAAAAAGAACAGAGGGGTCAGAGGACCAAGTAAATAAAGAGAAAGGTGGGCAAAACCTTTTTCTTTGCTTAGTCTGAACAGTTTTGCCTTGTCCTTGAACTTAGAGATAAAGCTGGAAAACAATACATTCAAACTAAGTACCAATTTCCAGCTGCCTCACAAAATGGGACCTCAGCAGCAGATCTGCTAATGATGGTTAAGTGAGAAAGGCTGCCAACTCCTTATATTAAACATAATCATCCAGTGATGCCCTCCACTGAAAGAGCCAGCAAACATAACACGTTATTTTACTTATATGATAATACAAATAGACATGGACACTGTAAACCTACTCCTGCAGGCGAATCACAAAAGGCATTCCTGTGTCTGTTTTAAACCTTAAGCTATATCAGCATATGGAAAAACAGTAGATTTTAGCTTTTTTTTTTTTTGCACATTAAGTGGACTCTTGCTATATAATAAGAAATGTTTTTGAGGACAAGGCCCTGGATGTGGATATCCACACTAAGACTTCAGAGGTCGATTTTCAGAAATCACACCTCCAAGGGCTCCCAATGAGGTCTATAAGAACAGCTGGTTCTTATTTATTCAGTTAATGCAAAGGAAAAAAGGAGCAGATGCCCCCAGCACACCTAATTAAGTTTTTTCTTTTTTTTAAGCACAGTCATGAGTTGCCAAAGTGCAGAAATAGAAATTATTGTTTTTCCTGCTTTTAGAAAAGGTAACGCTACAGCCATTTCAAACAACTGCAATTAATGCATGATAAAATGCTATGATTAATGCTACCCAAACAAGCCTAAATGTCAATATCATAATGGTGCTCACTGAGTTAATATGAAGCTGCATAAAGGGTTCGGTCCTCAGTATATGTAAAACAGTAATAAAATTGGACTGCAGTAATTTACAATCACTGCCCTAAAAGCTATTAATAAATTGGGACTTCTGATGGCAAAGACTGCATCAGCGAACAGAATATGCAGCATCCATCACTGAGGAAAAACTGATGAGAGCTCACTTTGCCACTGCTCCGAGTACTCTACTGGCTATTCGTTTGAAAACAAACCTACTTCAAGGCCATTTATCTTTACAAAGCCTTTAACAAATTAGGAAGCATCTATCTCCTGAACTGTCTTGCCCATCCGTTTTTCAGAAAGGTAATTAGCACCCTGACCCCACCATTAACAAAACTCTGCTCTTTTGGACTAACAGGGAAGAGAACTCTGAAAGCAAGAATTCAGCACAGGAAATCTCTTGTCCCCAGATACGGATCTCTCCGCTGCAGAGGCTTTTGCTGGCCTCGCTGCTGCTGAGGTGGAACAAGTCAGCCTCTTCCCTGGCCTCTTCCATTTTTAGTAAATTTCTCTTTCATTATGTACTTTTCTTGCAGCTTTTGCAGAGCGAGCAAATTCAGCCATCTGCAGCACATGCAGAAAAGAATAAATTCTTCCATATAAAACCTTCAGCTTATTTTTGATGCTTGCACCGACAGAATGAATGGAGCAGACCCCACAATGTAAATCCCCTTGTAGTTTTCAGTAGCTTCAGACCTGTGGAATTTGCCACACAGTAAAGCCTAACTTTTATGGGACGGGGAGAGGAGGACGAATGTAAAAAGTTTTCCCCATGTATTTAAGGAACCAAATTTGTTCATTTCCACTCTTACCCACGCTTTCCATTTGCTGCTTATAAACCCTGCAGCCTTGTGGGCATAACTTATGCAATAACAGGTACCCAACTATGTCAACAGTCAGTTAGACTCCAAAAAATACAGCTAAGAGAAAGTATTCATCTCGTCCATACTCTTTTAGGGGCTCTTGGAAAACTCCTACTCTTTGGACAACGTTGGCTCATTTTAATCCTGCAGCAGAGAACTATTTCCTCACCTTCCTAGGTCACAGCTTAATGAACAACAGTACACGTCCCACGGGGATGGTCAGCAAATAACGTCTTCCCTTCTGAAAACCATTCTTTTCTCTTCTCTGTTTTCCAGCTTTCACTTAGCCTCACTACTACTTTGACTAAGCTTTTTTCATGGTTGCTTATAAAGGATTTTAATCAAAGGTGTTGTGAACATCTCTCTAAATGACAGCCTGCGTAATGCCCTTACACCCCATTTCAACTCTCTCAGAAGAATTTTAGTATGTTTTAGAGGCACACATTTACTATCCTAAAAGCCTTCTTGGCCTCTCCCTGTCACATTGTATCCATCTAGCTATTCTATAAATATTTATAATATCATTATGCATTTTTTATTGATTTCCCCTTGTCACATGCCAGTCTTCAGGCTGTATGTCTGCCACAAATCATATTCAATAGGCATATATATTTTTAAATACAAGCTTTTGTCTGGCAGCCAGTGTAATAACATACCCTTCTCCTTTGTTTCTTCTCAGTGTTAGAATAACACTGTCAGAAGTTATTCCGCATATTGCAAGTTTCCTGGCTATTGTATTTTCCAAGTGGAAAAAAGTTTTCATTACTTCAAACAAAAAGCCCTTTGGGAAAGACCACTGTTGTTCTCATTCTTAGTGAAATGATGTAAGCTGTAACACACAATGGGGTATATGTTGTGCTAAGATACTGGCATGCCTTGGGGTGCAAATGAAGTGTGAATCCAAAGTCAGAGCTTCAGCCACCAAAAGGGTCTCCTGCTAAGCCATGCTATTCATGGCTTATTGCTTGCCCGAAGAGCAACCATTCTTTACCATTCAGTGATCTATCAAGGGATCGTCTATAAAGACAGGCAGGTTTAGCATAGAGCAAGGAGGAACGAGATGCTTTGTATGAGGGAGAAGAGATTTTTACTGTTAGCAAAATATTTCATGAGTTTAAAGTAGAAAGTTGCAAGCAGGAAGACAGCTATAAACTTTCAGGGAATTTCCTCACTGGTAGAAATACATCTAGATATTCAAGATATTAACCACGTCTTTGCAAAAGATACTGCAAAGCTCTGGATCACTCATGTTTCTGATCAGATAGGTCAGAGTCCAAATATGTGATGAGCTTTTGAAAGACAGAAACTCAGAATGAGCCCACTGAAAATTCCTTCTTGGATGAGACAGCACAAGGAAGCTCATATTGCTGCTCCAACATAAACCTACTTTTCAGGCTTAAAAAACAAAGACCAAAAAAAAGAGTGATCTAGTTTCCATTCAGGAAATTCCTACACCATAAATTAGGTTTTTAAATGAACAGTCACTGCCTACTTATGTCACTGATATCAGATACGTGGGAAGGGAAATGGAATTTTTTCACAATACCAGAATACTGACACTGATAAAAGACAGCTGAGTAAACAGTCTGAGGTTGTTCTGCTTATGATAGTTGAAGTTTCTTCTCCTGCACAAGAATTAGCATTGAAACTGCGATTCTAAGAATACCACAGAGAATCTATATTTAGAGGGAGCCTATCGTAACCAACCCTAAAAAAAAATCAGTTTGTGAAACCAGCAAACATAATAAAACAACTTTTATGCAGAACTACAGTGAAGATGGATACGTGTATTGCTACAGCTAACCAAGAAAAACGTACTGAAACAAATAGCTACGTTAATTTTTTTAAAAAATGAATACATCAAACTTAACTATTTAACTGAAATGGAATCTACCAGATAGTCAGAAATGACCAATTTTCACTTCAAAGATTTTCTTAACATACTCCGTGGAATGAAAGACTTGGTTCCTGCATATGGGTAAGTGTTACTAAGTCAGAGAAAAGTTGGAATGGGAACTTCTGCTATTGGTGAAACAGATTTCACTAGCACAGAATAATTAAAGAGTGAGTTAATATAATTAGGAAAACAAAAACAGCATTCAATGCCATAGATTGCAGTAGACAATTTTAACAAACACTTAAAGAAAGAAGATTTTAACAGCAAAATTCCTGAAATTAGAAACATGACTATTTATTAAATAATAATCTATCATCTTAGACTACAATCTTGTTTATATCAAGCTCAGTTAGAGGAACACCACTGATTACATCTGAAGTATTCTGGCTTTACATTCAGGTAAGAGAAGGGAACCTAGAATGGTATCTTTTGTTACCTCCCATAGCAGAAAATGATTGTAGCATTGAATACACAGAAAGGAAATATATTCTAACTGCTCACTCCAACCTCAAAAAGCTTCTCAGTAAAACATTTTTGCATTTTGTTGTATTAGTCCTAGTACAATTAGCTGTTTCTTTGACATTCATCAGCACTTTTATTTCAGCCATAATGGGCTGTTCGTTCCACATATTACTTCCAAAAAAATCCGAAACACCAAAGCAGAATTTCCGCTAAAGAAATGAAAGCATGCTGTCTAATTTTTCACCTTCCTTTTATGGAAAAGGAAATAGATGCTTAGTACACAGACACAGATGTTACCTAAACCCAGAGAACTTGGATTTTTAAACTAAAATAAATGAGTTTGGGGGACCAGCACTAAATGTACATCAGTTTCTGTCAAGAAAGCACCCGTCCTCAGGCTTTAAGTCGAAAACAACGGTGCTCTGAGAAGAACTACTTGCTAGTCTCTACGAACATTTATGCCAGCTTACTGAAATGGACCCTTTCATTCTGAGCTTTTTCATTCATGGTGCTGCTATTAATAGCAGTTACCATCCACTTCACAAACTACTCAACTGGAACAACTTCCCCATTAGAAATGAAGTAAATAACGGTTTCATTAGAAAAAAAAAATAGGGAGCATAATTACAAGAGAACGAGTCCATCAGACTTCTAAGCACCCCAAGTTTCCTGGAAGAGTTTCTTGGCTTTTTGTTTTGTTTTGTTTTGTTTTTTTTTAACATTGAAACAACAAAGTCTGTAGTTTCTTACCTAACACGTGGCTGCAGTCCCTAACAGGCAATTTACTCGCTGAGGTGGGAATTATTCTTCAAAGTTCACTTTTGCTTCACAGGACAAAACTGTAGTTTTATCAACTGAATGTCTTTGGCAATCCACTGACAACGGACACTATCAATGTCTATATTAATGTCTATAATGTCTATATTAACAAGTAGCATGGCATAATAAAAGCAGATCTACAGAGCAAAACAGTTGATGCTGAAGGTATGATGTCTGCACACTCTCTGTTTTGGGGAAGAAGAGAGGGAGGAAGGCTACCTGAGGCTGGGTCTAGTCTCATCCTGTGGACTAAATGCCCCTTAGCAGTAGGAGAGCACTGTGTGTGTTCCTGGAGCACATTTTTAGTTTCATTCAAAGGCAAACTATAGTTTGCTTGTTCCAAAACAACTATGCCATGGGAAGCAAAGCAGTCTACAGTAAGCAGACAGGATCAGGAAACTTGCTTCAAAAGCATATTCTGGATCCAAAATAAATGCTAACATAGATGTACCCACAGTCATATGGCTTTAGATTATCAGTCTTTTCTTGCAATGCCTTTATGAAACAAGTAAGACTAATGTCACAATATCAGCTTAATTTAAACATGGTCTAGATTTCTGAAATCTTATACTTGCCAAACTGTGTCTCTAACTTCGGATTGTTATACTTTAGAGCCAGCGGGACACTTGTACCTGTTGCATAGAAACAGAGAAGGAAGAAATTTGTAGGGGGTTTTAACCTGAAACTTGAACAAAACTTCATGGTAAATTGCTGTAAAAGCACTTAACATGAAATCCCAAGATACCATTTTTTAAGGTTACATTTCAGATTAGGAACTCACTTTGTGCTGAATAGATCATGTGTCTTATACAAAAAAGCACTTTATTCTGCCATTCTGCTGCCTGAACTAAGTTTTCCACCATCAGTGCTTCACTTCATTTGGAAACCCAGTGCTCTGCTGAAATACTGAGGAATCAAAAAAGGACCATTTCAAACTTAATCATTCCAAATCAATACTCTATAATATAAATGTTGCATGTATAAGAAGTTTCCCAACAAATCCCATAGAACTGCTACTTTTAGAAAGGAAAAACTTATTTTAAGTCAGTCAGTAAAAAACATTCCCTATGTCTGTGCTCTTCTTAACAAGGTAATTGTCAGCTTTAATTCAGAGAAATAGTTAAGCTTGGACTATTGTGTTAATTATAGCCACTATTTATAAAACACTGTGTGGCTGCATTTTACCACCCCGAATCCTAAGCCTTCAAACAAGCCATTTAATTTGCCTCTCAAGTGTGACAACTCCAATAATAAACTAGCGCAAATTATGCAAAAGGATCACAGACCTTACAAACATGTTCTCAAACTTATCAAATGAATAAATCAAATATGCATACCCAGCTGCTTTTCATGAAAATGCAGTTATCCCCATCAATCTATTTTAGTGTTGATTTTTTCATGCAAATTCTATTGATTTTTAAATATCTTACAGCTCCTAAAACTCTCAAGGCAAATTCCAGCAAGAGGAGTAGAATGAAAGGGGATTTGTGCACACAGTCCTACTGAAGAGATAAAAATGTGGTACTCTCTGGAGACCCCTCCACAAGAACTTATGTGGAAAAATTAAAAACAACTAATTTTTCACAATAAGTCACAAATGCAGCCATACACATGGGACAGCCCACTTACATTACTGGCTACTGCTGCTTCCAACAGAGTGCTAACACTTTGCAATGAAAACTTTTCAGTTAATTTTGGTGCTTCTCTGGAGACTCTGAAGGCTTCATTTTTTCATACGCTCAGTATGCAATGGGACACTTTTCCTACAGACTAAGCTACATTTCTGAATGCTTGGAACTTCTGCTCTTCAGGTGTCAAACATCTCAGTCTGGTCAGGCAGAATAATGGTGACTACAGTTTCCCAGTAGTAAGTTTTCAATTTTAGGTAACTTGCCCAGCATCATAGAAAAACTCTGGGGCTGAGGAAAAGACAGAATTCAATTCTCCAGGGCTACATTCAACCAAACTGAATCATGAGAACTGCCTATTTAAAGAGACATCATAACAATCACACTTCATACTATCATATACATGGAAATGATGCCTGTGCCCCTCTGGCAACTCTTGTTTGAAAACAAAACCAAAGTAATCAATCACTTTGAGGAGATAAAGGCTTGAAAGGTACACGAACCCTAATGCACTCCTGGAGAGATACACTGACATATACACCATTTGCAATCACAAGGTCTTTCTCTTGGTTTACCTTTTACCCTTGCTGCTTGTCTCCAGAGAGATGTTACTGGGCTATCCATCCATCACTCGCTACTGTGGAAAGCCTTGTGAAAACACGTCTTTCATTTCATCCTGAGCACAATGAAGTTCAGAATTATCTGGAAGCAGCAGGGATTTTTTAGCTGAGATGTTATCACTTTATGGGTTATACTCTTCCAGTTCTCAAGATTATCATTTGGTCTCTCTTAAATTGCATGGCAGTCCCAAAAGGAAAGAGATTTCTGGTAAAGCCACAGATAACTAAGGGCCTAGGAAATTAGTCACTTACATTTCTCTCATCCTGCGTCAGGGAAAAAAATAGCCACCTGAGGCTGAAGAGATGACCAAGGACTAACATAGCAGGAGGGGCAACTTTCTGCAGAACAAAAAGTCTAGACCCCAGAACCGCAAAATTTGATTTGACCTTTCATATTTCAGATAAAGTTTAAGAGTGCAGAAATTTTGCTGCAACTACCTTCCTCTAAAGACAAATATACTATGCAGACAAGTCATATTAGGAGACGGTACCTACTTTACACTTTCAGTCCTATACCAATTGGAAGCATTTAAAAGACAAGAATTAGACATACAGGTTTGCTATAAATACATTGATAGAGTTATGCCTAATTTTACTTTCCTTTTTAAACTTTCTAAACACCGTGCAATAGGATTGGAGCTTAAATCTACATCAACATGAACATACAACAGATGTGAAGAGAACCTATTAAATTTCCATTTTACCTTTATGCTGAAAAATAAATACTAACTGTCATAAAAAATAGCTTCTAATTTTAACCTTTTTTCCTCAACAAGATATTGAAATATCTTCATTTTAGAGAAATTAATAATAGGAACCACCAACCTCTTCAGTGCCCCCAAAATTACTACTGCAGATATTCAAGTAAATTGCAAACTTGGAAGAAAGCCAAAGACAGTTGCTTACTTCCCCGCTGGTCAATAACCAGGTCTAACATAAAGTCCTCCTTGCACTTTGAAAATGCAGCATCACATTGTCTGAACGTATCATACTGACAAGACTTGTTACCTGAATTTCTCCAACCCTAGGGATACAACTAGGCACACAAACTCCCTGGCTGAGTTATGGCCTTCAGCCGGTACAACAGCTGACTGACTCTGATTGTTGTGCACAGCCATTCCACCTGAGCTTTGTCCTTGCAATGGTGCGGTTCGATGTGCATGCTACAACAGTGGCATGACCTCAAGGAATAACAAGGCATAGAAGGCAGACAATGAGATTCAGTGGCCTCTTCTGGCACATTGGTACTAAGCACAATACACCAAGCAAGGATTCAGAAGTGTTGCTTTGCAAACAGCGTACTTTGTAACATACCTTACCTCAATATAGTAATTAAACATCTTTGGGTATTTTCTATAGGATTAATGAAATTTAATATATATCTAATGATAAGTATATTAGGGTACTAACCAAACAGTAACACCAAATGAACATGTAAGTGCCTGACTCCTCAGCACTCAAAACCCCTGCTCTGCTGCCACCAAGCACTCTAATGACACTTCAGTTATTGGCAGCAACATTTCCTAGGCACATAAAAGTCTGATTTCTATCTGCATCTAGAAGCACCTGAAGTTTAAGAGGCTGACGCAACCTGATGCCTTCTTTGATCTCAAAACACCACTGCTGTTCACAAACCAGACATTTCTCTTCTGATCTCATTGGAAGGGCATGTCTGGTAGCTGCTCTCATAGCATACCTAATGGCTGTGGCTCCACAGCATCAACCATCTCCTTTCTGAAAACTGGGAACAGAGTATACCTTTTATCACGATGGGTAACTAGCTGGAGCACTCCCTCAGGAGGCTGATGACCCACATTCAGGTCCTTCCTGTGTCAGAGGGCATTCATATCCAAATCCCCCTTCAGCCAAGACAGCACTGTCTCCATCAAACAGGGGTTATTCTCAGGCAGGCACGTACTTCCCTTTCCCTCTCCCCTCCAAAAGTTAAGTAAATTATTTGAATTATTTTTGTTAACTAATTAAACAGGAGGAGCATGTGGAAGTCTGACTCTGCAGTCTGCTGACCTGGATACAGTTTGTCCTCCAAAGTTCATTTATCCAAGTGTATCTTTCACACCTCTGGTAAGCCCTCCAAGTACTTCATCATGTTATTACAAGAACATTATACCCACCATTGACTCCTTTCTAACATGTGTTTGTGCTTTCATAGAAAAGTGTAACCTCTGGTTTTGCAGGATATTTTTCTGTGAGAAGAGGGGTACTCTGACTACTCGCAGATGATTTGGGACTCTGAGTCATAAAAAAAGTAACTAACTTTCTGCAGCATAGCGTAAAATGACTAAATCCACAGAGGAGTAGGATTTTAGATGCCTCTTTTTTCCTTTTCTCTCCCCTCCTCATGGTCTTCCTATAGAGGAGCTCAGCCAGGTTCCTGCTCAGCACACTGTTTTTCCAATGGGTTGTACTCTTCATATACACCAAATTCTCCCTCTGCACTATATACACAATCTAACTATTATGCTCATGCCCAATATACTGTTAGGAGGCCAGTGGCTAAAACTCTGGTGTGGATTTGCTGACTATCCCCAAGGCTAAATTCCAGAATTACTTTGTGAGTGCAGGAAGCAACATATCATTTTCGGAAATGCAGAAACAGGGAACAGGCTTTATGTGACTGCTGAAAGATCACAACCCTACTCGGCGACAGGGTAAACACTCCTTACTGCTTTTCAGCCCAATCTTGCCTTAAAAAACTACCCATCATAGATACCTTCTACCCAAATTCCAGTTTAGACAACTTCACAAACTTCTGTTTCCTTACTTCCCTTCAGCCATTCCAAAGAAATACAGCATTTTTTACTGTTCTAAACTCTAGTAAACTAATTAAACACTTATTTAACAACACCTAGCATTCAACTAGGCTACTCTGGATTTTGGAATCAGCTGGATTTTATATTTAGAAGGTGCAGTGAGACTCAGAGTTACATAAATTATAAGCGATCTCTGCAACCATCCGTTATTTACTGAGCAATTACAGGCACAATCAATGAAAAAGCTCCCATTGACTCTAGTGAGACCAGGATTTCATCTTATATGCGTTGATGAAAATTCATACCAAGAGAGTAGGTTCTCTAACAGAGCCAGCCTGTCCTAGCTGCACACCAGAGAAGACGTAAGGGCCCATAACCCCTTCTCAGTCCTGCGGTTTTCCCAAAGGAGATTATTCTATACTTTGAAGTGAGCAGATTTAATGAAAGGTCTGGAGCACCATCTAGAACTTTCACTGGTCAGTAGGGGCTTTTACAGGAGACAGAATAAACAGTCCGTGTGTCTGGTGGCAGCGGCAGGAGGGAGTTCAAGCCCCAGAGTGAGATTCTGTTAAAAAATAAAGAACAAGTGAGCGTTTTCTGTGATTATCCTGAGAATCCTTCCAACTGAGGTAGGAAGTAAAAACAATGACTGTTTGACAAAAACCTTCACAAACATTCTACTTTTAGAGTAATGCCTTTTGTTTTCATGAGCTTTTCTCAGAAGCTAGTATTTTGAGAGTTAATTTTCTACCCAATGGAAGTAGATGAGTTCTGCAGCCTGTTTTAGGACATTCTATAACTTTAAATCCTCTACAGGCTTCTTTTTTAACAAAACACGTTTAAGACCTACTTTTATTTATTTTATAAATAGATAAATCTACATCTAGAGAAAATAAGCTAAAATAAACTAAAAGAAAGCTAAAAAGACAAAGGCAGTGAACATTGCATTATACTATCAGTCACGTAAGCAATTTTTATGTAACTTGGATGAGCTTCCCCTTTAGATTTTATTCTGCAATATGTCATTCTGTTGCCTTCTGGCAGAAAAATAAGATCTAAAGTCAAAGTTCTGTGGACTGAATAGCTCTGACAAGCTATTCAGTGGGCTTACGAAAATCAGGAAGCGGCTAACATTTGTATTTTGAAATAAAACAATTGGACGATAAAGAAATGGACACAGGCCACTGCCAGAACATTGCTGCTTGTTCCAAAAGTATACAAAAATCACTTAATGTTGAAAATTTAGTAATGAACACTGTTGATCCTTCACATAACTTTTAACCAAGACTGTGAAAGCCCTTTGCAATACCAAGTTAATGCTAAATGGTACCAAGTTAATCAGCAAGTGGCCTGATAGTATTATCACTTGAGAACACTTTGCAGCATAGTAGAATGCGATCCAGCAAATTCAGGCTCACAAGAAAACAGACCCACCATACTACCCCGTAAGTATACTACTCACACAAGTAGACCCATCACAATCAATACAACCACCTCTTTCCATAAAATAGTATTCACACAAAAAAAGGCTTGGTAGGTTCAGTCACTGCACAAAGTCAATGATAACTGTTTTTATTATAAGCTCCTTGTGTTTGTTTATAGTCACTTATTTGACATGCTGCAGTTCATGTATAATTAAAAATAACGGTTACTTTCTTCCTTCCTCCACAATACAGTAAAGCCTGTAAGTAAAGACAAGCTCTGGGACCATTAAGAGAGGCCCCTGTTTGCAAACTGTCTTTAAAACCAGCTCCTTCAACTTCAATACTAAAACTGTCAAGCTTAATTAAGAGTTATGGGGCATAACCGTTTCAAAGCCATAAATCCATACAGCAGAAAAGTAACATGACCATCTTAGTGAACATCTCTTTTTAAATAAGCAATATCTCTTTCTGAGCCCTAATTTAGGTTCCTGATATGGAACTTTATATTGTAAATATCTTTATTGCTTCTCCTGCTGTGAATGTAAAGCCTGTCATGAAGTAATTTCATTCTGATGTCTTCTGGTTTATTTGACTATTTAAAATGGACTTCGATGCACATTCTAGTGCTTCCACTGCTATTCCACCCAAACTCACCATAGCTTTTTGAGATCATTCGAAAACTGTGCAGAGAACTGCATTTGTCTCCATTTTTTTTTTTTAATATTTTCTTTTTCAAGTTAGGCATTTGAGCATGTGCAGCTGTTCCCATGTCCTCACAGCCTCAGGCAGAATGATATTTAAACAATTAAAGATGTTTTTAAAGGGCAGACCTTAACATTCAGCATTCTAACATTCAGTCTGAAAAGACTGGGCATCAATGGCCCACTCCAGAAAATACACTAAAAAACCCCACAGGCTTACATTTAAATTTTAAAGCAATCTCATCCATTTCAGAGGATCTGCTCTGCTTACATCTGCTTACATTTTACCAGCGCTCGGGACGTCTGCTGAATCAGTATCCTAGCAAGTATGAGATCAAATCATAAACCCCCGTGCAATTTGCATCATATTGGTATTTTTGACAAGTCTGAAACATAACAGACAAATGCTTACAGTGTTTGACAGATTTTAAAATCAAAGCAATTTTGCCATTTTCTGTGTTGAAAAAAAAGTCCCACTCAGTCTTACCATTAACATTCATGTATTTAAAGTCAGTTTTTATCCTTTAGAGCTGAGAAGCTACGCTTGAAAATGCAAATCCTAAAGGATCAAAAACAGAAGGATGATTAAAAGTAGTATCACATTTATTATTACTATTTCTTAATCTAATCATTTCTGTAATATGGTTGTGTGAAGAAACCTTTTGGCTTTCTTCATCTGCTCCATGGACAAACGGAAGACTTCAGTTAACAGAACTGCTGATCTAACAGTTTGTTTATGGCCACCTCCTTCAACATAAAAGTGTCCTTAAATTTTAAATGGGTTCTAGAGGTCCCTTGATGCATTTCCTTTTATGTGTTGAACAATATCTGGGTCAACTCAGAGGAAACCATCGCTGAAGATCTAGAAGCATAATTTCTACAGACTGAACAATAGGACTGCCAAGCTGTAACAGATTTTTGTCAGCTATTCATCAGATCGAGAGAGGTACAGAAAATACACCCTTACCAGTGAGTTAACAAATTTTGGGAAGACACACTAATAAAAAGCTAAGACTCTGAAACTCTTTCTTCTCCATTACTCTATCTGGAAAATGTGCTTAATAATGCTGTTTGAACTTAAATTTCCATTTGTAGATTTGAAATCACTTTACAAAGGTGCATAAGCATTATTATTCTCATTTCACAGTTGGCCTTGCTAAGTAGAGAGATTTGTAGCAATTTATATGAGAAGCAGTGTTCTCCAGTGAATAAGTTAAAAGTCTGAAATTATCTCCCCAGGGCTTTCTTCCCAGCTTTGCTATAAATTTCAGTCCTACAGTGAAAGTCACTGTGGCAAAACAAATGCAGTCTCTCTCAAATTGGTGAAATTATTTGGGGATATGAGTCTGGGCCAGAACCTCACGACACAGATCCCCCAACTTCCTGCCTAATGCTGAGGAAGTCAATGAAAATTCACTTTTCTGGACCACTGAGAAAATGGTCATCGCACAGGCTATTGCAGTATTTGGATACAAAAATATGCAAAGAAAAGCAACAGCGCCCTTACAGAAGTAAAAGGAAATACAAGGATAAATAGCACTCGACAGTCTGGAATTTGATTAGAAGGATTCCTTAACCGTCACCACCCATACTTTGTCCTCCTTGTCTTCTGTTGACAGAGACTCTCTCATTCAAATTTCCTGTAAATACAGTTTTTCTTAATCTGTATAATTCCTTCTGTAGAAAACAGCACCTACACATAGTAACAACCCTACATAAAGGATTCAAATTTTGTCTTGGAAAGCATTACTGTTTGACAAGTCAAAGAATTCAGGAAAATATTAAAGAGTATATCTGCTGTGTTAACTGGAGCTATTTTAGAGCCTTCTATTCTCAAATATCATTTAGTCAGTTAGGTTAAACTTTAACCAACAATTACAATTTCACATCAGATTAAAGGCTAAAAACGTGGAAGCCATAAGGTATTTCTCTTTTTTTGAATTCTGTGAATTTTAAAAATCAGGCCTATAAGGCTAACACGTAGGAGAAAGGATATTCAAGGTTGCAGCCTTTAAATTATTACTTTTTCTTAAAAAAGCAGCTTACTTTCAAGGTCAGGCCTCACTGTGCCACAAAAAAAGGCCTCTGCTGGCAGAGTCGAAGGAATCTCTCACTATATGATCAATCAGCTCCAATGTTTTCCCAAATATCATCCGGCCAAGAAAGGGCAGCATACGCAACTACAGCTAATTAAGCCAAAAATATTTCTGCAGACTTTTAGCTTTAAATAAGTAGTCTGTCTTACTGGAGACCGCAGGTATTTGCAGAACTGGGTTTTTAAAAAAATTGGCATTAGTTGCCACTGAAATTGACCTGCTTAATTATAACGTGTTCCTCAGTGTTGTAACCAGTGCATGTTAAAGTTGCATGGAAAGCCAGTTTTGTACAGAAAGGAGGAAAGAAATATTAAACAAAAGTGAAACTACCTACTTCTCACTATCTTTAATTCAATTAATTGGAATAGCTTAGCAAAATTTATCAAACCATTTTTCCAAGCCCCATCTGTAAAATAAAGAACAGAAGATGACAAACCTCTAATAATTTAAAATTTTGCTACAGAAGTTTATACCTTTGTATAATTAAATTATTCATAACCAAAAGGTCTAAAGAACTATTAATCTATCTTGTATAACAGAACCATTTTCTTCATTCTCATATACTTCTAGTAAGTGCTGTAACATCTGTTCACATCAGCCAGAAACACCAACAGCTGAAAACCCCACCAGGGTTTTGCTAGTTTACTTCAGGGTTGCATCACCTCTCCCTTAGCACAGCACAGGTTTGTGTCAACACCCAAATCCATGGGCTAATTTGCGTCCAGTTGTGGTAACTGCTACAGTATGTCTTTGGAGAGTGTAACAACGCTTCTTTACAAAACTCTATTTCTAACATCCATAGACTACAAACACAGTGAGTCAAAATTTTGTATATACAGCTGCATGTTGATGGTGGTGAGACGCAAGAAACAAAACCTTTGGCTCATATCCATACATCAAACATGTTCAGTTTAAGAATCAGCATCAGGATCTTTTGGTCAGCTCTGCAAAACACCATCATCGGCGAATCTGCACAGAAGCGGATCCCAATTAATAACCCCTTTGCTTGCCTACAGAGAATTGGCTATGGCTCCTTCCCCTCCTGAGCAAAGCATTAGAGGCTTCTCCATTTGGGAATGTCTCCTTTATATGGGACACAAAAGGTTAGAGAGGATGTTGTGTGGGAGCCCTGTACTCTGTAAAATTTCACCAGAAAAGAGAAAGTGCGGCAGAAATTGCCATCTGCTATTCTAGTGCACTTCCATGGTTAACAGCTTTTGATTCTCCTCTACTGTAATTGGACTACAACCAAATCCAAGTTTCCTGTCAGCAAAATCTTCCGCGAATACACACTTTACTTTGAGCTTAACAGTGTTTGGCCTTTTGGGCCACCTCCCACTTCCCCACTAATGCCACAACTGAGATCATTATTGGCTAATATGACAGCCCTTAACAAGGGTACAGCTGATAAATTGTAGATTTGATCCCATCTACAACACTCGTATGCCTCCAGCAGATGGTTCATCTGCCTGATTTTGAAACAGGCGGTAATATTGAGACTAAATGCAGATGAACTGAGGAAAATGTATCAAATACAAGTTACTATTTTATATAGCACATCCAAAGAGCATCTCTAATTATGAAGAGAATGAAAGAAAAGGATGAATGCTCGTCCCTTCAGGACTGTGTTTATTTTCCAGTTCTGCATGTGAATATAAAATGAGTCTTTAATCAAGCTTCATAATTTCTGCACCAGGACAAATTTAAAGAGGAAGCAGGGGAAGTCGAAACAGAAAAACAACAAACTATGGAAGCATAAAAATAACCATGTACATATACCCCTGTGCACAAAACCACACATACAGCAAGGCATACTTTGCCATATGGGATTACAGCTCTGTATTTAGCTCATGGATAAAGCACCAACAAGATTAAAAAAAACAAAAACAAACAAAAATTGAATATTATTTTTTCTAATAAAAGTTAAAGATTTAAAACAGAAATGTCTTTTTAATGAAAAAACAGATGGCTTTTAAAACTTAATAGCTTTAAGGCCCAATAAAAAAATTCTTTATTTAAAGAAAAAAAACTTTTTTTTAGTAATCATGCACACTGCTACATGTAAAGGGAACCACTTTTAATGCGATGGGTACTACTTATGGCAGTCTGACTATGGTGAACACTAGTAGTACTAACAGAAAATGAAAACACATATGCCTAGAAGCAAAATGATAAACAGATTAAACTAGATTAAACTCAGAGGCCATTAACTGTTTCTTTTAAGAACATTTTAAAAAAACATTAACAAGGGTACACACTCTAACCATAGTGATGAATTAACAGCCAAATACAAACAGATATTTAGGGACCCTTAGTAATTACAAGACACCAAATGTGTATGTATTACTACAAAATTTGGGGCAACTTTTCAAAATTAAGCACACAGAGCTGGCATATGGTATTCACTGGTACAAATACTCACTTTCCTACCTCGGCCTTTATGAGTGTGACTTGCAGAGAGACTCAGGAAACAGTGGGACATACACTAGCTACTATTCATGGCTAGCCACAGCCTTGTAACCAGTCACATATTTGACTGGCACTGTCATGTACTTTCAAACCTTAATTAAGTGGGCACAATCCCAGCCCTAGCCCAGCAAAGCATCTGAACACATACTGAATTTTCAACATGCGTCACAGTGTTAAACCTAGTTGCTGAGTCTGAGCCCCCCAGTGAGATCCTGCACCCACACTTGGGAGTTCTACATTTATTTTCAGCAGTGCCAGGATTTCACCCCATGGGCCAACTGTTGTAATCTGGATGGGCAGCTAACATCCCTCCATCTTCAGGCTGTTCTGCTTGACACATAGTAAAACAAATACACAAATGAGATCATTTTGATCTTTAGGATAGGCAGTATGTACAAAAGTCTGTTTCACCTTCAACAAGGAGGCAAAAACAGGAGTAAAACTTCAGAAAAGAAGCTCTTACATTGCAGGCCATCTTCAAGCTTTTCCTTCACACCCATCCTGTTGACTTGTAAGCTTACCCTACCCCAAAACCTCTGCTCCCTATTTTCTACAGTTTTATCATCTTTGGATTATTGGGATAATCAGTACAAACAAGAACACACACATAACCCAGCTGCCTTCAATAGCTGCACAGAGTGGGCTTGTAAGAGCCATCTAATATCAAATAATGCAAAGCACTTTTTTCTCAGTCTCCCTGAGAGACTGCAACGTTTCAGACTTCATTTTCTTAATTTTCCAAAGAGAAGAGAATGGTTTAGATGGATCTGCCCTATCAACTGCAGTATGCGGTTTAATGAGGAACATTTCACACCTGTAGTTTTTAAAATAATGAAGTTTCAAAGATGAAAAAAGGGGACAGCAGAGTACAGTTGCAGACTTACGTCTAACTCCATATTCCTTAGAAAGCCAAAATCACTACCACTATAGCTAAACTACATACAGTAGTTTTTTGCTTGCCCCTGCAAAAAATTATTGCTGAAGCATTTTTTTTTTAAATGTAAACCTGTACTTCTCAAAGCATTTTGAAATTCAAATGTCAGTTCACTAGACTGCTAAGTATACTTCTGCAGACACACAAATGAATCTTTTCTTCTAATTACCTCACTTCTCTGATGTGGAATGCTAAAAATCAAGTAATTTCAGCATTAAAGAAGTGATTAAAATGCCCCATTTGGCACCAAATGTTACCATCATAAAAACAAATGAAAGAACCTGAAATGTGTTTCCACTTTTTGGATATCCAGTTCAAATCTAAAAGCTCTGAATTTCAAAAGCATGTGAATCTGAACTCAGTAACTTTCCCAGACAAATGTAAGTGACGACACAAAAATTGCTTATAATGAATGTGCAGTGACCTCCAGAAGTTGGAAGACACAAAAATGCTAGAGCTCCTTTCAAGTGTAGTTTTTCAAAAGTGCTAATACTTTTTTGCACTCAAAAGCACGAATGCACACATTCACTGGAAATCTGACATTCTGGTAGAGGGAGCATTTATGAAGTCAGTCACCAGTGAATCAAACAGCAAGCCTGCTGAAACAGCTATACAGAGCACTAGGCTGAGATACTCAATGAATATGACATAAAAGGTGATGGCAATTTTCCAAATCAGTAAATCTGGTGGGTTTTGAGTGACTGTGGCAGGGTAGCACTTCACTAACTGATCCACTTCCTAAAGAAAAAAAATATGTTTTTTAAATCCTCCATTAAGTTAACTAAATGCAGAATAACAGTAAGGTTACTTGGCTGAAGTGTCTGTATTTACACAAAAACAGTTTAGAGCAGGGATGGATTAAGGGCTGAACGCGACTCTCAGATACCTTTTGGAGGTCCCAAATGAACAATACCCAAGCCGCGTAACGTCACACCTCAGTGCACAGCACCATCCCTACTGCTTCAGATCAGACAGAACTGCTACAGCAGATATACCCAGGCACAACACACTCTGGTCTCCAGCCCCTCAAACCATGCAGCACAGAAATGAATACAGAAGATGATTTTCCAAATCTGGCCCTGTCTGTTATCCAATGCTCCCTCCAGATCCAGAATCCCTATGTAAGAGTGTTCCCTACCTGCCCTGCTAACGGCTCCCCACATCTAGCCTTATGTACCGCACCACACGGAGTGCAGCCTCCCGAGTCCCTAAAGCCTAACATCTCACCATGTCACATCAATCTCCAAAAACCAAAGAATTAGCAGGTTCAGCTTTTAAAAGAAAGCACTGAAATGGGGCTGTAAAAGGAGCTGGAAGCAGGCAGGAATTCAGCATGCAAAAGAAAGGCAAGGTCAAGATAAAAGCAATTGCATGTGGGCCCTGACCATAGGGATCACAGGATGGATATCGCCCTTTATTCAATGAATTGGTATTTACATTCTAGCAGCCCAATTTAACACTCAGTAAACAATATTAAATATTGTTATCCTAATAAAAGCAGACTATACATATAAAGTTAACAGGAAAAGTCATGTAGGCGAGTGACTTCCAGACCAGTTTGCTATTTGGAAGATTCTATGAGACGTTAACAAGAAATCCTGGTAATTAGGAGTCTATTAACAGGAAGACACTGTAGAATTGGAACTAAAAAGCTGATGGATTTGGCAGGTCTATAGCTCACACAATGAATCCATGAATCATTTTGTCAATTCTTACCATCCAAAATTCCCTAAACAAAGACCTGTTGTTATTTCTTAAAAGCTTACAGTAGGTTCACTGCAGCTTACCTTACCAAACTCAGCTTTTGCTGAGCAGAAGACCAGGAGGAAAAATACAATTATCATCTCTGTTTCAGAGAGGAATTGAAAGATTCGGCCCATTACTTTCCTTCACATCCTCTTCATACACCATCTCCCAAATCTGTATACTTGCTACTTTTTGTGGAGTTTGATTTAGAGAATGCAGCAATTCTTTCTGAGAGTTCTGGGTGGTAATTGGGTTTTCAGGTAACTCAATTCATCACCTGGGCCAAATGCAGTCTCTAGCCGTGAAAAGAAACAAAACAGACAGCTGTCAAGTAAACAAAATGAAAAATAGAAAGTTGTGTTTGCAATCCTCTCACTATTTCTTTATCAGAGACCCTTATATCCTGTCTGTCAATACATTATGGACGTATTATACATGTTTGAGAACATGAAAGAGCCAAGTTGGAGGACAATAAAACAGTATCTACTTATAAGCCTCTGTTTTTGCACATACAAAACTGACTGCTAAAAAAAGAAACTAAAAGAAGATACTACCTCAAATACTGTTCTAATGAATTGGTGGATGTACTACCGGTTAGTACAGAGCCAGAATGTGAGGTACTGAGGTAAACATGAGTTGTTAGCTTTTCAGTGAATGCTGAAGCAACAGCCACTTTGAACCTGAACTTTCCATCACACACACATTTCACACATCTAACATTCCAGTAGAAATGAAATTTGATGTCTTTTGAAAACAATACTTCACTATGACTTTAACTTATTCCCCAGGGGGGACCATTTTCCTCCAACCTGCTTTGTTTACTACACCTCTGCTGCTTCCAGTGAGCTCTTTGATAGTTGCCAAAGACGACAATGAGCTCTTTAATGCACATTTTTGGATGGCTGAAGACAAAATTTTCTGCTTCTTGGTATAGTTACCCAAATGATCATGATTCTTAAAGAATTCTTTACTGGGTAGTAAGGGAATTTCCATTTCTGTCAAATCATGTTATTTACAATTTATGAAGAATAAAGATTATAAAGGAGAGGTACTTCAATGAGCAAAACAACACACAAGGAACATCATCTGCTCTAATTTTTATTTTCCCTAGTGACCTTGTTATCCTTACCCTTAAGCAACAGATGGGTCATTAGCAAGTCACCCTCTTTGAAGCAGGAATGGTGACTACTATAAAGTACCTGGATATCAAAAATAAAAGCATTCGGAGATTATTAGGAAAGGACGGCCTTTTGAAAACATGATAAACAGCATATGTTTATCTTTTCTTTGGACATTCATATGGTATTATTGTCTTTAAAGTAGCAGCTTATAGGCTCCAGTGAAGATCAGGGCTTCACTGTAATGGTACCCATTAATGTATATAAAAAGAGGTGCTCTGGATTTAAAGAGCTTATTACCCACTAGATTTAATTTCCAAAAGGAGAAGGAAGAAACACAGATCAAGCCACTGGCACAAAGTAACATGCTTTGAATCATGTTAGCAGCATACACAGATACAAAACAAAAAGAAATCATCTGATTTAAGAAAAACATTGAAACTCGATAATAAACACAAACTCATGTTTCAATTGGTTAATCACACACCAAGGAATGAGTTTTAAGAACAGGAAACGTAAAGGCATAGTAATGGTTTTAGAAATGTGGGTTGATCCTACAGTTTCTAAAAGCACCAAAACTTCCTGTCTCAGCTACATGTATAACTACTGTCAATGACAACCACTCCCAGGCTGGATTAGTCTTTTCCAAAGAGATTTTCTTCTTTGTATTTTCTTTATCTTAGCAAAGGTATAGCAAGCTTTGTGATGCGCCTCAAATCCCTTTTTTAACAGAATAAACTTTTTTCTTATAACATGATCATGACAAACCTGCCAAAAAGACATCTTTGTTTACAAAGGAACGATTTCAGTCACATATTTTTCTACTGACAGTCCAACTAAAAACAAATAAAAAGCCTTCTACAGAGTTATTTAAATAAATTACTGTAGTTTTTCTATTTTTGATATGAGAAAGGTCATGCCTATTCTCCCTTAATGCAGACATCACAACTGCCCCAGATAAAATTACAATTTGTCAGTAACACAATTATTTGCTATTTTGGTGATGTAACTTTGAATGTGTAACATGGAGAGGTCCATGACAAAGGCACAGACCACAAGTTCACTCTGCAAGCACCTGTGCTGAGAGAAGCTACACTGGCCTCAGCTACCCGACCTCGTTTGTCAGAGTTTACAGACAACCCACTGATGTAGGCAGAAAGTTTATAGGAGGGCTCCAAAATCTGTCTTAGGCCAAGTCAGCAGAGGAGGCTCAGTCTACTGCCAAACAAGCTGTGGGGCAATATTCTCAAGCCAGTGTATGGTAACAACCAGATTTAAAAGAAAACACCTGTCTGTGATCTACTTATTCCTGGGTTCACTTCCATTTGTCCTTATGATTACAAAGTGACTTAAAAAGATACTGTACTAGGTGTCATATTTTAAACACAGCTTAGTTTGATGCAGCTACTCGCAAACACAGATTTAGACACATCTTGACCTAGCACCTGAAGTCCACCTGACAAATTTATTCATTTTTTTTGACTGCAACAAAGATACTGTATACCAGTACACTACATGGGATGGTAGACTTCTAAGCATGCTCTGTGACAAAACTTTTTTTTTTTTGCAGACCTCTCCTGATATACCCACTAACCATATTTATAGGCAAAGGTTGTCTCAAATAACCTTTCTTCGTGTTCATCTACCTTAAAAGTATAGCTACTATGACAAAGAGAATCTGATCTTATAACACAACCTATTCTGTCATTTGTAATTTACTAGCCATTCCCAGTCCACTGTGGTCCTTAACATTAACACTTCCCTACAGTCCTCAAATATATCTTCTCTGCATCTTGGGAGTCATTATACATCTGGCATGAGCTCACTATCTCTTCAGCACCAGGCCCTCTTTCAAGATTCAGGGCTGACTAGAAATTCAGTCATTTTAGCTTACATAAAATCTATGGTAAAATGAGATGCAATTGTTAGTTTTAAGTAATGTTCGCAATCAAGATTGGTCTCAAATTCTGCACCTGTGAATGATTTGCAATAGAAAGTCTTTTCTGACATTAAACAGCTCATGCCTCATCATTAAATGATTATGGAAACAGTCTTTGGTGATTGTTTTGCATACATTTTTATTTAAAAGTACAACTCATGCGTTATTAACTGATGAGTAAGTGCAGAGTCATCTTATTTTCAAGGGAAAGGTTTCTCTCATTTTTCCACCTATCACGTTCCTCTTCCTCAGACTCCTCACTCTGCAGAAGTTCTGCAAAGCAGCACAGCAAAGTAGAACTGGGCACAAGAAATGCTTCATGTCCCCAGAAACATGCCATACAGAAGCTTCGTATTTCCAACCACAGACACTACTGGAATACATGACCTAGAAAAGCTTTGAAAAGGAGTAACAGAAAAAGGGCATTGTTTTGGAA
Source organism: Dromaius novaehollandiae (assembly GCF_036370855.1). Lineage (NCBI taxonomy): Eukaryota > Metazoa > Chordata > Aves > Casuariiformes > Dromaiidae > Dromaius > Dromaius novaehollandiae. The sequence continues at coordinate 59,522,066 of NC_088099.1, forward strand.
GGAAAAAATGCATGAGAATAAGAATGACAAGTATGGAATTGAACTGTTCAAGTTCATTTGTGAAACCTAGTTATATTCAAACACCAATCTAAAGGAACTGTAGCATGTTGGGTTTTGTTGTGTGTGGCTTTGTTTACTCTTGCACTAAGGCACAATCCCCATAGCCTTTTCATAAAGACGAGGCCAGCTAACCTAAATAGATACTTTCAAAATTCCCAGCCACATACCACCATACACACAGGTGAGGACAGACCATAAGGATGACCTTTACTGACTACAGTCATCCAAGAACCACGCAGAACTGTGTGCTGCCTCCCAGAGCCTCTAGCAACGTAGATGTAGAGCAACTTTGGCTGAGATAAAAGCTGTAATAGACTGATGTAATTCTGGTCTCAGACAAAGCAATGATGCAGTGAATACACAGTGAATCAGAAACTATACTCACTGTGACATTAACCAGAAGCAGTAAATAGGTTTAAATCAGAGTAACTGCGAGTAAGATTAGCTCAAAGTCACAGGAAGAATGGATATTTTCCCCTGAAGTTTATTTCATATTACTCTAAAATTAGTAGTTAATGCTGTCAGCCCCCATGCGAGAACTTTGTGTTTGAAAAGAAGAAAGGGGAAGAGAGGGAGCTGAGGCAAGGAAGAATGTTCCAATCAGGGAGAAGTACCACAGACATGCAAAAATGAGACGTAATGTAGATGAGTCTTCAAGAAATACACGGAGCATGGGCTGAGTCAGAAGAAGTCACAGTACTGACAACAAACTCCAACTTAGTGTGAGGTGAAGGCACTTGAAAGTTTCAAGTTGGACCGTAACTGGGAAGGAAGGAACCTTTTTAACACCAACACAGCATGGTTATTATCTTTCTCCCAGACACTCTATCTTGGTATACCTCTATCTGTTAGACTGAAGAGCTTTCTATAAGCAAATTCCTGTTGCATCCCAGAGTCAGGTTGTCTCATGACCCTGTCTTACTAAGCTAGACAGATAGAGCTCTTCAAGCCTTTCTTTGTAAGTATACTTCTTAATGCAGTACTTATAACACGATCTCTTTTTCCTCAGCGTTCTTCTTGAATACACCAGAACTGGACATGATATTTAGTACAAGTACCACTGGAAGACAGAAACGGAGATAGCATAGGTTCTAACATGAAGTTCCCTTGCACAGAAACAGTCTTTTGCCACAGCATTTAGCTGTGAACTCATATTCAACTAAGCTTCTTTCAGAACTATTGCTTCCCAGCTGAAAGTCTTCCTTCTCTGAACTCAAACATTTTGTTTCTGAGTGAACTTTACACTGGACTGTATTTAATTCCAGTCACTTAACCCTGTTGCTTGCTTATCACCAGCTTGCCCAGAAATCCAGATGCCACTGTATCCATTACTCATCCTCTTCATTATTTATTTCCCAATCTTTTTATCTTTCTGTCCGTAATCACTTCCAGTAATGATTCGGCATTTTCTTCCACTGCAGATAAAATATGACCAAGTATAAAATCCTGCAAGACTTCTCCAGAAGCATTCATCTACTGTTGTATTTTGAAACGTGTCAAACCAGCCACTTTTTTTACCCATAAAGATATGCCATGTTGATTTTGTGCCATCCCAGATTTTATATCAAAAGTACCTTATGCAATGTCTTATAGAACTCTAAAAATATTACACTACCACTGTCAGTGTTGTATACAAACTTCAGTTCACTTGACAAGACCTTCTTCCAGAACCCTAGTGACTGGCATTTTCTCAGAAGTATTTGGTTTAATTGTAGATTTAAGGCGATAACTATTACAAATCTTTTTTTTTTTTGATTAGACCCTAAAAATGTCCCACAAATATGGCCAAAAAGGTCTAAGTTGCATCTCTATTACAGATAAAAATGTCTGACCTACATTGGTTCAACAGGACTGTTATCTGCTTTCTCTATTGCAAAAAGTATGTATAATTCACAGAGCAAAAAGTTAGAAGCACTAAAATTATAAAATTCATGATGCTTTTTATATTTCAGTTGCAAAAGTGCCATCATTTGCATGGGTTCTTCTTTAGGTCAAGCACCAAAAGGCTTCACTGAAATTAGGATTACCTGAGACATGCAAGTTTTTCACAAGAGCAACTGTCAGAGGAATAACCAGAAAGTTTTACTACATTCCCTCAACAGAATGGAGGCCTTGAAAAATACTAGTGTTTTCTGTTTGCAGTAACAGGATTCACCAGAACTAGATAGAGAATTTACTTTGCAAAAAATAGATGAGGGTGTAAATTCATTAAATCTATACTTAAGAAATACTGAAATTCAAATTATTAAGGGTGGGGAATAGTTTTTGTTCTGTGGACAGAAGCTTCGTATTTCCAACAGCAGCTGATGGGGCACATTTATGTATTGAGGATGTAAACAGGAGTACATGGATTAAAAATTGGGGTGGTTACACTGTTTAACTCTGGTTGAACATCTATTCTAATATTGTTATATATATTTTGCTCAATTCCAACCCAAAAAGTAAAGGGAATAAAGTTAGAAAAATTGTTCTAAAAAACTGTAAGAACAAAGCCATGATCAGTGTATGAGAAAAAAGTACAATCACAGAACAAAACAGCAGTCCCAAAAAAATATAGCTTTTATCTCAAGGTTTTGTGGTCATTTCTGATAGCATAAAATCTCTTAGCCTGGTATTATATGCCATCAGTTTGGCAATATTTTGAAATCAACCACAAAAGAATACTTTATTGGATCTGCACTGTTAAGTAGAGAATGTCATACAACTCTTGCAAAGAAGCTAGGAATGCAGAGCTGAATAAATTCAAAAACTGATGAAAGTACATTGCAAAAGAAATTCAAGGGATTCTGTCAGTTTATTTTAAGAGGTTGGCAAACTTTCTTTAGTTTCTATTTTTAAGCAAACATTAGCAGGCTGAACGGGTCAAAGAAGGTTGGATAGAGTAATTGAGTAGAGTTTAAGAACATGAGCAGTTTGTTCTTGCTGATAAATTAGACAGCTGCTCTGAATTACATTTCATGCTGTTTTCACACAACAGCTAATTTCCTCCTGCCAGTTCTAAAGCTACTTGGAACTGTACGCAATTAACTCCACCACCTTTCCTTTATCCTTCAAGAAAGCATCAATTTTATTTGCTTACAGTTAGTTCTTTACATATTTTCCTTTCTTCCCCTCTCCTAGAGTTTTATTAAAAAAAGAAAAAACACAGTTGTAATATAGGAACTGCATTAGCAGTATAATGCATGCTCCAAAATGAGTAAGTTATAATATGATGATTTTATGAGAAAAAAATACATTCTTCCAGTACAGAAGAGTACTTCGCTTCTTTGCAAGCTTCAATGAACTGTTTTTGTCATTTTCTAAATATTTTAGATCTCAAAGTGTACTTTTTCTTTTATTTGGAAAAATAGTCCTAAATATCAACTTTTTTTTTTTAATACCATTTATACTTAGTCTTCAACCTACTTTCAGTTAACATTGTGCTAACTGTATTACAACTGGATGCAATATAAAGCTAAAATCCTTTTTCCTGGAAAATTTAGGGGAAAAAGAGAACAAGAAAGTCCCTATGATAAAGATCATTTATCAAGAATAATGCTGCTAAGTTGCAATAAGAAGACACAAATGAAACACTTTTAGAAAAAAGTACCTTAAATGGTACAATTGATATGTACCACAATAGATCCTTTAATGAATGACTATTAAAGTCCTTAAAAAGGGAAAGCAGTTTTTCAGGGGAAAATTGTTAAGTACATGCCTGTATTAAATAAATAATAAATGCATTCAACCAATATAAAGCCTTACAGTGCTTCTCTCCCTCCAGGAGCTGAAACCACCATCAACAGCAAGCTCCTTTAATATGTTTTTTGTAAGCTTGGTAATTCTTTTTGTCATTGTTATTAAAAGCATCACAATAACATGTATAATTTTCATTTATAAGAGATCTTTCATAGCAACAAAATTCTGATGGTAAAGATAAAAGCAGATTTTCAGTTATTCTTGTAGTTATGATGTCATTAAAATAATGTATTGTCTTGCAATTTAAATTTCATTTTGACATTCCTTTAGCTATTTGTGTGGGCAAATGTTAAATCAGTTTCAAACACACTACATTCTGAAGGTTCGAAATAAGATGTTCCTATAACAATGGTAAATTGCTCTTTTCCCTGTTCTCTTTACTGTTCTATTTAAGTCATTTTTTAATTTGCCTCAATAAATTTTTGATACTAAAAAATAAAAACGGGAGAAGAAAAAGAATCCCATTTCAGATTCTACTAAGCCATTAAAAAAATGGAACATATGCAAGCTGAAAGCATTTGCACCAATTCATTAACCACATCCTCACATTTCAACCAACTTTTCCAGGAGCAAGCAACATTTGAATAATGTCTGTTCACAGACACTGTAATTCAGCAGTACTGACCCACAATGATATGTAGACTTCTCTCTTTACTTGTTCAAAATGCTGAAAGAGCATTTCTAAAGCATGTATTCAATTGGGGAAGAAATTTATCCCCAAAAGACACAGACAGTATTCCAGGCTGAATTTCGGCCTCAGATATAACCATTTTCCCCTGATGTAAGTACATAATGAATTAATTTTACAGTTGGATACGTTTCACAATCAGTAGTGTTGCTACCTCCCCTGTGATACCTTTCTTTTGACAGGTCTTGGGACAAACACAGTTCATGTACAAATACTTCGGCTAGAGTCACGTGAGGGCTTTGACAAAATCCAGGTGTAGTAGCTTAACTGACAGCCATCAGCTTGCTGAGATAACTGCGTAGACACTCTTGACTCACCATAAATGCAAGATAAAGTGACTTAGCTTAAATCTTTTATTTATTTTAAACCAAATGAATTTCAGCTTTAAATTGCTATCCCTCTTGCACCTACCATGCTTTCTGTCAGCTTCAAAAACCAGTCATTTAAACTTTTAACTCTAACCACTGTAGAAATGTTTTCAGGAAACAGAAGTCTTTTTAAAAAAGAATGTACATATATTAATATGATAATTATTATATATTACTCAATACATACTAGTATTAAAAATATTTGTGATGGCAGTGGGGAACCTCCACAAGTGAAAACCAAGTCCCAAAATACCATCCTGTTGGCATATGGTAGTCTTTTTTTAATCTTTTCTGACTTTGGACTGGTTTCTTAGTAGAGAAGGCACTCATCCCCCACGCACAGCTACGATTTATCATTTACAGCAGGAAAGCAGAAGAAACCCACTTTTTTGGTTGCTGTTGCTCTTTTAAGGAAAAATGGTCCCAACTGTATACTGTCATCCAGTATGAGAGGACAACTTCACCGAGATCAGTGAAGCCTTACGCTCTGCGTGAGCATAAGGGCCCGCCACAGGCCACTATATAGCACTCAAATAGCTATTTTTAAATGCAGCAAGTGGAGAGACAAAGAAGAAAGGGAAAAAAATAAAAGCAAATTTCTGAGACAGTGACAGATCCAGTTGTATCTACTGTCTTCCAGAGTCTGCTTGGGAGACTTCAAAAGCAGTTTCACCAAAGCAGTCCTTTAAAACTGTTTAGTAGTGATACGGGATAATGTAATCAGAACATGACCATTTCCCATCAGAGGAACTTTACAACAACAGAGAGTAAAATTGCTACAGATGGAGGAAATTCAAACACAGCCAGTGAACCAAACAAACCAGAGTGGGCAATGTCAGAGGATTCAACCAAAAGCACAGAACAGTATTTTTACTGAAGTCACCTTTAGATAGCTATGCAACAAATACAGCATACCACAAATGTGTGATTTATTGATTACTCACAGAATTTCATGGAGGAGGAGCTTTTAATTAAAACACAAGATAAACTGCAAATCCTTTCCAAGCCTTTCATGAAACTCCTGGTTCAGAGTGATTTGTAGAGCCATAGCAAGGCACTGAGTCTGTACATCTACAAAGAAAGGTATTCATAACCTGATGAGTTGCATTGATTTAAGCTTCTGTTGAAGATAAGGGAAGTTCCTATTTTTCAGTAAGAAATAACTGAAAAAGCTACAACTGAAGAACACTACTTTTCCTCTTGCAAAACTTGCAAAGCTGCTTCTATTAAAACTTACAGAGAATTTCAGCAGATTTAAAATTACTGTAACACTTTCCTTTGTTTTTTTCATTCTAATAACAAAGAGCTGATGCTTGATTAAATGGAGCTATGTTTTCATAGCTCTAGCTATGCAAAGTATAATGAAAACACATTAATGAATGCCACATCTTATTTACAGGTGACAACTTGGCACCACAAACAGGCCTTCTATTACAGGAGATTTGACCCAGTAAGTTATCACTGATGTAACCTCCTTAATTTCAAGGAATAAGCTGCAAATGATGTTTTATTTTATGTGCCATTTTTTCATAGATGAAATAGTTCATAATTTCTCTTTCCTCTTAAAGCAACCGTAACATGGTAAGACCTATGATTTTCTTAATAAATTTTTCTTAAGTTTCATTTTTCTCAAGGAGATTTTCCTTTGAAAATTTTACTTTGAACATACATATTTGTATATGTAGACATATTTCTCTTATTTTGATTTTGTTACTATTTATATAGCAACAGCAATCAGCAAAAATCTTTTATTAAACAAAGCCAAGAATATAATCTCAGACACAAACTTCTCAGTATAAAAGGTCAAGCATGAATTAAAAGACCCCCACAAACACAATTAAGCCAAAAGTAACCTTAAAGAATCATCTAATAAACCTGCTTCATCAAAACCAGAAGTCAAATACATCCGAAAGGCAGAGGGCAGAAAGTAGAAGCTATGCCATAAATAGTAAAAAGACTGAAACAGAAATGACATTCAGCAGTCACATGAAGGAAAAGAACTTACTGGCTGTACAGGGATGGAGGAAACTGTTTCATGTGTAGGCAACTACATGGAAATGGATGTGAAACTGGAGGACTGAAACACCAACCAGAAAAAAAAAGTGGCTTAAACATGAAAAAAGGGGGATAAAAGCCACATCCAAAATAAAATGAGTAAAAATCCATGTTTTTCCAAGTCACTGATAGCAATATATAACAGATATCTATTTACAAATGGAAGAGATGGCTTCTGCGGTGCTTCCCAGAAAACTGCTTTTAGATCACAATATACAGGTAGGAAATGCAAGTTCAGGAACTGCAGTTCAGAAGAAAGACTCCTGTCACCTCAGTAACACAGTAAGCAATGCAGTGATAAAGATCAAGCAGAATAAATAGTTTCCTTCAGTACCTCTAAGGCACCATAATGCTGTCATTATCCAAGCTACCTAAAGCTAAATAAAAGCCATGTTTAACATGTTCACATGGGCTACAACTGCCGTGCAGACAGCAGACACACCCACAGTAGGAAGTACTACCATCTAAACATGGCTAAGGCACAGGTTAAAACACTTTTCAGTAAGCACGCCAGTCACGATCTTGAGCGCTTCTGTGGTGTGGGTTTCTTCTAAAGTTGTTCTGCATGGTATGAATAATTATTCCTTGGAGCAACACTGCAAACAAATAACTGGACTACCCATCTATGTGATACTCAGAAGTCTCACACTTTTTCTTGTTCTGACATGAAATTTGATCCTGGAACTAGGATCTACTAGGAACTATTCCTACAGTTCTAAAAAATTGATTTCATATAAAAATTCTCCACCATCTCTATCTCCATCTCTACCATCCCTATCCACTTTATTGGGTATATTGGAATGTAAGGCATTTGTGCTTGTAAAACATTCCAATATTCCAGTATGAAAAGCTCAAGAGAAGTACAAGGTGTTATTACCGAGAAGTGCATCTTGTACTTCTGCAATATTAAATTAACTCACAATTGGGCGAGAATAGTATTTGGTCTGAACAGGGCAATGCTGAACTTAAAAATCTCTTCTTATTTAGAGACAATTTACAACAGGGTGACTTTATGGATTCTTATGGAGTCAGTCCCAATTTACACGACAAGAAAAAAAATTATATTTATCCGGGTGAAATTAGCCCTGTGAGGGCTACGAACTTGTTCAGTTGCACAGCTAAAAACACGTTATCAGAAAAAAGGCTCAGAACTGTCTACCGGCTATGTCTGCAGTTGTTTTGTGAAATACAGCATTAGGAAGTAAAGAAGAACTCTTACAGAACAGTACAGTTTTGTGTACAAGACACCAAACCTCCTCTGGAGCATCCTGTGCATTTCTGACTACCCACATTCAATGCGCCGCTTGAAAAATAAAGTGCCATAGTAGATGTTTTACGGTGACTTGAAGACTGGAGAGCCTATCATACAAAAGGAGACTAAGAGGAGCTTGGAACATTTACATGAAGAAAGGAGGCCAAACTTCTGCCTACAAATATGTCAGAGGGTAGATACCAACAAAAGAAGAGACAATTAAGCTAGAGGAAAATGTTCACACAGGAATAAATATGTATACATTGCCCATGAATTAATTTAGAAGGAAAATTAGAAGCCACTTCCTAGATACTAGAACTATCATGTTTTGTAGTATCAACCAAATAGGAGAGAATGAAGGAAAAGAATCATGTTGTTACTTTAAAAACAGAGCTAGTTAAAAGCATGAAAAGGATTATATAAGGCAAGATATACAGTATTCCAACTAGATGATCCAGCAAATCCTTTTCATTATTACTTTTACGATGACTTGATAAACTAAAAGATAAAAGATACATCCCCCTCACTACATAGCCAGGAAGAACACATTACTTAAAATATTCATTAAGCAGTGGGTGTTTTTTTTCCCAATAAACATACTGCAGCATCTCATTTGCACAGCAAAAAGCTGTCCTATCTATATCTAGTTAAAAGATTATATTATCCAATACTGGAAAATGTAAAACAGCTTATCAACTCATCATTTTTCTCCCATTTGGGAATATATTCATCATACTGTCAACTAGCAGGAAGGATTCAGAATCCAAACTGAACAGTCAGTTCAGTAACAATTCAGTGCTCCAACATTTGAGACTGCATTCTGTGACGTACTAGACTCAGACAACTCATCTTCTCAACACAAATTCAAGAGAGGTTTTAAAGGTAAGAGTAAATTAGAGTTATTCTTTCAGGGTAACCGTATATTAGAATACTTACTATTTACTAGCTATATAGTGCTAATATCTCACAAGTATTACCGCTATAGGGACACAAGACAAAGTTTTCTTTCTTAAGGTCCAATATTGAATTCCACGTTTCAAGTGAACTCTTCATTAGATGTCATTTCAGTGAGTTCTGAACAACAATTAAACCAAAGAGGACATGTTGCCCTGTGATTAATCCGCTGGAGATCGACATTCAACAGGGCTTGTTCTGTAGTCAGACCATAGTGCTGACACATAGTTATGAATATATTCACATTTGATTTAACTGGAAGACTGGTTAGCAAACAAGCTTTATCACTCTGTTCTGATGGGATATCTGTATTATGAACTGTAATGTTCTACAGCTCAAAATAAGTTTTATTTTTGGAATTTCAGTGTATTTGCGGAGTACTTACACTTCATTGTCTACGCTCAGAAGAAAATAAAGCAAAAAACTACCTGCCACACATACACTGTTCTAGCTTTATAAAAAGAAAAGAAAGCTGTAATTAGTTATAGACAGTGGAGATGTTAAAAAAAAAAATTTTAATATCCACACTACAAGTCAGATTTGCTTTGTTTTCACCCCGCTTTCATCTCTTAAGTAATAAAAAACAGAACTATTCAGGCATAGTATTTTTTGTAGGGGAGAGAGGGATCTAATCACTTTCCTGCATCATTTTCCTCAGTGCTTTGCCATAATCATTATTAATATAATTGTTTTGCATTTATATAGAGTCTTCCATGCAAGGAGCTCAGGCACTTTACAATGCATCGAAGAGGAAAAGCTCTATCTTTTAGCTTGCTATGAGATGTGCTTTAGTTCACAGGGAACAGTTAATACATGAACTGAAATCCATACAAACAAATTATACTATTCAAATGCCCTTTAAGACCTTGCATATTGCTTATTTATTGTTGACAAAAAATAAGCAATGAAGATATAGTTCTGGTAACAGAGGGAAATAATACAATTCATTACAATGAAAATAATTCTTACAGGGCTCTACTGATATTGGAAAGTATCTACCCCCACACTCTTCTTTCAGAATGACAGAAAAGCCTTCTGGGGGGGACCTTTATTACATTACCCCACAATAATTATTAATTCCCTGAATAAGAACCTTTATGAAGGATCAAGTTGCAGAAAATTGAACTCTGGATAAGACTATTTTCTGCAGTTAGGTTTTCAGGATGTAAGAGATTCTCTGCACCCACCTAACTAAAGCAATGCTATAAAACCTGGCCTCCATTTACCCAATGGGAATTTTGCCAGAAATTTCAAATGGTACAGTATTTGACCTTCAGTCTTGAAACAATTACATCAAAATGTAAGGTGGATGCATTTGTCTTGCTCTCATAAGTTCTTTTCCCCCCCATTTAATTTAAGTTGCAGGAATTGACTCTCACAGTGGTCAAATTATCACTGCAAAATCCCCATAAAAGGTTAACATCTGTGGGGTATTCTGAACTAACCTGTCTCCCTGTGCACTGAAGGAGATCAGGAGTGCTCACATAGTCCACTCTGCCACGCTACTGTCTGGGGTTGGGTGATCTCCAGCAGAGAAGCAATAACATTCAGAAAGTATGACTGGGAAGGCAAAGTAAAATCTTAAACTAGAACAGTTATTTCTCCAGTTGACGGCAGCCTATACCTTCAGTTCTTTGGAAATGAGATCCAAGGTACTGAATCAAACCAAAGGTGCATCTCCCCCACTGTTCCAACTTTGGCAAAAACAAGCAGCACATGCCTTGAAAAGAGTACAAGAAACAGGGTGTGCATGAAATGAAGCTTCCCTTATTGTGTCATCCAGCAAACAGTGGTTAGGGACTTCCTGAACCAGAGGCTGCATCCAGACCATTGCCTTTAATAGCCACTGATATTTATTCCTCCATGAATTTCTCTAATCCCTCTGAAACTTAGTATTTGTAATTTCCCCCATATCTGTGGCAGTGAGTTTTACAATCTAATTGCACACTGCACCGAAGTCACTTCTTTTGCTTCAAACCTCCTATGCAACAATTTCATTTTACACCCTCACCTCCTGCATTGCAAAAAACAAAAAAATTGTTCCCTATGTGCCTTTTTTGCAATATTTATGGCTTTATAGGTTTCTACTGTATTTTCTCTCAGTCATTGCTTTTCTAAGTTGGAGTTCTAATGTGTTTAGTCTCCTTGTGTGGAAATGATCCATATCACTGATAGTCCTTGTTACTCTTCTCCATACTTTTTTAGTTCGACCAATATGCATTTTTGAAACAATGCAACTGCATTTTTCTTGCCTTTAGTGCATTTGAACCCAATTTCCCTGTACAAAACTGAGACTGTATTTTACCTACACATCAAATTTGGCCTGATCCTGCTTTCATTTAACCCAGTAGTAAAACTCTCTCAGAGTTCAATGATCCAAAGGCAAACTCTTAACTACTTTCATGCTGCATGACTATCATTTTTAAAGTATCTTAACAACTGATTAAAGAACTTCAAAATTCTAGAAAATGTACACTTGATGCTAGACATTCAGGTGGTATGAAGGGATAAAACACTACCAAAATTAATGAAGAAACAGGAAGACATATCCAGTGAGAATCTGCCAGATGCATCTTAGTTAAAAATGTACACGGCTTAATTATGCATCGTTTGAAAGAATTATTTGCATCTTTTAATTCATTGTAAAGTTTTTAGAATGCACAATAATCTTTTGTATGCCAGGACCATTAGGCAAACACGAACATTAACAGAAAAAGAATATATATCTAAGTTACTTTATACTGTCTTATCTTCCTTTTTGCAGTGTAGATATTTATAAACTAGTGTTCTGTCTTGGATTTTACATAAGGGTTGCATTATTTATAGAAGCAGTCTTTTCTCAACTGTCAGGTTTTTTTGTTTTCTTACAAAGAAATACAAACAGGCACTAAATTTAAAGAGCACTGGAATTAAAACATTTCTATAAGGAATTCATATATTTTATCATGTAGCACCAGGCTCTAAGAGCTTACAAAAGAAACAACACGCAGCATGTAGAGCACAACATGTAGCAAGTAGAGCAAATGGAAAAATTTGACGAAATACCTTCTTGTTTCAAAATACTCATTATTAAAATTGAAGTTGGTCAAAAGAAAGATGAGGTTTGAAAAACATGTTTGTTTCCAAAATCTCCAAAACTGCTAAACTATCCTACTCATTCTTCTTTATGTGAAATATTTCATCCTGGGACAATTTCCACTCTTAATGAGTGGAAACAGTCACATTTCAAATAGAACATTTTAAGATAATTTAAATCAAATGCATTGGTTGATGTTGGCTGAAAGTTGTTCAGGACATTTTTGGGGATTCAACTTTTTGTCTTGAGCTAAGACAAGGAAAATTTTTTAAATCTGTAGAACGTTCCAGGACAGAGAAACCATCTCTCAACCCAAGACCTGCAGTAAAGGCATAAAGTATCTACTCATCTCATCTGACTCTTCCAATGACATGTATTAAGTACAGCAGCTCTTGGGGGCAGAGGGTGGCAGGGAAGGAGCAGGGGAAAGCCCCTCTACCAGAGTTCCACTGTAACAGACCATCTGCTTCTTTGGATCTATCAGAAGAGAGGGAAGCATTGCCTTTTTCTCCCCTTTAGAAATAGCAACATGTTGTATTTTTAGCAGCAGAGTTCTGTTAAATACCACTTGAGACAGGATTTTTATTATTCATCTGCTTCCGTGACACACATAATAATGCTAATAATCTGGTTCTTTAGCTCCCTTTCCCTCCCAAAACAACCTGATCTATAACAAAGATTTAAAAATGTACTAAGTGCTGTAGCAACAGTAACTTTCACAGCTGAAATACAGCCCTACCACACTACAAGTGCCTTTTGTCTTCCAGTATCCACAAATAACCTTGCTGTATAGTGTTCAAATAAACGACTGGAATCTGAAAACTGAATATGTCATGATCTAAGTTACTTCTTGCACCCCCCACCCCCCCAAAAAGGTAACATTCCCATTAAAAGAAACATGGTTGTAGGTGATGTGGTGGTCCAACATGATTACTTCATTATATTTCTTCCATGTAGTTTCAAAGAAGGGAAGGGGGAAAAGAGTCTTACAGCTGAAGAGTTTTCCAAGAGCTATCTGTTTGCAGCATCTCTTTGCCATTTACCAAGAGTAATTCTTTCTGATGAATTTGATGTATTTAATCCACATAAAATGGCAATAAAATAATTATGGGAATCTTAATGACCATACACACCTCTCTCTTCCTGTAAAACCCACCAACCACATCTGTTGGTTACACATCACCAACACATCGAAAAATCATAGACAATTTTAGTTTGGATCTAGAAAATAACAAAGTTATTGCGTTAGTATTTAAAATCTCCCTCTAGTCCCCTTTTCTAAGGTCTGTATCACCTCTGAATTGCTACACCATTTCACCAACAAGGAATACACAGATTTTTAGTGATGCCTGAAAAGACTGTCGACTTATAACACTGATTTTATCGACTTTCTTCACAGCTTAATTCTTACAGGAAAAAAAAAAATCGAATACAACAATAAAAATGCTAATTGAGAAAGTTTTGGGAAAGATGCTGCAGACAATACAACTACATGCACAGGAGATTAATTCCGTAGATGATGTGGAAAAGATGGCTTATAAAGTTAACGAGATATTACTTAAGGCAAGAGAAACAATTAGGCTATTAACAGTGAAGATAAAGCAAACATTTTGCCATCAAATATAATGAAACTAATTAAAAGTGAAATGAAAATTAAGACATGAATATGAAAACAAAGTCAAACAAGATAAAAGGCAAGAGTTAGACTATAAAAATCCAAACCAATGCATTTAAACATGCGGCACCTAGAGAACATGAAGAACATGAATGGAATGTAGGGTTTTTTTTCCTAAACATCTCAAAAGTGAAATCCTTCGGGCATAGTTTGCTTTTTTAAGAATAAAAAGATTTCATGGGTACCAGAAACAAAACTAAAGGCCGGGGTATAATTGTAAATAGTGAAAGCTGAAAAAGCAGTAAGCTGTGTCATGCATTTAGCTAATCCTTCTAACAATCTCTAATGTTTGAAAGGGTAGATTTTTACTTAAGATATGCTGCAGGCACATGGAACAATACAGCTGTTGAAATCTATTGGTATTAGCTTAGACTGCTTTACAAAATACTCTTCTGACAGTATAAAAGCATGACAAGTGCCAGACCTGATTCTGATCATATTTATATGACTAGCCTTATGCACATAACTTCAAAAACATTGGGAGACTTACACTCATAAAGACTTTTTTTTAATGCTGTGGGCAGCCACATACAGACACTGCAGGTCCCCTGTCTTCAGAGAGAATTTTCTGGAGAGAACCGAAGTTTTGAATGGTCTCAAGGTGCTGCAATTAACACTGTCAACAGCTCTTCTTGACATGTTATCAACCCTCAGCTTTCATGAGTCTGTTCCCATTTTGTTGTTTTCTTCTTTCTAACTATCCTTTGTCATTCCTTTCTTATCCTCTTCCAAAAAAACTAAAGATCCTCCAATTGTCCATCCTCTCTAATGCTTCTGAATGATCGCACCCGTTGCTAACCTATCAGATGCTGTCTTTACCTCTCTGCTCCCGACTTCTCTCAGTTCATATTAACATCTCAGCCTGTTTTTCTAACATTTTCTTCACGGATGTCCAGCAACAACTTCAGTCCAAAGCATCTGTGTAAGCCACTTGAATTTTCAGTGCTTTCTGTTAAACCATCCCACATATGTGAAAACTTTAAGGTCACTACACACCATCCTTAAAAATTAAAACTTACCTGGTACCACTATGCCTACAGACACAGAACAGCAATTGAGCAGTTTGTGTGTTGTAATTGCCACTTAGAGACCTGACTGTAGTCATCTTTTATTTGGTGCTTCCCTCTTCCTGCTTCTCATAGTTTATCTTAAATAACTTATCTGTTGTCTTAAACTAGTACGTAAACTGTTTTGAATAGAAATTATTTTACTATTACATGTTAATTTCCACTAGCCTAGAGCAGAGGGGCCTCATCTTTGAGGCCACATTTCAATGCAAATATAAAGTTTTAATTACATTTTTATAGCCACCAAACCACTCATAGGAGGGTGAGTGTTCCTTGTACTCAGAATAAGATAATGAGATAATGTGGAATGTCTTAGGATATTTTCCAGAAACAAGGAGAGGGAAAAAAAGAAAGAGAAAAAAAAAATCAGCCTAAAAGCAAAGCTTCTAATTGCAGAACATGCACTGAAATAATAATGCCCTCTTCTCTTATTTAAAGGTGTCCCTTGATAATTTAGCCTTTGAACAAGTTGGGGCATTGTCTGCATAACATCAAGCAGACATATAATGTTGTATAAAATATAATTGCTTAATAATGAAGTGTTGATCGGTGTGTTCTCGAGAGAAAAGGAATAAGCATTTTCTCACTAATTAGCTTTTTAATTCTCTCTGAATAGGCAGCCTATACACTTACTCTGCATGTTATAATGACCAGGTCTGCAAGGGATAAAGTCTCCCTCTTCAGAAGTGTCACAATTACTTTGCTAATCGGAATCGCATACAAATCACAACATTCCCACTAACATCAACAGGACACTAGCCAATATATGCAGAATTCTGAATAAGCTGGTAGCGCCCACCCGATGCAGGGCAGCAACACACAAAGACACACCGTCGGGTCCTGAAAGGAGTTCTGCCACGTTGCTCTGCACAGAGCACAGACTGAGCACTTCACAATGCAACAGCCCAAGAGTGAGCACTGTGCATTGCAGACAGCATTTGCAAAGACAGAGAGTAAAAGTGACTAGAATGTTAACAACTGAGTAATTATAATAATTGAAAAGATAATAATGTTACAACGTGCAATGTTTTTAAGCACATTTCCCATTACATTTAATGGAAGTTATACATTTAAATCCCAGGAAACCAAAATGAGAATACCCTTGATTCTACATAAGAATCCAACAACACCTTGAATTGGTCTAGCAAACACCCTGGAAGAAATACTTGCAAAGAAACCTCTTAAAGGACTATATCTATTTTACTACAATCTAACAGGAGATTCCACTCTCTCCTGCTTCAGTAAAAAGTAATCGAAATATTAATGAAGTTATTACATTTACAGTGGTTTAACCAGAAAGACTATTTCAAACTTTCAGAAAATTTCACTTTGAAAGAAAAAAAGACTAAAATTGACCAAGCAGATTATAATAAACATGAACAGCAGAAGGATCACCTGTGGAGAAATACCCAGGAGTGTATGGTGCTATACGCATTGACTTCATTCCTTTGTCGGAACACGTGTACTTTTTTGAGCGCTGCATGGCAGCAAAATGATTTTCAAGGGACCTCTACTTCACAGCAGGGGAAACTGAGGAACTGAAAGGATGAAGTTACTTTCTCAAATCACACACAAATCAGTGTCAGGCCATGAACAGAGTTTCCAAAATTCCACTCCATTGTTCAAACAAAGCCCAAAATGAGACATTGTATGATTTTGCCACTGATTTCTATGTCATAAACGCTGATATTAGAGAGTCCTTCCTCTCACCTCTCTACTCTTGGTAAGGGTCTGTCTCCGCAAAAATGCTGAACTGGTGCCCAGAAGGTATTACTTTCAACCAATGTCACTAAATTAGTGCAAAAAGCTGGACAGTCTTGTTTCAGGTTGCGCTAGGCTTACTTTGGTTTTATCTAAGATCTTTAAGGAACTCATTTAAGTCAAGCCGAGTGAGCTGCTTTCACAATACAAACTGGAGCCCATAAAGCCATTTATACAGGTTTAATTCCATAGTATGATTCATACCTTCAAATAAACTTTCTCATGTGGACAAGATAAAACTGTCAGTTGATTCTGAACTCCGCAAATTAAAAAGGAAAGTGGATTCTCTCCTTTCCAGCACAATCAGACATTCTACTGACCCAGTAATGCTACTACTAGACAATCCCCTTTTTATTCCTAGTATGCTCTTAAGTGATCCCCATGGAAACTTAGCAGGTTCTACCAAAGCATGAGACCACATGGGTGGAATTTTAGAAATATTTCTAAAGAAGTTACCAAGAGAGGAAAGTTTTGAGAGACAGTATGTTTTTAATGATTGCTCTCCCAGCCCGTAGTACTTTACTTACCAAGGAAGAAAGTATGAGTGCATGCAGTGGGTGCACCCAAATGTAACTTAATAGGTAAGATCCTTTTACATACCATCAGTGTTCAAGATAGAAGTGCATTTCACAATGCCATAGGATTTGATAAAGAAGTCACACAGTCACAGTAATAATAAAAAAGGTCAGATAAGGCACTGGAGAGTGTGGAGGACTGGCTTGAGGGCAGAGGTCATGTGAAGATTGAACAAATAAAGGAAGCAGAACTAAGTGCATATCGCACACAGTTGATGTGAGCCAAGTCCCGTATGAGAGTAAAAACAGCTAGAGCCAAGGACACATTGTCCTTGGCTCCAAGGTGTTATCAATGATTAGTCCTGGGAACTTGCGGGTGATGTAATGCAGAAGTTGCTGGGTAAACCAAATTGCTGTTACCAATAAGGAGCTCAGCTTTTGCAATATGTATGAGCCTGATTAGTCCTGTGCTATATAAAGAAAGACCACACCTAATAAAGTTGAAGTACGCTGATCACTCATATTGAGCGTCTGGGTCTTCCCTCCGTCGGCTCCTCCCGTGCAAGTTTCCAACAGGAGAGGTCATCAAGTTTCCAACAAATGCAAAAAATAGAACTCTATGATACATTCTATGCACCACTGAAAGGTAAAATAACCACCACTTTGATTTCACATTCTGAATTAGTTCAGTTCTATCTGCTTTTCTGGACACATTAGTTAAGCAAGCACTAGACTGGCAATGCCTGGTTTCCAGCTCTTTAACTTTGTTTTCAAGAAAATCAAACGCGGTATGTCACAGGGTACAGGTTTAAAAGACATAAGACAGGAAGATGAAGTTAAGCAAGCTGTACACTCACTGGACCCCATTCACAGTCTCAAATGTAGCTGGATGCATTCTGTAAAAAGTGAATGACATTTGTTTTCCTCAGTAGACCTAGTTAGGTCTGATACACATCCATTCACACTCAACTTCACACAGAAACCTGCAAGGTTATTTTCCAGTTATTTCCACGTATACTGCCTCACTCTGAAAGGACTAGGAATCTAAACGTTCAAGAGATACTACAGGTGCTACTGATGCATATCCTCTCAGCAGCTGAGCTCTTAATAAGAAAATCCCTTAAAAAAACCATTTAAAAGTTATGATTTTCAATACAGAAGCTCTAATACCTCAGTCTGTTCCATCCCACTTTTATTTGTGGTTGACAGAACTTTTAATTAGATAAATGGAATAAAGGCTCAAAAAACCCCTCTGTTCATAACGACATTAATTTAGTAACATTAATAGCACCTTCTATACTTTCCAGATAGGTAAAGGATTGTTAAAATAATTTTCACACACAGGAGACATTCAGATAACGCAACTTTCCTAAAGAGTTTTAGAGAGATGGTAAAGGTCACTTGGAAAGACACGTCACATTCAGCACCATCTCATTTTGGGGGAAAGAAGTCCTCCCTCCTTGCTTGTTCTGGGCTTATATATATATATATTTTAAAGGAATTAACAGCAGTCCATCTTTGGTCAGCTGCCTTTCTGCGATGGTCAGTTTACCTCTGAAAAGAGGCTGAATTCTTCATTTCATCTCCAAATACCATATATCCTTAATCCAGCCCCCTAAAAACTATTTTTTTCTGTGATTTGGTCACAAATTTCATGATCTGGTGTACCAAGAATTAAAAAAACAGCAGTCGAATGAACAAAATGATCAGAAAAAACAAACCAAAAATCTTTGTGGAGACCTGTATTTTTTCTATACCACATCTGTGCAATCAAATTTGCTTTGCTCCTGATGATAGCATTCTAACTGTCGGATAGAGAGGCCACCACACACACAGCAGCAATGAGATTTTCACAGAAAGTTCAGGGATTGTCTTTCATTGGCTGCCAAAGCAAAGAGCATTAACTTGAAATTCACAATTAACAACAACATTAAAAAAAAATCATCAATACCATTCCTACTAACTAAACCTTAGACCTTGTCAACAGTGTATTTCAAAAAAGTATCATTTTATTTAATTTATAGACCAGGAATAGCAGCCCAACAAGGTTAAAAACTTTCCCAACATTATGCAACACTGGACTCAGGAAAAGAATCCAAGTACCTTTGGTTTCCTGAGACTTGGAAATGAGTAAACTGAAAAAATGCTACTGTTTGTACTTCACCGCACACAAGGGCCTTTCCCAGAGACACTTGCTTAAAGGAGGAATAATCAACAATATGAATGTTCACGAAAAGAAACTTGTCAGTGGCTATGAAGAGAAAAACTATCACAGCTCTGTAGAGAACAGCTGAGAAACAATGAACTTGAATGAACATCAGCAGAGAGTGGGGAAGAATTTCCCTAATATATGCAAAATGCTGTAAAACACTAAGACGTCAAACATTAAGAGCAATATCGGAGACAAGATCACATGAACAAAACTGGAGTGTTTTCTTAGCAGTGTGTCTTAAGCTATTTTTGAAGCCCTCTATAAATTTAGCAATCTGCGAAATCTCTGTGTGGCAAATATCAGTGCTTCTTTAGCTGCTGGTTCTTCAGGCTGCCAGTGCTGTAAGAAATACCTCCACACAGGCTGTAAACACCTCCATATTGAATAGGACTCTGTGAAAGTGCCAGGTTCAGCCAGAGGATTTTTCTGTGCAAGATCAGATTTCCAGCTGTTCAAGACAGGAACAGCCTCTTGTCATGTCTCAGTATCTCCTCCAACACAGATGTCCTGCTAGGATATCAGGGTGCTAAAATAACACAGTAATAATACATCTGAACTAAACTTCTGGAGTACAAAGCTGCATGTAAATCCCTGTTTATATTTTTCTGTATTATATTCAGAGGAACTTACTTGGTTTGCCTCTCTAACTTACCCTAGGTATCTTGCATTGTTCCCCAACTGTCTTATTCTGGAACTCTGACAACAACATTTTAGGATTTGGTGCCAATGCTAGCACATTTCAAACCTTAAACTCATTCAGTTCATGCTTCACTCTCACAGGAGACTGCCTATTTACTTCTATCCTCTAAGGAAGCTCATAGCATGAATGACAAAATGTCAGGAATAATTAGAAAAGCTAGTTTTAAGCCCCCAAAGAACAAAATGTCTTCTTTGTCCTTTCAGGCAGGGTGTTGTTTTTCCTAAAAAACAACAAAAGCAATGGCCTTTGGCATCTATCAAATAAATTCTAGTCTGCATAGCATTTAGAGGCTACTTGTATTTATTCCTGCATCTTGCTCCATTTGTTTCCTGTCTGTTTCTTGACACTACCTTCAGTGCCCTTTGCAGTCATAGCCTACTGCAATAGTGGTAGCAGAGAAGCTGCTAGATTCAAAGCCCCTATTTCCTTCCCTAGCGAATTCACCTACAACTTTTGCTTTTCCAGACTATTCAGCAACCTTACAGTTTAGCAGCTCGAAAAATACTCTTCCCAGTCTCTTCCAACTCTTCTCCCTTCACCATCTGCAGATGTGTTTTATTTCTATGAAGCAACTGGTATGAACTACTAACCACTGGCATTTGACATCCCTGTCTAGGATCAGAAATAAATTACAATTCCAGGCAGATGGTTAAGCATAACCCACAACATAAGCACAGCTACTTCTTGATGCAACGTATCAAGCGAAACATCTCAGTGCCATACCCTTTTGCTAACTGCTACTGTCTTCAAGTCTAGAATAGAAGCACAATCTTTTTTAAAGTAAATAGCAACTAAAAAAATGCAGTTGCCTAGTAAGGATATCATTTATTTCAAAGCCACAATCCGTCCACCAAGATGCATTGTGGAGCCTGTGGTTTGTTGCACATCTGCCTTCAATTGCTGACATGCTTTGACAGTACTGCCACTGATTTTGATTTTTAAAGCTGAGAAGAGACTGGATGTTCACCTCCACCATCTGTCAATGCAGCATATGAATAATACGTTTCACAGAGGCAAAGTTAACATAACTGTTGTACTTCAAACCACTGGGAATGCATTCTCATCAGAGATATGATGACTGTATAAACTGCACTGACAACAGGGTTTGTCTATATGGTGACATGCATAAAAATTAAATAAATTAATTCTGTTAGTATGAAGTGGATCGGTTAAACTATACAGAAATTCTTTGGTAAATGCATTCGCTTGCAGATTTTTACCCTCAGAAATCCATACTCTGAGTTTGCAAAAAAAATTAAGAGCCATTATCTGAAAGAAGTTTTCTATTTGATAGTCTTAAGTCCTTTTTGGGCATCCAGAGAAAATAGATCCCTAGAAAACTCCTGTCACAGTCTCTACAGGCCACTTCTGTCTCTTCTATCAATATAAAAGATAATCTGTAAAATTTAACGAATTAAGACAGTTTACAAACTAACAGATTCTTTCAAGGTAATCTCTCCAGAATCTGAAAAAATTCAAGTCCCTATTAGCAGCAGTACAGAAGCCGATGAAGTTAATTCACAGAGACAGATTTCACTTTCTGGCAAATTCGATGTAATTTCCACACAGTTTTCATTCTTTATTTCAGAATTTTTGGAGTTTCACACCTCATATCACTTCTCATACATTTGTATGCTTTTGGTGTCATCTGTGATTTTGCTAAAAATCATGTTTGGACAAATACTTATACTGTGCTGCAGAAGAAAGCATAAAGAAGTTTACAGCCTGAAAAATTCAAAATATGAGAGTAACTCCTCCTCATCTGAGGACTCCCGCTGAAGCTGGGGTGATTAACTGAGTGCGAAATAGCCTGCAGAAATGGCCAGTCCTTCGGTTCCTGGTAGGCATACAGAAAGCTCTCTCTGACTCTACATACATGATTCTTAAACACACACCTCAACTTTCTATACCTCCTTACAGCCAAGTCTTCAAAAGATTATCTGGTCCCTTCCTCTGCCCCCAAGTAGAACCAGCTCTACCTACATGATTGATTCCTCTTTGTCCCCTCTTGAAAAAGGAAGGCTCCCTATGACTGCGACTGCACCATCTTCCCAAACAACCTATTCCAGTATTTCCTAATGTTAGCTATGATTTTTCCCTAATATCTAATTCACGTCTTTTTTGCTGGAGTTGCCATTCATTTCTTCTCCATCTGTAACAGGAACAATGTAGCAGTTACAAGGTCTATTATGTATGCTTTTGGGGAAAGTGTGAATAGGGCAATTCTTCCCTACAAATAACCTTTGCAGCTGCAATCTCTTTCACTGAGCAGATTACTAGGCTTTCCTTGCAAAATTCTTCTCTTTCTATAGTTTCTTCCACTCAAGAAAAGTAACAAAAACTTAGAACTCTCAAACTCTTAGAAACTTGGAACTCTTTTACTTAGCGTTGTAATCATGAGACGCACATTTTCCATATGTATTTGCCATAGGGGAAAGAAGAGAAAAGCTATTAAAAGATATTTATACAAAGAAAACAGAAACAAAGGATTGAGACTACAAAACTGTAAGTTTATAAACTCACACAAAACATTCCCAGCTCTTCCTCCGGCTGCCCAAATTTACATATCCTCCGTGCTGCTCTAATTTACATTTATTTGGGCTGTACAACTGCATTATTTTAGAGTTCAGTCCCTTTGTTAGTACTCTGAAGCCTTTACATTTATTCAGTTCCAGCTTGTTCTCAAAGGAAACTGGCTATTTATTTCAGTAAATGTATTCAGTAAATGTAAATCTGGGTGAGAAACGGAATAGTTGGCCGTAATGTTGTATAAGTTCAGCATAACCATTCCCTCTGCTGTCTAAATTCAAGCTTTTTCTTCCTCCTCATGGGATTCACAATTATAATATTTATAGATAAATAAGGATAGTCTATGGAAATAGTTCTAAAGCTTTTGATAGCTCACAGTAACCAGCAGTAAATTCAGCACACTGTGTAGTACAGTCCTACTGCAATCAGTTCTTTTGCTGCCTAGGAACTATGACCAACTATGACCAGTGGAAGAGCTCTTCCACTTTTTTCCTTGAACACACAACACATTCAAAACACGGGGAGAAAGTGGAATCCTCTCAATTGCATTGCCAGAGATCTGAGATTGCTCCCAGTCCTCAAAGACCTCCTGTGGGACTTGAGACCAACCACCTGATACTCCGTTCTGCAGTACCTCAAGATATACTAGTTCCTTTCTTTTCTCATTAGTCTGTCCTGTCTACTTAAATAGTAAGGAAGAGAACTCTCTTCTTTGGTCGACCAAGTGTTTCCAACTTATAGATCAGGACAACAGAAAAGATCACTGTGACAACATGGTTTGGCCTTTCAGGTAAAAGACAGCCTGAAACTCATTCTTGTTTGAAGTGAAAGATAACTTCAAAATTGCAATGAACTCCATTTACACTAATGAAGCTTCCACCTTTCTCTACATAAAATGACCAGATGGTTGATTATTCTCCTCCATGTTAAAAAGCTGTCCCTATTTTAAGTATGAATTTGTCTGACTCAGATGTCCAGCCTCTGGGCCTTGTTATGCCTTTGTCCACCTGACAAAACATAGCTCACCTCAATGCAAATGCAAGCAATAAATGATAATGTGTTATCTAAACAGCATACCTCCTTAACTGCACCCCTGGGACAGCTCAACACTACCTTACTGGAGCAAGCTGACACGTAAAGCTTTTGGCAGCACTTGTGCTATGAAACAGCTGTTGTGACACCCCTTTTAAGTGCCCTCTCTTGCACACCATATGGCCATCTCCACTGACTGGTACTGCAGGGCCATGACCCAGCTCTCATCACTCCCAGTCCTCTCTGGGGAAGCTAGACACTGAGTGATAATTTCACACAGACTTCACACTCCATCAATAGGAAGAACAGTCCACTGCAGTGAAAGGAGGGATGCAAAGCTTGTCCACATTACAACGCTCTGCCCATGTCCCTGTCAAACGCTGTGGAGGGTGGCAGGGAAGGTAGAGCATATGTATTTTTCTTCTAGCATTGCTCTGTCGCTCCTCTAAACTGACAACAGCATTGTCCTCCCTGTATAACTGGGCTTACACTAGGAGTTTTGTCAATGCAACTATGGCAGTTACAGGTGCTTTTTTTTTTCCCCCTCACTTTTTTCTTATAGTCTCAGATGACAAAGCAAAACATTATAGAGCAGATCTACAAAGCAAAACATTATAGAGCAGATCTACTTTCCTACTGACTTAAAGGGCTTTGTAAGTACAAAAATTGAATTTGTGACCCTGTGACAGGGTAGCAAACTAAGATGGAAGAAGAAAGTCTTTCATAGGCTCAAGTGACAAAACTATATAGTATCAGTCAGGTTAATGTAGCAGCAGCATTAACTCTGCAATACGTAAAAGAACAGAAGTTTATTTTGAGCCATAGGGAACCAGAAAGTTGCATTTCTAAGGGGAAACCCCACAAACATGTAAGATCAAGGAAGAACATCTGATATCAGTGATTTCCATTCTCTGAAGGTACAAAACACTCATTTAAATTCTCTGTTCACTGTTACTGAAGTCATTAGAAAAGCTAATTTACATCAGGATGAGGCCCGAACCATAAAGTCTGTGCATACAGTACTATACATCATGGACACAGTGGATTTTGGGCAAAGAAAGAGGAGCTAACCGGAAGGCAGTCTCCATAACAGCAGGAATATGCCAGCACCCTAAAGTGACAGGATTGCAGATAATACTCTTTACTTTGAAGCTAATGAAAGTCATTAGACCAGTTTGAAGAAAAATCTTGTAGCAACAACCTTTCAGGATCACTGCTGTTAAAAGTCTGGAAAGCCAAACACTAAGTTGCTCTTAAAAATTTCCTCCATATCGCTTTATTATTATTTAAGTCACACTCCCTTTTGGGGAACTTGAAATATAAATTTCCAATTGTAGCAGAAAGTGGTACTGTGTAGTCAGACATTTTCATAACATAATTCGATCATTTCTAGTGTACCCAAGTCCAGCGATCACGAAATGAGATGGACCTTTAGTCCAACTGTCCAAGCAGCAGATCCTTAGGTACACGACTCTTGAGCTACCCTCCTTAACATCTTTTTTGTTCTTGACTCACAGCATAACCACCTAAGCAGTATTTTACTATTAAGTATAACTGTTAACTGCGCAGGTAAGGTGTTCCGTAAGGGGGCACAGTCTACACTTACAAAGCTGCTATAGCTTTACGCTGCTTATTTCCAAAAGTGAAAGTATTGCCTGCGTTAAAGTGTCTGCATTAGATGCTTTTGGTTACATAGTTAAGACAGACAAAGAACTTCGGGTGTGTGAGCATTACTGATACGCAGGTCAAACTCTACTGTACAGACCTTGCCTCAGCCTTCAGGATTTTCCCATACATAAAACTCTCACCAAGAATGCAAAGTCTCAGAATGGAGTACTTGGAGACCAAATCTGCATTTGTGCAGCTGCTCTGCGACACAAATCAACCTCAGGAAAGTTTCAAGTGATTTAAGTGGCACCATCTGCTAAACAACTGCCTAGGTGCGGTTACAACCTAGCATCTTTTTAACTCATCCTGAAGTACAAGAGTTTCAGCCTAGGCTCATACCTGTACTGTACTTCAACATTTTGCTTGCCACAGCTAGATCAGCTATGAGCATTAAACAAAAAAGAGAAAAAAAAACCCTCCCCAAAAAGCAAACCCTGCCCCAAAACAAAGCCACAACTCACACAATAGCCCCCAGATTCGACTGACATATCAGTCCTGCTCTACTACAGAAGCAAAACAGTGCTTTCATTTATACATACTTATGTAACATATATAACGGAGGGGTTTTTTTTTTTTTTTGGGGGGGGGGGGGGGGTGGTAGGAACACCTCTCTTAACAGCCTTTGCCGGGCCTCCACCAGGCAGGTTCACAAACGCACTTAAACGGACATGGTAATAGAGGCCAAAGATTTTCTAGATGAGATAAACTCCTGAAGCCCAGTAGTTTGAAACATCAGCATTTTTTCCTTTAAGAGAAAAACTAACTCAAACCTAATCTCCTTGCAAAAGACACATAGACAACTTTTACCACCAAAACCACAGCACATGTCTGTCAAAAACTCTGTTCATAAAAACAATCTGAACTACCCCCATATTGCTCTTTGTTGCCCAGGATAATGTTGATCAGATGATTTTGGGGAAAGCATAGAATGAAAAAGAAGGGGCTACAGTAAAACAAAGAGGAAATAAAACAAACCGTGAATCAGCAGTCACCAACTACAAAATAAATTAATTGTAAGGGGACAGGTTCTGCTCCTGTTGAATTCACTGGCTAGTATCCTATTTATTTCAATTGGCCTGATAAACATGCCTGTCCCTCTAGCTTCTATCCTGCCAGAGTAGGGCTCACAGACAGTCCGTCAACACAAGCTACAAAGAATCAACACCACCGCTGAGAAAATTCAGCTACCATTCAAAATACAGTTCAAACATAGCCACTAGAAGGCTCCAGCTGCAACTGACTGCAGCACAAGAGCTTTAATTTAAGAGCAATCCAAAACCTAGTATCTGTATGTACTCTCTATGTAGAAACTAACTCAACAAATGTTCCTGTAGCAACCACAAATTTTCAATTCCCTAACTTTGTAATTACGCAAATGCAATGCTGCACAAACACTGCTGTCCGCATTCCTCACATTTCAGGTCAGAGCTGGGGGAAAAGGAGAACCTGTTTCTGTAAGTTACTTGCATGCAGTCCAGCACAGTTATAATTTACAGAAAGTCAAAAGCCAAAGTCAGGAGAATTGGTTACCTTTAGCTATGATTAACTGGAGCACTTCAGTAAACATGGAAAGGAACAACTGACAGACTGTTCTTTTCAATTTTAAAATGTCTAGCAACAGTTCTAGGTTAGTTAATATTGCTGGACACACTGTAAACTCCCATCTGTTTGCAGAGATCAGACACGGGGAAGGTTGTAAAATGTACCACATGCAGGTGTATACGAGTGGTCTTTCTTGCTGATTTGCTATATTTCGTACTGGGTAAGATCTGTTACTGCAGGTTTTTCCCTCCTTTTTTAAACCATATTCTTCATCAGTGTTTAGAGAGCAGCACAGATTTTTATTATGCCACAGAGAAACAACTTTGTTAAATGTCTAACTAGTAATTTTTTCTGGAGTAAGTCACTAGTTAACAGTACTGTTTTTCAAGGACCTAATGTTAGATCCACACCTAACAAACTTACTAGATGTGAAATGAAAATTGATTCATGAACAGAGGCTGCTAGCCTGTTCGCTTGCTGCCACATGTTTTGTTTTCTGTGTTTTTTGGTTTTGTGGGAGGATTTTTGTTTTTTTTTTGAGAGAGAGATTGATTTCAGGTTTTACTCTAGATCCTGCCATTTCCTGCATAGATTAAGCTTTGACTAAAGTCTTCAGATGTTCAAATCTAAAACAGATCCACAAGTATATGTTTAGGATTTATTACTTTGGACCTTGAAACACTTGAAATCTATGTGTACTATGTTTTCTCCTGTGTAAATAAGCTGCCTCATTTCTTTGCTTCATATTCAAAGTGTCCATAAATCACACTTATATCAGTTTTGCAAAACAAAAAAAGTCTCCTCTGTTGTTTTTTATTTCCAGAAAGGAAACCTAGCTCAAATGTGTGTGTGTGTGTCTGTGTGTGTGTGTCTCTCTCTCAAAAATATACACACACACAGATTTGAGATAATATTAAAGCTGCTGTGAAACTACTAAAAAAAGAGCTGACCTGAGACACACAAGGAAAATGCAGTAAAAAAAATTAGTCCAGATTTTTCTGTGACTTCTTGTCCGTTTTTAGGATTAATAATGTCTTGCTCTTCAAACACTAACATCTTTAAACAGTTTCTAGCAGTCCTGCACAAGTTTAATTGGATACAAAAACCATGAACGTTTTGGCATCTAGAACAAATATATTTCCCACCTCCTTATCTGTATGGAAAGTCACAGGGAAAAAGGACTACAAGGTATGTTAAGAGTCCTGCTAGTTCATCTCCCAGTTTTAAGGCTGGACTTGCTACACCTAAGTGACCCCTCACAGAAGTCAGTGTAGCCTGCTATTGGAAGCCTCCATCGATGGGAAATTCCAAGCCTTTCCAAAAGGAGTTTATTCCAGGGCTTCATTATCTGTGCAAGCTATAATGAAGGTGAGTTTTCATCTCAGAAGCTCCAGTGATATTATTGCTCTTATACTTTGTTCTCTTTAGTATTACCTCAGCCCCCTCTGTCACTATATTCCCATCTAACTAAGTCAACCATTCCCTATTTTTGGCCACAAGATATGGAACTTTTTGCAGCACTGATACCACATGAGGTGAGAATTCTGCCATTCACACAAACAAACAGCAATTGACTTGGTTATCAACTTATTTCAAAAGATGTGCATGCACATAAATAAGTAAATGTATATTGATCTTCCTACTAGCTCAAATTACTAAAGGTGGTTTGCTGCCCATTCCAAATAAAACACCTGCATATAAAGCATTAAAAAAGGAGAGGGAAAAAAAAATAAAGAAAAATCCTAATCAAAAGGCAAAGAACTCCAAAAGATACCAGTACATGAAAGCAAAGATCTAACAGAGAATGGTAAAGATTAATGATGCCTTCTGCTGAATACCTTCACTCATAAGTGCTCCTGTAAATGATCTATACAAAAGGATTTATAGACCAGTAGCAACCACTAACCCAGCACAGCTGATCAGAGAGTAGCAGGGCATGAGGCTGAATGCTTACAGCTACCTCAGAAACTAGCAGAGGCATCTGCTAGTTACTAAGAATTACTACTAAACAAATGGTTACTTGTTATATTAAATGAAGAACAGGAGCAGGTCAGCAACATTCACACATGCCAAATTGTTTTTAAATGTGCTTTAATTAAAACAATAGAACAGTATAACAGACATATGGAAGTGCTTGCTAATTTCATTGAGGAATTGCTGAACCAGTCTTAAAGAACTGTCATCCCTGGTAACATTTTTCAGTGAGATTAGGTGAGCTCAATCACAGCTGCTGAATGATCCGATTTGCCTAAAAACTTCACTAGTCTGACCCAACAGCAATCACAGAAAAACTATAAAATTGTGAAGTTGTCCAATAATCTGTGATTCTGTCATTTTCCATATGCTTTCAGTGTTCAACAGCTAGCAGAGAGAATCAGGTTGATTTCCTAACCCCATAACCATCTTGATTACTACTACAGAATTTTGCATATTAATCCAGAAGATAACCCATCATAGAGATCATGCAGGACTCTAGTGAAGGGGCACTTAGATGGTTATTGATGCTCCTGCTGGACCACCTATTCTATAGACTGGAGGTCATTCAGTGAATGGTAAATATATCACTGTTTTACATTTAAATTTCAATCCTAATTGTCAGTGAAAAAGGAACTTTAAGAACAGGAATTTGAGCCCCAGGCATTTAAAATGGAACATGGTGATATAACTCTTTCAGAGGTAACTTGTTGACGGTCAGTAGCATTTCTAGGAGAAGACATATAGTCAAGCAGCAGACAATTAAGCTTGCGGAATGATAGAAGAGCACTCACAGTGTATTGTTGCTTCCTCTTGTTCCCTTTCCCTTAAATTCAATGCAGAATTTTATAGTCCCTTTACATAAAGAGACAACTATATATTTTCACATAATTCTGAAGCAGTCTTTGTCCTATCTCTGTGGTTCCATCTCTCATGACACATAGATGACCTTGCTTCAGTGAAATGAAGCTACAGCTTGAAAGTATCAAAGGGGAAGAAAAAAATAGAGAAAATAAAATTTAATTACAAAAAAAGTTGAAATTACAGGCAGATCACCTAGAGATATTCTGAAAATTACAAAGCCTTACAAAGTCAGCGTAACTGGATTTGATTCCAGATGGCAATGGCACACTGAAAACCAATTAATCCACTTTGACATAAATAGCTAACTAAGACTTGGAGAGTATTCTAGCCAGGAGAAGAAATCTGCAACGATGCTGAATAATTTCTTGATATATTCCTGTACTTTTGAGAAAGCATGCATAACGTTATGTTTCCACAAACACCAAAGGTAGAAATAGGCAAGAGACAGTTTCATTGCTGTCTACCACATGGCTTTTACAGCCTGCAGCTGACTCAAAAGCATCCCTCAGGACCACAGTATGTCAAAAGCTGTCTTCCCCACTTCTTCTTAGGTGTGCTGCTATCACAGGAGTGTAGGCAGCTATAAAAGAACTAACCAGGTACCAATATTCAGTAATCTAGCTCTAGTAGCAGAGAGCCTCCCAAGCAGAAATTGCAGTGTCACAGACATACACTTTGCATTGTTGCTACTGCCTCATACTTTTGCTCCTACTATTTATTCCATCTCCTTCCATGGATGCACACCTCTTGATGCCCAGTCAAGCCCTACTCTGTAATCATTTCATATTCCTAAGCGATCCCCAAAATGCCATACTCGATGCAGTTGCACATGCTCACTGGTCCCCAAAACTAGAGCCAAAGAAAGGCCAAATTTCAAGGTGAACTGTGAATTTTCTAATCCATCCAGATACACTTAAAAGAGCTGCCTTGAAGAAATCACAAAACCTCCTGAAGCTTAAGATGGGAAAATGAAAAATGGTAAGCTCATCCTGTTCTCAGCAGACCGAATCTCACCCGCTAGCTCCCAATGGAGCATAGTTCATGAGCGCATTTTGTCACAGGACTGGTGGGGGGGGAAGAAAAGGGGATGGAGAGGGGAACCAGCACTCAGGAATAGCACATGCTTCCTGTCCATCATAGGAAGCTCAGCTCCCATGAGCCCTCTGTGAGCCACAGAACAGAGCAGAGCAGAAGGGCCAGACGGGTTTCTGCTTTGCAGTCCCTCCTCCTCAACAAGACAAGACACTCCTGGGCCCCTTTGGTCTCGGGTTATAGGCCAAGGAAGATATCCTCCTTCTGCATATCACTCCACTAGATAAAATCAATAATAAGCTGCATTTTAAGGATTGTGCAAGGCAAAAAAATATGAATTATATTTGGAGATGTATAAGAATCCAGGCCATATTATGAAACACAATGTAAAATGTTCCTTGTTATAAAACATGGCTTAGTAAGCAGAGCTGGCATTCCGCACTACTAAAAAATTCCAAGTGGCATTCAGAGGTAACCTTCCTAGAGCATGTTGCAGTGTTTCCACTGTTAAGCAGTCAAAAGCATAGTATATGCAGCTCTTAAAGTTCATGGTATTATTAAAAAAAAAAAAAAATTAGATACACTTGTCTCTCCGTACAAATGCCTGCAGCACAATCTGGGACAAGCAGCAGGTGGTAATGATAGTACAAGAAAAGGATATAAACAGCAGGAGGGAAATGGCTAGTCCATCAAAGGATGCTCCAGAAGAAACACAGCCACTCTTTTAACGACTCACAGACAGTAGTGTGACATCATCTATCATCAGCCTTCTACAACGGCGTCACAGCCTCGCCATGCAAAGCTTCTGCCCAACCCTTTGCACAGCAGCACACAGGGCTTCACTGAGGACTTCTGTGAGCTTCCGCGATTTCCTTTCATGAGGAAATAAAAATGTATTTGTTTCCGCATTCAGTACTCAAATTTAGAGCTCAATCCTGCTTTTAAATTCTAACTCATTATCCATTCTAAACTAGGTTAAGCAAATCAACACAATTCTGAAGTGCACAGCACAGCTTTCTGTCTGTAGCCCAGTGATTTTAAACTGCACTCCAGCTGTTTGACTGAATAACACTCAAAATCTCTGAGGCTCTGACTGTATTAGTTTAGCATGGCAGTTCTCAAATTTCTACTACTCGGGCCTCAATCAGGTACCATATAGGTTGATGCAAAATCTGATATCTAAATAAGAACTCACTCTAACTATACTGATTAAAATTACAGAGGTGCATGTGGCCCTGAAATTCAAAATCAGGCATCTAATATTAGGTTCCTATACCCACAAGTATTTATTCTACTCTTGTAAATGTCAGCATTGTAATTTCTGAACATCCTAAAAAAGAAAAATAAAGTAACTAATAACTGCCACACATAGCTGGTAAGCCTTTCACACTCTCTCTTACAGTTTGCCACTGTCTTTGCACAGGGTTTTAGAAAGTGATCAGAAATATTCTATACAGCATGAACCCCCATGAAGGTCCACAGTAATTCAAAGTCCTTGCAAGAGTTTATTCTGTAACCTCAGATCTAGTCTCTAAAATGTGTCATGTTCTACACTAATTACATTATTTAGATGCTTAAATACATATCCCACTGAAGCTAACAAAAGGAAAAACTACTGGCATGTCTTCAAGAAGAATTCAGGAACCCCATTTTATCTACCCAGCTTTGAAAACCTTAGCTTTGAGTTCTAAAAGTGGGCTATCAGATTTTAAACTGCAAAATTGCCAAGTAAGTCTGTTCAGCCTTGCATACCTTGAGCAGGCTACACTAATCTGAAATGCTGTTAATGATGCATGTAACGATTCAGATGTGGGCTTTAGATGCAGTACCATAGTGCATTTCATATGCACACTATTCTGTATAATCAAGTTGAATCGTATACTTGCACTGGCCATTTGTTTGGAAGCAGCAAACTTCTTGCAACCCAGCTGAAGCCTCTGCTCCGGCAAAGCTGTGGGTCATCTGAAAACCATAGACAAAGATCCCAAGTCTTCTCCAACCAGACACAACTTGAAAGGAGAAAGGGGGTGGGGGGGAGGAGAGAGATATCTCGAGGGAATTGGGGACATATGGTAGCCTTACTATCACACAAATGCCTGTAAAAAGCAACTATCTTAGAATATAGGATACGGAAGAACAGATGATACCTGTTCTTCCCAAGGGATAAATTCTTAGGGTATTTTTTGACTCACTTTATTATGCCCTTTTTTTTTTTTTTTTTTTTTGAAGTAGCTATTTCTCGTTTCACAGAAGATATCACACTGCAGTGAATAAAAATCTCCCCTTTATGCACATTCCTTCCTTCTACCCAAAGCAAAGATGCATCTTAAAAAGCCCCCAAAACACACGAACAAAAACCCTTATACAATGCCAAATATGTATTTCTAGCAGAAAAACCCTGCATACAACTTTACTTTTTTTAAAGTTTTGAATAGACTCTGATTTGAATCAATGAAAAAACTTCTCAAATGTAGAGCAAAGCGCAATTGCTGGGAAAATTTTAAACATGTTCTCAATTAAACTGATAGGTGTAAAAATGTACCTAAATGTTAAAAGTGTACATTTTTGTTGAACTCTACCCTTCCTCGATCTCTTCTTACTAGTAAATAAATAACAACACACACCTGACCACAGCAGCTGTGCTAAAACAGAGCAGAAAAGAGCAATGCAAGTTAGAATTCAGCCACCATGCCAAACTAACTTTTATGTAGCTTTAAAATCACCTTATAGAAAGATACATTTACTACTATAAAGGTATCATACTGAATAGCAAGTTGTGCCCTACTGGATTTGATACTGCACAAACACAGTGAAAAGGTGCCTATTCCAAAGAGTTTACAAGCTACTTACATGAACCTGTGTTTATTACATGTGTTCTATCCTTATATACAGATGGTGGGATTAGTGATACGCATTCATAATCATGCTTACCTCTCAGGTCTCAAAAAAAGTTAACCAAAATAGAACACACAAGAACGTGAAAAACTAAAAAACCAAAAGCTTTGCCTTGCTGAACTGAAGAGGTAAGCCAGATGCACATGGTGGGTTCAAAGAACAGAGGAAAGGCATGGCTCTCAGCGTATTTCAAAGACCCATCAAGAAATAAAAACACCAGTCCACAGATTCCCCAGCCAAAAATTAAACTCTACTGGATAACCCAAGAAATTGCAACAATTTACCTGAACATATCAGTTAAACCTGAATGGGTTAAAAAGGTAGTAAACTGCTATATAAAAGTTTCAGCTTGGGTGTGGCATACTTCTGTGTTGCCGGCTTACAGAAATGGTACTGCTACTTAGCTGATACAAGGAGCCCCTCAAAAACAGAACACCCAGGCAGAAGTTCACCTTGTTTACATTTAAGTGTTTTGAAAACAAGCACAACGGTTTAATTACAAAACTTGAACCTGTTATTGCACATCAATTGGGTCAGGGTGAACAACAACAGAAACACCTCATCCTGCTTCCAATCATGCAGTACCATGATACCTGGCAAAATAAACTTCTACCATGTGTCAAGTATGGGAGGTAGTAAATGCCAAGCCTATACCCATGTATTGTTAAGCCAATGCAACTTCCTTGTGTAAACAGTTCTTGAGGCCTGTTTTTGAAATGGGTAAGTTACAATGGTTTGTCCTAAAAAAAGGCAGGGGGGAGGAATTGGGCAAGCCTAGGCACATCCGTTATCCCAGCTTAGCTTAAACTTTCCCAGGTCGTAAGCCGTGTTGCCTTCCTCAGGCCAGAAGCGTTCCCGCAGCTGGGCTGTGCCCGCTTTCACACCGCCTTTCAGGGGGCGCGTTACCTGCCCGCCGAGGCGAGGCGAGGCGAGGCGAGGCGAGGCAGGGCGCGCCGCACCCCGCTCCCGCAGGCGGCCGTTAGCCGTTTTGGCGGTTGGCGCCGCCGCGCGGGGAGCGCTGCGCGCGCGGAGGTACCGTACCCGCGGGCAGGAGGCAGTCCAGCGGCGTAAATACGCTCTCCATGGCCCCTCACCGCGCTGCCTGGGACACAAAACAGGAGGGGGGGCACAGAGAGAAGGGCTCGTTAGGCAGGTGCGGAGCGGGCTGCGCGCCACCCCCGGGGATCACAGCGGCCCCCTTCCCCCCCACACCTCCCCGGGGCGCAGGCAGGCAAGCAACATCCTCCCGCTGCATCGCCGCTGTGGATTAGGCTGCGGGAAGCCGCGGCAAGAGCGCCCGCCCTCGCGAAGGCGGCGGGGGGACGGGGAGGCGGCCGCGCTGGGGGAAGAGGGGCGATACCGCTGCCGCGGTACCTGCGGGCCGGGGCGGCGCGGTGCGGTGCGGGCAGGAAGAGCGGGCAGCCGGCGGAATCGATCGCCGCTGCGATCCGTTGCTCGGCGGTGGATTCAGCAGCGGGAAGGCGGGTGGGGGGAGGGGCAGTGGCGCTGCCGCGGCGGTTGGTGACGCGTCGCGGCAGCCCTTGGGGCGCTCGGCGCCTCCTGCGCCGGGCTCAGCCCCGAGGAGGGACGCGCTTGGCCGGCGGCGGCTGCTGGCCCTGTGCGCGGCTGTTGCAGCTTGCTGTGTTGCTCCCCCAGGCACTTCGGGGGCTGGGGCAGCGAGGGTTTCCTACCCCTCCTCCCAGCGATTCTTGGCGTTTAAAAAACGTAAAGCCGGTTATGGCTGCCTGTGGGGGAAATAAAGAGGAGCTACAGCGCGAGGAAGCTCGTGGTGTTGTGTTGTTTGTGAAGGGAAAAGAAGTCGGTGAGAAATTCCGTTTTATTAAACGTTTGCTAGTGCATGGAGGAGTTGGGTAAAGCAAAGAACGATCCAAGTAAAGAAACTGAAATTTGTGAGTCACGGCGTCTGTGCTAGAAGCGTTTGGGGCTGAGATCCTGTAATGAACAGTTCAGTCAAAAGGAAAGTCTTAATAGCTTTTACCTGGCTACAGTAAACCATTGAAACTGAAAAAAACTGCAGCTCGAACTGCAGGTGCAATCCTGTGGCTAGACCCCAGCATCTTGTATGCGCAAATCTGTATACTGCTGTCTTCAAAAACCTTTTGCTGCATAAAAAAATCCATCAGTTTGGAGGCTTACAGCCTGCCTTTTTTTATTACTATTTCACATATTAGACTTTCTTCACCCCTAAGCCTCAGCCCCTAAGCCTGAATAGTGAAAATAAGTCAGCATACGGCATATTTGTACTCAAATGTGCTCTCTAGTTTTCATGCCCTAGCAAAACAGTGTGAAGTTACAGTCACAGTTTAAAGCTCCATTAAAATTATTTTGCATTAATATAGTCACAAAACTTGCTATGTAGATAGTTCCCACCTGTTTATGGACTTTTAACTAGAAAATGAATGATCTTCAGACATAAAATACATAACACTTGTTAAATTTAATTTTGTGCTAGGAACACAAAGGTCAAATTTTGAGGCCCCAAAAATATGACTCTAATATGTTTCCACCTTTTAGAAAAGTGTTCAATTTGCTGTTATCTTGATTTCTACAAGGGACAGTTATCTGTAACAAATACCATTTCTTACGCTATCATGATCATCTTGCACCTCCTCTTTTGACTTCTCAGTGTTTTCCTCAGGTTTCAAGCCCTACCTTGGCTGGCAGCCCTGACTTTCTGGTGAAATACCAGGTTTTGCCAATTTAGGGGAATTATACCGAGCCCTGCAGTAGAGGGCAGCAAAGGAGCATGGCACATGGCTCAGGGCTCACAGTGACAGTTGTTATCTTCAAGTTTGCTGGTTTTTCTTTGCTCTTCCAGGAATTACACTCCAGCAACTGAGAGGGTCCTGTGTGGCCATACTCTTGGAGTCCCTTACCATAGCCAAGAGGTTGCCTTCTCTTTTGCGCCCTAGGCTGAGGCACCTCTGAGGTGGGATAAGATGAGAAGGAGCAGGTGCAGTTTTAGAGATGTTTGGAAAAGGACAGCAGGTTAAACAACTAAGACTTGCAGTCAAATGGGAGGAAAGTGGAACCAACATGTCAGCCCTCTAATCAGTCTGTACTGTTAGGCTGAGATTCACCATCACATCAAATTTTGATGAAATTTAAGTGTTCGGGTAGGGGTGGAACACATTCAGCCTACATGGTGACACAAGTCTTCAATGACTATAGGTGTGTCCTTGAGCATAGCAGATGTCAGCAGTAAGTCTTTGCTTTAGATCTTTCAAATAAACTGTCCTGCCACCTGTAAGAGATTACACTCTCTAAGCAATTTTAGTCTACAAGAAATTCAGAAGCATCGGAAGTACTCATGTCCTCATAGTGGGGGAAGTAAGAGGTTATCTGGAAACATAAGGTAAAGATTAGGGACAGCAGCAGATTCCCACTGCTTACACAGTGTAAACAGAAAATGTTTTGTGTCTCCCTTTTGTAGTATTTCAAAGTTCTCTTCCTTCTCCACTGAGAACTTGAATTTCAAAGGGCAGGGCTTGCATAACTTCTCAGCATCATTCTTTAAACAAGGTAGAAAAAAACAGCACAAGAAAGAAAAAAAACTGCTTTCCCTGCCAAGAAGCCAACTGTGTGGGGACTGCCATGCAGTGGTATCAGGAGAGCAGGATAAAAGGTAAGTCCTATGCTGCTGCCTTCAAATCCATGTGATGGCCCGTGCTTTCCTCCTCTTACTTAACTGTCTCCTCATTCACTTTGTGTGTGTTTATTTCTCCCTCCCCACCCTTCAGTTTTGCTGAGCATTTTTCTACCCTTGGGTAAAGTGGTTAAGCCTTCTCCAGTATAGCTTATCTTTTTTTAGTAACCATATCAGTCTTCCTGTAAATGATTTTGTATTTATTCTCAGGGGCCAACATCTGATACAAGTGGCTGCTGATAAGCAGCAGTAGCCTCTTATACATGAGAAGAGCCGCTCTTGCTCAGACCAAAGGCCCATTTCAGGCAGTTCCCCGTTTCTGACAACATCCAGTTACAAGCCCTTCCCTCTCCTGTTATTCTCCTTTGTTTCTTTTCAGCAGTTTTTTGGTGACATCTCTCCTGTCTCTTCATACCTGATGACATTATTTTTCTGCCTCTATCAGGCCTAGGCGTCCCAGGCAATTGTTTGTCAGCCGCTGCTTCAAAAGAGTAATTGTATCTCTCTCTGCTAATCGTAGTAATGCTTGATTCATCACAACAATAGTATTACAGAGAAAAATCAGTCTTGATTTTGACTGAGCAGGCTGACACTGGGATCCTTTAAATCCTTTCAGCATGTGCAAGCATCTGCAAGGTAATGCAAACTGTCTGCCTACTCTGCTACTAAGCAAAGGGCAAGCATGTCAGATGCTCTTTCCTCTCCTTGATACTCTGGCTTTCTTTCAATGCCCCTTCTTTCAGGTATGAACCTTTCATCCACAATATAAAGCTCTTTAAGAGTCAGCTCCACAGTAATAGCTTCAGTCAATGCTGAAATGCACTGATCTCTAAGGCAGGACCTGACAACTATTTAAGGCTATTTAGCAGAGCCTAACAATACTGTACAGCAGAAGTTTCAAATAGACAAAATGGGTAGCTGTACCCAGCCTGGCATGCTCCCTTACGGATAGTCCCTTAAGGACAACAAGCAGTCAGGAGCTGATTTACTTTTCAGAAAAACAAGCACTTTCACCTACCTTCTGCACCTTATCTCTGTGCTAGGACATCAGTTTAATTTGCCAGTGAAGGACTACCATTTAATTAACCAGCTACAGTTTTTCCTGTAGCGCATAGGAAATTCCCCAGTAAATATTAACCCTGTTTTCCTAGCTAGCATGTAAGATTCAGCAATATGTCTTTCCTTTTTTCTAGCTGGATCTTGAAGCAAGAAAATAAAAGCTCACTCTCTCTCCCTCTTTCTTTTTTCTGTACTTGTATACAGCTGCATTACTGTGCAAAGTTTGCAGGAGAACATGCAGGGAGGCTGTTCTGCAAGGCTATTCAGAAAATATGTCCCAGGAGCACACATCTCATGCTTTGATTACTGCTGTCTCCTCTGATTAGTTAAAAGGAAGGCAGGTGACCTCAACCCTAAGTGAGAAAATAAACAGGCAAGCAAACATTTGCTAGACAAAGTTCCTGAGTGACAGATTAGGCTGTTTAGTTTCTGAATGATTGGCAGGAAAGGTTGAGGGTGTGTTCAGACCTTATAAACCTTCTGTGGTAACTAGCCAGCCAGTCAGGTCTCTCACCTGAAATATTTTTTCTTAATTTTGTACAGCCTTAATGAGTGATCCATGTCTGCAGAAACTGCAGTTAACATACCTACATACATACACACATATGTATGTATATATAGATGCATATTATGTTGTTCTTAACAGATTCTAGATAGCTACATCTTTAGTAAAACTGGTCAGAGAAGCAGTGTGTTGGGCCACTTCCCTACCGCACAGTTATGACATGGCTAGCACGCCCTTCGACATGACTGGTACTGATCAGACAGGAAGAGTTGAAGGGTGATTAAGAAGGCAGCAGCTTTTATTTACTCAGAGCATCTCTTGCGACTTAGCAAGGAAAGAGAGAATTCAACATGAACTGAAGTGGGATTTAAATGAGATTTATATAACAGGGCTAAAGCCTGCAAGGTTTGCTGTGCTTCTTTAGAACGATCAGTCTCTGCATATCCAGTACAGATACATGGCCCAGGCTAACTTAGGGTAGCATGAGTTGCTTTCAGATATCCTTTCTTTCAGGTAGCCCAAGCTAGCAGAGACTGAAAGGTCTACAGGTATTTAAAGACTTTGACCAACAAAATGATAGGCCCTGTCTCTAGCATTAACAACATAATGCCTCTCCCCAGCCAAAGTCAAATTAATCTGATAACACCAGACATGATCATTTAATGCTTGCACTTTTTGCCCCCTCCCTTCTGCTGTCCTTCATCAGAATAGGGAGTATATCTCTAGGGTTTATCAGGAAGTACATGGGGTACTATTCAAAAACTATTGCAGATTTGAGTAATGGACAACTCATATTAGCAGCCTTTTGGTCTGGAAGCATAAGGAAACAAAACTACCAAAGTAGCTCAAGAGGTCCTTCTTGGTGATGTCTGAAACCAGCTGATTTTATAGTAGGGGGCGTTCCTCCCGCTGTTCCAATTCTATTGCTAAACCAGAAAAGCCTGTACAAGGGTGACAATCAGAATTCATGCAATCTGTAAATACTAAGAATATATTCTCCTTCTCTCCACAGCTTAACTTTATATTAAAATGATTCCAGAGTTAAAACCAGCAGGCTGGGAAGGTTCATTCCAGTACCAATTCCGGTATTTATGCAGAATAATAAGGTGAGGAGTGCTTAGCTAACTCAGCTATCTGATTGTCTGAACATCCCTAAGTGCTTTATAATTCAAAAAATGCAGGCATCAGTGGATAAATGGGATGCTTCATTATAGACGTTATATCCTTGCAGTTCTCCTGTGCCAACAATTTAAGTCCCCGCAACCCCCTTAACACTCAAGCACCAATCTGAAAGGTACAATCATTCTGGAAAAATAGACCTGCAAATAGACACTGGCACACACAGCCAGACAGAATCTAACATGGACACTTTTCAAGTCCAGCTCCCGGAATATTGCTAGAGCCAACTTCAAATTTGTTCTAAGACCTTAAGAGATTAAAATGCAGTAAAGAAATATTAGGAGCAATCCATTTCTGCAGCGATGCAGAGCAGGCTAGAGATAAAGCTTCTGGATTATTTTAGGTCACAAGAAAATAGTGGTATGATAATTCTGTGACTCACCAGGTAAGACACTGAGTACAGAGGACCTGACTTTTAATCCATGCTCTACCTCTGACATATGTTTAAACAGAACAAAACTACATGTGTCCAAATCCTCAAATACATACAGTGACTTAGGAACTAAGATACCTTTGAGAGATCTGTTTTCTGGCATACTATGCCTTTGTTTCCTCATCTGTATAATGGCATCAATAAAGTATTCCCATACTTTAAAATCAACCTGAGATCAACAGCCAAATACAAATTAAAATAAATCTGTATTACTAATGAATAGACAGATGGTATTTATTAAGCCATTCTATAAAAATTGAGCAGAAGATTTATTAAGATCCATAATAGTCTGTCATAAAGATAGGTCAAGGGTGAACTTTTGAAAGAAGATGGTATTTTGAAGTGACAACTTTTAAAAATAAGGCATTTTCAGCAAATCAGCTGCTATTGAGTCATTGTGGAAAACAGTAAACAGGGATTGTGCAGTCTAATAGACATGACTATATTCTTGACCTCTGGGAGTCAGGAGACTGCACAGTCAATTTGCTGAGCTCCTAGAAAAGCTGTTCAACCAGCCTGGTTAGGAGTTTCTGAGAGGCCTTTACTGTGGTCTCCTGGCAACACAACAAGAATTAAAAAATAAGAATAATCCAGAGATGCTGCACTCTATTCTGCTGGGAGGGAAAGTGTTATTTTCTTTGCCTGGCATATACGGGAACTCTTGTTCGAAACTAATTGTCTCCTCAGTGTAGGAGAGCCCATGCAGAGAATCATTCTGTGTTTTCCTCTTAGGACCACTTCTCTACCATAGTCTAATTTCTCATGGAAGTGCATTCCATAGCACTAAAAAAGGCATGTTTTTAGTTCTTGATGGCTGTACCCTAAGTCTTGGTAACTGCACTACCCCTGACAAGCACAGCTCTCTCACAGTAGGTAACAGATGAGGAGGCAGCATCTGGGAAATCAGTATCATGCATTTTGACTGGACGTGAGAAGAAATAGGATAGCATGGCATGCTGAGGTGTGATGCATCCCTTCCTGCCTCTCTGGCCCTATGCATGCGCCACTGCATTCAGAGCAAGAGAAAACAAGTTGCAAGAGTTTCACACGGCAGTCTATTAGGTTATTTTCCCTCTCTCAGGGGAAAGGCAGTCTCCTAAAACTGCATAGGACAGCTTTTGCCTAGTCATTGGAGCATGCAGGGAGGACAACATGAACCTAGGGCTAAGGCAATCAGAAGGTGGATAATGTCATTTCCTGATAAGGACAGGCCAGCTCCTGCTTGCAAAAACGTAAGTGTCACTTCTATCCTGGCTGGGCTAAGTTTCGCCAAGGTGTACCCCAGCCCATATGCCATTCTCTGTGGCAATGACCTGCCAAGAGGACAAGCAGTGGGGCCATTGATTGCTGGCATTTATAGCCATATCAAACTCTCCAAGGCACCGCGCTTTAATTTATCAAAGTAAGGGAAGGAATGTTGAGTCCTGCAAGGAGCTAAATCCCGCAGGGATAGTGTTGTGAAGGGAAGCCACTCTGTGGGATCCCTGGGATGGAACTGATGAGAGGCACCCAGCTGCTTCAGTGTCTTTGTCAGGTTCCATCAAAGTGGCAGCAACACTGTGATGAGCAGTTTAAAAGGCAGTTGAGAGATTCAGCAATACAGAAAAGATGATGGCTGCTATTCCATCCTGTTAGTCTGAACAAAGCTGTCTGAGCCTGCCCTCAGCTCCAATGCTAAATCTATTATAACTTGGTTGCTAATTCTGTATTTGGGTCCCAGGTG
Organism: Dromaius novaehollandiae; assembly: GCF_036370855.1. Classification (NCBI taxonomy): domain Eukaryota; kingdom Metazoa; phylum Chordata; class Aves; order Casuariiformes; family Dromaiidae; genus Dromaius; species Dromaius novaehollandiae. The sequence continues at coordinate 59,564,289 of NC_088099.1, forward strand.
GAGAGAAAAGAACATCCTGCTGGGAGAGCGCAACCCTCAGATACATCTAGTGGAGTTACTACGTGAGGAAAACAAGCTTCTCTCACTTGCACAACCTTTTTAAGCTAGTGCATGCAAGGACACTCACTAGCTGGAGTGGGATGCCTGCTGTTAATGCTTCTCTAACTGAGAGAAGGAAAAATTCCTGAGAGACACTGTGCAACAATGAAACCCCAACAGTGAAGAGCATCCTGCAGGACACAGTACTTCCTTTCTTCACATGCACTACATGCTACCACCTGTATTAGGATCTACAGCTACAGGACCTACGTAAAAATATGCACATAGATAAATATATTGCATCTTCTTTCAGTTTAGTTGCTTAAGTTAGCTGCAGGCTGACATACGATAGAGTTCACATTTAAATCTTCAGAGTAAAACACTTTGAAAGCAAACCTATTAAGGTTAATAGAATGAACTTACAATGCCCATGGTTAGAAAGGAGGGGGGAGTGAGACACTCAGTAAATTGTACATCAAATAGCCTGTCACCTCTAGGCCTGCAACTCAAGGCCTGCTAGTGGATCATTCTATTATCTTTAATGGGCTTAATTTTAAAGTGGTATGCTCATCAAATTTAAAATATCAGTGTCAGTTTTGTTATCTGTGATCCTGCATCTACCTTAAATGTGTTAATGACGAAAGTGTGCAGTCTGAAAAAGTGCAAAGGCATCATACATACAACATTAGCTTAAAAATAAAAGCCTTTGTCTAAAGTTTTAAACAAAAGGTATCTCTGTTCATTAAGCGACTCCATACACAATACACATACAGTATGTACAAATGTCAAAAAAGTAACTTCTAGAAAATGTGTTCAGTAGTGAATAAATTCACCAAGTTAGGTGTCTGTGTTTTTTACCTATTTGATGAGAAAACAGCCATTTACTTAAGGTCATTTTTTCAAAGTGCTTAAAAATGCAGATTAGTGTCCTATGAGATTTTTGCTACAGTTGACTTATGTTCATCCTTGGCACCTCATCACCTTAAAAAATCTGGCTCCTATGTTGTAAGACAGACTACCACATCCAGCTGGGTTACCCATAAACTTGATGAAACATCCAACAGTGTTAGGCTCTTGCAGAGCCTCTCTGCTTTTCCCTCCTCCCCTTTTGGAAATTGTGATCAGTTTTTGCTCAGTGCCACTTCTGAAGATCAGATGTTTAATCCTTCGGTCATCGCTGAAGTTTACCACGTGGCTTCAGCCAGAGTTACTCCTTCCCCAACGCTGCCAAGTCGTGCCTAGGCTTCTAGTGCAGGAACATTTTAAGTTTATCAAGGACATTTCTAAGGGGTTTCTCACCATGATATATAAATATCAATGAAGAAAATGTTTCATGTATATGACTAGGAGCATACTGAGATCCAGTATTGCTCAGCCTAGTCATGGGGTGTAATCACAAAAGAAACATTATTCACATTCCAAGGTTGTACCTACTAACCATAAAGGCCAGATAGGAGGTGGACAGCCCAGCTAGAAAATGGAAGAGATGGATCAAGTTACTAGCACTAAGCTCAAGAGAGTTCTCTCACTCAGTATAGCAGAAATTACAAGTGGGACAGAAGCCAGAAGGGGAATCTGAGCCTAATAGCAAGTTTTGACAGCCTAGGAATGGCAGAAGTACCAAAAGATAATTTAATTCTGGTGAAGTTAGTTGTGGGTTATGTTAGGACATGTTCATTTGTAAACCAAAGTTTATCACATCCAAAGGGCTCTTTGTGGAAACATGACGTACTTCTGCCTGGCTTATACTGGCTCATTTTTTACCTATGAAATCTATTCTTTAGAGTGGGATAAATTCACAGAGATAACCATGGCTTTTAAATCAGTGTGTGTCAACACACCAAATTGTACTAGTTTAATTAAAATTGGGCCGTGCTATGTGATAGCTTTTATTTAAACTAGTGCAACTTTATATTTAGGCAATTCCTTTATCCCAATGATCAAAAGTATTTAAGCCTTAAAGTGCTTAGAACTAAACATTTACTTGAACACCACTACAGATTAGGACTTCTTACTTCATGTGTTTCCTTTATTCTCGTTTTCTCTAGTCTCAGTATTTGTTCACTCATTCCTTTTCGTCCTTGCTAGTCCCTAAGTTTTTCTTCCCTTCTGTTGAGTTCTAACCTTGTTTTCCTATGGGCCCTTCTACCTGAAATAACAGAGCGGAGTGACTTTACCCAAAGCTGATTAATATTATTTTCTGCCTTGACAAGAAGTGGAGAAGGGAATACTCTTGCAAATACCACCTACTTAGGATGCTAAGCCAAAGAAATCTGTGTTATACTTGGGACTATGCGCACAAGTGGAGTAACCCAGGAAAAACTAAATGTCCTTGGGGGAGAGGGAAATTGCAGCCTCTTGATGAAGCTTTTTCCTAAAGAGTTCTAACCCGGGATATGACTCCTTTCCCAACTCTGTAATTTTAATATAGACTGTAGTTTTAAAGGCTACAGTTCATTCCTTTCTGTTCCATTGCACCCTGTTTCCCTCGTGTAGTTATACCCAGACTTTTGCCCCAAGATTGTTGTTTTAGGCCGTCTATCACTGCAGCTGTGACCTTAATGCTGCTTTAAAGAGTAAGTTGAGGGGCTGTTAATACATTCTCAAAATGTTGCAGGCTGTGAATTATGTTTTCCTTTGTGCCAGCTGCATCATTAGAGAAACTGATTTCATAATGTAGTAGATTTGCATGCCCCAAGTAGAGAAATTGGTTATGCAGGAATATTTTAAAAGGTAATTCTCAGGAACAAGAGAAGGCTTTTAGGCCATGTTCAATTGGATGTGAATTTTACTTGAACAGTCATGCTCTGAGATTTAAGACCAAAACAAACAAAAAATCTCAGTTCTGTAGAAATTAGAGAGTAAAGATCCAAAATTGGGTGATTTAGTCCATTCACACTATGAAAATATGTTTTACCACTCAGACAATAATATAACATACTTACTTTGACCAATAAGGCAATAAGTATGGCAGATGTGAGAAAGAGGTTAATATCATGAGTGCAATAAGTAACACATTCACTACCGAAAGGCAGACAACACACTGTAATAGGTCATTACATTCTTTAGTGCCTATGATAATTTAAAAGCATCCTGTATATTGGTATACGAGGTTGCTATCAAAGGAGGCTTGATGACTCAATTTCCATTGACTCAATAGCAACTCAGATGAACTGAATGGTATAAAAACAGTTCAGAAAGTCTCTGTCATTATTCAAAAACTAACCTCATCTGTAGAATACCTGAACAAAAAACAAACTCAATACTCTTTCTTGGTAGGCTAAAATAACCTTTTAGTCTGGTTTGCAAAGGAAAAGAAGCTTTTCAAGATGACATGAAGGAAATCATGAGGATCTTTATATATTAAATCATATGGAAAGGTAAGAGAGAAAGAGGATTTGAGTATCCCTAGTAATTTTTGGATGTACAGGCCAGTTTCCACCATCTTTGACAGGGAAGCAGGTAAGTTTCCATCAGTTTCATAAGAAGAGCCATGTTAAGGAAAGAAATTCTAGGTTTGTGTGTTATGAGACACTGGAGAATCCCCTGGGAGAGCTCATGTTGTCATCTTGGAGAAAAGATTAAGAATTTACAATCAGTCTCAACACACACGTTGCCTGTACATAAGGATTTTAGCACTTTGCTGAAGTTAGCAAGAATTGAATTGGAGTTTGAAAGACAGAGGACTAGTAAATTAAAGCTTTGAAGAAGAATATAGGGAAACAGGGAAAGGCCAATTTATCCTTGACATGGATAATGTCTGGCTTTTGCTAATTGGAGAGCAAGACACTAAGCTTTGTGGTGTGTCAGCTCATTAGGATCAGAATGTGTTTTAACTAAGTAGAAGGAAATAGAATTACTGTGGCACTTAGAGCAGACAAGATGTGTTGCAAGACTAGTCTTTCTGCTACAGTATATTTGATACATTTGTACAGTCTGACAAGGAATTTACTGTTTTGGTACCATAAATGCAAATACAGTTACATTAATTCAACAGAACATGGTACTCCAGATTTTCCTTTGGGTTGTTTTGTTAAATTCAAAGACTTGTTACAGGCAAAGGTAACACACAATATATTGAGCTAAGAATTCATTGTTAGTCCAGTTGCTGGTTTAACAGCTTAATAGTCCAAATGACGTCATTAACACTGAAAAGCCTCATTAATAATATGGTTAATTTTTTAATACTGCCTAATACCAATCTTTTTTCTGGTGTTATGTTCACCCTTTAGATGTACTTCTGAGTCCTAATGTTGAAAATTTCAGCCTTCCTCCAGCAACATGGGAATGGGGGAGGAGAGGAGGGGATTATGACAAGTCATTAGCATCCTGAGGTCCTTCTTGGGAGGACCTTAATGGTGGGGGTTTCTCCCTCCTTCATCTTGTGTCTGAGGCTGTTTTTCTAAAATTTCTCACTACAGTCTCATTCCTCTTCATCAGATCCCACTAAAAGTTTGAAAGTTGCACAACAGGGTCAGTTACCCCAAAGGGCTACTCCTTGTTTTGCGGGGACTACAGGCTCTGTCAGCTCTTCACTGGCTCTGGGATTCACCAAGCTGAAGCCCAGCCAGGTCAGGCACCAGTCACTTGGCCACTGACAACTATTAAACAAGCTACAACCAGCTCAGGCCAAGGTAAACCCAGACACCTCCTAAGACTCTGCACTGTCAGGAAGTATAAAGCCTGTGGCCCTTTACTAGTAATTGAAAAAAAACCCATATTTTCTGGCCTAAAATGGCAAAAATCAGTTTTACTAAGCTGCAATTTATGCCATATATAATTAATTAACATATAAATCAGCCAGTATGAAGATAAGATGGATGTTTAAGAATGACTATTTGGAGCTATTCCCCAGGTGGTATCAGAATGGCTGTCATTCACATTATCTCTGCAGTGCAGGGTTGTGTTGATCAGATGCTTGTCCATTTTTAGAATTGACTTTGATTTTTAAAACAAAGTAGCTCACAACTTGCCTTTTTTTTTCTGTTGCAAACACAGCTCCTTTCATTAAGTCCATCTGAAACTCTTTAGAGGGTTGGACATAACAAATCCAACTAACTTAACGAATAAACAGTAGTAATGAGAAGTTCACTAAACAGGAAGTTTAATGAAGTAGGAAATCAGGCTTCATTAGTTACAGCGGTCACAAAACTGTTTAGCATGTGTAGCGCCTCAGGCTGGGTAGAATTTGCTCAGAGCCTTTCCCAGAATGGTTGCACAAACTGAGATCCTCCATAGAGCTCTGATGATAGAAGGGAGGTTATAGAGGACCGCAATGCTGTGAAATCCAAGGTTATTCTAAAATTCACTGGATTTGGGGAAGATTTGGGGAGCTGAAAACCCTTCTTTACAATGCCAATTAAAACAGGGGGGAAAACACCCTTAGTGGAAGATTTCCCTGCTCTTACAAAGTAAAGAGATCTCTTTCAGAATAGGGCATCAACAACTCTTGTACTGGTTTACCATATAATAAATGTGGTAAGCTTTGTAATCATAGGTAATGATAAGCTTTCTAGTAGTTAGACAAAAGCTCCAGATGAGTCCACATAAACTCTGGCAAAAGCTGGTACAATAGCCATTAATCCAGTGGGACTGCATATCTTTCCAAAGAGCTGGAATTTCAGTGTGCTGACTTTCAATCTTCCAGCTGAGAGCACCTGGACAGTGCTGCTTTTCCTTTTAGGTACCTGATGATGAGAAGAAAATTCAGAGCATACATATAGGGCTTGTATTCACAGTACCACCTAGCAGGTCATTACTGGTATTGTAGAACCATAAACCATTTCTTTGCCTATCCAGTGGGTGCTTCCAGACAACTACCTGGTATCAATCCCATTAGATGAAGCCAACAGGGGGGTTAGAAAGAGAGAAAGGTAGCTAACCAGAAAAAAAAAAGAAGGATTAAACTGTTTCATAATCTCATACAATCCACTGCCAGATCCCCCACTCACAGTCCAGGAATGAGAGTGTTTTGACTCATATGGAGAACAGACTGGAAGTGTGGTGTGCACCACCTGAGTATAGGAAGCATAAATACAAGGGACATAATATTACTGCTTATGCTTTAAAGATGCATTCACCAGCTAATCTGATCTCACAGCAATTTGTCTTCTCAGACGGTGGCATCAGAACAACTTTTCCCCTTCCACTCACCATCCCATTCATTTACTTCAGATTTTTTCAAGTCAGAAGCTATTCAAATATCTAAATCCATAAAGCACCATGTGTTGCTCTTTCCTTTGCTTTGGCATATATCCAACATTCTGATTATTTTGGACAAAGCCATTCATACCACCATTGCTCCTGACAGAATAAATGATAATCACTGCTCATTTGTCTCCCACTAGTGAAGCTGTTTAAATTGGACCATGGCACCATTCAAGTGAAGACAAATTTCGGCAGTTCCTGCTTATTATTCATTTCCACAGCGTCTCCTCATCAGCAAGTGGTATCCACACAGTGATGAAAAGTGAGCTTAAATTTGGAATTTTATTAGTGTTTACTTACAAATGCTAATACTGCTGCTAAAGGCTATTTAGAGGATATTAATTCTTTTCCCAATATCTTTTAATACCTGTTTCTGTAGTGAGCAGATCTTGAACCAGATTCTGATATCAGTGATTATTTAAAACAAGATCGGTTTAGTCAAACCTAAATTTTCAATAACAAAAGAGAATTTGATCCTTTAATTAAGTTGGCACTCAAGATTTGATTCATGAGAGGGTCTAGGTATCGCAGTAACACTGAAGCCTCCTCCTATGGTTCTCAGCTGGAGACCCAGCTTCTTGTCTCTACTCCAGTGAATTATTAAGTGCTTTAGACAAAATGCTAACAGCTTCAAAAAGAAAGAAGGAAACATCCATTACAGGATTTGCTACAGCTCAGTGAGATTTTCCTGAAAAATAGAAGGAATCAAGTTTAAGGTCCCTGCTCACAATCAAGAAGAGAGGGAATTATCATAGCCCTGTATGTTGACTACTTGTAACGATGTAATATTTTATATAGAGAGTAACTTACACAAGTATAACAATCTACTTAGTATAAGTAAAGAACTTATCTCGGTCCTTCACTTTGCCTCTATTAATCTTTTGTACCTTGCCTCCACCCTTAACTCTGTTACATCACCTCTTCTGTCAGTGCACCATAGTTCCCTTCTCCACAGGGAGGAAAACAATCAGTGTTTCAAGAATAGCTTTGTCTATACATTTCCATGATCAAGGTACTTCTTTTTTCTTCATCAAAACTCTTTGAAGTTACTTATCCACTGTCTGCAAAATGAGATTTCCTCAGTTTCAAAACCTAGGAAAATTCTGTTCTGGGATAAGGTGTGGCATGTGACATTTCAGGAAGCTGATTACTTTTGAGACAAATAAAGGGGAGTGCTTCGAGGGGAGGAAAGCCAGGAAAGTGCTGCTTAAAAGCACGTACAGAAAAATTCTGCAACCTTTCCAGGCAAAAGGGAAAAAGGAGAAGGTAGTAGATCTAGTCCTTTGTTTTGCATTCAAAATAATTGGCAGGCCCTCGGATCAGTATCACAAGCCAGAGTTCTCTGTGTTACCATGAGAATAGTGGGAGCATGAAAACATAAGGCAATTTGCTATTTGTTAAAACTGGCAAACTTTATCATCCAAATTGATGTAAATATGTTCCACCAACTCCCCAGTCAACTATCTCCTTCAAAATGTATTTCCCATGTCATGCAAGTCAAGAACAGCAAGCATTAAAAGCCAAGCAACAGCTGAATTTAGCTAATAATTCTCACATTTAATGAATGTGCTAGCTGCAAAAGGTTCCAATGCATTGTAAAAACCAATAAATCACGAATGCATTATTTTATTTACCACTAAGATAAAGTCATATCTGGAACACTATGCAGAGTTACTATGCTACTTGGTATTCGGTGGAAAAAGAAAAGAAACCATGAGAACAAACTTAAGTAAAGATAGGTTAAAAAAAAAAAAGGTAAAAATTACTTTTATGGCATGCAGCATAAAGTTATTTGAACTGAAATCCCTGGTCACAAGGGATAATAAGCTTGCATTTTTCAGAAGTGACAGTAGAAGTGACTAACAAGTCAGGATCCCTCATGTATATCTTATCAAAGAGCTGGTGCCTACAGCATCGTATTTTCTCTGCCACTTTCTGTAGTTTTCAACCCTGACTCAGAATGAGGAGCACCCTTATAGTCCTGAATCACTACCATCACCTACATCTCAAGTATGTACTGAGGCAGAGTGTTAATTTGGTTGCAGAGCATAAATGGAGATAGCTGCAAATGGCAAATTATGGATTGCTAAATAAGCAATGCCTAAATGGTCTCTAAAATGAAGACTCTCCCATACTTCAAAAAATAATCTATTTTTACCACTTTTACTGCTACAGTAAACTAAAAAGCAAATTAATGCAATACTACCACTTCAGTAAAAGGAAATGCGGTCTGATGGATTTAGCTGGATATTAAGAATCTGAACACCAGAGTTCTTTTATCCATAGTTCTCACATTAACTCACATAGCAGTTCTGGGTAAATCTTCTTATCTCTGTTTACCCATCTTCAGAAAAAAAGAAAGGATATTCCAAGAGTTGAATGATGCTTAATTATCATTAAGCACTTTAGAGAATCAAACTGGAAGGTACTGCATTCTATAAAGATCTGTCACATGATTAGTCTATAGACAGATGAGACCTCTAGTTATATTAGTCATGATGTACAAAGCTGTCTATATGTGATTGTAATTTCCTTCAACACTACCTGTTAAACCTATCTGAGAATTTAAATCAGGGATATTTGTCTAACAGACCATTGTTATAATGTGTTATCAGAAGATTAATGCTTTAATCCACTTCCAGGCATTTTTCTTCTAAACTGCTCCCAAAAAAATTTTTGAAAAGGCATTTGCTAAAAGAAGTTACTTTATCCCAAGATGGCAGCAGGCATAGGGAGCTGTTTAACATCACAAGTAGAAACTTTCAGTATAGCCAACAGTCTAAAACAACATACTCTGAAGATATGCAGAGTTTATATAGGAAAAGACATAAAGTTGCCTTATGAGAGTTCTCCACCCACTTTTTTAACCAAACAAAGGAGGATTTGTAGCAAAATGTACGCTAGAAAAGCCTAGTCACTCTATTTTTGGTAATTTCATGCATCAGTAAAGAGATTTTAAAAAACTGAAACATAAATGCAGAACATGTTACAAGTGAGAGACACCTTTATAGTGAGTAGCAGCTATACTTGTTAGTGTTGTCCTCCTGCCTTTGAAATTAGTCCTTTGTTCTTCAGAGCATGGAGAGTTCATGAAATCTTCGCCAAGCTACAAAAGCCTGCCAATTAAAGCCCACATGGAAATATTATGAAGAAAGGAACAGTTATCATAATGACATGTACTGTACATAACAGATCGCAATTTACTTCTTCAAGGGTAATTACCAAAGTTTTTTGTAAAATAATCAGGCCCTTATTCAGCCGACCAGGAAGATAGAAGGCAGCTGAACGTTCATTATGAAGTATGGCCAAAAATGAAAGCTGAGGCTGAACCCCATGGGCACACTGAAAAAAAGTTTTATACTATGCATCATTGCTTCCTGATGGAATTACTCTAAGGTAGGCACACAGGTATTTGGAAAAGGATATTCAAAGAATAATTACCAGTGGCTGCCTATTCAAGTAGATATATCAAGTGGGGTTGCAGAGGTTTGTCCTGGGCCCAGTCAGTATTTGCAGAGGTAACAGGGATGATGAAATAGAGAATATGCTCATTACATTTTCTGATGAGCTCAAGGCAGATGAAACTGCAAGCACACTGGAGATTAGGATTAGAGTTGGAAAAAAACGAAGAAATTACATAAGTATAAGATGCATTTAGGCAGGATTTCACGCATGCAAGACAAAGTTATGTGCTGAACTGTGGGAAAGAATCTGGCTATCGGAGTAGGTCTCAAAGAAATATGAATCAACAATGCTCTTTTATTAGAAATAAAGTAAGCACCATCCCAAGACATACAAATGGGAGTGCTGCCTATGAGCACAAGAACAAATGTTTTCACGTGACTCAGAACTGGTAAGGTTCGAGTGCAGTTTTCTGGTCAGTTTTGAGCATATTCTTTAAGAAAGATGAATATCAATTTCAGAGTCCAGACAAGAGTGCTGGGTATAACGGCAGTCCAGGAAGTATATCTCAATAAATCAGGGTTGTAAAGATTATGGAAGAGAACACTTAGCGTTATCGAGATAAGCATTCAAATATGTAGCAGGCTGTTGCAAAGAAGAAAAGCATATTCTGCTGCTTCTTTTTCACAAAGAACAGGGCAAGAAGGAATGGCTTTAAGCTGCAGCAAAGAATAATTAGATTAGCTTTTAGAAAAACAAATAATGATGGTAAAACAATATAATACACACCAAGCACGAGTTGGGGCCCTCCATCAATGGGAGTTTTTAAGAACAGGTTATCTGTCATAAAATGTTTATGTACATCTAATACTGCCTTTGGAGGTGATGGCCTTTATTTTCTGTGATCTTATCCTATTTATGTGCACACACACATCATGCATTCTATGCATATTCATGTTTGAAAAGCAAATTAACTTGATCGAATTTGATCAAATTAATTTGATCACTTCACAGTTCTCCTCTGCTCTCTCTACTCGTCCTCTACAGCTACTCACATTCCACATATCTCAGACCGTGCAGTAGTTTTGGCTTAACCTTCCTCATTCTCTACTTCCCTTTTCCTTCCTCACAAACTGGGAACCTTTCCTCCAAAAATCTCAGCTACCAGGACAATGCAAAAGTTAGAGATCAATAATTTGCAGCCTGGAAGAATGAAGAATACGAACATAGGATACATTTGTTGTATTGGTTCTGACCTTAAAGTCATATTTTTTAGTGTTCAGGAAAGATTCAAAAAATCTTTCCAGCTGTGATTTTCTCTCCTTTCCTCTCCTTTAGCATGAAACTCGGAAGACTGCCCATCAGTTCACTACAATCCTGATCAAAGACTGTTGCCCCTCTGCTACTTCTCCCTTTGCAGCTCTCCTGCCGAACTAAGCCCTTTTGGTTGCTCTAATTCTCTGCTTCTCTGTCATAACTTTGATCATCTTAGGCTCCTACTAGAGTCAGGAGAAACATACTGCCTTTTCCAGGGGACAAGTAAAGCCTGCCTGTGGCTCAGATCTGCCCTCTGGAAATTCTTCTCTCTGCTGACTACAGAGTGAGCCTAAGGGCTCAGCTGTGAACTTGCCTCTGCTAAGTACAGTACCTCAAGGAAAATACATTGAACTGCTTTAAGAAATCTCATTTCTTCAAGACAGAAAGCTTTCCCTGGGGTAGGGACAGCCTCACACTTTCAGCTGGTTGGGATAGGGTAGGTACTACAAGAGAAGGGGGACATTGAAATTTTAGAGTATGTCTCTCCTGTCAGACACAGTGACTACAATTAACATACACTGAAAGCAGAACAAGCCCCTAATCAAGGTTTTCTAATCAGAAACTTGTCCTCACCAGGTGACAAGGCCCTGGTCTGGGATGGAGAGCTGCTGACAGACAGGGTTGGTTGGAGGACAGTGGAAACTAAATTGGGCCTGTCAGACTACGGAGCATGGAGCCCTGAAAAAAGCCCACAGCAATGCAAAATGTTAAGCATCTCCTCAGAGGACAGCAAGCAGTTAATGAAATGGGAACATTCAATAGCCCAATAAATAGATAAATAAAAGACATGCAGCTATAGATTACATGGGTTCTAGTGACATGATTAATCATGAGAGCACAGCTCATCTGGATAAGGACAGTACTAGAATCTTTTTGTGTATTTCCTTGTAATTTATAGTGTATGTACTATAAAACAGGATTCTGAACAACACATACTAATAGGATTTTTTTTAAAAAAAAGTTTGAGCAGAGCTGTATCAAAAAATTGCAAGTGTCAATTATTTTTTCTCTGCAAGAGAAAAACCTTTAATCATTCAGATTCTGCCTCCTCCATGGCTGAGTTGAATAGTTTACCTTTTTTGATGAAAAAAATATACATATATTTAAAATCTATCATTGCAAAGCCATGTTTCTGAATGACAGTTTTCATACCCAAACAATAAATAACTCCAGGATTTTTTTTAACCCTCTATTAAGAGAAGAACTCAGCATGTCCAGTGGGATATTTTCATTTTACATCTCATGAAGCAGCACATATTCAAACTACACCTACACGAAAACTTTCTGAAATTTTCCCATCTGCCATTGCACTACTATTTGTGGTAACTGCAAAGATAGATATGGTATTGGGTTTTTGTGACCATGTCATCTCCACTACTCTTCAGAGCAGCTCTAGACAACATACAGATAAGAAATGACAGCGGCCAGAATTACCTGACTATGCTACAACTGGTTGCAGTGGCTACATAAACATAAGAACATAAATGCTAGTTAAACTTGAGGCAGGAATTATTCAGTTTAACAGGAGCTTTGAAGTTTTATTTAAAAAATTCTCTTTAAAATCATCTATAAAAATAAAATGTAATTTTTGAGTCATAAAGTTTTCATGCCATCAGTGAAAATTAGGTTGGCACAAAAAGAATTACAAATTAAACAATCAATAATTTTGACATTTTGAAAAATGTAACCACATCTCTTTTTAAAAGAAATCTAAACCACTGTAGTCTCCCAGCCTTGTTTCAGCTACTGTTTCTCATGTGGCCATCAGTTTTGTTAGGAAAGTGTTTGTCTCAGTTTGTACCTGAAGCTGGGGCAGTGATCCAGTAACTGAGGTGGGAAAAGCTACGCCAGAAAGCTGAGGAGGCTGCCATAACAGGGTATGCCTAGCCATACCCACCCAACCAGACAACCACTGCAACAACACAAAAGCTGCCTTGAAACCACCTTTATCCATCCCTCCTTTGGCTTATGAATCATACTTCCAGCTGCTTCACATATGTCCAAAATGAGAGCCACTATAACGGACTGTAGGGCTTTCATTATCAAGGAGCATTATATACCTCACCTCAGACTCAGATTTACAAATGTTCTTGACCCACCTCCCTCACTCCAGTTGTTACAGGCCATTACACCTGAATGACCTACTTCACATCCACTTGTGAAGTCTTGCTGCCCCAAAACTGGTGTTGTGAATGCTTGGAAGGTTTTGTGGTGGACTACATATCATATGGCATTTTGATACTTTGGATCTGGATGTATTGGAGAGATACTGAATGTATTGGAGGGAGAGACATTTGAGTATTTTATGAACCAGACAGAGACATACATTCACATGTACAAACAGTACAAAAAGGCAAAGAAAAGGGAGCTACCTATTTCATTTGAATAAGATGTCTGAGATCACAGTGTTTATTCTGCATCTTTGGCAGTGTGAAACTTTATTATTGTATGTGTGATGGTTTGGACTCATGGAATATGCAGATTCCGGTCTCACCACATTGGCTTAGCACTGCTCTAAGAAAACAGACCTTCATAGAAGAAAGGCTTTTTGTTTGTTTCAAATAATATTCATGATCTTGCACACCACATGCTTGTAAGTAGTTCCACTGAAATCAATGGGACTGCTTTTGTGGCTATAGGAAAGCACATCTGCAAACTCAAGGACTAAAAATTTCCACACTGTTTACATACCGTTTTAAACACTCAGGTTCATGGATAAGTTTTCTTGCTTTATGACTTGCATTCATTCATGTATTTTGCAGCAGTTTTCATGTCAGGAATTACCTGGATCTTTCTTTGCATTTTGAAGCTGTCTTGTCCTTCCAGGGAACTGAAAAGAAGATGCGAGTGATTAGAAATACTGATCTCTTACATTTTCAGCATATCTTCTTCAGCTGTAGCATTCTCCAAATGTGCAAACACAGAATTCATGAATTGTGTATTGATATAAATTATTGAAATCGCAAATGATTACAGTTGTACTTTCCTCTGCTGCAATATTAATAAGTAGGATTTGTGTACTATAGCAAGAGTAATGAGAGTTTGTGTTTGTCTGGCAAGGTCTCTGCTACCTATGAATTTTAGGAAAGGCCAATAAATTGTTCTTTCCTTTCCCATGCAGGTTTTCATTTGTCCTCTGACTAAACTGCATCATACCTGAGCACAAAAGCTCTAAAGAAAACTCACTGTTTGGAAACATCCACTTCTAGGTCACTGCTGCTTCAAGTGCGACCTAACTTGTAGTTCACTGTCTATCAGCTATTATCAGCGGTCACCATTCAGTTTTTACTTTTCACATTAAAAAACATACAAACGCAGGCACCCCACAATAATCACCACCCTTTGGTGAATCTTGGGAGAAGAGTGAATGCCTGAATGGAGTTTGCTGATGACTCCTCCAAGGCTGGCAGAGAGGATGCCTCCGTGGGGCATAGCAATCATAGCCCGGCTGGCTGGTCTGCTGCTATATTGTTGCCACAGACAGAGTTGGCAGGTCTGTAATTATCCACATTTGAAAATCTGGCCAAGTTCTTGTTGAGGTTGTGCTTATGAGGTTAATACCTTTACATAGTAAGCCCTCCACGGTGTAGGGTAATACTTTGTGTTACACCTAGAGCAAATGGAAAGTTTAAAGCACATTCGTATCATTAGGCTATTGTGCTCTACATAGGGGATGACAGGGAGTACATACAGACATTTTAGCTACCCAGTATTTGTCTCATGATTCATACTAGCTGGGGATATTGGAGATTCTGAGATACAATGGTGCAGCTGAGGAGCATGGCCTCACTGGCCAAAGAGTAGTAGAGTCAGTGCGGTTACATTAGTTTCCTCTGAAGTCCTGTAGGCTCTACTGAGCTCATAAAAATGACAAAAATAAATCAAAGCTAGGAAAAAGAGCAGGAAATAAAGTGAGAGAAAAACATAAAGGCAAAAGGGACAAAAATGTATAATAAAAATGTAAATAAAGACAAAAATAGAAAGTGGATTCTTTACTCCCATGTGTAGGTTGCCTGTTGGCATCCTTTCAAGATGACTAATGCATGCATGAATAGGGATTTTAGTTCAGAGTTCATGAAACACCTCATCACTGACTGCAGCTTTGCAACCCTTATCAGAACAGTTTCAGTGCTCTATTTGCCAGAGTTAAGTGTCACAAATAAAGCAAGCTTGATCCTTTATTAAAAGTAGTTGTCTCCTTTCTTCCTCTCCTTGTCTGTGAAAAATATGGGTATGTCACTCAAATGCCTTCCTTCTCTGGGTACTTTCTTATTCCTGGACAATGGCAATACAAAAGATTCCTAAATGAGAGCAGTAACATCTCACCCATGGTGTATAGCAGTAACCAGCTGTTGGGCCATAAGATGGTGAAATACCAGGCTCTGATGTTCTTAAGGGCTTAAGTTCTTAAGTTCCAATGGGGGCTTACTGACTTTGGGGTTTTTTGGAAGGAAAAAAGGAAGGAAGTATACTGAAGGAAAAGATTTTTTCTTTTCAGTTTAACAAAGTTGAGGAAAAGATTTCAAGCAACTCTATTCAGCCGTGCAGGAAGCTTAAGAGAAATATATGTCCCATTAAGCTGTCTTTTGGGAGGTCTACACGAGCATTTTGGCTTGGATAAGGAAAGCACTTTTGAAGCGAGTCTCCTGAGCATCACCAGTTATCGCACTGGGGTGCACATCGGGGAGCACCAGATGGATTCCAGTGGAGACATCATGGAGTCTCAGTGCACACCAAACAGTTTCCTTCTGGACTAAATCAGAAGATGCACTCCAGCACAGCACTTAATGCACTCAAACACTAAAGTGGTTCAATCCACAGGACCAAACTAAAGCTAGTCAAAAGAACAACCCTCTTGCCCCTGCTTCCCTGAGCCAAGCAGAGTAGGTGTCAGATACGCAGTGCCAACTCTTTCATCCCACTACCCATTAACAGAGACATAACCTTTGCTGAACTGTAATTTCTTTGGAAGCATCATTCTGCTGTTTTGTGCTCAAAGCAAATAGTCATATTTTTATTTCCAGACAGCAATTTGGATATTAAATCCTTGTCTACAATGTGGCATGTGTTGTTTTCCTCTCTTTCTACCCCACGTAGCTACTCAAGATCAATCTTGTACTGCTGTTACAGCCCCTGACAATATCCTCTTTGGAGTTCATTACCAGCTGGCTAATTGAGATTCAACTTTTGGATCTTGTATCTTTTTAATCCACTGGGTCTGAGCATCCAGGCACTTCAAGTTTGGCCTCTAAAATGCACTCCCTTGAGTGCGCTGGAGTGCTAATACCCCTAGTGAAGAAACATCCCATGGTCCAGTTACTCTGAGCCTTTAAAAATCAGAGCAGAACCACTGAAGAAGCTGGGGAAGAAAAGGGAGTAGTCACACCACCTATCTTTAAGCCCAAATTTAGATGTCCTCTATAGTCAATGGAAAGAGATAGGGCTTCTCCAGAGGCCAATTCTGCACAACTATATTAGACTCCTTTTCGGAATCACCCTCCAGAGAAGTATTTGCTTTCCAGTGACTACAGAGGAGTCCAGGGAAAGCAGCTGGCAGTGTTAAATAGCCACAGTCAGGTTGTGTGGATATCCTTTCATGCCAGGGTTAAAGTTAAAAACATGCTAATATTTACAGAGCCACTGAAAAGTAACACATATACAAATGCCTTTGTCTCCTTCTATTGCCCTCTACATTCCTGACCATCTTTTGAGCTTGGTCAATGTTCTTTAGGGCTCTGGGGGTTTCCTTCCCCTCTTCCCCTATTCAGTTTTCTCATTCAGGCACTGGGGTGCCTTGACCCTGTTACAAGCTCACTGTCTTTCTCAAAGCCACCCAAAACACTCTCCCTTCCTCTCCCAAATTTCATTTTAGAATTTCCTCTCCCCCCACCTCTTTTTCATCCTTTGTGTGATGGCTGGGAGGGAATCACTGAAAGTCACTGCCTGACCAGTCATTTTGCCCTGCTCAGAATTGCTCAGCATAAAACTCCTAAGCACTAGTTCTCTTACTCAAAAATAAGGATGCAACACAGCATGATAGTAATAGGTCCAGTTGGAAAAGAGATTTCAAGCATAATGTTTTTTCTCTGAGAAATGCATACCTCAAACTGAAATGATTTGTAAATCTGTACTGAATTTTCCATATTGTTTTCACTGAAAAAGGTGAAAAAACGTATCAAAAAGTCTAAACATTTCAACAACAGCAAGAAAATCCTCTGAAAATTTTTCTACTAAAGGGAAGCTCTGACAATTTTTGTGTGTGGCTTTTTTTCTCTTAGCTGGAAAATCGTAAGAGTTTGTTTTCATTGCCAATCTGAAGCAGCAGCTCCCACTGATGATTTTCACAGCTCTGGTAAACCACCATTAAAAGACATTAATCAAGGTTCCATTCAAAACTGAGACTGAAATACAATAAGGGTTTCAAAAAAATCTGATTTTTAATACAGGCAAATATAGGCAAAACATCACCAGCACCCACTTTCAGGAGTAACATTCAGAGGAAAAAATGACTTATGCCTTGATTCTATTAGAAGTGCGATCTGTTAGATTGTTGTTTCAATATAAAAAGACAACTTTGCAGAGAAGTCAAAACTCTAGCTTAATACTACCAGTATTTCATGAAAAATGAAACCAGGAATCACTTTGAAATGATTTCTTTTCACTTGTTCATATATTAGGCCACTAGTAGAAAGGGCTGTCAAATATTATAGCAAAGAAAGAAGTGACACAAATAGAAAGAGTTTGAGGAAAAAATATTTTGAGGTTAACACTGTGCTTTAGAGTGAGGACTTTTGACCATTTTAGTAAGCCAACAAGGAGCTGATGGAGCTTTTTGCCTTCACCGGTATAAATAAACAAGTACCATACTTAAACTCAACCATGGCAAAGTTTATCTAATTGTATATGCAGCACTTTAACACAACACCCTTGGCTGAAAGGTACTGTACAAGCAAAGGTACTGTTGACACCTTCAGCCAGTAGCAACATGTGCCCATGTTTCCTCTTGGCTCTATAGGAACGTGCTGTATTGTTCAATCAATACTAAAAGCCCAGCACTAAGCACAGAAATCTTGCAGCAATCAGAATCCAAGAAACAAGACTTTCCTGTTCAGTTCCCATAGATGCATGTCATTACAGAACTCATACAGAGATCTGTTTTCAAAGGAAATTATAGCTGTGGATTCTGAACAGTATTTAAAATAGAATTGGGGTGATGTCTGCATGTTGCTCCAGTCTCCTTGTAAAGTTTTGTAAAGTTAGTTCAGTACCAGGTCAGGTGATGTTCAATAAACTCCTCTAATTTTATCCTTCCTCTTTCACCAAGTAGAACTTAGGACTAAATTCATTCTACATTTCTGCAGGGTTATAGCAGAGATAAATTTGGCCAATATGTATTCATAGCTGTGCTAAACACTTTACAGTAGTTTTCTTATGATATCACATGGAAGAGCCAAAAATAACTTGTTTTTCCAGGGTCCTCATCTAATTCTCTAACAAATATAGTTGCTGAATGTAAATTAATGGTTATTACAGCATCTGCTCTGCATTTCACTTATTTTTATAGTGAAAGGCTGACTTGACTTTTTATTTTGATAATGTAATAGTAACACACCTGCTGGAGCTGTCTATATTGCTACTCCAGGGAAAGATGGTTAATTGCATTTTCTGCCTATTAGAAATAGAAGATTTTAGATTTAGCATCGTCTACCATGACGCTCTTTAAACATCTTATCAAAGCTTTCCAACACCATAAAAAGACTCAGTCCTTCTTACAAGAGACTGCCCACCAAAAAGGCTTTGCCAAGGTAAACTTCTTGGGGAGTGAATCCACTCTCAGTAATGCATTTTATATCTAGAATAAGAACACTGTTGCAACTGCAGTAATAACAATAACGTTAATAAAGACTTCCTTACATGTACAAAAACAATTCTTTGGGGAAGGAACAACATAGCATAATCCATAAGACTCAAATCTGGCTCACAGACTAGGACACAGTTTTAGAGAGAGAAAACTGCAGGTTGTGATTACTGGCAAAATCTGAGGCAGGGTCAGTTTCTCTTCATTTTAGCAAGGAAGAAAAAAGATTATCAAGGGTCAAAATGTTAAACTTACATTCAGTTTAGGAGTACAAGCCTTTTGTATGTATTCAGCAAAGAAACAGGTACTAGATGTGCTGATTGAGTCACTGGCTAATGGCTTCAGCAAGGGAGGATACTCTTAGTACCAGCTCACAGATGATCTGGAAAAGGCCCAGCAATTCTTCCCCCTACTATGGAACTGGGGGAAGAAAAGAAAAAAAAGAAAACCTTCCAAAGATACCAGGGCTAGAGCCTTGATCATTTTTGTTTGTCTTGGCAATTGGCAATTTTGTTTTGTGGATGACATGGAAGGATCTGGTTAATGTGCCTTTTAGTCACCACTCTAAAGAATAAGAAACAGGTGTTGATGACATGAGCATCCTGGAGTGACTATGGCAAATTAGAAGCAGCAGTGATCAGGCGCCCACACTAGGAACAGCTGCTTGATGAGGCCCATAAAAAAAAGAAAGAAACAACCCCCCCCCCCCCCCCCAAAATACAAGTAGGGAAAAAATAATAACAGAACAAGAGCAAAATAAAGTCAAAATGTGGAAATGAGGAAGCAAAGCCAAAGCCAACTTTTATAGGCCAGCGTTACGATTATCAGTGGAACCATTAACAAAAGCCACAGCAGTAGCCATAAAAAGCTTTGCACCATTTGTCAGGTTCCTGGGACTCCCCACTCTCCCAGAGACGGAGCACGGCTGCACAGGCTGCAGTAGTGGGTCCCTGTCACAGCACACATCCCACCACCGAGCGTAAATTAGGAACCTTGTTTAACTGCCTCCACCTACATGGGAGGATGTTTATGTTGTGTGTGTAGGAGACTGGTTTTGAAATCCAAATTCAGTTGCATGCAATTGACTTTCTTATAGTTCCAGGCAAGTGTTTGCCTCTACCAAAGTAATTACATTGCATAATCTTAGAGCAACAGACCCACCAAGCATCCTGTGTACTTTCGACCAAATTGAGGGGAATTGAAAAAAATCCCAACCCTTAGAATCCTTTTCAACATCTGAAGCATATAAGTTGCATTTCAGTAAATCCTCTAATGGCCAGATCCTGTAGGGTTTATCTGTATAACATGTAGTTTGTTTCTAATTCTGTCATCATTAATGCTGGCATAAGAAATTGATTCATTTTCTCAAAGTATTTGGAATTATGCCGTTACAAAGAGAAAATAAATCAGAAGAGATGCAGGATGGAGTATGAAAGTGTGTTCTGGCAGTCAAACCAATATAAAACTAGCCTAGCTCTACTATCTGATCCGTATTCAGGCATAGCTCCCTCTTTAAATAAACCACCCCCAGAAACAAGCCTGTAGCTTAAGCTGTAAGTACTTCAGGTTGGAACTGTGATATTTGTACAGTGCCAGAATAGCACGACTGCTGTTTTCACACGCTACCACAGTAGGGATGAATCTTAAGAGTAAAAATAGCTAAACAGAGAGAAGAATAAACTGCATATGGATGAGGGAAAAAAAAAAGTAATGAGTATAGGAGTAAGGCAACTAGCAAGAAGGTTGAAGGCTCTTCAGGGATAGGAATGGTAAATGGTATCTTACTATTTGTCTGTAATATCTATATGCAGTATGAAGGCCAGTGCAAGCTCTCTTAAGAGAGCCTTGCGGTAAAACAAATAAGAATTAACTTCTGGTTAGATGCACTAACCATTAATGACAATTGTTTTTAAGGGTAAATAAACTTCTAACAATGGATGTGATGTTAAAATGTCAGTACTGCAGAATTACAAAAAATAATTTCCTCAGCTGAAGGAAAGGCTTTTTCAGATGTATTAAGTGGAATTGGATTGTAAAATACCAGGTATACAGATAGGAAAGAAAAAAAATCTATCTTGATTCTTCTTGAAAGGCAGCATACTGCATTACAAAATGTCTGACCCATGACCAAAATAAGTCACAAAGAATGTCCAGCAACAAGACAGTTTGCATAACAGAACAGTTACTTGCCACCAGGAATAATATTTTTCAAAGGCTTCATCTCCACCTGTCTAGAGTATACAACTCGTTTTACTAGGGCAGTGATGCTAAACTTTCAGCTCTTTTATGGAACATGAGTAAGGCATTCTGCCATGCACTGTCACCAGGGTGTTCTTGAGGTAGCCGTCCAAGGGCAAAAACAGCAATTTCAGATGGACATTCTCCAAAGACAGAGAGGTTAAATCTAGTACTTGCTCTGTTAGATGATGAGGGAGAATTGGAATGTCCACTCAAATGCTGTAGTTTAAAGAATGAAAAATAATTACAAAAATATAATCTCTAATTATATTTTCTTATAATTGTAAGTTCTAAGGAAGAATAATTATAAAAACTGTAGTTGGAAGAGAATATACTATGTTATGAACGAGAATAAGATATAGCAGAATGGGAAACAGATTCAGTCTTTTGGCTGTCTAGGAGACTGCTAGCTACTGCTTTGCTTTGTTTCAATTCAGATGCCTGCTAAATGGGTATAATTATTCCTACCTACTTCACAGCAACGCTTTGTGACTTAATGACTTGCTTAAAAAGTAATAGGAGATCATAGAGTACATTGTGCTAGAAAAGCACCTCCTACAACTGGAGACAGTCTGTGTCTGTCTTGAGCTCTCTTCTGTCCAACTCTTGCACTTCATCTACAGAAAGCTATATTGTTATGAGCAGTACCTGGAAGATGGAAAACATATGGGTGCTTCAAGAAAATGAAAATTTCTCCTGCATATTTCAAGAAAATGAAAATTTCTGCTCCTAAAGGTAGATGTTATGCAATGTGGGAGCTGTAGCTCTAATCTCCATATTTAGCTGCAAATTAGATCTTCTATCTGGACTTTTCCATCCATGGAGCACCACGGTGAATCACTAAGAAGTGATACAGCAGCCCTTCATAGGAGATACAGTTTGGATGGGGAGCCTGTTTCAAAGAGAAGGCAGAACTCAGGCAGACCTTTGGATTTCTGGACAAAACATTTTGGGGGAGAAGTTTGTATTTGTTCTTTCAAGGAAAAAAAAAATCAAGATTTCCCACCCAGACCACACAAATACTACAAAACAAATGAAGGGTGTGTGTGTGTGTGTGTGTGTGTGTGTGTGTGTGTGTGTGTGTGTGTATGTATTTGTATTCTACATATATAGTTATGTATATATATAAAAAATATATATATACATGTGCATATATGTACGCACACTCACATGTGTATATACAGACGGTTTAGACAAACAAAGCAGTTCAGGCAGCCCTTACCATTAGATTAAGCACAGTGATAAGCAATATGTCATTTAAGAAGTAACTATGTCAGACAGCACCACATTGCAGCTGCTAAACTCTAGCCTGGCAGCCTTGCACTGACACCTCTGAATTAGCTACCTCTGTAAATTCACATGGGAGCCATCCTTCTGGAGACACAGTCCTTACCTCAAAATTAGAGGTTGCTTACCAGTTATACAGGAAAAGTCTCCTCAGTTCAACTAGTGAAGCATTTATGGCCCTCTCCCTTCTCTGGTACTCCAGGAATACAACAAAAATTGAAATTTTACTAGAGCCAGGTTCTGCTCAGGGTTTAATACAAGTCAGGTTGCAGCAGCTGAGCTGGGGTAACTGCTGGAAGCTGTCTCTGGATGTACTTTCATTCTGCCTTGACTGAGGAAATGAAATTGTCTGAGTAACCTTATTTCCAGAGGTGGGATGGGCTAAATGTTGTAAATGGACATACACTGATTTATCTCAGCTGATGGATGACAACTTGCCCAGCCATTATAAATCAGTTGAGTTGCAATGTCTGAGAACCCAGGTTTGTACAGTGGCGTAGTGTAACCAATGGTAAACGCGCATGAAGGGATTTGCTGTGTTCTTACTTGTATGAAGATTCTCATTGCTCACTGCCCCACTCAGGACACGCAGCTGAGATGTCTGCTTTTTCCTAGCCTCTGCTTGCTGACTGTATCAACACCTAAGCCTTAAGCTTTATATACCAAAAAAGTGATGGGATGTGATGTTCAGATGTACCAAACTCTTAGGGATCCTACTGATTTTAAACACTCTTGGGGGGGGGGGGGGGCGGAAATCAAATAAAAGTCAGTTTACTAGGTTAGTGCTTAAAGAGTGGTTTAAATGCCTAACTGCAGGCAATGAAATTGGGCCATTCGGCCTAAATAGCCTAAGACACACTAAGAAGAGCAGTTAAAACTGCAAAGAAGATAATTGAAGTACAGTAAGAGCTAGAACAAACAAACCATATGTTCAAGGCAGTTCACTTGGGAAAGGGGCTCTGCTGCGTAAGTGCAGGCTAAGGCTGTGATCCAACATAGCACACCTGAAGTGTTTCACTGTGCTAGGGCTTAATCAAGGGATCCAAATACAGCCTGAGCCTGTAAACTGCAAACAAGCATGAAGTGCAAAGCAACTGCTGCAAAAAAAGGCTATTGCTGTTTTGAAATGCATAAACAGTAGCATTACAGAGTGTGGAATCAAGGGAGTAATAACGGCGTTGTTTTACATCGACTCTGCGAGGCCAGGTCTGGAGCTGAACACACCACTTTGGTGCCGCTGTTACCTTCATTTCTGTTATTCCAAGATTTATTTTGTAAGTCAAATTAGTGCTGCTGGAAAAACGCTAGCTTCAACCCCAAACATAAAATAAATCAGAAAGAATCCAATGAGGGCAACTAAAGTGATAAAAGATTGAAGAAATATGTTCAGTGCAGATTGCTAAGAGAACTGAGTGTGCGTGGCCTACAGATGATGGGCCAATAAAATAACATGCATGTACCTGGAAAGGATTAAGTGTGATGGCATTCCCAGTAGAGCACACGGACACAAGAAAAGAAAAATCCCAAGTGAGCATCAGACACAGTAAAGCCTGTTTCCTGTGTATTCATGTCTCAAGGATAAGCTTCTCTGTGGATTCTCTGTCAGTGCTAAGTCGGACAGAATTATCTCATTTCTCCCTCTCCAGTCTTCTCTCGCCACAAAATTTGCAAGGACTCAGTATTTCTAAGGGGGTCTACCTATCCATAATGCAGCTGAAACTTTCAAAAATATTAGGGGAAGAGTGGAAGATGACAGAAAGTCAGCCTAGTAAACCTAAGGTTAACAATAGAAGTATTTTGACTAAACAGCACAAAGCTTTTTTTCATAAGTAAAACAACCCTGTATTAACTACCGAAAATATGACAGGATAGGATATTGGCCTCTCTCTGTATGATCCCTCTATTATTACAGGAGGGTCACCTAAGAGAAGAAATGAAATTGTCCTGTCGACTCTGTTTACTTCTAACTCTAGCTTTCTTCCACACTTGACAATTTTTGAGAAGGTCATGTTTCGAGAGCTGCCAAATTGAAGTTGCAAGACCTGAACTCTTCACAGCATCTAACACAGAAAGGAAAATCCAAAGGGTAAAGGCACACTGACTGAATTTGGAAAAAGATACTGGTGGCTCAAGGCCCAGGGTCTTAATGTAGTCATGCATCAAAAGCCACCAAGGAATCCATCAGTTGTCATTGACATTTTCCTTAGGAAATAGTAATAAAGTAGCCAAAACTTTACTTAGATGTGCATTATAAACCTAAACAAAATATATTTAACATTATTGAAGACTAAGATAAATGATGCAGCTCTTGTTGAAAGCAAGGATGTTTTTACACCTTAGCTGTAGCAAAGCCTTGACACGGTCTCCTACAGTATCTTTACAGCCAAATTCATGAAATATGGACTGGATAGGCAGACTATAAGATGGGTGAGAAACTGATAGGACTGCCAGGCTCCAAGGGCGGTGATCAGCCCAATTGCAGCCAGCTACTAGTGATGTCCCTCAAGGATTGATACTAGGTGATACTGCTTAATGTCTTCATTAATGATTTGGATAATAGGGCAAAGTGCACCTTCAGCAAGTTTATGGATAATACCAAATTGAAGGGAGCAGTCAATATGCTGAAGAGCTGCCATATGGAGGGACTTCAACAGGCTGAAAATGTGGCCTAACAGAAACCTCACGAGGTTCAACAACAAATGCATATTCCCGCACCTGGGATGGAATAACCCTTATAGCAATACCAGCTGGATGCTGACTGGAGAGCAAGGAGCTTTTCAAAAAAAAGATCAAGGGTTCCTGGTGGAGGACAAGGTGAACATGAGCCAGCAGTGCACCCTTCAGCAAAGGCAGCCAACCACATCCAGAGCTGTTGTGGCGGACAGATGAGTGAACTTTTGCCTTAAACATCTCTTGGTACATAAGGTGCAAGCAAACCAAAACCCCGAACAAGCCATCTGTTCCCAGCGGAAACAGGACTGAGCTGCTGCGACCCCTGAAATGGTCTCCCTGCGACCATTCGGGACACACCGAGCCTGCGCTGAACCGGACCACGATCGGACAGAGACTTTGGGACCTGGACTGCAAATTACTGCCGCTTAACACAACTTTTATAAAACTTACTTAGCCGCACTCCCTAGTTCAGTGAGAAAGGGCCCCAGAGCTGGTGCAGACTGGAAAGATAAGGGAGTTACAAGCAGTTTGCATTCCTATGCGTCACACTCCGGGAGGGAGGATGTCAAGGCTTTGAAATAAGGCCTGCTTGGGCGCCAGGACCCTGGGAAACAAAGCCTCCCCTCACTGCTGAAACAGTGTTAATTAGGGGGGGGTCTGGATTATATCCTCCTCGTCAGGACCTTGGAAGATAACACCTACTGTCACTGCTGGGGCAGTGCTAATTGCTGGAACATCTCTTTGTCAGGGCCCTGAGAAAGAAGGGCAGAACCCGAGGAATCAACACATTTGTCAGCAGAAACCGCAACAGTAAAGATAAGGGAGAAAAGCAGCCTGCCTGGGAACAACCAGGAGACCCAATAGGGAGCAGGAGACCCCAGACCCAAAAATTACTATTGGTCTGAACTACCACGTGAGGGGTGGGAAACTTAATTTGAAAAAGCTATAATTGCCCAGGGATTTCTTTGTTCAGGGTCCCTCTTCGGAGGCACCCAACTCGAGCTGTAACTACTGCACGCGTGTCATTACAATTTATTTATTTAATTTGCCTTGATTTGGCTCTGAACTTTTCAGCGGGAACCTAGGGTCGGACCCTGCTCGAGTTGTAATTACCGCACGCGCATCGCTAAAATTTACACCCAGGGTGAAGAGGACCAACGGGACGCCGCTGGATCCACGGGTGGTGATATCTCTTTCTCTCTCCCCCGTTTCTCTCTCTTTCTTTCTCTCTTTCCTCCCCTTCGCCTTCTCCCCCCACCTTTTCTCCCCACTCTGTGGAAAATAAAGTTAAAAGGTTGTACGATATTTGACCGGTTTTAGCGTCTTAATCTCGTCCTTGGGATCGTAACGAAACCCCCCCCGATATTGGATCGGGACAGCTGTATTAGCAAAAGAGCAGCCAGTGGGTCAAAGAAAGTGATCATTCTCCTCTGTCCAGCACTGGGCTCCGCATGACTTGAAAGACATTAATATACTGGAGTGAGTCCAACTGAGGGCCCCCAAGACAATTACAGGGCTGGAGCATGGGACATACAAGGAGAGATTAAGAGGACTAAGTGTGTTCAGCCTGCAGGAGGGGAGATCTCCCTGCTGTCTACAACTACCTAATACAAATATCTAGAGGAGATGAAGCCAGATTCTTTTTGGAAGCGCACTGGGGTAGGACAAGAAGTAACAGACACAAGCTGCAAGACAGGTAATTCTGGTTAGACACTGGGAAAAAAATTACACTATGGGGTGGTCAAATACTGGAGCAGGTGGCCCAGAGAGGTTATGGAGTCTCCCTCCTGGGAGATATTGACGGGACTGGACAAAGCCCTGAGCAACCTGACCTAACTGGACATCCCCTGAGTGTGGATTGGTCCCTTACAACCCTTGGCTCCAGAGGGCCCTTACAACCTAGATTCTTCTGCTTAAAAATATATACTAATATTTGCTAATATTTGCTAATCTATCCAAACATTTGTTCTATTTTCAGAATTTTCATTCCCTAGACATTTTTCATTCTAATTTTAAGTTGCTAAAAATATCAGTATTCTCATGGAACAAAAACTCCACTTTCTAATCAGTACTAGTTCAAGCAAAGCTTCTTCCTTATGACAGAATGACACTTTCTCCACGTGCCCAGTTTCCACTTCCATCAAAAGAGTCACTGAAACTCATACCAGGTTCAGCGAAGAGAAACTATTATCTTCTGCGGCATTACCCCTGATATTGTCTACAGGTTTGTGAGGTCTGCTTGGCCTTTCATGCAGTTTCTGACAGGAGCCGAGTAATACCTGTTTCCCAGGGCACTATCCTTCTGTCCAGTATATGTGCTCCAACCCACAAGTCAGCCCAGAGGTCTTATCATTTTCTGACTGTGCTTTATGTGAGCTTCTTTACTGTAGAAGAGTTAATATACTCCCACTGTGTAGCAGGCTTTGGATATAAGCAGTGAAAAAAAATCTGATCACATAAACAATAAGTAAACAGAATGTCATGCATAGCACTATGCTTATGTGTGCTTTGTTAAACCTGCTTTACGAGAGAATCTCAGAAAGAGCATTTATTTCCCAATTACTTTTCATCCCTTTTGGGTTTAATCTGAGTTTTTTCTCTCCTTCATAAAGAGAAGAAATAGAAGGATGCACTCACCTGGAATTTCATAGGCATTTGTTCAAAATGAGGCATACCAGGTAGATTCTGAACAAAAGCAGCACTGATAAACTGCAATCTGGCCAACTCTTTAAATGTATCTGTTATCTGCCAAATGAATACAGAATTTGACCCACCCCACCTTACTTTTTTGTCAGTTGCTGTTTACCAGCACAGCACATGAAGATCTGAATCAGATTTCCTGATTTCAAGAGCACATCCTCCGTCAGATCGACATGGTGGGGCTGTTTGATCTAAGTCAAGTGTTAGAGAGCTGGTGGTCATGCACATTGTTCACTGAGACTTACTGATTTAACAGCAGTATGTTTCCTATAAATGCAGTCCATGAAATCATCCTTCATTATATGGCTTAGATTAAGGATTTTAAATTCTGCTCTTAGTCTCCTTGGTGCAAATCAGTACTTTGAAAATGTGACGCCATATTTTAAAAGTTTGAAAGCACAATCTGGACACTTTCCTGCTTGGACTGGGTAGGCTCAATAGGTTTTAATCTTAAATCCATCATGTATATAAGATAGGTGTGTGTATATATATAAGATATAGGTGTATATATATATGAATATATATATAATCATGCATGTGAGTGCATGATTCAGTAGTCCAAACCTTAAGACACAAAGGTGAATTGGGAATAAGAGAACATCCTTTTTTCAGCCATTAGCATGGCCCTTCATCCTCCTTACGAACACGACATATACTGTGGCTCACTCCAACACATGAATTACTCTAGGGGTACTCCAGTAATTTAGGGAGCTACTGTAGAAAAATGTAACTTTCTATAGAGATTATTTTAGTTTGTAGGAAAAAGGCAAAATCTTTTTGTGTTAGGATGAAGGGTAGTTAATGTACAAGGAGAATGGATTGTTTTTTTTGATAAACAACATGAGCGTAGCCTGATAGAGCCTTTAGAACTGGTTTTCAAAGCCAGTTAATGGGAACATTATGAATGTTTGCCAGACTGAGAATGATATCACAGCAGGGATGCTATAAGGGAGCTTCTCTATGATTAAGTAGAGGAATTTCCGAACTTTTGCAGTTACACTATATATAGTATATTTTTATAATATAGTTTATAAAGTATACTATAGAACTAATATCCCTCAACATTTCTTGTGGGCTACGATACACTCTTCTCATAAGACTTTTCATCAGAGATACAACAAAAACAATCAAATGATAGACCACAGTTTAATAACCACTGGCTTTTTTGTTATCCTGGTGATAAAAAAAGTTTACTTGATTATATTCACCTAGCATTTAAGAATAAGGAGGTGTGGAAAAAGAAGCTGAAAGCTTCATAGCTAAAATACATCATTGACCAAACCTTTTTGTATGCAAAATATACAAAGCATTAAACATTGGATGGAAAAGAATAATTAGATTGTTAGATACACTACAGAGAATTTTTTTTAAATGGAAAGTAGCTGGCAGGGAATTGTAAGATCATAACCAGGTCCTGATTTAGCTAAGTTAAATTTAATTGAGGCCTTCTTTACTCTAGCCACTGATCTGCCTTCTTAAATTCAGAGAAAATCTTTGGAGCCTGCAGGAATATCTCAGGAAAAAAGATATGGTCAATAGTGAATTAGACAAAGCCAAAAAAGAGATGGTTTTATTCAAGAGAATGACAAACAATGCAAAGCCAGGTCCCTGTGAAGGCAACTTTATCTTTTCAAATCAGTTTTAAGTTACTGACTTCTATTTACAGTAGTAGTATTGCAATAGCTGTGATATTCTAAGGGTATAATGGAGCCAAGGCTTGAAAGAAGACATTAGAGATATTAGAAAAATAGCTGGAAAACAGAGACAAACTTTCAGCCACAAAAGCCCTTTCTCCAGCTCTGAAATAGAAGCAGCAAACTTTAAAGTAAAATCCAAACTGAAATCAAATCCTCTGAGTTTAACTAAATGATTCAGATTAGGACACTGTGCCTATGGAGCAGAGACAGAGAGGTGTAAAATTGTGTCTATGGGACTGAGGCAGAAAGGTGATTTTTGTGGAATACAGATAAAACCACAGAAGTAGGGAAAGTGCCATAAAATCCATCTCTCTAATGAATCCATGTTTGTAATGCCTAATAGAGTCAGGAGTTTTTGATCTGTGCTTATCTTTAGGAAGTGTTTTGTGTGAGATGTTTTTGAACATTTACTGTAGCAAAGGATAGAAAGATATGCCATAAGAGAGATACATTCAGAATCTAACAGAGAGGTGCATTTCCCCAGAAAAACTTTCTTCAACTTTGTAAAACTCTTTTCAGCTTAGTTTTTATAAAGGCAAAGAAAGGATATGTAGCGTATAGGTGGGCAAAAGCGTTACCACTAAAAATATTCAGACTTACAGCCAGGCATTTGTTCCCTAGTGTAAGAAGTGGCTCCAGCTCCTACTAGAAAGGTTCAGGCAGCTACTTTTCCCACGTGGCTGTGCCGCTGATCAGCAAATAGCCAACAAGAGAACTTGGGAACCAGCTTCAGATCCCACGTCTTAACTACCAGCCACTGCTGCCTCTTTTTGTGCCTGTAATAAATTAATTTCACTCCATCCAAATATTTGCAATCAGGATTCTAGTGGGACTTATTATAAATAGTCCTTTCTAGGGATTAGAGTTTACTAATCCAGTTTTTAAAAATCTTTCCTGTAAAGTATTAGGCAGATTCATGTAATTATTTTGCCCTTTCTCTCCTCCTCGAATTTGTGCTGTTTGTGACCATAAATTAAAACAGAAGAAAAAAAATTAAATTTAAGTGGAAAACCCTCTTTCTCATAATGATAAGTGCAAATTATCACTTAATTGATAGTCACACCTGAGCACAATATATACATGATGGGTATCATGGAAGCATGCCAAAAAATTTGGCATAAGCTCAAGGCATTTGATTTAGTGTCCAGGGAAAGATGATCGAATACCTACAGAGCTGACAGTAAGAGCTGTAGGAACGATTTATCTGAGAGATTTGGAACTTTTTGATCAAATGAAGATTCAAAGTCTCCCCAACTGCTGTATTTATGGAATTACTACACTAAAGGATTTATTGCTTTGGAGGAGATCAATAGCAGTTTGTGAAAAGTCCAAGTTAGAAACATCTTGAACTAAGACAAGCATTCAATATTGAGTTCACCATTACAGAGTTTAAATTGTCCCATATAAAAATAGGGACTGATTTTTGACCTTCACCACTTCTTCTGTGTGTGTGTATGAAAGTATATTTACAGCAAATAAAGGGTGAAAAAGATCACGGAATTTAAGCGGGAGATCAGGCACACGAGTTAAAAGCGATTGATGGGCATTTCTGAGTAGGCTTTGGCAAGGTAATGCAAGGGCTGATGCTCATTTAAAAATAATTTGTTTACGGCCAACTGCATTAGCCTTTCTCCAGACTCCACGATCCTTCAGTCAGATAACAAATATATGTTGCCTGTATTAGGTATCAGCTAAATTAGTGAACTATGAGTAGTATTGAATGAAATTACAGATTTAGGACTTCATTTAGCAAATGAAAATGCCGTGAAGGACTGTTGGCCTTTGCCTGTCACTATGGGATGAAATCTTGGCCTCACTTGTCCTCCCTCATGGGAGTTTTATGCATTAATTTCAGTGAGGCCAGGATTTCACCCACAGACTTTGGTAAAACTTATGTGAGTTTCATTAGGCATGATTAGCTGGTACCTCAGCCTAAAGAGCTGTTTTTTGTTAGTGAAGAACATCCACATTCCTGCAAATTAAAAAAAGTAAAATCAAAGAAAAACTCCGAGATGTGAAATTGCAGCCTGAGCTGAATCTGATTAGGCAGACCAAGAGCTTGTCACAGAAATCAGGTTCGAGGATACTGTGCTTTACACCCAATGCCCGCCCAGTAGGAAGTTGTGTGTTCAGGCACCCTCTGGCAGTAGTTCTTCCATGTCTTTCAAACCCTACCTCTCTCCCTCAGACAGCAGGTTTATTACTGAACACAGAGCAAGGTTCTGGAGTCACAGTTCACCAGCGTTTCCTCCTTTGCTCTCTTTCTGTGGGAGGTAAAGAGCAACTTTCATAAAAGCACAATGTGTTACTGACACAACCCCAATGAGGGCATGGCATCGTCATAGGCAAGTAAAAAAGCTAAAGCTCCCAGTTTTGCAGAGTTTGCAGAACTTCTCAGCTTTGTGGTGGTATCTCTAATGCCAGTGTGCTGGATGTTTCCTTAAAACAGAGAATTAGAGGACTACAGAGGAGAGGAAGAAAAGGATTGTGATTAAGACACTAGTGACTCCAGAGCTCAGTCTGGATTCTCTTGCACAGTTCAAGTGTGGGCATGAACAAACTGGTCAGTTTTTGAGTTAACAAAGGGAGAAAGGCAAGAAAAGATGGAATTTTTTAACAATGCACTTAGATGTGTGAAGGCTTCCCCTTTAATGTCTCTTGGATTGTTCCCCGCCATGAAATGAGGCTAAAATCAATTATTTTGCTATTCTAGCCATTTTTAAAGGATCGGCTTTTGGAGCAAGGACTGTATCTCTTAGAGTGAATAAACCAGATGAGTTTCCAGAATGCCTAAATGATTTAGGAATCTGAGGCCTACTGGTCTTCAATGAGAGTTAGGAGATTTGAAAATGGAATTTAGTGCTTTGGGAAGATTTTATATACAGTGCTTGATCCACTGAATTCTCATTATTACCAAAGATTCAAAGTACAATATTACAAATACTACTAAATCAAGAGTTGGATACCGAGTTATCTAAGACAAAATCTGAACATGTTAAAAGAGTCACTTCTTTAAGGATGCAATTCCTGAGTTTTCTCCCATTTATTCACTTTACCTACAGTACAGAATCAAATATTACATAGTCTTAAGCTGTCCCCCCAATACAGAATACTTAGTCTCAGAGAGTAAACCCTTCCTTTTTTAGATATGTATTTTAAGAGTTGTTTTCATACTCCTTTAGAACAGTCATCAAGCAGATGTATGAATAAGAAGTTACCTTTCTCCTTTTATGTGCAATAACTTGCTTCTAAAATCACCATTAAACCATGGGAGGTGTTGCAAAACTGACACAAAAAGAAAGGAAAAGAAAATTAACAGTCATGAGAGTGTAAACTTCTCTGAATAAAGTCCGAATCCAGGCGTTTGTTGGTGCAAAGCCCCTCCACCTCTGAGAAGGACCCTGCTTTTTTGGAGGGATAAGAGGTAAAACATTGGAAAGAAAGGAGAAAATGATGTAAAGAATGAGCTGACAGGGCAGATAAAGCAAAAACCATGCTAATTTCTGGCACAAAACTGTTCTAATAGCCCTAAAATAAATTGCTTCCTTTTACTAGCACTTTTTTTTTTCTCGAAAATAACACAGATGAGATGCTTCCAAGTAGTCAAGAGCACAAAGGTTAATGAGGCATCTCATTAATATTACATAATTGTAGCATGCCCTTGTGACCTTTGGATCCATACTATGACAACGCAGTCAGGGTAGTAATTCAGAAGAGTCTAAAATAAGATCAAGATCCTGTAAATAAAACCCCAGCATGCCTCAGAGAATAGTAGGGGTGGAGTGCCATACAGTTAATGGCTAGAAGGGTGGTTGATTTTTAGGAATATGCTCTACCAGCTGTTAGGCTGTATCGCTCAATGCTGAGAAGGCAAGTGCTGAATCTCTTCCCCTTCTGCTTTATTAGCTGGCGGGCGTGATTCAGTGTTAGCTGAACACTTGGTTGACAGTAGCGTGAAGCGGAGAGAGAGACAAGTAGCAGAATAGCCAGGGCTGGCTCTTGCACAAGTTTCTGAACCAGCACTGTTGTCTCACTTGAAGTGCTTCCGTGAGGACAAAATGGGGATAACTGCAGTCCACAAAAGCGAAAGAAGGATCCAAGTGGTTTTCAGAGTGGGGAAAACACTCGGTCAGCAACACAGAGGTGGGCACTCACTGAAGAGGCACCACAGCCAGTTTTCTCCCCTTCTTAAGAAATGCCACATGACAGAGGCTCCTTCCGTGCACGCCTGGGAGGACCTCCTGCTCCTGCACCCCTCCTCTGACAGCCAGCAGGAAGACTTACCAGCCAGCCAGCTTCTCTGGGGATGAAGAACTATTGCCAGGGGTGTTTGACTTGTTGATGGTTGCAGTTATGCTGTGTAAGTAGTACTTTGTCTGGTTTTTCTCCTTGCTTTTCTTTGCATTTAATCTATTCCACTACTGGAACAAGGGAGTTTATCCAGACCACTTCAGATGTCTAATAGGTGATACAGATTCTGCTATACTTGAAAGATTAATCCAGTCTACAATCTTACCTTTCTGCCCACAGGCTTACCTCTGTTTTCACTCTGAAGGGTGTAAAATTGGTTTGCTGTCTCTGGCTGATAGGGCAACACAAGTAAATAATAGCGAATCACTTCTATTTATTTGTATCACAGTATTGGCTAGAGATTATGACATCCATTGTTAGGTGCCATCCAAATGTAGTGTAAGAAATAGCACTTATCCCAGGAGTTCATGAACAAATGTGTGATCAAGGAAGGAGGATTTCAGAGATAAGGGCTGAAGCACGGAGAACCTCAAGGGATGATTACAAATACAGTGCAGCACTAAGCAGAGATACACAAGCTTGGAATATACCCTGCTTCTCAGAGAGGGTTTAAATAGCCTAAACAGAGCGCTGTGTAAATAGCAGCCCTGTTCTTGGTACCTAACTAGCTTGGGAACCTTTCCGCAGCATTACAAGATATCTTGTAGACTTAGCTAAAGCAGCTTTTGAAAGGTCATGACGGATTTTTTTTTAGCATACCTGGGACTTGAACCTGAGTCTCAGGCCTTTGAGTTTTGCACAGGGCACCAGCCTTCTTATGCAGCTCTTCCCTCCCCTCCTTTCCCTCACACCAAGCTCACATTTAGAAAGCAGTGAAGAATAACACATTCACATCTAGCAGATCCCAGTCCCTCCCTCGGAGGCGCCTCCAGTGCGAGAGGGTTCTGGGGCCGTGCCTAGACAGAGACAGAGCAGCCAAGGGTGACTGAATGAATGTAAACGAGAGCTCCTCACGTCATGCAAGAGACTCACACAGTGTAATGTGAATATTAAGAGCTGATTCAAATAGGAAAAACATAAGAAAGCAGACCTTGATCTTAGGCTAAAAATAAATCTGCATGAATTAATATTTAAAATTTACAGGGCTCTAGATAATAGGGTGACAGCTCTTATTATTAAATGCAGCTCCAGCTGGAGAAAAAAAAAATAGGGCCTCCTGGCTAGATATGAAACTGCTTGCCTGTACTTATACCTGTAATGTTTCATTTCTTTTGATAGTAAAATCTTTGATATGGAGAATATTGTTTATTACTGACTGATGCAAATAGAGCTTGCAAGCTGGTAGATCAGATTACTAGTCAGTATACCAGCAAAGCTTCCTACAGGAGCAGAATTTCAGGCATTGGTTTATATTTTGGCAGACCCTCGCCCCCACCCAAACCCAAACAAACAAAACAATCTACCACCAAAATGCAAAAAAAAAAACCCTGCAAACCTAATCCATCCAGACATTAATCAGAAAAAAATTAAATCAGATCTTACTGACTGATCCACTTTCAACTCCACTCTCATGATCTAGAATTCCTGAAGTTAGCTTACCTGCATGCTGCAAGTCTTCCAAATTGATCCTTACATACAGACATATACAGAAATTATTGCCTGCTCCCCTCTCCATTCTGCTTGCTCACGTCATAGTCTTCCCTCATTTTTCATTTTGTCATTTCTTACATCTCATCCCCAGTCTGAAACTAATTGCTTGGGATACAACTGATTAACCACTGGGGGGATCAAGCCTTGACCTCAAGATCCTCTAAATAATAACAGCAATAAAAAGGTTAATGATGATGATGATAATGTACAATTGTGGGACAAAATATCTTCATCATTCCCAATCACATTTGAAACATTTTCTTGGGGTCATAAGACTTCAGTATATTAGATGCTCTTGGCACACTTCTGCATGGTCAAACACTGATAAATAAATAAAATCAGACTCTGGCACAAAAGCCAAAGTCAACTCCTTTTGCATGTTAGGAAATTCTCTACTTGAAATGAACTTTAATGACTGCAGGAATTGACTGGAGTCAGAGTTATTTTGCCTTTTAAACATCTCAGCAGATGGAGAGAGGGAGGGAACACACAGGAGGGAGAACAGGGGACATCTCTGGAGTAGGACAGGATAAGACCAGCTGCAAAACCATTTGGGAATTCACAAACCTTTTCAATGAAAAACCCATGCAATGCACTGAAGGCAGTATTTTTAACCATCCAAACTACATTACATCATCTCTAGGCTGCAGTGTAGCCATCTCATTTGGTGGTAAGACCAGACATGCAACGCAAAAGCATACACAGTCCTTAGGGGCACCAGGCAGTAACTCATTTTATTGAGAAGGGCAGAAGGTGACATCACATACACAAAGACCGGACCTTATTTTAGAGTTTGCACAAGTCTATGCATTCTCAAAAGAGGAAAAAGTAGTAGAGAAAGACAACACTAAAATAAATGTGAGGTTCTCCTGTGAATTTAAGTCACATTTCCCAGATTCATTACAAAACATTCAGGTTATACACATCCAAGAGATAATAGCTGCTGGACATTTTAAAAAACACTTATTACTTGAGGTCTATGAGCAAGTTCTTTCCATTCATTCACTTTGGAACTAATGGAGCTAATTCAGCTTTGCCCTAAAATCTTCTAGATGGTTTAATTCAATACAGTGCTCATTCTTTTATATATAAATGCCTTTGAAAGTATTTGTCAATAAATGGCTTTCATAGAGGCACAGCCTAAGAATTTAGAGTTACTAAACATTAACAGAAGTTAGACAAATCTTTCCCCATGCATAACACAGAGTAAACATAATAAAAGTTATACAGGTCTACAACCAGCTCCACTGGCTAAACATGCTGGACTTGGGTTGCTTTCTGTGCCAACTTTCTAATTTTTCTGGTTTCCAGGGAATGTTCATATGTGCTTTCTTTGGGTAAATATAACTTAATACACTCTATAGTTCTTCTGTAAATTGAGCTATGTATCTGAGCTGAATAAATTGTTCTAGTTTTAAACAAGAATCATGTCTTCTGCCCCTTTCATCAAGAAAGTTTTGAAGTACGATCTGTCATCCTATCATGTAATGAATGGAAGAAATTCCTTGGCATCTGACATCCTCCTGATCGTATTTGTACAGTGGAGGGTTAGGTAACACAACAAGGATTTATATGACCCGTCATTTAAATAGCTAAATTAGATGCATCTGAGAACAACTTACTATCCCATATCTGTTATTACCATTTCATTCATTACTGTATGACAACCTGTTCACATGTCACCGTCTTTCCTCTTTCTTTATATTACATTTTACATGTTTATTTGAACTCCCTGTGATTTTGGCCAATTTTGAAAAAAATTTTCTTGATCTCGCTAATATTTACTTGGGCACTGGTGATCTTCCATCTGAGACTCTCGGGGTTTGTTTGCTTGTTTGTGAAGCAAAGGATCAGCTACTTCCAATTTCACAGTTACACTGGCAGGGATAGTATCTTAACTCCATAAGGCCATGTATAAACTCTTGCTCTGACAGAAGTAGCGTATCTAATACTTTACCCAAGTGGGAATGGCAAAGTAATAACAGAGACCTTGCAAGGACTAGCATTGCCAGATGTATCTTGACATGACATTTTTTCCAGATAGGATAAGATCAAAGGTGAGGTAATTTCACCATTTCAAGCAGCTTATTTCAGATGCCAAATAGAAATTTGGTCATGAGAGCCCTACAGCTGACTTTGTGTTCTATTAAGCCTCAAGCAGCTATTGATCCTAATAATACTATTTCAGAAATAATAAACACCACTGACGTGACTGACATAGTTCTGTTCCACTTTATGTTAAAATACTCTTCACTCATTCTGTCCAGCTACAGATTCTGCAAGGCAGAATAGCATTGGTTTGTCTCAATATTACCTTTAAAATAAGGACTGGGAACTACATGTTTCTTCTGGATGTGGAACATGTCAATATAAATTAATTTTATGGTTCTATTGGTATTTCTGTGGAGAAGCTAAGTGCTTGCAGCTGTAATTTTATCCTGGGAAATAAGATGCCTGCTGTCCTTTCTTCCACACTTCCCAAAGGAACTTTTTCCTTAGGTCAATTTCTGGCCTGACAGCAAGGCAGGTTCCCTGTGGTCCCCAGATCCTCATCTCTTTGGGAAAATCAACGGCTGGATAGAGGAGAGAGCCCCTAGATTAGAACTCAGCTAATGGAAAGTTGGCATCATGAGCCTGGTGTTACCTCTGCCAGCTGGCACATATCAACTATACCCCTTGCAATGATATAGGCTAGGAACTGGCTGTTTGGGGCAGCTCTGCCAACATGGACCTGGTAGGCAGCAAGCTGTACATGGGCCAGCAGCATACCCTGGCAGAAAGGTGGCCAACAGCAGTCTGGGCTTCATTGACAAGAGCACAGCCTGTAGGTCAAGAGAAGGGATTATTGCCATTTATTCAGGACTCCTTAGACTGCATCTAGATACTGCATCCAGTTTGGGACCCTCCAGTACAAGACAGACAACAGTAAGCTCGAGCAAGCTCAGTGGAGGGCCACCGGGATGGCTGAGGCTGAGGGACTGGGGCTTGTTTGGCCTGGGGAAGGGACGAGTTTGCTGTGGGGAGGTCATCAAGATGACAGAACAAGGCTTTTCACAGTGGTGCAGGGTGCAAAGACAAGAGCCGCTGGGCTTAAATCAAAAGAATTGATGTTCAGACTGGATGCAAGGAAAAACTTTTTCATTTGAGGACAGGCAGGCAATGGAGCAGGTTGTCCAGAGAGGCTGTGCAGTCTCCTTCCTGAGAGGTTTTCAAAACCCAGGAGGATAAAGCCCTAAGCAACCTGGTCTGATTGTGTAGTTAACTGCTTGGAGCAGGAGGTTGGACCTCCTGAGGTCCCTTCCTGCCTGAATTATCCTATGACCTAGTCAATCAGTGGTTGAGAACACCCACGACACCTCATACCAGCTAGCAGTGGGGAGAAGGGTGTCAAAAAGGTTTGTAGTGAGAAGACAGTTATGTTGATGGTGGCAAAAGCATAGAAGTGCACGACGCAAATCCAAAAGAAACCAGATTTCATTAGTTCTGATGGCCTCCCAAATTTCCTTTTTTCTCTTATTCCATGGACAAAATTGCCTTAATGGCTTTTAGAATTTTACATATGAGGGTATGTTCATAGCACAACTTGTAACTTAGGAGGAAAATGGGCCAGCTCCCCACTCCTACTTTTATGTAAGGAGTGATAGGAAAACAGTGATAACCTGATATTTCATCTGCTGAACTTTCTTCTTAAATATTTCAAAGAAACTTGACTTGCAATGGTACGCAATCTGAAATGATGAGTTCCCTGATGGTGCCTCATGGTATCAATTTCACTGGGGAAAAACTAATTAAATGTGAGCTCTCTTTGATGTATGAAATAAATGTATTATAATCTTTCACCCTAAAGGCTGCCCAAGGTGCTTAATTATACACAGCGTATGTGTCGCACTGCTAGAATCCATCAGCTCTTCCATGGAAGAGCAGTAGCAAGCAAACCTGATACAGAATAGAGACCTAAGGGGAATGGTCAATCAGGAACTTTTGGATGCATTCCCCTTTCCTTTTTTTATAAAGCATTTAGACCCAAATGATTTCCCAAAATATGCAGAAGGACCAAAGTTAAGAATGTGGTCACGAGAAGCAGTTACTGTACTCAGTGGGAATGGACTTTGTGGTGCTCTCTCCATTGAGCAGAGAAAGTATTTTAGCCAACTTTGTAGCTCCCTGAAAGGAAACTTAAGTGTTGTTTGGTTTTTTCTTTGTTTTTTTTTTTAAACGCAGGCTGATATGAACATGGGCCATAATTCCCAGGCAAAGTCAAAAGGGCTGCTTTCCGTTATGTTACATTCAAAACTTGCCACATAGCAAACAGCACAATTCATCTGCTTCAAAAGGGCAAAGGGCTGAGTCAACTCCACTGGATTATTTCCTAGCTGCTTAGAATACTGCCTGATAAGCTGATCTTTACTTATTGAAATTCAGCTTTACACAAATCCTGAAATTACCTCTAGTGATAAAATATATGTATCTGCCATTGAATGCAACTGATCTATGAGACCAATTTGAAAATCTCAGGGTCACTCCAGGTACAAACATAAATAATGATTTTTCCCCTTTTTTTCTTATTTGTAAATCCTTGATACGGCCTTTGCTAATGATGCATCTATCCTCTTTACTACCCACTTGATGTGTGAATAAACACAGCACTGACTTGAACAATAAATTACTCCTAATCTCATATTAAGAAACCAGCCAGGCCAATAAAAAAGTGGTCCAGCTACTTCTTCATGCACATCCAGTTTCCAACCCTTTTCAAACCATAATGCTCAGATTCAGCCAATGGCCATTTCCAGCCAGCCTTCCAGAGCCCTCCCTAGTGGATTATACCTTTCTTCAATCTGGAGAGCTGGCATCGTTTCTTGGGAAAGTTGTGCCATGCAAATTTTACTGTTTCATTTGCTATATTGCTGACCCATTTGTCATCTTCCCCTGTGGTACCACAGCTGTGTCCCTATAGGATAGCTTTGTCCCCCTACCACCCTCCCTCAAAAAGTCTCTACTTCCCTTTGCCATCTCACATGCCTTTGCTCTTATTGCTTCTTCTAGCTCCTCTCTTTGCAGCCTCTCTTTGCTGCTCTGTGTGTACCTTACTACCTTCATTCTCTGCCTCTTCTGGGCAGCCTATTTGCTGCCTGCCCACTCCTTTCCACCCAAGTCATGTTTGCTCTCTGCCCGCAATATCTTTCTTCACTGCTCGCTCTTCTTTCCCCATCTAGACTCCCCAGACTCCCAGGACCTCTGTTAGGTCTCCTTGCTATACCATGGTGTGCCTTGATTTGCTGCTCCATTTGCATTCCTGCCTGGTTGTGCTGCTTCATTTGTCTCCTCCTCTCAGCAGCTGCCCACTTGCAGCCAGCTCCCACATCATCTCCCTATCCCCCATCTGCTGCCCATTCTCCTTCCCTTGTTCACTCGCTGCTGGTCACCATCCGCCCTCATTGCCCAACTCCTTGCCTCCACTCACTGCTTCCTCTCTCCCCTCTGTGTTTCTTGCGCTTTTTGCCTTTCCTCACTGACTCATCCCCTGCCTACCACATGCTGCCTACTCTCACCTGCACTATCGATGCCCTTGTTCTACCTAGATTTACTGCCTGACTTTGTTTTGCTTGCTGCATTTGCCAATAAAC
Organism: Dromaius novaehollandiae; assembly: GCF_036370855.1. NCBI lineage: Eukaryota > Metazoa > Chordata > Aves > Casuariiformes > Dromaiidae > Dromaius > Dromaius novaehollandiae. The sequence goes on from NC_088099.1 coordinate 59,605,235, forward strand.
ATGGCCTTTCATCATAGCCTTATTCACCTCCTGCCCTTGCTGGTTCTCTTCAGGGCCCAGTTTGCCTTTGCCGCTGCATTGCTGCCCCTTGCTGCCTTTCCTCACACAGCACCCAGCCCTTTCTACATTTTCATTTGCTGCTTGCCTGCATCACTCTCTTTGCTGCCTGCTCTCACTCCCTCTCTTGCCGGCTTGTTCTCGAGACCATTTGCCTCACACTGTCTTTGTTTGCTGCCTGCCTTAGTCATTTCCCTTCACCGCCCCACTTGGCTTCTGCTTTTACTGTTTCCCTCTTCACAAGATGAAGAAGAGAGCCTTTGGCTCTCTCTATTTTTTCTTAGCATTAACAGAAAGGACTTCTTGCCTGCTGTCACTGTGTCTCAGACAACTTGCTGGCTGTTCTTACAGCTTCACAGTCTTCCTCCCTCCTCTCTCCAATGCCATTCCTGTGGCCTGCTTCACCACTATTTACTAGCCCTGCCACCAAATGCTGCTGCCTCTCTTGCACTCCCCGTTCAGTGCCCTGTGCCCCTGACTGTTCTTGCCATCTCTTCCAGCTTTCTCCTTAACCACCTGTCCTAACTTTGTTCCAGATGCCTATGGTGCCATCTCCTCTTTCATCCTTGATATCATCTTCTGTTGCCCATGCTTGTTTCCACCTTGCTGCCAGATCTTGGGCACCTCTGCTTTGCACTCCACTTGGAAACATGTCCTTCCCATGGCTTCTCAAGGCTGCGTTTCTCGACTGCACTCTCCACCCTTTCTAGCTGCCCATCACTCTTTGTCTGCACTGCTCTTCTCTGCCGCCTGCCCTCACACCACCTCCTTTCAACACCTGACTTGCTGCCCACCCTTAATTTTCATCTTGAACCACACTCGTCATCTCTCTACCAGCATGTTTGCTGCCTCCCACTGTTGCCAGCTGCCTGTCTCCCCTTTGCACCTGCTTTGCAGCCTGTGCTCAGTGTGCCTTTTCAAGGCTGCCTCTGCTGTCTAACTTCATTCCCAGCTTACCAATCCGTTTGCTGCCTGCCTTCTCTGCCTTGTGCAGAGCTGTTGTTTGCTCTCCATTTGTTCTCCCTTTCCTTTCTTTTGCATTTGTTCCCCCTCCTCTTGCCAACCTGCTAGGTATCCATCTCTCCTCACTACCTCTCCCCTCACCACCCAGCCTGCAGTCCACTCTTGCCACATCACCCGCACTTTGTGGCTGCTACTTCATCTGCTAGCAAGCCGCCTCCTCATCTTGCTTGTTGGTTGCTCCCAAAACTTCCCTTGCCACCCCGCAGGCTGACAGCTCTCTCTTAGCTGCCTCTCACCATCTCCTATTGCTGCCTCTCCTCCCTGACTCCTTCTCTACCTACCTTTACACTCTTTCCAGACAGCACCGTTCACCTCCTACCAAAACAGCTTTCCTTTAGTGGACCATACATGCCTTCCCTCCCACATTTTACTACCACACACTCCTCTCACCCCCTTTCAGCAGGGCTGAGTCTACTTGCCTTTTTATGTGCCACTTGCCCTCATGCCCTCCTTATCTACCTGGCCACCCTTGCCCCCTGCTGTCATAGCTCTGTTCTTATTGACCCACATATAATGTTTCTGTTGCCTGATCCTGCCTCATTTCCTGCCCCATTTTCTATGCTGCAAGCATGGTGGTGGGAGTGGTTGCTGCCTGCCCACTCCAGCTTGTTCAACCATGAGTCCTGTACCCACTCATTTCTACCTCTCTCCAGCACTGCGTTTTCTGTCCTGTGCTGCCCAAAGGACTTTCTTTTACATCTTTTGGAAACCCTTCCCTTGACCCTCCCTTCAGGTCATTTGTTTGTCTCTTATCTTCCCCCTTCTCACGGGCTGAGCCACTCCCCCTATCCTGTTAGCCAACCTTTCTAGGACCCCTTTGCCACCTCTGCTGCACCCTTCCTCATCACCTCATTTTCTCCCCAATGTCTCTCTATGTCACTGACTTGCTTCACAGCCCTATCTTTACCAGATAGTCCTGCCTCAGTCATCACTCTGCTTACTGCCTCTCCCAGCAGCCGTGTTTACAGCCTGCTTTCTCATCTGATTTATCATTAGCTGTGTCACGGGTCAGTACCATTTCTCCTCACCTCTGTGCCGGTTCCCCCCTATTCTGGATATGCCAAATGATTGCTTTTCCTTCTGCACTGTATGTTTTTTCTCCCCCTTCTTGTCCCACTCTCCCCACTCTCGTCTGTCACCTCCCCCTCAAGCTTCATATCTTCTCCTTGTGGTCGCCGCCCCTTGTCTCTGCCTCAGTTGCGTCTCCCTTTGATTGCTCCTGTTGTGCCGTCACACATCCGACTTGCAGCCTCAGCCCGTGCTGTCATGGCTCTGCTTCCTCCGAGCGCTCCCTCACTATGACCATCACGGCAAGCTGCCTCTACATTACTCTTTGCTGTATTGCTATTCCCGGCTCACGGCTTCTCTTTGCCGCCTCCTCCTGGTGCTTTCCCTCCCCTCGCAGACCTGCTAGCCAGAAACATAAGGAGGTTGTTACTTCTTTTCCCATGTGCAGTGGCTGCCTGTCTTTGCTGACCCACTTCCTACCTGCTCCCAGAGCTCCCCTGGCTCTGCTCCTGCTAGCTGACTCCTCCTCTCCAGTTTCCAGCCACTGCTCTGTGCTCTTTCTCATCGCTCGTCCTTCCACCAGCCATACCTGTCTTTCCTCTGCAGCCCATTTGCCATCTCCTACTGCCATCCAATTTGTTACTTGCTTTTCTGTCCCCCTTTATTTTGTGATCTCTCTGCTGCATTTTCTACCTTCCCACAATCCTCTCACCCTATTTACTGCCTGCCCTCACTGCCTCTCTCCTTCCTACAATGTTTACTTCTTGCCCTGCACATTTCTCTTCCACAGCCCTTTGGCATTCATTGACCCTGGCCACCACTCAGCTCCCTTCTCATCTGCTGCTTTGCCTCCTGATCCTGCCTTCTCCCCTGGTGACCTGGCTTTTGATGCCTCCATCACTGCCTGCCTCCTCTGCCTCTCCTCACTTCACTGGGTCTGTTGACTCTCACCCAGCTCCTCTCACAGGCTCTTTTCTTCCTTTTAGCCACATAGCCCCTCCATTGCTCCTTGCAGCTCAGCTCACCCTGTGCCCAAGCCACCTTGCTTCACCGTACTACTTGTGGCCTGCCTCCGCCTCGCAGGCTGCACTGGCTCTCGTGGTCCCTTATTCACACTAAATTAGCATCTTGCTTTTGCCACCTCCCCCTGGTCACCTAACCTCCCTGCCTGCTCAAGACATCACCTCTTTCTGTCCACCCTTGCCAAACAATTGGCTCTCTCCCTTCACTGCCTTCCCTTCCCACCCCACTTCTCTCCTTTCACCATCTACCCTCGATGGCTGCTGATTTTCCCAGCTGCTGCACTTACTACTCTCCCTTGATATCCTACCACCCTTCTTCACTGTCCCCTTTGCTGCCACCACCCGTCTTACACCCCACTGCTCTTGCCAGCTCCTTTCCCCACAGTTAGTTGCTATCTGCCACTCTTTAATTGCAGTTTTCCACTGCTGGCCCCATTTACCGCCAGCCATTCCCTCACCTGCCCCATTTTCTTCCTCTTCTCACTGCTACTTGCCTTGGGGTCCTCCTAGTCATCAACCCTCTTGACTCACTGCCTGCTCTCCCTGCTCTGCTTGCTGCCTTTGCCACCACGATCCCTGACTTCACAGACCTGCTCCTATCCCAGCCCACTGAAAGGCCAGTCTGCCCATCATCTTTGCTACCAGGGTCAACATTGCTCACCTTTACTTGCTCTACATACTAGTGCCCTCATTAAGGGCATGTGCTTACTTCATTTCTCTGTACCTCTCTCCTCAGCATCACTGCTGCCTTGTTCCCTACCCCTGCCCTTCACTGCGCTGATTTTGTGCTTCCAAAGAAAAATCTCAGCCAAGCCACAATCCATTCACTACTGGCTGTTTGTGTCACTGTCCACTGTCCACCGTGCCCCCCCCGCTGATGCCACCATCACCCAAGGTCATTACCACCCGGTGCTGCTCCCTTCCCTAACTCCTTGGCACTGCTATTTCTGCCTGTGGCAGCACCCCATCTGCCATCTGTCATAGCCCTAGGTGCAAAAGGTACAATTTCCAAAAGTACCTGCATGATTTAATTTCTCAAATTCCCCATTTTGGAAAAAGGATCTTTGGCTGTGAGCAGCTTAGGCTTCATTGCAAGTCAATGAAAAATGAACTGCAAAATACCCAGTGGCTAGATTTTTAAAGTTATTCAAGCATGCACAAAATGGCCTTAGAGGCTCGGTTCAATTTTCAACAACGTGGGCCACCTAAGTTGGCCTCTGGAAATTCTCCTAGGCTGGTCTTGTTAAAGGCTGCAATAAATTTGAAAAGTTGGACACAGATCTCCTTTGGGGCTGAGGGGAGAAGGGCAGCATATTCTGGGCTCCTGAACAAATTGCAGACTTCTGAAAATTGCACTAGCTTCTCACCCTTCAAGTTAAATAATTAATTATTGGACTAAACAGTTGAGAAGTTGAGTCCCTTTCAGGAGAAAAGTATCATATAAAGGCTAATAAGCCTTATTAGTGGAGGTGTGATTTTTCTTCTAAAAACATTCAGATTTTTGCTCTCCCACACATACTACTGAAATGGGCTAAGCTCAGAAGTAACGTTGTACAAAAGATATCCCAGGGTAGACCATGGAGTGTTACATTAAAAACCTACAGTACCAGGAAGGATCTGTTATTTATTAATGGGTCTGCGGGCGAAAAACAAACAAACAAAAAAACCCCAAAACAGAACATTAGAGTGGCAAAGCCAGAGTGAATGAGAATTGTTTGGTGTTCAGTTAGCTACGCATCTGAAGTGTAACATACCAAGACATTTCCTATGCAAAGGAACAAAGTCTTGTATTAAGCAGCCTTTTAGGAATATTTTACCTACAGAAGCTTAATATGCATTTTTCCATCTGGTGTATTCCTCCAGAATACATCAGATGAAAAAGAGACTCCAAACAAATTGTTAACATTCAGGCTTTGAGCAGATGAATAAGCGATACCTTATTTTGGCTGTCGGGATAAGTGGAAGGAGGTTGACAACAGGCCAGTGGATTATCAATAAAACAGGTACCGCCTTTTTGATGCCAGCCTTAGGACTGGGTAAGGCTCTTTTTGAGAAATGATCCAGGTTCACAGTGTCCCCTTCAGAATGAAAAGCTCAGAGAAGTATTAGTGAGAGAAAGTCTGCAGGTCTACAGGAATTTCCTGCTGAATTGTATTAAACTATAGCAGCTTTATTAATGCCCTCTCAATGGGCTCACGCTATAAAAGAACGTTGATATTAAAGAAAGAAAAGCTCTAGGCTCTTCCTCCGCCATACAGGGATTAATAAAAGTAAGGTGATCTTATGCAAGTACGAATAGACCCAAATAATACTCATTTTGCTGTATTTATTAAAGTCCATCTGATGGGTTTAGCTTAGATTTCTATACAACAAACAGTAAAACTAAAAGATCACTGAGTTGACACTCTACTAAATTGGCAGAGTTGAAGTGCCCTTTGGTTATTCTGCCACATTCTCCAAAGGGTCATGCACGTACTTCTACTTCTCACCTTTATTGGCAATATCCATGCAAGGAAGGCTGCTAATTACAGAAGGTGAAAGAACCTGAGCAGGCAGGCTCCTAAAGTAAGCAGAGATTCAAAAGCAATTGCAATTCTCCCTCCAACTAGTTCTACTTACGAATTACCATTTCCTCCCTCTCTTCTGGCTGCTAAGCTATTACAAAAATATAATGATTGGCGAGTGTGAAGAAAGGGGAAAAATGCAGACACATACCTGTTTTAGCAGAATCTTGCTTTGATCGTTACCACACCACTCGTAGCTCTATCGAATTCCAACTCAGTCGTTTTGTCTCCTCATGGTACCTGAAATATCCCCAAATTAATTAAATGCATCTTTCACACAGGGTGAGTGAAAGAATTCAGTATATTTTTTAACAAGTCTGATTTTACTGTGTTATGCAGCTTATTTCTCATCTTAGAACTATCTCTCTCAGAAAGGCTGTATCTAAATAAACCTACATAGTTTTAACCTAACACGGAAAATGCTGATGCAGTTTATGTTGACTGCTTCTCAAAATTTAAATATACAGAAATGGCCAAAAATACAAATAATTTACAGAAGGTGTGAATGAGACATCACTTTTCACAGTTTGCATATAGCCTTTGTTATAGCCTAATAATAGCAGGGCTGTAGAGGTGTGAACAGAATTAAAAATGGATCAACCATGCCATAAAAATAATAGGTCGTTGCCCCGGGTGGTTAATGCTTGAAGGATCATGAAGGTGCAACAAGCAATGAGAATTACTGTACCAATAAATTATTTTGTGCTTTGGAAAATACAACACACCTTAGTATAGCTTATGTAGCGATTAAAAACATTCTATACGCCTCCACGCATGGACACGATCTCTTCACCAAGGAACATGCAATTCAGAAAACCAAAATGGTTTCAGACTGGATAAGGAATTTTTTTTTTCTTCAAAGCTATCAATGAACTCATAAAAAAACAAAAAGCAAAGGAGGCATTTGCAAAATTCTCCTGGAAATCAGTGTCAGCACTCCTTACGCATTTGTGCACCTCTTAAAAGTAATGTAAGACATCCCCCCATCCCCCATCCCCCCTATTTTATTAAAATGTACTTGAAATTTGAGGGTGTAGGGTACCCAGGGCTTTTTGCTTTTTTCTTTTTTCTTGGCACAGAGGAATTGCCCTTTCAAGGTACAAGCATAAAATAATAAGGATTAAGAGCTTTTGTAGCTGAAAGGGTCTTTTCCACTCCATGGAGATTTCGTGCTGAGTTTACCTTCTATATAATATTAGCACCACCTTGAATTTTCCCATTAGATCTTTATCAGACTAAACATTTTCTACCGCCCCCACGAATCCTGTATTAAAAATAAGCAAATTTCTGTTTCCCCCTTCTGCTATTAAGCTCTTATGACTTTCTCTTAATATATTATTGTATTTTATGACATAAGAACAAAAACGACTTTATGCTAATCCAGTCATCTGGGAAAAAATACAATGCAGTTCCCAAGTTTGCAGAAATTCTGGGGCTTGAGCACAGAACATTCAGAATATCGAATATGTAAAAAATTAGAAACATCTATGTAAAGCAGAATTCTTTCAAGCTGTATACTGATACCTAAGAGTTTATCAGGCACAAGAACTACCCCACTATACCAGCAGATTTGATCTTCTTACAGAGCTTGAGGTATTTGTCTATTATAAAGTAACAGCAGAGACAGTGACATAGAGAAAACATTAGGATTATAGAAAAAATTATCTTACATCTGTAAATGTAAGAAATCTTTTTGTACACATTTCAGGCTACCCTATGTAGTAACGTTATTAATGATCATATCTATTAATATAGCCAATAAATTACTTCAGCCAACCAGTGGCAATGACATTGTGCTAAAAATATCAAAGCTGAGAAGCACTCTAACAACACTATAGTAATTCTGAAACAAGTAATTTCAGGCAGAGGTGAACCTCAGACCTTAAACCTTACTTTACACACATTACATATTTATTTAATAGACACAGCATTTTGTGTGTGTTTACGTATATTAAGTATAAATTGAACTCTGCTCATCTTTAGGATCACCCACCTTGTAATGTAAGGGAGATATTTTTAGTTTTTAAAGATCTTTAAATTTCTTTAGGAGAGGATAAATCCCAAAGTCTTTGTTTACCACATGCCATAGATTAGAAAACAGGTACTTATTATTGATCAGATTCTGCCATAGGAAAGAGGTCTAAATCCTAGGCCTCATTTAACATCAATTTGGAGGGCTGTGGTTCCCTCAAACAGGATCACCGTTGTGCTGATCCCCTCCTGAGCAATCCTTGCTTTATGAGGTTGAGAAAAGGCCAAATGCCAGTGATGCCGGTAGAATTATATCTGTTTATATCACTTGAAAACCTGCATCTCAGGAATCCAGCCTTTTACACCAGAAAGTTGATCCTTGAAATACTACAGTTCTGCATTAGAAATAGTATTTTAAAGAGCTGTTTGGCTTTTAATGGGGTTTGCATTTGCTTTTTCAATATTCTGTTCCGTAAATATGACTTCCTGCAAAGAACACAATATTTCTTATAGGAATAATTGTTCTGCTGACTGGAAGCACCAGTAAGTCTATGCTTTCATGAAAGAACAGTGATTTGCCCCAAGCCAGTTTCCCATTTCACCACATCTCCATCAGTGCTGTTTTGTGAACCACAGCCTTGGTTGCTAGTATAGACTCTGGTATAATGTGCTGAAAAATGAATGTATTTTCTAGTAAAAGTTTGAGATAAGACAACATAGTTATTGTTTTGCTTGATGCTTTCAGGGAAATACTTTGGTTTGAATTACACAAGACTATGCCTTTTTCTTCTCTTTCCCCTCTGCTGTAGGAAATGGGAGAGAAGCAAGGACTTCACATTTTTGGCTTTTGAAGAAACAATTGTTGGGAGGTTGTCCCCCTCTTCTTCTAAAAAAGCAAAAACAGTACTTTTATACAGAGAGAAAGTTATGTGAAAAGCTGTGTTTGTTACAAAAATATCAATTTGGACAAAAATATTTTCAAGTGTTTTCAAAAAGTTTGTTCAGGTGATATCAAACTTGATGCAAGTCCATCAGGTTGCATGGGAGGATGCTGCCTCGATTCCTCTTTCGATCTGAAATTTAAAGAGTTTTCTGGTTATTCTGGTAAATTCAACTTGCTATTTTTGTACATGCTACTTATATTTTAATATGTTCTCACTCTTGTCTCTAACTAGCCAGGGAATAAGACTGATCCTAAACCAACTGTTGTGCCAGTTTAAATATTTTTAATTACCAACAAACGTAAGTGGAAATATGAGTGTCCTAACTTTTTCCTGCTGCCTTGGTTTGTAAAATGGTCATTTTTAAAGTAGGTTATTAATATTTTATGTCTTTTTCTACTAAACTCATTTCTCAACTTTTTTAAGTGTTTTGAAGCAAGAATTTTAAATGCAGTGACTGGAATTGCCTTATGTTTTGTTTTCTAAAAGAAGGTCCATATCCTTTGAGTTTCCCAATTAAGAAAAGCTGCTGGAATGTTAAGTAAGTTCCCCATTAGTGTCCAACACAGTAGATTAAGGCCAAGCCATCAATATTCCACCTGTCTTAGCACAAGGAAAGTTTTATGATATGTGTTGTAGTTAAGTCAGCTACCCAGTTGCTTAACGTTGCTTAAATCCTGAGAATCCAATTATATTCTTTTCTGTATGTAATTACAGACACTTTTTCTTTTTAAACCATGCTTTAAAAAGCACATTAGAGTATCTATAGTCTTTCTCCTTCCTGCCTTTCCTTGTAAAGAAGTGTAAGACAGCAGCATCCCAATGGGCGAAGCAGCCCAGTAGAAGCAGCTTTTGCAGCCCTCTTCCTTGTCCCCGGCACCCAAGCTACCAGCAGACACCAGCAGCGTGCGGCACATCCCCTGAAGGACAGCCATAGGCTCAGTTTAGTAGCAAAGCTTCAAATTTCTCCTCCAAGAGGGAAGACGCTAATGCGGTCACTACAGGAGGGCGTTAATCACCTCACGGACACTTAAACAGCGATCATAACCAGCAACGTGCAGCACCTGGCTGGTATTTCAAGCCATCCTGTAGCTCATGCTGGACTTACATCTAGACCCAATCGGACCTGCGAGCTTTTCCTTTACAACTTTTCCTAGAACTAAAGTATATTGGTTAAATATTCCAAGTAGTGCTTCTACAGCTACAGAAAGCAGTAGCAATGACCCAGCAAGAACAGGAAACTAAACAACAGCATTGCCATTTTTCTCTTATCATTTTATCTCAGCTTTCTTGAAACTATTAATAGATTATAGTCTCAAAAGTACTCATAAAATCGAGCATTACTAGTTTAAAAAGGGAGCATTAGAGTCACAGGGTAGATTAAGTGATTTTTCTGAAGGTCACCATGTTTATGAACATACCACAAAATTGTCTTCCACAATCCACCTTGACACATAATGCAATTTCGTGGAATAAACACAAGGCAGATTTTCCATGTGCTCCAACATCAAGCACAATTAATATCATTCAGAATAGCTCAAAACAATAACAATAGCCACTTAACATAGTCAAAGTCTTTTTAAGAGTCAAGATAACAAAACAAGCAGGACCTGCAGACTCAATTCAGCATAGACCATAGGTTAGCTGAATCTTCCTCCCTTACAGTACAGCCTGGCTCAGTTTCAGTAGCAGACCATTTGTAAATCTTCACTCTTTTGGGCACTGTACTAGGGTATATTTTAATAATTTGTAAAGGGAAATTTGACAATAAAAATCACAGCTATGTAGGTATTGGGATGTGTGTGTGTATAAATCCATATTTATTTATACACATGCACAAACATATATTTTACATAAACAAAGCAATTGATTAGAAAATGGAATCATCATTCTGACAATTAATTGTTTTCACTTTTCAGCTGGAGCTTCCCGCATCATTTCTGGGGCATCTTCCTTCCCAGAATTGTGAATTTTATTGTGAGATAGGGATTCTTCAAAAATATATATATTTAATAACCATTTAGTTTTTACAGTGATGAAACATTGCATAACAATAGCAGTAACAGAATAATAAAAAAATAAAAATGGAAATTATGCAAGAAAGTAAGAATTATCTGACATGGCAGGGCATTTAAAATTGCATGCTACAGACTAATACATTTTTATTTCAACAAAACAGGATGTTCTTACAGCAAACAGTACCAATAATGTTTTTAAATCCACATTGAAAGCTGTAGGTTTGAAAACAAACTGATCAGGCACACGCTTTTGAAAGGCCTTGCTTTTTCTAAAATTTTAGCAAACTTCCTGAAAGTTTTATAAAACCTTAAGTATTTTCAGTCTCCATTTGAGCCTGCCGCCTCTAATCTAATTACATCTTCTGATACAAATGGCAGTTTCGCTTTTTAAAATATGATTTTATTCATTCTGTATAGCGAGGTGGTATGACACAATAGGTATAGAAATCCTAAAAGACAGATTTAATAGATCTAGGATCTCTTATCATATTCCTTTTCAGTTCTTATTTGACAAATTGCTTTCATCTGAGCTCTCCTGAGGAGATAAGCCAGAATCTTTTATCAGCTTCATTGCCCTTTTCATAAAGGTTCTTTTAGCTAATTTTCTTCCCCATGCTGCTTTTTTTTCCTCTCAACAGTTTATTAAGCCTTTGCTTTACAAGTGTTCTGTATCTCTCTTGATTTCAGGTAATCTTAAGAGCTTCACTTTTTTCTTCTTATTTTTTTTTTTTTAATTTTAAGAGAATTCATTATGCCCAAATATTTTCTATTGAACTTATTAGGAATATCAAGCAACATTCTTCAAGTTATCCCACTGGCCACCTTTCATAAAGCACAATTGTTCATGTCCAACATATCACTTTTTGTACCAACAAGATATTTTCAGTGACAATTTTCATCTTTCTAATGGGGGAACACATCCACTGCTTTCTTATGCGGCCTCCAGCGCATCCCAGAAAAGCGTGAAGTAAGACTGCTGACATTAACTTTCATGCACCTTTCAAGAATTTCTTTCAACAGTTTCTCCTTATATGTAATGTGCCATTTCCCGAATATCTGCTTAGTGTACTTGGTTTGGGAATCTCCATTAAGGCTCTTTTTCTCCCATTATATATGCTTTTGAATTTTTACCCTGCGGGCTCTGACTGTTGCCTTGTCGGAGCAGCACAGGCCGGGGAGAGATGGTGGAAGGTGGCTCCTAAGGCACAGCCCGCATCAGGGAGAAAGTCTCCCATGTGGTGCAATGTTTATTCCCAGCACAGAAGCTGCCTGAGCACCTAGACCATAAGTCTGCTCTTCTGCTGTCACAGAGCACCATGGAAAAGCTGTTTTTTCCAAAAGGGCTCCTTTTAACCACCACAACACAGTCCCTTTGCTCTCCCCTCTCTCAACCCTCCATAGGATGCAAGGCTTAGCATCATATACTCTATATTTAGTATCTGGCTCGAGAGAGAGAACTAAGATCCCTCCCTTCCCCCATCACAGTCATACTCAATATATGCAGCAAAAAATCATTAATAAAACACTGCCCATTCCCCTTTGAAGACAGCAGTTTCTTAACCTGAAGAAACATATATCTCTCTGCTTTCCAAGAAAAAAGTTCAGTGTCTCTCTCATGCACATGCTCACTTTCACATCTCTGTATAGAGAGAGAGATATATAAAAAGGCTGGTCATTTCTGATTCTTTCTAGGAAAAACAGATTACCTCCAATTTTTAGCTCAGTTGAAGAAAAAACAAAAAAAGGACGAGATTTGGTTTAACAGGGAAGTTTGGAGGCAACTTTGTGAGCTAATTAGAGCTGGTGTGGCTGAAGAAAGTAGGTTGGGATAGTCAGAAAAACGCGAACAGCATCATTCCAAAAGTTTACATAAATACTACAAAATTGGAGGCATCACTTTGTTTATCCCTGAAGGAAAAAGAGAGAAAATTCATGCCTCCATCCAAACTGAGTTTTTTGCACTCTCTACAGAATTTTATTCCATTACTTTTGATTGTATATATGAAATGCAGGAAAAAGACAGGAACTAATTAAAATAAATTGAACTATTTGAGCAAGAATCAAGAAAGAAACACCCCAAAGGGGTACCTGAACTGTCTATTAAGGAACGATTCATAATATAGCTGTCCTCCCAGGCTCCTCCATCTACCATATGCCCTTCAAAGAAAAAAGAAAAACTATATCTTACCAGGCATGTAAGGAAACCCCAGCTTTTCTCCTGGTAAATAGGTGACAAGTTTTAATACTACTCTATTAAAATATGTAACTTATTTTAAATAAGATGGGGAAATTATTCTCATTTCCCTCTTATTGTAGGGAATCACAAGTACTGAATACATGTAAATACAAATTTTGAGAGTAGCTTCCTGTGACTTCAGTGCTTACATATGATTTTAAACAAACCTAAAAAAAAAAAAAAACTATAGACAGGCCTGAGCTTTTAAGTGTTCTTTTTCCAATTGTCTGCTCTTTATAAAGATGATGTGTTGGACACATAAATAATTGTTTACCACCATTTGGATTATGCATATGGTCCAGCAATTACATTACTTCACAATAATTTTAAATTGTTTTTGCCTAAAAGAAAGTCTTACAGAACGTCAAAAAGCAAAGTATATGCACATTTCTTCCATTCTGACTTATTCGAGATAATATGAAATATTCTTTTCCAAGGGCTTCAAAGTACTTCAGCACGATGATTGTTGTGTCCCCATTTAAAGAAAGCTCATTAAATCATGGCTTAGAGACTCAGTAATAGGGATTTGTAAGACACTGAACTTTACAGATCGAGTCTGCCCTGTATGAAAATTCAAATTCCATATTCCTTAGTTTTTCTTCCCAGAATAAAGTAGGTTCATTATAAATCTGAAGGAGGAGCTCCTGGGGCACTCTCCACTTGTTTTGGTAACTCGATCAAGAATTTAGATAAAATGTACCAAGGGAGCTTATGACCAAAACAGTAGTCTTAGGGCTATTTGTATCCTACGAAAGAACTGTAATCTAAAAAAATGTGTTTCAGCAAAGAAAGCTATTCTTTTCAAGAGAGACACCTGAACTATTAGTTCCGCTGAGACTGAATCACCTTCCTTCTATGAATAAATGCTGTCTTACATCAACTTCAGTCCAATTACCCATATGAGCAACTTAATACCACTCTTGAGTAACTGGGTCAAAATCTGGCTTCACATTTGTGAGCACTCTTGGATTATTAATTTCAAGTACATGTAAGGGGTTAAACCCTAATCCAGAGAAAGCATTCAAGTGCATGAATCACTATGTTCAACATCTCCTTTGCCAAATCAGGGTCACACCTTCCAGCCTTTAAGAGCACTAGATGTCCTTTTGCAGGTCCCAGTCATTAAGTATCAGCAACACCTAAAGATATGTCTCAAATGCCAACTACATGGGGAGACAATTACACTGTCATTCCTAGCAGCAAGCTCTGTAAGGTGGCGTGATGGGACTAAGGGAACAGCTAGCCTTGTTTTGCACATAACTTTAGCCTCCCAGAGAGGTAATCAGGTAGTTACCCAGGCACTACAATCACTTTTTTTTTTTTTTATTTTAAAAAGTATGATTTCCCTCCATAACAATGCTCAGATAGAAGGTATTTAGCACAAATCACTTATCCCAGAAGAGCCTCAAGCTAGCACTCTGTTCAGCAACACTATAAACATGAGATACAAAGCAAGTAAGTGGTATTAACACCAATTCAAGATTCCCTTATTTTGCACAAAGAAGTCAATTGCCAGATCTTCAATGCAGTCATGGATTTTTATATAGCATTATCAAAGAATGCATTGCTGTTAAGAGAGGACAAAACTGGTAACTGGTGTGGCTGCAGGAGAACGTTCAGGCTGTGTCCAGAATGCTGAGACTTTTAGATCCTTATCTTCCAGTTCCTCTCCACAACAGAAACCTCTTTTACTTATTTCTTAGAAAATCTAGTGTTCTCAGCAAACTAATAACAGTATTACATGTCATGATACATTTGGGTGCAAGGCAGGGGTGCCACCCCAGCCCCAGGCAGGGACAGAGACACAAATACAACACACACGAGGATCGTTAGAAGGCATTTATTACCTCTGTGTCTGTGCAGGCGTTCCCCAGTGTTACCCCGACTGAGGCAATAAGAGGACGGGAGAATCCCTAGCACCGCTGAGTGTCGGTCCATGGCGAGGAACTCGGAGAGGGGGAACTAACAGGTTTTTATGCAACGGGTGCACGCGCATGATCACGAAATGGTTGTGTGATATTATAGCCACTAAAACATGCCGAACTAGAGGTTGTAACAGATAAGATGTGCAGGACAGTTTACACTGTTTCTTTTCCCTCTTGGGACAGCCTGGCTAGTTCCCATCGCCTATCTCCTCGACGTTCTTCTGTATTACTCCATACAACACAGTTTATACACAAGAGCTGGCAACGCTGCAAACTGCAGAACTGCACGTAGCTGCTCTTAAGCAGGCATGAACATTTAGATGGTAGTTCTCTCTTACTGCCTCTTTTTTAAGCATCAGGCTAAAGAGGAAAGGTCAAAGTTCTGTGTATTTACTTTTTCATTAGAATTCTTTCGGGCTAGACTGGCATAGATTGCTCTTGATTGGCTTGAAAGAAATACTAGAAATATTATATTTCTTGTCTCTCGTCAAGAATTTCATGCACATGCCAAAAGCAGATCTTTTAAAGGGTTAGTTACCAGTTAGAGAAGTAACATCAATAGGGGAAGCTGAAGAATGTTCACTGCTGTAAATTCTTAATTTTTTATTCTCTTAACATAAATGAATTCTATTTGTGAGTTACATACTTCTACATCATAGTCATTTTCTTTCAGAATCATTCATTATTGTCTGTGTATAAAATTAAATGTTTATATCAAGACATAAAATGTAATCATTTCAAGAGCAAAAGGTTAAGCTGTGTTTTACTGTGCATTTACCAATGTCTCTATGTCTCGTCACAGGTTTCTCAACTGACAGCTTTCAAAAGCTTTTAAAAACTCTTCAAATTCTTGTGCTGACTCTGTATTCTCCAAGTAAAAGAGGCTTATATCCAATTGTGACCAAAACTGAAGTGAAAAAATATTTTCCATTTCCACTAAACATGTTTATTATGAGTCCTGATGTAGAACACATTAATCCTGGTGCCTCCCGGATGGAATGACTTTCTGTCCCACGCAGTACCGAGTCCCTCATCCCAAAGATCTGACCTTTTTAAAAAGCGAGTCCCTTGTCATCATTTTCTGTAGAAGAGATGGGTTTTTATAAGGCAGCTCAAGGCCTTTCTGAACTGTCACTTCACTGCCAAGTTAAAAAAAAAAAAAAACCAAATTATTTCTTACACATCTCCTCAAGGAGTTTACGCTTCTCCTGGACTTCTGACTGCGTCATTAAAAATGAAGATTGAAGTGAGGCCCGGTGTAGCATTTTTGCTGGGGGTGGGGGCGGGGGACGACCAACAGGCTCCAGTCTTTCAGTGCTACTGTTTGTGACAAGAATAGCACAGGGATATCAAGGAGTACATTTTTAAGAGACTACATCATGAAACAAATCAACACTTTGGGCACCGGCTGAAAACATTTCTGCAGCTGTATCACCTTCCTCTTTTGTTCACTCTTAGTGGTAACATTTTCTCCAGCAATGCTAACTGGAAATCCACAAAAACCTGCAGGTAATGAGGAGAGGAAGGATGGCGAGCCCTCACCCTAAGGGCTCTAGCACACCTGCACCTCTTGGAGACAGCAGAGAAGGAGGGGAAACGAAAACCAAGCCCCACTCCTCCCCTTACTAGGGCTGCTAGGGAAATCATGCCAGTTTCTGGATTTGCAGGAGGCTGCTGCAGTTGTAGTCAAAGCAGGGCTGCCAGACACATTGGGGTTGTGGATGAAAGGTAAAACTGGTTGCTCTGCACGTTGGCACTGAGTCGGATGCTCCACACTCAAAAGGCTGGCCAGATGTTGTCAGATGGACCAACATAGGCATCCGCAAGAGTAACTGAGGATACTCCTCCCTAAAGATACTCCCTCATCCACGGTACGTGTAGGTCTGACAAAGTTTGGTAAAGAGATAACATAAGACTTATGAATCGAGCAGCCTCAGTTCAGTCATTACAATGACCTGCATCTATCTATCTATATATATGTATGCAAATATATATGCATATATAATCAGGTATTCATATATGCATATATACACACACACAAACACATGTGAATAACACATTCACTGTATTTTCTAAGGCCTCAGCTGATAACAGGTCACAAAGATAACTTTATAATTCATTGTCTCCCCACAGTTATTTAAAACACACTGAAGAGAAAAAACCCTGAGAAATCAGAATGAAAAACTCTTGCTACAGATCTTACTTGGTTGTGAACAAGGTTTAAAATCTGAGTGAAACATATTTCGTGCCCTGGGAAATCATTCTGGAGATGAAGCCCTCTGAATCTAACTGTTGTTGAAACAGAAGCTTGTTTTCCCTCTAGGGATTACAAATTGTTTAGTCTGTTTGAGTGTAATTGAGCCAAATGGTAGGAATTATGCCCCCCCCAAGTGAAATTACTCCCTCTATACAAAATTAAAATCAACCACAAATTTGTTGTTTCTGACACCCAAGCAATGACATTATTATTTGGCAGCAGGTAGTGTAAAAACTAACCTATTAAGATACTACCACATTTTTAAAAAATAAACTATTTTGCTGCTGCACTCATTTTCATAAACATAAAAATTATAGAGGTTTTAAATGCACAAAATCTAGGCACTTCATACAACTAATTTTTATAAACTGTAAAGACACCTCAGCAAAGTTTGCTCTCAATTTTAATTATGATCTTTTTAAAATAAAGTGTGATCTATAGGCTTTTTTCAGTTTAAGTTGTACTAGCACCAACATAAAGCAGGCAGAAGAATATAGCATGTACTTTCAAAAAAATAACAAATTTAAGGATTGGATTGCAAAGTCAAGCGCTCTAAATTCAGGATATACCAAGATGCACACCACCTCTGCGGTCTTAATTCAGGCGCTGGGGTCAACACACACATTTCCATTTGTCTTTAACTGTAGGCTGAAAGGATGGGTGGTAGAAACGATGAACGAAAAAGGGCTGTGCAGTGAGCAGGGATGTTGCCTACAGAGCTCCCTGGAGCACACTGGCCTGGACATTAAATGCCTACCCTTGGTGCCTTTTGTAATCTTTATGCGTGCATTTCACCCACAGCGCAGCTGGTTGCGGCATTAAGACCTATAAGCTATACCTATAAGCTATACCTCACCTATAAGCTCCTCAAAGCCTCAGCACTATCCATTTCAATAGCCCTTGAACACACACACACACACACACCAGATGCATGCACAGATTCAGCAACAGCTTGCAATTGCCATCCTTGGGCTTGAAGAGCACTTCCCCAGCCTTGCTCGAGGAAGCTGGTGTGGGAGGAAGGGTGCCCACAAGGGAGACCCGCTTCGCTTTGTGGCCCCCCTCCCTGCCAAGCTGGGCACCCCCGCGGCCTGACCCAAACAGCCTGAATTTTTAGGAAGCAAGAGCAAAGTCTGGCAGCATGTCTCCACTTTCTGGCTCTAGCTCCATCATAATTTCAGGATTTCTCATCTACGCTAGGAATGCCAGATCCAAAGGCACCTCCTCAGTTCCTAAATCCAAACCCCCCTCTGTTAGAGCAGGAGCCATGTAATTTAATCCTCTTCATAATCTTATCAAACCCACGTTTGATAAGAAATTAGGTTTCTTTCTCATCATTCTTCTACTTCCATTACAGGAGAGGGAACTTATGTAAGGTAACTAATAGGATATGGAAATGCCAGCGTCGTGCAGCTGGAGGAACTTGGCTGAAACATGGCAGGCTATCCTGGTACAAAGTGCAAAAGTGAAAGAAATCATACAGTAATCACACTGCGTCCTTCTTAGCTACCTAGCACTACAGAAGATGTGAAATTTTCCCCATTTCTGAAGGTTGCTCAGTGTCCTAGCAACGTACATTTCTAATTTAAATAAGGCAAAAGAAGGCAGTTGGACACACGGATTTGAAGAACATTTCATTCATTGCATTTGAAGAATTCCAACATTTTTTCTCACATACACAAGAAAACAATTGATCAATATTTAACTTACATTCAGACCTGGCAGCAATAGTTACAATCTTGAGGATTTACGTAATCTTTCATCAGTAGAAGAAAACAAAATCTTTTCAGAAGTGTGCTGTAACATTCCTGGCAATTATATGGGCATGGTTTCAAACAAAATCTCTAGCAACTGATCTAACAGATTTTTTTTCATTCTGAAAATATCTGCCAGAGCTGTTGAAAGCGTTTCTTGCTCTCCTCAGTGTAGAGATGCAGTGGAGACCACTGTGGAGAACATCTTTCATACAAGTAATAATGAGGATGAATCTTCCTTTCCTTAAAATGAAAGGACAACCAAAAAAAATCAAAAACAAAAAACATGCCTCACAAACCACCCCTTTTAGTAGAGTTTTCCTGGAAAAGGACCTTTCCACTTTGACCATTTATAGACAAACATCTGTACACAAGACTCATCTAAATATAAATTACACAAGAAGCGAGCAAACTTTGATGCATCACAAATTTAGTTCAATATACACCCATGAAAACAGTTTGGTTTATTTTCTAAGCCATTTCCAGAATCATTTCCCCTCATCTTCATATGGAGTCAAAACTGAATGCTGCCTTACTCTATAATGCTGCAAACTTGATTTTAGAGTAGTAATAATTTTTCCCAGGACAACTTCGAATAACGATCTGGATGAGCTAAAGTGTTATGATTGCCTTCTCTCTGAAACAAAGCTGGCTATCAAGTAGCAGTAGCTTGGATTTGAAATAAAAAGAATAAAGAGCACTTATATGATATCAACTGATAAGACACCTTTCTTGATATCTAGCCACCGGTGTTTCAAGCTATTCCACCTTTTTCACAAAAAAGCTGGAACATGCTTAGTCACGCCGAGGTGGACAGGAGGGGCAGCCCGGTGATAAGGCTGCTGCTGTGAAAAGGTGAGGGTCTACTCAGGGCAGGTCATCTCTGGAGAAATCTGGTGCCCTGCTGGAGGAAGTCTCTGCTAATAACGTTCAGAAAGCCTCTTCCAGAGGCTTTTTACTTGGCTAGAAGTGGGATGTTTTTCCACAGAAACAAAGAGAACATCCCCAGCTAATCTTTCACTAAAGCAAGTGTTGGCACTATAATATGGGGCTTGATGGGTCAAGGAGAGGGAGAAAACACTGCTGGAGGTTGTTAACAAACATATTTTCAGATTTCTTCTTTCAAATGAGTTAAACACTATTTTCCCTTAATCCTCCTCTTAGAAACAGCTGCACCATATTCTGAAGCTTTCAAGGAGAATTACTGAAAGCAGGCAGCCAGAGGCAGACACACAGCATAGAAAACACTAGCCTAAAGAGTTAACAGTTGATAAAAACCTCAGACACTAAAGGCAGGATTATGCAAGAAGTATCAGACTCTTAGATGTGAGCAAAGCCCAACCTGTATCACCCACAACCATAGAGATTATGCAGAAGACACCCACGACATGCTCTTTCCCAGAGTCCGACTGATCCTTTCCTGTTCTGTTATTCTCTGAAATGGAATTAAAATTTGGTCAGGCTGAAAGGTGCCATTTCCTCTGTATATAAAGGGAAATAACAGTAACTATGCAATATATAAGAAAAACCTACTAGCTTCTATACACACATGTGACTTCACTGTAAACTGCTAAAACCAAAACAGAAGTAAACAGAGGAAGTATTAAGTTGTCTTTTCCAGAAGGGAGAGAAGTCTGCATGACAAGTTTATTGAAGCATTTTTGCAGAAATCCAGGATACTGTTCAACATACACAGTAAGTTTTTGTTAAAGGCCAGTTTCCACCATAAACAACAATTTTAGATGAGAATGGTGTGCATTTGTTGTCAAACATTGTTTACGAACACCAAGGAGGATCCATCTGCCATTATTTTTACAATGATATAAATAAGAATATTTAAGTATATACAAGTTTTATATGTAAACATACCAGTTTGAAGAATGTAGAGCCACAGAATCAAAATAAGATGAAATAAAATATTTAAGAAAGAAAATACAGCATGTCTAAGTCAAGCTTAAGCCAAACAGTAAGTTATTTTCTAAACAGTCACTTCCGATAACAGATTTAACATACTTGTCACTGCCTAATAAAGACAGTCAAAATGTTCTGTGGAAATTGCTTTGAGGCAAAATATAAGAGCACCTGCTTTCCAAATGAGGCTTTGCCAAGAAAAAAGAAAACACCCCAAACCACAGCATTTTGATATGACTAAGCTGCCACTGTGCTACAGAGGAGTTTCAGTTCAGCTATTTCATCACCCAGTCTCTTCTACAGAAGTTGTTCCCCAGCCAAGCTATAACGATCATGACACCACAGCAGCACAGAAGAGAGGGGAGATGATGATACATCATGGGAAATAACTAGAGAGGCTGGCTCCTAATGAGAAAGGGCATGTGGTTTTCAAAGCGTGATTCCTCCAAAACATCCTTGTGAAATCTCAAGATTAGTATTATTTTCTGTTTTTCCCCCCTGAAGTTGAAATTTTCTGTGAGAAAACCGCTTCAGAATTTCCTGCTTTCACTGACCCTTTCTCTGGGAAAAAGCCATTTTCTGGCTTGATTTTTAGCTTAGTCTCATAAGGCGTGACCCTGAAAGCAGCTGAGGGCCTCCGAAGTCATGCTGAGATCACTTTTTTGAAGTCAGTGAAAATTAAGTACTGTTAATGGAAAACTTCCTTGCAGTGGTCAATCAACAGACCATTAGCATGTACACGCTAGTAGTTAAAGCTTCAATTGACATGGAGAAATAAGTTTCTCTCGGAGGGATATAAAAACAGTTAGCTAATTAAGACCATGCACGGTCTACACATACAAAATAGGTTCACCATCTCCCAGAAGCACAACTGTGCAGAAACAAAAGTGAAAAGGGATGCTTTGAAGGCAATGAGAATGTACTCCGTCATTACATGCTTTGGGGCCTACATTGCAACAGCAGTTCATGCTGCAAGTATGAGAGGGATTACGAATTTGCTTGTTGTGGCTGCACATGTGTGCCAATTAACTGCATCTAGCTGTACCAGAAAAAATTCACTGCCAAAATATTCAAAGGATCTCTTGATGTAGCTTAAGGCCATGTTTCTTCAGAAGATTGTAAAACAAAACAATCAAAAAAAGCCTCCCCAGAGGTACAGCTAGAAGTGAGTTTGCTATAAAGGACTCTGCTATTCCCCCCACTGGCAGTACAGAGCCAGAAATACTACAGAATTGAGGCTGAGACACAAGTTGCTTCTCAAATAGCAGAAGGACGGCTGTTACCCTTCAAGGCTAAATCTACCTCTTTCTTTACGTAAGATGCCATTTTTATTTTCTATCCTGTCTTCAAAAGCATCAACTGGCATATTCTACTTCTTAGTTCTAATTTTAAATGAGAGCTGGAGGGAGTAAGATTTGAACAAGTCAACCTGTTCCTAAAGAAAAATGGGTATTGCAGATGGACAAGACTTACCAATAACCCAATTACATCTTGTTCATTCCTTTGCCAAAGTAACATTGCTCTCCACAATAAATTTTGAAGTGCTTGACTTGATCAAATTTATATGGTTTAAGCTTTACTTGGGAGTTGCTCCCAAAGCCAGCAGGCTTTTAACTGAAACTTTTCTTCAAGGTTTGATTTCTGTATGGTCAAGAAATAAGTCTCTTTCCTGACAGGTGAAAGATGCTCCCTTCAAAACACTGCTTCTCTCAACACAAATGTCAATACACAGTTTGGGGCAATGGACTGTCAGTCATCATCAACCTCCTTTTATTTAAGGGCAGATAATCATTTCCAAAATTTAATTTCAGTTCCACCATGGTAGCACAGGATGGAAGTTTTAAAAGGTCCTTTCATCTAATTTCTACTTGCACATGGAATAATTTTTGACAGAGTTGTGTTTTTTTTCTTTTGACAGCTCTGCAGAATTTAAAGACGACAAAAACACTTGATGTTTCAGAATAAATTTGTTGTACTTAAAATGGATCAGTAAGTAATATCCGGCATGTGATGAGGTCTTGTTTTTCCATATAGATGTGCTAATATCCCAGGAACTCCCTTCTGAGATACCAAAACTTCCCAGTTTATTTCATTCAGTCAAAACCCTTGATTGAAATTATCATTTATTCTTTTTTGGTTCGAATGCTGCCATAGCGGCATGTGCTGTGCTTACAAGAACAGCCACTGCAGTGCAGCAGATTGAGCAGTGATAAACAGAGAAGAGGCAAGTTAAATGAAATGCAGGCACTATCAAAATTGTCCTTTTACTCAAAGAAACTCTTGACGACATATTCAATCCTACACAATAAACACGCTTAGGCACCACATTTACAGGTAACACTGAACAGCATAAATATGTGGATGACTCAGAATCTGGAAGCAGGAATAAAACTTTCTTTAGTTATTTGTCTTATGCCCGACATTGTGACCTTTAAGGAAACAAAAAAGCCACAAACATGTCCTTGCTCCTAGTTTTGGAAAAATGAGTGTTTGAGCTATGCTTTTTGTGCACTAAATCCTTCTACTAAAATAATGAAGTATTAATTCACATATTTTTCCTTTGGTCTGCAAGTATCATATATTCCTGAACAAAAACGTCCTGTACCAGCTATATCTGATGTAGGGGGGAAAAAAAAAGAAAGGAAAAAAGCAGGAGAAGATGGAACACAAACAAAAAATCCCCCCAAAGCACCTATTCCAAAGTTAGGAGATCATTCATATACCTACATTACCATGCAAACTGTCTGCATAAAAAGTTGTGAAGCTGGATAAGGCAAGGAGAGAAAAGCTATCATCTCTTTCATCTCTTCTTTCCCCACTATGTTTGTTTTTTGTACTCATCTGTATTACCACAGTACCTCAAAATGAGCTCCTTAACTCTTTTGGTGGATCGTGCAAAGTGCTCTTGCTATATTGGTTCCCTGGTTCACTCTGCACCCTAAATCACTCATCCTTTCCACTTCCATTCTGCTCCTCTCAGCTGAGATCCTTCTCTGAGATGGAAACTTTGTTATCAACAGCACATGTTAAGGCTAAAGAGAGATGAAGACTTATAGATTAAAGCTGTACTATTCTTGACAATATAAATTAACCAGGTACCTTCTGCGAGGCCATATATTGCATTTGTTCACTCACGTAGTAGCCTGCAATACTTCTAGCATTCAGTACACTCATGATGTTCTTCATGTAGTTCCCAGATTTTAGTCTAAAGACTGCAAATCGGGAAAGTCTCAAAACTTTAAAGGACTGTTCTATTTATTTCCTGATAATCTCAATGGAAAAAAAATTGTAAGCCAAAAGCCTTGTGTTTCAGCCTCTAGCTCTTTCCTTCATTTCCTGAAAGCTGAAGGTTTTGGCTGCTAGCTTTGGGTATTAAAGAACTGATTAGACGTTTTTACTGCTGAAACATCCATGTGTAGTCTTATCCTCTAAAAGCTCCCTGCTGAGGCAGTGAGTAGGTTTTTCAAAATTTGCTCCTTCACTCTTCTGTGCAGGCTGCAAAACTAGTTGAAAATGAGCTTTTTTTTTCTGGTAACAGAAGAAAAAGTTGTTCCCATGCAATTCCACTCGGGCAGACCAAAAGTGATTTCATTCCTAAAAACACCCTAGACACATTAACAGTTATGTCCTTTCTGAAGAAGAAATTTTTGGCAGCTTCCACTGCTGCAGCAATAGCGTCCAGTATTCAGAGACGCGAGCTGCAGACAAAGACTCTGCATGATTTTGGTAACAGCAGCCACAGTATGACTGAAATGGCAGCCTACTGACAGCCCCTTCCCTGTCTGTCTCACCTATATCCTGTTCCTTGATTCCTTCAACCTTTAGCTCTTTATGTGCTTGCTCACTTATCCTTTATTCCTCATTTGCTTGTATTTACTTTTCAGAGGATGACACAAAGACACTGCAACTCAGCCCTGCCATGAAGTCAGACTAACTGCTCAAACTACACCAACTTCCACAGAAACTTTCTTTTTTTTCCCCTCCAGCATGAGGTCTGCCATGGTGAAGCCTGAACAAAACATGCTAATGCCGTATGAGACACTTCAAACGAAGACAGAACTACTGCAAGGCTGCCTGAAGGGACCTTTTCCTTCTCATTGTAGGGAACCTGAGAAAAAGGGAGCAGAAGGGAAAGACCAGAGGGAATAGGAACAGGAAAATCTTAATTACAGCAGCTCTCTGAACAGTAGTAGAAAACAAGCATACTCAGGAGAGACCTTCAGTTATGCTTTCTGTAGGGAAGGGACTGTCTGCTTCTATAAAATGCACAGCACTTTCCATGGAGGTGGTCAATCTGATGATCTGTAGGTGCTACTAAGTATGCGGTATGCATCCTTCACTCTGCCAGTTCATAGGTGATGTAGTCTTGCTTCAACACTCCCTCATAGCTCTGGGTCTTAGAGTGAGACATATCAGTGCTTTTCTTCAGTGCTGACAAGTTCAAGCAGAAAAAGACATGAAATATGGAGCCAGAAAAGGAAGAAAAATGGACAAATAGCCTACCTAGTCCAGTTAGCACCAGCTCAGTTTGTTGCATATTTTTTGACCAAGGGATGGGGGCGGGGGAGACGTGACAAGGGAAGGCTGATGTTTTCAAGCGTTTCCTGATAAATTACAGCTTAGATGCTATGATTTAGATGCATACAGTTATACAATGAAGGTACTCTTCAGGTTGCAATGAGTACACCCATCAGTGCAATGGTATCTGAGAGGAGTAAGCCATTCCTAATGATATAGGCTTACCCCCACTTGTTTGAATTAGTATTAATACTGGAGCATAAAGATATTTTCCTTATCAAAACACGCAAGGAGAGAAGGGTGTCATGATGGGCCTGTCTTGAAAAGGAAGTTACTTCTTAATTAGGCAGGCAGTTATAGGTGGAAAGCGGGAGGATGTCACTGATTCTTGGCAGAGGGGAGGAGGGGGGCTCAAAAGCCTTAAAAAATATAATGAGTTTATCTTCTGCACACTTAATGTCTGAATAATTTCTAGCTTGTGGAGAGATGTCAGGAATCCCTCTGAACTCTGGAGAGGAATGGCTTTTGACCTCTGACTTGTGCAAGCTTACTGTCTTGTTATAATATGCTGGCTTAGTTTCCCTGTGAGCTGTGGATTTGTTGTTCACCCGGGGGTCAGAAAGTTATTCTTCCATTTAGAGTTTAATCGTTTATTTGCTTCAGATGCTTTAACTTGATCTCCACAGACAAGGCATGCCAAATGAGTAGGCATTAAGTCTATCATCTGACTTAATGATGGAGCTACTGCTGACAGCATGCACACAGCTACTCATTCTGCTCTGTCTCTATCCCTTACCAATACACTGCTCTTAGAGTTGAGCAGAAGGATTTTTTTTTTAGATGAAGCATCAAAATCTCAGCTGTAATAGCAAGAAGTAGCTGTTCCTTATTTAGAGCCAAAACTTGCTTTTCTCTACACCATGACAAAAATCAACTATTAACACTATTTTCTGCTCATGTTTTTCTGTAATCTATTGCCAGCAGAAAATCTGAGGAATCTTAGACAAGTTACTTCAGGTACATGGAACTGCAGAAATCTGAATAATAGAAGTAGTGAGAACATTTTCAAATTTCTAGGCCATCCCTGTCCTACTTAGAATTGTACCTTTCTTTCCTCCTTGATTTCACACTTGTCTTTCACTTTCAGAATATGCTTTTTCTGCAGAAAAACATATTTCAAATAAATCTTGTGTTTGAAACTTCAAGTCTTCAGCTCAGCTCCATTTTCTTAAATGCTTGCTAAATTGTTAGGACAAAATTCATCTGTGTTTTTAGACTCATGTTTTGAAATAAACATTTTACAAGTGTCAAAGTAGAGCCACAGTGAAGAACAAGCTAACTGGCAAATCAAAATCACCCCTGGGCACCATAAGGGCATGCAAACCTGCAACTGTAGCCTAATAATTTGATCCACAGTTCTTGTTAATTACTTGACCAATATCTTCTTAAACACATGCTTCCCAGCTTACAACTTTACCCTTTAAAAATATCAGACACCAGCAGTATCAACATTTTGCCTATTTTTACACATCACCTGGAGAGCTGACGGAACTGAACAGCATCCCAAAAGGAGCCTTCAATCCGAGGCATTAAAGTCCAAGCCCACAACACAGGATGATAAGAGAACCTTGTGAGTCAACCACTAAACATTCAATATTGCTTCCTGGCTTGGGGATTTTAGAGCAGCAGCAGCTTAGGCTTTTTGAGGCCTCCAGCGAGATGCATAAGTGAGGGATTTATATCCATGTCATCCATTTAAAAAACCTCTTACAGGCATCTAAAGACGGTGTAGGATTAGAAGAGGTGTTTGAGATAGGGTTTGTGTGCAAAATGGTGAGACAGGCACAAAGTACAGTGAATACATACATAATAGTAATTACTGAAACAACAAGCATGCAAACTTCAAAAAAGTACACTTCACAACAGGGAAGAACGTGGAAGACAACGGAAAAAAGTAAAAGGAAAAATAATGCCTTTAGACACTCCATATAGAAAAGATATTGCTCTCATATACATTCCTATTTATCTTCTCCCTCCTGCAGTCTGTGCATTGCCTTCCTACATAAGACAGTTTCCTTCTGTCATGGAGGCAATTCATTCCTGTCCTGTCAGGTTCACTTTTTCTTTTCTAGTGCCTCAAGACAGTAGTTGTTGCTGTCAAAGCTGTAACAAAAATAACCCAGGAGATTTTCTTCTGACAGCTCCTGTGGCATAGAATCATCATGTCAGATATACATTTGGGGTCAGAAAGCCCAACTTCTGTTACATGACCTAGACCAAGTAGAGCTTTCTCTAAACCCCTCTCAAAAATGTATTTATGACCCCCAGTCAGACAGAAGAAACCCCATTTGTTCTCCCAAGCTCAGCTAACTTGTTTTTGATTATCTCCTCATTAAAGGAAAAAAAATCATGTTTCATAAAGCAGTCCTGGATGTTGCAGAATTACTGCTTGCAAGATGGTATTCGGAACAACACATTTTTGTTTCCATATCAGTTAACCCACGTCTTACGAGTCAGTATATTGATTCCCTGTTGCCTTCTCTATTGAACTTAAGTATGTCAGGTATTTTCAAAGCTCTTATAGCTAAATTCACATTGGAATTAAAAATGCACCTGCAGAAAAGCACACAATATAACTAGGGAAGACACTAGCTGGCCTACGCAAGCATCAACCATTTTCTTGTCTTACACCACATTTTGTTCCCCCCTCCCTGCCCCTGTCCTGTAAACGTCCTTCTCAAACCAAGCTGTTTCCTTTACTTCATAAGATTTGCTTCCAAGAAAGAGGGGAAAAATGACATCCAAAGAAAACAGCTCTACAACCATCAAGAACTACAGTAACATCTCTGACCCCAGAACTGTGCATTATTAAATTGGTCCCTTTGCCTCTTTTCCCTTCAAAGGAAATGCAACACTTTTCTTATTGAGGCATATCCGTTACAGGCTACTATCCTGCTCATAGCTGCATGTGTGAACACTTCCACTGACCAGTCCAGAGAGTAATTCCTGATTTCCAAGGTGTTTTTTTGGGGGGGCAGACAGAAAGGGAAGGACAAACTCCCCACAAAACAAAATCCCATTGCTTGTCTGTTTGGTGCTTTATCCCTATTGCTTTTTCCTTGCATAGATGCTAACTGTCCATACACAGAGAGAGTGGCATTGGATACAAGGTTTTGTTTTTTTTCTTTTTCCCTAAACACAAAAGAATTTCAGCGTAGTGAGCACAAGCTGTGTGAGCTTGATCTTATACATCAAGTGAAAAAGGTAAGGGCCACACATTATTCTGATGTGCAAATACATACTAGTGAAACTCTGCAGCAAAATCTGCTTTCGAAAACAGAAGAACACCGGGGTCTGACTCAACCCAAAAGTTGGGACCAAGCTGATTTCCAGTTACTGTTACCCAAACTGCACACATGTACTTTGTAGTTTCCAAATAAAATCCACTGCAGTTGTAAAATAAATAACTCAATATAGTTAGATAAATAGCGGGTTGTATTGCCAATGCGAAATCCAGATGTCTCAAAAGTTTTAAAAACTCTCAGTCCAGTTCCAGCAGTTTCAATATTTGAAGTTTACTCAATCTACATTTAACAGATTCTTACCAATAACATCTGGCAGTGCCTCTGCCTCCCTCTCCGTGCGTGCGTGTGTGTGTGTGTGTACAAATAAATACACAAAAACTAACATTTGGGAACATTTTCACCCCCTATATATATTTAACAAGACAAGCAAGACAAGCACGACTTGTGGAGGGTTTTATCTGTGTTGCTATCTTACCCAAGTACTGAATTACCTTACTAAAACTAGCCAACATTTTGAGGTATAAATGGACATGTGCTTGTTTTGCTTCCTATGTACTGCTTACAACAGCAAGCAAACACATGGCTTTTTAACAGGAGCTCAGGACTCCATGTGGTCCAAAAAAACTGGCATCTGCTTTTCCCAGGAGGCATTTTTCAGGCCATGCTGCCTGGCACATCCCTCACTTCAAGCTGCCAAGAGAGCAGTAGAAGAATGAGACGCCCTGGCACCGCACATTTGCTAAAGCAATACAAAGGAGTGGCCTTGGGGATTTACAAGTTGCTACTCTGTCATACATGGGCATTGATGTTGTTGCTGCATTTTACATGTTAACCCGCTTACCTTGTTCAAATCTGCTTTATTATGTTTTAGTCACCGAATTGAAAATGGAACAATAGACTGCATGCACTTGTTTTATTGTGCCAGTATTAATGGATGTTTTTACACTTTATGTCAGAAAGTAAAAATGCTGTCCAGCACAGCTGTTTATATACAGAGAGAAAGAATACTGCATTTTGAAAAGAGAAATTTGCACTAAGGAGTGAAGCACTTTTTTGAAAACTCTTCCTTTCCAGATACTTGTCAGATCTGTAGGAATGACAAGAACCGCAAACAGTTTTTGGCAATGTGTGCCAATCGTAGAGCTGTACATGGTGAATCAGAGCTACCACGTGCTGAGGTAGCTCAGCAGTCCAAGATAGACCTGTTTACAGGGAAAACGCCAGAGCAGTCATTGCAAATGCACCAAATGCAAAGCATGACAAAAGACTGGAAGAGGGCACAAACATTTCATGGTTTGTAGATCTCGGCCTTTCGCATCATTCACTTCTTGCAAGCTTGTTATGCTGCATGTGTATCTGCTTGTGAGACAGATGGTGCAAAGGCTTCAGACCAAGTTTCTGCAGAGGCATCAGCACTCCTGCTGATCATGCTGCGAGCCTGAGCCTCCTCTTCCTTTTACCTTCACCAGCTCTCGATTCCAATGCGTGGTATCGCACCAGCCCACTTCTGGGTTGACAAACTGCACTCCAGATGTCACATACCTTTCTTGTTCAAGGATATCTATTTGTTGACCAGGTTCTCCTCTCATTAAGTAATTTAGATGAGATAGCCTTGAATGACTGTCAATATCAACTAAGGAGAGTGACATGAAGCATTTGGAATAGCACTGCCCAATGGCATTACTTACTTCAACTGTGTTAATTCTTTCATCTTAAAAATAATTTTATTATTCAAGTTAAGCAAATTTTCATGCTGAAGATTAGTTCCAATTCAGGAACCCTCAACACATCAACACTGTTTAATCTCAACAATTTTAAACACAGTACTTGTATGATCAAAGATTACAGAACTGGGCCATTTTTGAGCAAATTTGATGTGGGGAACACTGACTGCAATCAGAGACCAGCCCTCAGGAAGTGAATTATTCTGATACAAACCCAGCTCATCACAGCAGCCAACAAGCTCATGTTTTATATCAGCGCTTACACTTTCATATCAGTCCCCCAGTCTTTGGTTACTAAAGTGATCTTGAGTATGTTAAGAAAAACTCAATGACTAAAGGCATTTCCCTGAGGAAAAAATACAGATAGATGAGAAAACTAAGTATTTTATATAAAACATGATTCTAGATCACCTGTCCATTACTTCATCCAGACAAGAAGGGATAAAATAGTCTTCTCAATAATAAATTCCTTACTTCTTAATCTTTTGTACTTTTTAGATCATCTTACCTTTAAGTCTATTTGCCAAATTTGAGGTTTATTCAGTGGTAAGACTTTGTACATTAACATTAACTGTTTCCCTTGTGAGTATTTGACTGCAATGACTAGTCTGGATTCTTGGATTCTCAGTTAGCCCAGGAGCCACAACAACTGCTCATGTGCAGGAGAAAAAGGGAAGCAATTCCCACAAGAGCAAAGACAACACACAAGAAAACAGACTTTCTTTTCTGCTATCCACAACATCCAAAACTATGTGCATTTTCCTGTCCTAGCCTTTCAGTACAGGAAAAGAAAATACAGAATTACCAGCAAGGAAACCTTGATGAATCTGCCTCTCTGAATTTAGAGGCACTGACTCATATCTTGAAGACCTGCCAACAACCAGCTAAATTAAAGATCTTGAGTAATCAAGTAGAATTGCTTCAAACTATTTATTTTTACTCTTGTTTCACTGAAAGAACACCTCTGCCTTTTGTTATTCTGTCTTATTAGTCACCATATTCCTGAGTACATGTCTGTGGAAGTCTCGGTTCTCTCTGACTGAAGAGTGGAGAGGTTCAAAAGTCGACTTACTGTACAGTTCGACCTTCAGTCTAGGTTAAGGCTTTGGAAAAGCTCTTTTGTTACTGTGGCAGGAACAAACATAAGGCATGTTGCCTGTGTCAAGTAGCTTCTCTTGGCAAGCAACTAAAACTTGATACAGCAATCAAATTAAAGACAAATTAAAGCTGATAGATTATAATTTGATCACCATATTGTTCCATCTTTAATTAGTTTAATAAAGTTGTAATAAATTAGCTCAGTAATATGCTTGCTCAACCTTTTTGCTCAAAAAAAATCTATGCAAGTATATGAAATTGGTTTATACTGCCAAATCATAATATGGGTCAGGAACTCTGAAGGTATAAGTCACCCCAGGTGAGAAATCTGCAAACTACTTGGCTCTGCTTCCAAAAGAATAACCAAGGCCCTAGACTGGGCAATTCCTCTGTAAGATCAAGGGAAAGACTGGACATGTTTCTCTCCAGTGCTTATTAATGTCACCTGGCCAGAAGGTTTGTTAGAGATCCTAAATTTTCTGCTTGTACCTTAAGGAACAGAGCTCATGAGCACTGCAGTAATTTTAGGCAGGGCTAAATGACAAAGCTTTGCCCCCAAGGTCAGAAATCTTCACCTGCCAATTCACTGTGCAGTGCTATGGTTTAAGTGACAGATTAACACAGGAAAATCATACTGGATTATAGAGCGCCAAGTTCTTTCTCCATTGTAACACAATATGACTTATATTTTGCAGGTGGATACAAGCACTTTAGTAGCAGCAGTTTTCAAGCAACTACATTAGGGTTTAGAGCCTACATGGTTTGGGCTTGCCAGACACCCATGCCTGATCCAGGAAGTCTGCGCTCTCACAGGAGTCCAGGTCCGACTGCGCCTGGAGCACTCATGTCTGGTGTAGGCAGCTATAGCCAAGAAGCACATAGAGAGCAGGCAGCCTAAGTGATAGAGCTTCTGTATATCCCTTTTCTTACAGAAATAAATGGCCAAGCTGTAGGATTCCAGTTGGTGCCACATGTTTACAGTGCTGATGCAAATTAAAATATGCATATAGGCATTGTGGATTGAAGCCAGTACAGATGGGGGTCAGACCCATTCATAAAATTATTCAGAGGATGACCCAGTATTATATTTAGATTGAAACAGCTTATTCTAGATAACAGAATCAGCTCTGCTTACATAATAAAATTGGAGCAATGCAACTAACTGGCAGTATCAAGAAAAAACTTTGGAAGACCTTAATCACTGAGGTATTTTCTTTATATCAAAGGTTTTTCAATTATCACAGTGTACATTTTAGAAATTTTTGATTTTCAGTAAAGCAATATGTTTGCCTTTGATGGGAATAAGTGAAGTATCTTGGACTGAACATGACATCTTTTTGCTGTTAATTTTATATTTCTAATCTGGGATTTTTTTAAAAGATGTTATGCATGTTTAATGCTTGTCTATTTCCCTAATAGTCAGGCTGTGGGAATAGGAATAATAGGGCTATAAACATTTAGCAAAATGGCCATCCAGCTTTATTCTGATAGAACAGGGACTACATAGGACTTCCATGGTGAGCACTTCAAACCTATTTCTCAATAGAAGTGCAGTAAAATCTGTCATTATTTTAATAGCTTATCTCATTAGCAAAAGATGTTGTCCACAATTAACCAAAAGTGTTAAAGAGGATGGAGGAAGAAAAAGGTTTTCAGGTCAGATAAGAAAATAAAGCAGAAAGTTAAAGGAAGAAGGAAGCAAGCAAGCAAAGCACATGTAAAATTGCTTCCTTTGCTCTTCATAAAAAGGAGGAACACTGTAATTGGGTGCCTTTTTGGAGTTTATAGAATAGATTATAAAACACTTTTCAACTTCTGCAGCAGAAAATGGATTAGTTTGTTCTCTAGCATGCTTTGCAATAGAGGCTGCATACTTCTCAAATTGATCTACACATGTACTCTTCTGTACATTTTTGTATTTGCTTTTGAATTGGAAAGGGCTTGATCTTAACCATCATAACTGTTCCAGTGTTTCTTTTACCCACTCCAGCTCACTGTATTAGCTGTGAAGGTGTTAGCCCAATTTTAGTGGTATTGTCACCTGTTGCTTTACAATCATCCACATGAGCGGAAAAAAGGCTTTCACCCACAGCCAAGATGGCAGCTGCCATACTGACCTGTCAAAGAACTGATTTAGATGTTTCTAGATCAGAAAATAATAAGAACTTGATCTAAGCAGCCTACACAGAATTAATGAGGCATATAAGCACTAAAGGAAATTCAGTTCAAGCACGCCAACACGAACAAACAGTACAACCTCCCCATGTCTGTCCAAGAAGAAAGTAATTTGCATGCTGTCACTGTTTTGGCTACAAAAATGTTAGTTGCTCTCTGAGTCCATAACACATTATTTCGTAAAGGTCAACCTATTTTTCTGCAGGTCACCTTTCACCATGAAGTCGCATTGTATCCAACTCCTTTGGTCTGCTTGCCCCTCACTGTAATTTGCTGCTGGTAGCATGCAGTAATGAAATGCAATTTGAGATTAAAAAGAATTACAAAATCAACTATAAAGTTTTCAAAAATCTTATTCTTCTCATTCTAAATACCACCTCTGCAGCATTTATATAAGGCAACTCTATCATATGCAGCTGTTCTCAAATAGGCCTCATGAAACACACAGCTACTTTCCTAGTTACCTCAACCATTATAGTAAGAAGGGACAAAAACAACACTTCTTTTTCTGTTCAGCCTTTAATAAGAGCATGAAAAGGATTTCTGTTTTTCATTCTCAAAGATAAAAAGACATGGAAGGTTGGCATATACTAAGCAGGCACCAAGAGGGCAAAATAAGTCAGTAATCTGCATAAACAAAATTCATAGAAGAAAATCAGCATGCAGAAATATAAACTAACAGAAGGCTTGAGTAAAACATCCATGCTGCCAGAGCTGATCCTGTCTTGTAGCCTTACCTTTATAAACCTTCACCCAGAAGGAATCCCTTAACATGACCAATATGCATTCTAATCAGTTGAGTTAGATTAGCTTTTCAAGTTGTTTTTTTCCTCCCTCAGTCTTCAATTCTGACTGCTATGGGTTTCTTCAGAAGAGAGAGAGACTACAAGAATTCTTGCCATCTTCCATTATAAAGCTATATAACAGAGAAGAAATTCTCTAAGCAAGCAGCAAAATAAGAAACATTGCAGAAAGCTTTCCTTTTGGAGTTAACTGAAGAAGTGACAAGGTTTGTAAGATCTGATGTACACTCAACAGATGATGCCAAGTGCTGAGGAGCCAAGAAACATTTTTGGAAAAGAGGAATTGTTCTGAATAGTCCCAAGAGGAATCAGGCAAGACATTCTAGTAGCACTCAGGCTTAGAAAAAAAAAGAAAAAGAAAAAAGATTTTTAAAGGGTTAAAATCAGTCATGCATGAAGATACCTAGTAGGTAGGATCCTGCGGAAGGCAACTCTGAAGGGCAAGAAGCTCAAGAGAGCTGGGCAGGTCTTTAGGGACAACCTCCTCAAAGCACAAGAGCAGCCCATCCTGATGATCACGAAATGAGCAGATAGATGAGGAGACTGGCTTTCCCAAAGAGGCAACTCATAGCTGGTTTGTGCTGGAGCTTAGCCATATGGGAGATGGAAGCAAGGAAAGGATACAAAGGAATATAAAGTCATGCTGGCATTGTGTTAGGAAAGCCAGAGCTCAGTTGGAGTTGAAATTGGTAAGGGACATCATGGGCAATAAGAAGCGCTTCTACCACTACATTAGTGGTAGAATAAGCAAAGAAAACATGGGCTTGTTGCTCAGTAGGGCAACAGGCAGATTTAATGACAGTAAATACACTTAAGGCTGAGGTACTTAATACTTTCTTGGCATCAGTCTTCATCACCAACGAGCTCTCCCAGGACTTTGTGCCTAGAGACAGGGTTCACAGAGCAGAGGAGCTACCAGTAGTGGAAAAGGATTAAGTCAGGAATCTCTTTGGAAATTCTCAGTCCATGTGTGCCCCCCAGTACAAGAAAGATGTTGATAAACTAGGCCAAGTGCTGACCACAAAGGAAGTCAGCAGGCTGGAGCACTTGCCCTTGAAGGAGAGGCTGAGGAAATGGGGCTTGTTCATGGGGACCTCATATGGACAGCAGCCTCCCAGTACCTACAGGGAGATTAAGATGTCAGAGCCAGGCTCTTTACTGAGGTGCATGATGGAAAACCAAGAGACAGCAGCCCTAAATTGGAACAGGGGAGGTTTTGAACAGATAAGAAAAAAAAAACACTGTAGGATAACTAAGCACTGGAGCAGGTTGCCCAGAGAAGTTGCAGAGTCGTCTTCTTTGGAAGTTTTCAAGATCCAACTGGACAAAGCCTAAGGAAGCTGGTCTGATATCAGCCTTGACCCTACTTTGAGTGAGAAGCTGGACCAAATGGCCTCTCAACCTCCCTTCCGGCCTGAATTATTTTGTGATTTAAAACTTAGTCTCAGACATTGGCCAAATATAAGGAAATGTAGGATCGCTCACTGAACTTGCCACCAGTATAGACTGAAGACTAGGTCCTGTAAACAGCGATGTAAGCTGCAGTTAATTGACTTTACATGAAAGTAACAATCATAAAATAAAAGGAACTGATATTTAGGCCCATAAATACATGGTCAGATATTCAGCAGTAAATTGCCTTTGAAGTTCTAGGTATTGCTTAACATAAGTCAGATATATGTATTTTATAGTGAGCATATTACATATTTATATAATAATTTTATATGTATTTCTGAATATATTTTTTTCTTGCAAGTACATAAAAATTAATTCAAGCTTTATTGTGAATAGTCGACCAAGGCCCCCAATAGTAGTTCACACTTAGTGGAATAAAATTGGTAAAAAGTAAAACTCTGAATAAATAGTTCTCTTTTTACCTTCTTTTTTAGGTTTTCATTAAGCACACTAGCACTAAGATTTCACAAGATGCCTAAGGATTTAAAAGCTCAGGGTCTACTTTTAAGCCCTTGAGTTTTAAAACATTGATCTGAATTTTTTGACATACCAGAGAGATCATGGTACCTCTCTTCCAAACACACAATGAGAATAACTTCATGTAAATAAGCATTGCCAAAACGCTATCCGGAGCTGCAGGCCCGGGAGAGTGCATCCTCATTCTTAAGAAACAAGAAGAAAAATGAATTGACTGCTGTCAGAAAAACAAACATTTAGACACAAATTGGATGAAAACAAATATCAACACTGGTGGTTGAATTTATTGAAGTTTAGACTACTTAAGGCCTTGCTGAAATTATAATTTGCTAACTATGACTGAAGTATGTTGTAAATCCAGGAGGAAAGCACATTTGCCAAGTACAGAGCACACTGACAAAAAAAAATTTTTGAAAAAAAGTAAATAGAGCAATAGAGCATAAATCTAAACCAATTAGAATACTTATGAAGAATTATTAAGAATTTAAAGGAAGTGATGGACTGTGGGTTGTGCACTTTATCACATTTGGTAATTAACTGTCACAAGGAAGATCAAGGACTCTGTCAGGCGGGCACGCACATACGTGGTAGGTTCACTAGTCTCAGTTTGTCATAGTGACTTAAACTTTGAAGTTTGAAGGCTAGTTCAACCTTTGGAATTCACTGAGATCCAGCTCCACGGGCAGATGCGGAAAAAAGCTCTTTCAAGAAATTTCTCAAAATTCAGATTTCTACAGTGGACACAGAACATGCTGGTGGTATGTACTCTAGGGCTACACAGACACCGAAGCAAAAATTAAAAAGGACTGCATTCGACATAGCCTTTAGGACATGGCAATCTAAAAACATGGGTACATAAAGCAGGCCTCGTTATTCAGTTTATATAGCAGCTCTCACTATAAACCAAGATATACATCTAATAAAAAGGGAAGCTGTACATTTTAGTGTCTGTTTGCTTACAACTTGTTTAGGAGCAAACCAACTGCTTTAAGCGGACTTAAGCATCCTCTAGCCCCCAAACACGTATGCCAGTTCAGTCCAAGAATACTGAAATCACGTGCTCACCTTACAAGCAATTTCTTGAAAGCCTAAAACTTATCCAGCACATGTATTTTGCATGAATCTTCAAAACAGCCAAGCATTTTCATGAAGATTTTGATTTAAAAAAAGATTTAAAGTTCACAAAATTGCTTTAATTTCACAAAAACATTTAGAATTGGAACATACCAAAACTAGAAAGATGCTTTATTATACATACATTTTCTAAAGTGTAAGGGTATAAATCAGAAAGTACTAGGCATAAAATGCTGAAGGCTACCTAGGTATTTGGGAGCTTAAGGGCTTGTTACCTGTGCAGTAAATATAGTGTAGTTTAGGATGTGAACCTACAGTGCCCTAATTTTCCACAGACAAGCGTAGCGGACATTAAGAACACTGACTTGCAAGGTAGCCAGTTCCCATTTTTTACGGCACATGGACAGGAGGGAAAGAGACTGAGGATGGAACATGATAGGAAGAAAACAAACATTGTGAAGGGGGATGCTGGGGTTCAGCAATAAGGGATTATGAAGGAAAAGGTGGGAGATAAAGTGGAAATGAAAGCACAAGGAGCAAAAAGATAATACTAAAGATAAAGAAATAAAAAAGACATAAATAACTTTAATAACTGGAGAGGAGTGAGTGGAACAGCAAAACCAAAAATTGTGCTAAAGAGTCTGAAGAAAAAAAGAAAACTTTTAGCCTAACTTCCCAAACTGCCAAACGCCAGTCAAAAAATCCAGCAAATACAGCTATAGTGCTACATATTTTTAATGTATTTGGGCAACCTCCTGCATTTTATGAAATATGAGGGTTTTTTTCTTTTTTTTGAAGCCCAATACAGACCCAGCAGCCCAGATGCATTTCCTTTGATGCACCAAGGTCCTTGCTCAAGGTGAGCTGTGGCAGTTCAGGCCCAGATGGGGACCTGAGCGTAGGAGAAGATCCCTCCTGCACTTCTCATGAGACACTGCAGCAACTCAGCAAACCACAAGTTATTATCGCACTGCCCTTAATGCAAATATCTTGCTTCAATCCAACCAAGACACTGACACTTTCAAATCAAATTTCATGACTCTCCATACCACTGAAAAGTTGTGATGGTTCAAATTACCATCCTCATGCAGGAAGGAAACAAATATAAACATCTCTGAAATTCCCATGGCACAGCCATTTCAGTTTCCATTAGCTCCTACGGGATTGAACCATTACCCAGGCCGAATGCAAATATACTCTCTCCAACCTGCTCTACCAGCAGTGCTTATTCTCCATCTCAAGCAACACTTGCTCTTTTTGCCTCCCCGGATTTTTTTTGTCACCTCAATCTGACACTCATCCAGTTGTCCTTTCTATTCCTCATCTTGTTTTGTTTGATCTCTCCTCTTTTCACTTCTTTGAGGTTTTTTCTTTCCTCTTCTCTTGATGCTCCCTGCCTCCTGAGGCTGTATTACCAAACTTGTGGCTGCCAGCAACTCTCAGGTGAGCATCCCCTTCAAGATGTAGAATTTTGCTATTATTTTGCTTATAGGCTGATGCTGCAAGTCTTGGCAAAAACAGCTGATTTGGGAGAATATACATTTACAACTCCTGAACTGGATTTATTACAACTCGCAAAGAACGAGCGTGCCAGTATTATGTCAGGGGTTACTGCCCAACTAAGCTTTTATATAGGTCCTAGGGTGTCTTTTGCTTTCAAAAAAAAGTTGACTTCTCCCCTAAGTGCTCAAGTGGCATCCTTTCTTAATCCAGCAAGTAGGAACAAATTTGAGATTGCTAATACTTAAACACATATATGTGTATATGTATGTATACACACACATATGTGATATAACCCTTAAATTTAAGACTACAATTACAACAGCAAGGTAGGTATATGTTTAGAACATTTTATTGGTCTCATCTGCTTGGTGAACACATAGATACAAGCCAATAACTGAATTTCTAAAGTCTTGTCCCAGCACAAAAAGAACTAAGGGGAGGCTCTTCTGTAGATGTTTTGAACAAGACATCTCTTTTTTAGATTCCTCAATGCTCAGAATGTTTCATGTGCTTTTCAGCCGGCAGCTGAGAGGGGACAAATCTGTGCCATGAGATGAATAAATGGTACAGATGCAAGATCTCAGCAGCTGGAAAGTTCTGCCCCAAGTTTTTTATTTTGCTAAGTGAGCTTCTGGACCAAAAGCTGCCTTTAGAGTTCTGTACAGGCTGCACAATGCTGCTGAGAACTGGCAGTTTAAAAATCAGTGAAGTTGGTCTGAATTTAAACAAGCTCAGGAGTAGCATTTCTAACAAAGTATACTCTAGATAATGATTCAGAATACTCAAAGGATAGGCAGGAGAAATTCAGCATTGTTCTTCTTTGCCCTTTTCATTTCATGTTCCGTATAAATCTGAACCAAAAGACACGAGTCCTGGCATTCTTGAGGAGGATGGCCTTAGATTGTGTTTTGATTTCCTCATAAGAAATTTGACTGGGCATTTTTATGCCAGTAAGTGTATGTACATGCCAGGAGGCTCTGGCCATGTTACTTGGCATGAAGGGGAAAGCAGTGCCCATACCTCAGCAACACTTGTAGGCACAAACTTCAGCACAGACACAGGCTAAAACTTTCTGTGACACTGCCCAGGTTAGCAGACACTGTCCTATTGCAGCATTGGCTGGATGTGGCACCATACTGCAGACAAGAGCAGGGTGATTCTCCGTGGTCCAGGCTCTGCCAGGGTGAGGACCCTGGGTGCCCTATTGGGGGGCAAGACAGAGGCTCTGCATCAAGCTCAATACAGGGCTTTTTCTTCAGCAAGCTAATCAGAACAATATTGCAGTAAGGAACAGCATCATCTTTGGGCTGAAGTCACATTTCCCAATTCATTTTCTTAGCTCAGATAATTCAGTCAGTCATTTCATATGACTCCTGGGCCAGGAGGAAGGGTGTGATTTGGTCCTCTTAGGGTCCAGTCACTGAAACTGAAAGTTCAGTTAAATTTTTTCTTATCTCTTAATTTTGTCATTTCCTTCCAACCTTATTGATAACATTTTATAGGGTGGAAGAGAGAAAAATCACCCCTTAGAGCTGATTTTTTGTCAGATGCATTCTATTGCTGAAGTTTAACTACTGATCTCCAAACTTTAGTCTCAGGATCTTTAATCTATTTTTGCTTCAAAATACCAGACTGTGCCACAACAACCAAAAAGTCATCTTAATATTGGTAAATGGAACAAGGTCCAGCCTGTAGATATTTGAGTATGTGTCTCCTTTTCCTCTGTTGTTCAAGTGGGAAATTACAGCTTTATTATTGCAATACTCTTTGGTCCCTGGAAGGATATAAAAACTACATTTAAAGTCATTACGAGTAGATTGCATCCAGTTGGAATCTACAAACTTTTAAGTATTTGTGTAACCTCAGCAGTGGGCTGAAAAGCAGAGAGCACAGAAAACCCTGCCTGGGCTTTAAATAACTCACTCTGACAGAAGGCACCATGCAGACAAGAGAGAGTAAAGTAGCATGAATGGAGAGCAGGGTTTCCAACGAGATCTCCTGTTTGTGTTGCCACCGTGTGTCAAGTGAAGCCACAATCCTAAAACTTGCTCTCCATTATGAAGGCTACTTTGAGGACTGAGACCCAGTTTGTCTAAGCTACTGGCCCCCTGATTCAGCCTGAATCTCTAAAACTTGCTCTCCATTATGAAGGCTACTTTGAGGACTGAGACCCAGTTTGTCTAAGCTACTGGCCCCCTGATTCAGCCTGAATCTCTTCTAACCTTTCCATTAGGAAACGGAAAGGAGCTCTTTCCAGGGTACAAGGTGCATCTCACATCACCTCCTCCCATTGGCATTTTCTCTTCTGAACAATGTTGTCAATTCATCTCCTCTCTTCCTCTTTAAAATGGAGGGCACTTAAAACCCAGGTTGATGGAGAGGGTGCTGCTGCTTTTCTACTTACTTCACTCTCCCCTCATTCTCGGTAGCATGTATAAACACTTTGGTCTCCCTGATGATGAGCCTTCCAGCTCCAAGGTAGCTATACCCTTTTCTTCCCATCTTCAGTCTGGAGCCCTCTTTCAGCCTGGGTGTTGTTTGATTATGGGATGACAATAAACCATTGTTAGGCAGCTGTGAAAACAGCAAGTGCAGGCCACTTCCAGAGCCTGAAGTTATCAGTACTCTTGTAAAGGCACTACGAAGACCTGACAGAATATGGTGTACAAGTTATGGCCAGCTGAGTTCACTTTTTTTTTTTTTTTGAGAAGGAGCAAAAACATCTGCTAGGAATACAGACACTATTTTATAGAAGAGAATAACAGCTATTTAAGCTGGAGCTACTTGAAACTGAAGGCTGGTACCAGTAAAAAAACAAATGGCTACAAACTAGGGATTTC
The DNA here is from genome assembly GCF_036370855.1 of Dromaius novaehollandiae. Classification (NCBI taxonomy): domain Eukaryota; kingdom Metazoa; phylum Chordata; class Aves; order Casuariiformes; family Dromaiidae; genus Dromaius; species Dromaius novaehollandiae. The sequence goes on from NC_088099.1 coordinate 59,646,894, forward strand.
TTGGAAAGTAGGTTTCTAACAACAAGAGCAATCTAGTTCTTGTACAATCTCCCATTAGGTATAGTAGGGACAGGCAATCTAATTAACAGTAAAATGGAAGTTCACAGAGGTAGGGAAAGATTTTATATTCTGCAGTTACTAGCAATAGCAAGGGCTATTCAGTTGCCCAAAAACTCCATTGCAGTTGCCTTTATAAGTTTTCCATTTACTCAAAGGCTGCATTCATCTGTCCTGGCTTCCTCTCTGCTACCAAATTTTCCTCACTAACCATGTCTTTTTGTCCCTCCTTCCACCACTGCCCAGCACCACTTTGTACATCTATCCAACAACCCAACCCTACTGACTTCTAGTTCCAGCTATGCTGATTTGCTGGCATCTGCTTTCAGTGCTCTTTTTCTTGTAAGGAGTTGTTGATCCTCCTCAAGCTTCAGCTTTTGCTAATGATAGCAGTATCATCAGTTCTTTTCTGACAACACTCCCCAAATCATCTTTCACTATTTGTGGCATGCCACAGAGTTTGGGGAAATCTCAGGAACAGGATGACTTTCTGCATTACAAAACCATCTTCCTAAGCGAATGCCCACAATTCCTTCATCTTAACTGAATCCTAGATGACAGATCTTTTTCACACTTCTGGTTCATTTTTGTTCCCCTCACCTGTCTCCATTTCCCTAGCTATGCAGAAGATTAACAAAATGCAGTCTTTGCCTTTACCCTCTTCTACCTCCCTTTCCCATTTTTCTCCTATAACACTTTCCTTTCTCCTGCAGCAGACAGGCATTTCTCTTCCATTTGCTGCAGTCATTAAGATCTCACATCTGTTTCCTTTCTCTTTCTTCATTTAATCTCTCATTCTCTTCTAGCATACTCCCCCCAAGTCACAAAATTTAATCTTCCTCCCTACCACCTCTTCCTGTGACTCTGCCCATCTCTCTCAATTACTGCCCTATCTCCTCTTTCATTTTTATGAAACACACACACTTCACAGTCCCCCTCCTACCCAAGTCCAGGGTAAGCTCTCTGATGACTGCCTCCTGCCCCTTACACTCCACTGAAGCAGTCTTTGACAAGGCCTTCCATCAAGCCTAAAGCTGAAAGGGTGTAATCTGTCCTTTCCCACCATTTATAAGTACCCTCAATGCCAGCAGCTGTATTCCTCTTCTTGAAGAGTCTTGTCTTTTTTCCCCTCCACATCAGTAAGATTAATAAGTAACAGCTAAAAGAACATTTTATCAGCAAAAGGAATGAAAACACACCTGGACTACCCTATCAGGAGCCCTTTCTTCACTAGCTAAACAGCCGAAGGTATTATGCTTGTGTGTGCTTTTTTGAAGCATACCTCCACCTTAGCTACCCAGAGAGAACATTGGTCTAAAATAAATAAATAAGTGGAGGCTGATCTTTGCTTATATTATCTCTGAGAGCCAGGGGATTCATTCAGAATATTTTCTCTGTTTATGAATTCTCCAAGCAATATGAAAAATCCTCTTATCTGCACTTCATTAAAATGTATTCTCAAATTGCTTCAGTAAATAATTTTAGTCTTGTAGATAGTTTCAGTTGTCCCTATTAAAATCAAGTACATAAGCTGCAATATAAGCTGCATCCTCCTAAATTAACTTGTAGAACTAACTAGCATAACTTTTAAAGCACACCAGTCTGTAATATGCACTATAAGTGCGGTAAGTTGTATTAAGCATTCAAGCAGAAACCAAAAGTAGTGCCATTTAAATTACATAACCAATGTGAGCTGTTAAATGCAGATTCTTAAAATCAAATATGTAGTTATTTATTTTTTCTATGAACACTCAGGAATTTAAAATGAACGCTAAGATTTTTGTGACCATACAAGGAAAAATGAGGTTTGTTTCTGAGTAAATTATAGAAAAATACCCATTGGTTGTTCAGTTCCACTCCTTGAGCTCAGCGCAATCTTTTTATTTAGTTTTGTATAGTAGAACCCCAGCTGTCAAATTAATTTGAACAATTAGATATTCTGCAATAAGAGACTACCTAACACAGTGTGCTTAGCACACTGGGGTTGCTACCTCTTGTGGTCCTTAAGCACTGCCCTAGGAAACATTATGAGCAAATTGGAGTCCAACTATACAGGTCATGTTGCTACTCACTGTTTAGCATGCTAGGCAGCAAAATAGGAGAAAGCCTTATTTATCATCACTGGTGTAAGACTACACCCTATTTGCCTGAACTAAAAGATGACTAGAAGTGTCAGATTTGACCTCATTTAGATTTGTGACAATTTTAACACTGAATCAACAGCATCCTGACTGCAATTTGGATGGGAACGGTTTTGAAACCCAGCATTCTTTGTTCACAGGTGTCCCGATCCAATATTGGGAGGGTTTCGTTACAATCCCAAGGACGAGATTAAGACCCTAAAACCGGTCAAATATCGTACAACCTTTTAACTTTATTTTCCACAAAGTGGGGAGAAAAGGTGGGGAAAGGCGAAGGGGAGAGGGGAACAAGGGTAAGGGGAAAAGACAGAGAAAGTTGGAAAAGAAAAGAAGAAGCTAGCCACCACCGCTCCGAGTCCGATGATGTTCTGGTGACTCTGTTTGAATTACAGCTCAGGCTGGGTGCCTCCGACGAGGGACGAGGGACCCCGAACAAAGAAATCCCTGGGCAATTATACTTTCCAATCTAAGCTCTCCACCCCTCATGCGGTAGTTTGGACCAATAGTAATATTTAGGTCTGGGGTCTCCTGCTCCTTATTGGGTCTCATCACTGTCCCTAGGTAGGCTGTTTATCTTTACTGTTGCGGTTTCTGCTGACAGATGTGTCTTCATTCCCCGGGTCCCGCCCTTGTCTCTCAAGGCCCTGACAAAGAGATGTTCCAGCAATTAGCAATGTCCCAGCAGTGACAGTAGGGGTTATCTCCCAAGGTCCTGACAAAGGGGATATAATCCAGACCCTGAGATAGTCCAGACGCCCCTAATCAGCACTGTTTCAGCAGCGAGAGGAGGCCCTGCTCCCCAGGGTCCCGGCGCCCAAGCAGGCCTCACTTCAAAGCCTTGACATCCTCCCTCCCGGAGTGTGAAGCACAGGAATGCAAACTGCTTGCAACTCCCTTATCATTCCAGTTTGAACCAGCTCTCAGGCCCCTTTTCTTACTGAACTAGGTAAAAGTTCATTATTTTATCTAAGTGCGGCCTAAGGCTTCAGCAAATTTAGCTACTCATGCTAAGCAAGTTTTATAGAAGTTGTGCTAAGCGGCAATAATTTACAGTCCAGGTCCCAAAGTCTCTGCCCGATCGTGATCTGGTTCAGTGCAGGCTCGGTGTGTCCTGGGTGGTCGCAGGGAGACCATTTCGGGGGTCGCAGCAGCTCAGTCCTGTTTCCGCCGGGAACAGATGGCTTGTTCAGGGTTATGGTTTGCTTGCACCTTATGTACCAAGAAATGTTTAAGGCAAAAGTTCACTCATCTGTCTGCCACAACAGGATTATGACTTTCTCTTGCATTCTGCCAGAACATCAAAAATATCCATTTTATCAATGTTCTGATCCAGCCTTATACTAGACTTTATTACAGTTTTTCACAGAATAGTTCAGAGTGGAAGAGGCCTCTAAGGGTCCTCTAATCCAACTTTTCCGCTCAGTCAGGCTGCCTTCAAAGTCAGTCAGGTTGCTCAGGGCCTTGTCCAGTCAAGCTTTGAAAAATCTCCAGAGCCTCTCCGAGCAGCCTGTTCCATGTTTGACCACTTCCATTGAGAGTTTCCCCTTACATCTACTCAATCTTCCTTGCAGCTGTTTGCAGTAGTTGACTCTCATCCTTTCACTGTGCACTGCAGAGAAGAGTCTGTTTTCCATCTTCTCCAGAAACTCTCTATAAGCAGCTGAAGATCCCCCCACTATCCCATGCCTTCACTTCTCCCAGCTTAACAAACCCAGGGCCCCCAGCCTCTCCTGAGACACTGTGGGCTCCAGTCACTTCACCGCCTTGGGTACTCTCAACTGCACTGGCTTGAGTTCATCTCAAGCTGTGTCCTTTTGATGTCCTTTTTGTTCAGCAAGTGCTGAACGATCCCTTCCCTTAGCCCCAAGGCTGCATCCTTGCTACTGCGACCTGCTATGTGGCTAACCTCAACCGCAGTGAGAGCACGCCACTGACTCACCTTCAGCTTATTGCCCACCACATCTATCCAAGCAGACCCCAACCTGTACTGTTGTATGGGGTTATTTCCCATCTAGTCAGGTGCAGGACTTCAGGCTCACTTTTGCCAGCCTTACAGGTTTCTGTCAACCCAGCCCTCTGGCACCTTGAGGTCCCTCTGAACAGCAATCCCCTGCAAATCTGATGAGGGTGCATTCTGCCCCACTATTCATTTAATCATTTAGGATGTTTCGCATTGAGCATGACCACACTGCATTATAATTTTTTACATCAATGCACTCTTTCCATACCTTAAGGCTTATTTTTGTTATTAAACATCTGGAGAAAGTTATTAAGAATGCTTTTAAACTATTGGAACAGACATTCTGACAAAGTTATTCTGACACAAAAACATCAACTCTTTGGATTGAGTTAACACTTAAAAACAAGCATGAGAAACTGCACCCTGGTCTGCTCAAGCAGCAGTCCAAATTGCATTGCTAGTTTGTTACTTTCTGGCAGGATGTGGGAGTTTGAAGCATGCACCTGCCAGGGAGTAGATACATTTCAGAAGGGCAATAGCAAAACCTGAGGAAGCTTCCATAATAAAGTAATACTGTGAAGATCTAGTGCTGATTTTTCCTTCTATGAATTGTAGATTCCCCCTTCCCCATCATCACCAGCAGGGCTCCAGCACCTGAAAAGCCTTTAGGGAAAGTGTTACAGCTCCCCTAAAGCTGCTGAAGTGGGAGAGAACAAAAACTAAGGACAAGCACCACTACAGAAAGGACAATAACGTGGTCCGTGTTCGTAAAAACCTTAAAACTAAACTTCTTTCTAAGTTCCATACTACCACAGAAACACCAAGAGTAAGCCTGGGATTGCAGGCCTTTGCAGTTGAACTGAACATCTTCTATTCTGCATGGAGACTGAAAGTGGATTTAAGAGAGCTTTCTGATTATCTGCTTTGAAAGCATCCAAACATGCAAGAAATGTAATTTAGGCAAAATGAGCTGCTTCTCATGATAAATTCACTGGGATTTAACAAATGCTCATCACAAAAATGCCATTTCTTTCCCATGAATGAACTGCAACTGGAAATGTATTCAAGTAGCAAAGCAAGGATCTATACCTTTCACAGCAAAGGAAAAAATTGTGTTATTGAATGTAAATTGATTTCCTAGTTAGTTTGATGGACACAAACTGGTATTCTCTATTCTTTTCAAGCTTACATACTATCCAGTTAGAGATACTACCTGCTCTGCACTCACAGGCTCTCTAAAGCTCTCTCCACCCCACACAGTCATGGAAAGGGCTCCAAAAGAGCCTCTGTTTACACCAGTATCACAAAGAACAGAGCATTTCGATCAGAAGGTGGGATATGCACCAGTGCTTTGATGATACTGCAGCAGTCTGCCGTAAGCTTTGGATGTGGCTCTGAATATCCCAAAGTACAGAAGCATGCAATCCTCCTTTAGATCCATTGGGGCTGTCCTCCAATGATAAATAGAGTAGAACCGTTATTCAAGTTGCAATCAAAAAAATGCCTGACGTGTTTTTAATTGCCATTTACTCTTGCTACCAAGCTAAACTGGATTCATGTTTCTTTCCAGTTAGAGGTGTAAAAACAAAACAAACCCAAATTGCCAGGGAACGTTCAACTAACAATAAAGGACTCCTCGCACATATTCTCAGTCGACAGGCCATAAAAGAGAAAATTGGTCCACTAAAAAATGATAGTAGGGAACTGGTGACAAAGATGAAGATGGCAGATTTGTTAAACAGTTATTTTGCACCAAACTTTCCAGAGGACAAAGAGGATCAAGCTTTGTTTTCTAGTCACAGGACATACTCCAGAGGACTGGAAAACAGGAAACTTGCAACCACTATTGAAAGAAAACAGAAAAAGGCCACAAAATACATTGTGGCAAAGCAATTATAGCCTACTTAGCTTAGTTAAGGGAGAAGGCGGGTAGGAGAAAAAAGGTTTTGAAGGATGTATTATGAAAGACCTTGATGTGAATAATTTGATTCTAAAAACCCAATGTGGACTCATAAGAGTCCTGTTTAACTAACTCGCTTTCATTCTGAAGAGGTATCACTGCTACAGCAGGAGCAAGGGAACTGTGGTGTTTCATGCACTTTATTTTCAAAGAGTAATAAGGTTCCACACGGAAGATAATTGAATAAGGCAGAGAGTTATGGTACATAGGTTAAAATAATAGCTTCAGGATAGAAAATTAGTTCAAAAATAGGAAACAGTGAAGAGGTAATAAGAAGTGCAAAAGAAAGAAGTTTACCAGTGAGGTACTGCAGAGGTCAGGTATCTTTTAACTAATGAATGCAAGCAATTTATATTATAAGGAGAAATTCCACCTCTTCTGTGCGCTCTGCAGTTGTTTTATCCACAGGGACTGAACAAACACAGAATATACAATGGAGACCCAGAAGGTACAGAGGAGAGGTGAAGGTTGGTCTTAGTTTGTTGACAAAATAAAAATAGCAAATGCCACGCAGCCTTGATTATACAAAGCTACACAGGGATACTTTGTGGCTGCAAACAACTAGGAGTGCAGATAACCGGGGAGCTGGGACAGCATGCATGAGCCTTCTTAAAGCAGCAGCAAGTCCTGGGCTGATACATTCAAGGTGTGTTTTATTAGGATTTCTCTTGTAGCAGAGCCCTATCGGTTTTCTCTTCAGGAGAGGGATGTGAGTGGCCATAACTTTAGGTCAAAATTATGGAGGGAACCCCTGAAAAGCGAAGTACTGTTTATATGGCGTATGTACGTGACAGATGAGGGTACAGCAGTATCATTCCCCAGTCTTCTCCAGCTTTACAGTGTGTTCAAGAGACTACTGTTGGTTGTGCTCAGGAAAAAGTCTGCCCTGCTTTTCTACAGAAGCCAAGACTTCTGTTCACGTCTTAAGAAGAGACAGAAAAAAGCCCAGTAACAAAATCCACTTCACACTGTGTAGGCAATACAGGGACAAGGGGTGGGAAGTATGAGGAAGGAGGAGAAGATTTTTTTTTTTTTTAAAGATTTTTTTTTTTTAAAAAAAAGCTAAACTGCAGCAGAAAGCACCCCACTGGTCGGTGCAAGATAGATCAGGCAGCTGGCATTCTCCTCCAAGAGAGGAAAATCAGAGATTAGTGCACACTTGGGTAGGAAGGCAAAGTGGCTTTGAAGCAACCTTTGTTAATATAGAGAAGATGAACTGGCTTTGCACACACAGTTCACCGCTCAACATGAGTGGCAGCTGACTGAGAAGCATTCAGCACACAGGATTGCTGCTGGCCTTTCCCTCTACATCAGTTTGCCCCTTAAAGAGGGAGCCTCAGAATTTTCTTATGCAAAGCACTGATCTCTTAAGGAAGGCACAGATGATCTGGACTCCACTTGAAGCCCTTTTCTAGGGTCTCTGTTGAAAATGAGAAGGAAGTAATTCAGTTTCTCAGCTGCTTGGATTCCACACTTGCACAAGGACGAGAATTCAGAGCTGCATCAGAGACACAGGGAAGCACGGGGAAATGCTTTAGTGCATGGGTAAGGATTACAGAGCTGTGTAAGCAGGTATTTTACACCTGGAATTTCCTTTTCACTACTAACATAATTGTCCTGTGATTTGCACAGAATACCCCAGACCAAGTATTAACGTACTTACTCAAGTAAACACCAACCCACTACCTTCTGTGGAAATTTGGTCTAAGAACAATAACTTCCCTCAGAATTTCATCCTTTGTATAAACTAGTTAAAAGCAGATCTCATACTACTCATTCACTCAGTGTCATGCTTGATTAATGTAATTAACTTGTTTATTTTTAATAGAAAACACTATTTCCCAATGTGAGAGATAGCAGATTTTATTGCATTTAGCTGTGCTAAAAAGCCACATCATTCTCCAAATACTTTTTCTGAGGGCAGCCATAAAAATACAGTCCTCTCACTTAATCTGTTCTTCAACAAGTCAAGCAGCGGCCTAGCTCTTACACTTAGATAATTTCCTCACATTGAGCCAGTGACATTTTCGATGACTTTGATAAAGGGTCCCACGGTTCAATAATGGCAAGTAGTACTTCCTATTTTCAGGCATTATGGATTCAAACTAAAGTTCAAACTGATTAAAAAACATTATGTTTTTATCTCTGGAACCTGTTCTAATCAATTGTTGAAAGATGAGTTAAAAATAACTATGCTTGGGCAAATTTTGAAAGGAGGTTAAAGTGATAGAAACAGCAGAGGTTTCAGAGATCTATGGGATTAAGCAAGATAAATAAAAATATCTTAACATTACTAATTCTACCATAGCTTATGCTAGAAATAGCTTAGTGGAGAGAAACTGTCTGAAATTGGACTGTAATTGCAGTTACAGATTAGAATACTTTTCCTCCAGTCATATTTAATTGATTTCTTTCAACAGAAACAAGGATGTTTGAATGTTTTTCCAGAGGTTTATGGACAGTTCCAACTGAGTGAAAGTGGCAGTAAATCATTGGCAATAATGTCTCTTGTTGATGAAAATTAATATTAATATTTACATGTATGAGCCAGAGAAAGATGGGTAACATGCTCATTTCACCAACTTGCCCCAAGTTTGAATCGTAGATATTTGTAATGGAAACATTAAGATTGGTATCAATGAAGTGAGTGGCAGTGCATGCATGTGTATGTAAACACCAAAAGAAAAAGCATGACAAGGATTAAAAATAGCCTGTTTTGATAAAGAAGCTATGATTCCCAAGACACTCCTCTCAGGAGCAAGACTGAGGAATGTTATTTAATATGGAGATCAAAGACCTGTACTCTGATAAGACAACAGCAGAGATGATTCATCAGCAGAAGATCCTGCATCCTAACAGGAGGACAGCAACAAGCCTGCAGCCATCACATAAGCCCTTCCTTTTCCTGCTACCTCATCAAGAAAGCAGTCTGTTTTCCAGACAAGTGAAAACAGGCAAGGTTACTGCTCATTGCTTCAGGATCTTGCTTACTTCAGTCCTCATAAATATTGGGCAGAGGGTCACCCTGTAACAACTGCTGACTTAAAATAGGAAAGTTTGGTTTAAAACAAGTCATCAAGGAGCCCAACAATGAGTTGGTTTGGACAGCCAACATCTCGTCCTGTGTAACACAAGTTATCTTAGTCATGAACACATGGAGACGCATCCTGGCGATTTCAGGAATGTGAGTACATTGAGTATGACAACATGAATCACTGATGTCTATGAAAAAAATAGGTGAGAGTGGGTAAAATCAGTTTGCTTACAAATTTTGTAAATAACACACAATTTGCCTCAGAAGTAGCTCTGTCTGGATACAAGAAAATTCTTCCAAGTTAGAACAATTAAACATGGGAAAAAGCTGCGCTGAGAAGTGGTAGAATATCCCTCACTGGAAATACTCAGGACCACTTGATGAGGCCCTGAATAACAATCTTAGACCTTGCTTCCAGAAGAGGGTTGGACCAGATGATTTCTACACCTCTTCCAATCCAGATTTTCCTATGGATTCTATGTTTCTTCTTCCATAGGAGCTTATTCTGATTTTCATTACAGAATTTCCTAGAGAGTGTTTATATTTTGTTCTGGCCAAATGCTGTAGGTTTCCTACAGGATAAAATGGCTGAAATTAGTTATAGGAATGAAATAGGGAGATAGGTTGATTTGGGGTGGGGGTTTGCATGAAGTATTGGATCCTGTTGAAGAATATGCTCTTGTTCTGGGGAATGTATAGGCTAATTGTAACAGCAAGGAAATATTTCAGTTAAGTCTTCTGAGACAGATCCTTATGCAAATATTCTGGTTCCATCTCAGACTTAGCCCAGCATTGGGTTCACAGATCTGGCCACATGGAAAACCCTCACAGACCCTAATTCTCTGCTATCAGACTTCTACAGACCAATATATTTCACATAATTTTTAAGCATTGAAAGATGAAGGGCAAAAATAGTCCAGATGAGATGATTTTGATAGTAAAACATTTGGAAGAGTGATCAGGTTTTCTGAAGGGCTGCAGAAAAGAGTTCAGGATATTCTAAGCATAGAACACTGTGTGCTACATGGAACTAGAGAAAGTAGTAGCAGTAGAAGAGAAAGTAATGCAAAAGTCGATATAAAACCACCATGATTCAGAGGTAAAGAAAAAGAAACATGCTCTTGCACTGTTATCCTCAGAAGCAAACTCTTCTATTTTTCCCTCTCCATCCTTTTTCTTATTACTGTCTAGAAAGCATATTTTTAAAATGCAACCAAATGAAGGACTCCTAGCGATAGGAAGTCAAGCTATAAAGTCTGTAAATGCCAATTTTCACATGAGCTATAAAGTCTGCAAATGTCAATTTTCACATGAATCATTTTAAAATGGCTTCAGAAAGGACTGCAAACTTCTCTAAAGCAATAACTGTATCACCCCATGCTATGTTCTATAAACAGAATGAATGACATTATATGTAATTATGTCTGTCAGGAAAAATCTATGCAAACAGACTCTACAAGACTTTCAGACAGAAGGTGCAGTAGCTTCACTACAACATGCATAGGCCAAAGCTGCCAGCTTTTGCTTCCAACTGTAGTAGAGCTCCATGGGGACAAATCTCACTTATCCCAGTGCATTCCAGCAAGGGGGTCCAAGAGAACCAGGTTTACCAGATATAAAATGATTAACCACTGTGTCATGCCCACTTCCTCCCAAGTGGTTTGCTGTTAGGTCATGATGAATGGCTGTTGGAGAATCCTCACAGCAGCATTGCTATTTGTACCAAGAACCTGGTAAAAATAGTCCCAGACCCAGCTGGGCTGACCCCTCATGAAGGTCTCCTAACTTGGAAGAAAATATCCTCAAGTGATGGAGAACATGTTAAGCTCCCTCTGTGAAGCCTGCCCTATAGCTAGGGGGTGTAAGCCAGCCTTTCTTGTAACTTACCTGTAGGTCCTTAATCTTAATCAAAGGAGCTTTACAGGTAGTAAACAGTGATACATAAGGCATCATATACGAAGCAGATAGCAGCAAGTTACTGATGACCTCTGTGCACACACAGTGCAGAGATGCCATTGCAGGTATCAGACACATGCAGCACAGCTGCACTAATCACTCTGCACTAAGGCCTTTATTTGCATCTACTTCCAGGAATAGCCAGGCCACAGACAAGACACGCATCTTTGCTCCTGCTCCATTGAGCTTTAAAGATTAGTTTGCACAGCAACATAAAAAGAGGCATCAACAAGTTCAGATGAAATGTGTTCAAAGCTGTGAATAAATCTATCAACACAGCACAGTGCAGAGCTCTGTAGAGATACCTGCACCAACTCTGCAGCAGTGTCATGCTATTGTAGCTCTATTTCTATGGAGAAATACTTCCAACCTGGAATGCCATCTAAGACATAACTAGAAAGCACTTTCAAACTATCCCAGGATGGTCTTCAATCATTCTTTGCTCGCTCCTGTAGTGCAGAAGACTAATCTTGTTACTCTGTAGAACCAGAGCTTTAAAATAGGATGCTACAATGAAAAAAAGAAATCGAAAGAGGTCAAAACTGCAATACCTCAACATGACTAAAGCATATTGCAAACACTTCAAAAAAAGCAAACCATACCAGCTATAACACTGATCAAAATGGTATTAGGCTCTACCCTTTTCTTTATGGCTCCCATATTGAAAGGTAATATTGCCAACATAAAAAATATTTTGCGCATACAAAAAAACACTTGAACACCAGAATTGCTCAACTTTCTGCTTTTCATGAAACTAAAGAGCCTTCCAATTTAAAAAAAAAACTAGCCTGTACTTTTTCCTGACCTGAGAGTCACCTTGAATATGGAATAATTAGGTGCAATACATTTATGTTATTCATTTATACCAAAAAAGAAAATCTGCATGTGGGACATAAGTGCACATATATGAGTCAAGCAGTTTTAGCTAAATGTTACTGTGTACATTCTATTTTTTGCTCAGAAATAGCACCACTGAACTTGTCCATAGTCTTGAGACAAAGTGGTTAGGCAAGCCATTCTAGAACTGGGGTGCCATAGCATACTTTATATCTAATTGTTTTTCCAATATCTGTTCCTATATACTAATTGCCAAACTGTAATTACTTTATTTGCATAGCATCAACATACAACAATATGATGTCCCATCTGCTCCCTTTCTATTACAAATATATAAATATAATGCATAAATAAGCAAAAGAGGTACAAAAATTTCCCTTTAATATTTAGCAGGAGTGTGCTTAAATCTAGCTAGTTACCTGTTGAAATTACTCAGTGTTTTCTGAGTATAAAAACCAGCAGGACATTTTGTAGGACATTTCCAGAGATGTGCAATATTTTAGTCTTAATAAGTTCCACCATATATTCTTTTAAACATTCCTGTAGAGAACAGCACAGTATCTGATGCACTTCAAAACTGTAGAGTCACTTCACTGTTTACTTGTAGTGCCCCCACTTTAACTGGAGATTTGTTTTATTATGTAGCACTCAGACTAATGCATTTGAATTGCCTAATGACTAATCAAACACCTTGATCATGTGTCTGCAGGCACCACTGTTTGGAAATCCGCATGCCCAGAAATGGAAGTAATGATTTGGGATGTTGCTGTTCTAATCAATGGAAAGGCAAGGAAAAAACACTATTAGAACAGGGTCTCCAGTCAAAGCTGCTGTATCTGGAAATTACAGTAGAGCCCAGTGCTCTACAGGACTTCAACACGTTATAAAGCCATTAGAAATCCTAGCAGACATTAGAAGGTTTATAGGAATTTTAATAGAGATTATCAACCTGCAGGTACTCTTGGGAAGTCTGCAAGTCCTACACACAGCATGAAGCTATGCATAAACTTTGCATAGACTCCTGTAGGGCTTACTGCACTTAAACCACACAGTTTTTCACTCCTACAAGGAATTACAGGAGATTTGTGGCCCTAATACATTTATAGTGAGAGCACAGGACCACACTGAAAAATCCTGTTTAGAGTCAGAATAAGGTTATGCAGAGGTTTATAGCATACTACTGTTTTACAGTTAGAAAAAGTATACTTTCAAAAAACCTCACATCCACTACAGTATCAGAGAAACAGAGTCTGCTTTGTATTAACTATATTACACTAAGTTAAGAAATTCTCATAAATACTTATGAAAGGCACAATTAACTGCACTGCAACTTGCTATACATAGTGTCAGCTGCTCTGCTCTAGATGTCAAATAAACCCCTAGCTAAAAGCTGCTCCAGGAACTGCATCTTCCCTACTTTCCTGCCGTCAGGGAGCTGACCTGGATAGCAGTGGTCACTGAAAAATGCTTCTCGCATATTTCTCTCTGAAATTTTCAGTTCCTACATCAGCCCATGCAGAACAGCAGGGCTATACTTAAATCACTCTTTGGGTATCCTGGAGAAAGGTATGGCGACCCCAGGCACAATAAAGAGTTGCTAAGCCTTAGTTTCAGATTGCTACACATGAATTTCTTCTTGTTAGCCAGGTAACTTAATCATTTTTACCTCTAGCTAAGTTAAAGTATTAATTTTTAAGAAAAGGAGAAACTACATATTTATAAAAAGACTCAAATACTCAAGACAGAAAGGAAAGAAAACTGCTCATAAATTACTATTTCAAGTCCAAAAGCCTCTCTCTTTCTGTGTGCAGCTGAGAAGTTGTTTATCATTTAGTCTAACACATACGTACAGGGTCTCAGGCCAAGTGCCTATTTTACCACCTCACACTGCAATTGCATGAGAAAACAGTGGCTGGCAAAAACTAGCATTTATTACCCTGCCTGTTATTTCTGGTTCATCTTGCTCCCTCCCAGAACAATGCAGGCTTGTGTATTTGTTGGTCTGGGTTGTTTTTCCTCCTCCTCTCCTTTGCCAGCTGCCTGCCCTGTCCCCTCTCCCCTCCTTTAAAAACTAAAAGATCCTTACTTTAATCAAGAGCAAAATACTTCAAAGCAGTGGAAGAAGCAATGTGAAAATCTCAGTGTGAAGCCTGCGATACCCTGAACCTTCTGTGTCATATAAGGTGATAGACATTTTGTATAAGCAGAGAGACACAAAGATCAGCACACAGAAACGTCAGACCATTGTTAGATCTTGGTTCAAAGCCAGCTGAAACAGCAGTCAATCACTACGCGAGGATAATGCCCAGGCCCCTCTTTGAAGGGAGCTTTGGCACATATGTATGAACTGGTGGTTTTGCCACAAAGTCCACAGCTCAGGTAAGCATGAGTGAATGTTTCCAGGTATAGAGTATGGAGTTTTACAAGCTGCAAATCTATCGCTGTCCTATGTTTGTCTGTTTTACTTTAAAGAAAAAAGTTATTCTAGGTGCTTCTAATGTTAAAACCTGCTCTTGTCTTCCCCAAATAGCAATCTACTATTGGATGTGTTTCACCTCATATGCCGCTGCGACTGCTAACTTATTTTCCACATTCCAAGGTCTCCAATCTGCCACCTGCCGTTTTCTTTCTCTAAGCAGCCCAAAGCCTGGCCTCCTCCTGGAGCACAACCTCACTTTGGACAAGTGCTCTGCCTATTCTGAATAATCAATGTCAGTCTTTCAAGCAGGTAACATCTAAGAAACACCATCTCATACACCAGCAGTGGAGAGGAAGACGTCATTGTGGGAAAGTCTAGGTCAAAGTCTAAAGAGCAGAAAAGCTCTGTTTTCCAAGGGTAGCTGGGGCAGTACAGGGGATCAAGTCTCTTTAGTCCCCAAAAGCATTTAAACTTATTTCCAGAGTCACAGAGTAGGCAACAATTGTCTTGACTGATGTGAGTCTTCCATCTTGCTGTAAAGCCCGACTTTTGCCAATAAGCCATGTGCCTGTGATAGGAATACATTGCTTTATTTGGCAAGAGGGAACTGTTGATTGATTGCTGTACAGTTGGTGCCAATTTACATGATTTTACCATTGAGAATAAAGGTAATTTATTTTAGGTGGCTGAGAAGACATCGGATCCTTGTAGCATGCACTGAAGTTTGCTTTACCTGTCGTAAAGAGATTGAAATTATTCCATTTACACAGTTTAAATGTCAGGCCTCGGTTAGTTAAATCTCTCATGCTGAAGAATTGCTGAGTGATTTCTGAAAATAGGTCATTTTGATGACAAATAACATTCCTTCAGTCTATTCCATACACTGACTTTTTCTAAATCAGAGATTCATATTTGTTACATGATCATAAGAGATACAAAAAGGTCATTAAACAAAATTAATTTATTTAAGGAAAATCTTTAAAAATGTATGAAGTCAGCTTTACTACCTTCAGCTCTCTCAAATATTAAAACAGACCGAAAGCTATAAGGGCTCTGTTTACAAATGTGACAGACTAGAATAAGGGCAAATTGTACACAGTGAGATTAACCAAAATTCATAATAATTCAGGCTGAGTGCTGCCTTGCTTGATATTTTCCTACTGTGCTCTTTTTGAACTTTCTATTATGCTTAATAGGATTCCTTTGGGATACAGGTTTAAAGGATTATTGGCATTCTTACAGAGATTACTCAAACATTAAAGATAGGCCCAAGCCACAAGATTAACATCTGGAAGCACATCTAGTTATACCACACTTTAAGATACTGTCATCCAGAGCTTGTCCCCAGTTGCACATTCCTAAAACATTCAAAGCCAGAAACTGGAAAAATTCCTCCAAGAGAATCAGTGAATCAAGATCATATAGGCAAGAAGTGCTGCTATTCATAATCTTGCCCTAAAAAAGCTGCACTCACAAAAGACAGACTATTAATAGTCTTGGCAGAGCTGGCAACACAGTTTCTTTTAAATAGCAAAGATGTGGATGCAGGGTGGGGTGTGTTGAGACAGCAGGTCTCTGCAGCCGAGATCCTGCCTGTCAGAGACTACTAAGGGCTTCCATGACCTCCGGGTCAGGGAAGTTATTAAAACAATGAATAACTGGGCAGGAGGAGACAGAGCCAGACCCCATGGGAGACATCCTAATTTACTGTCATCAGGCACCCCTGCTAACTAGGTTTCAAACAGCCGCCTCACTAGGTCAGCACTACAGATGCTGATGGCCACGGGAAGAGCAGCAGTCTCCAGCCTCTCCTGAGGCAGCAGGTAAAAACTGTACCCCTGCAGACTGAAAATACCTGCAGTGGCTGTAGCTGCAGCAGCTCTGCAGACCCATTAGATTATTCTGGGCAATTAAATGGGGTTTAAGAGCAATCAGAAGCAAAACAATGGGCATGGGAAAAACATTTCTGGAAGAACACCACCCAGAAATGGCAGTGCCTGAAAGGCACCACTTCCAGGCATCACACAAAGTTTCTCTGCTGTTTTACCCAGCCCAGAAACCAGAGACTGGAAGAATTTCTCAGCGCTTAATGGGCCCCCTGGAGAAAGGGGCAAGGGCAGGCAAACACCAAGAACAGCAAAAACCACAGCTGCCTGTCTCACCTCAGGAACAGAGAGAGGATGAAGAATTAACAAAACCTTCAAGGAGAGGATAAGACTGAGGAACTACAGAATGCATTAAGCAAGACTGCAGTGCAAGGACCTGCTATTCAGATTAGCCTGCAGTCATGACACTACTCTTCAGCTTCATGTTCCTGATACTATTCTCCCTAGTCAATTATTCTCGGTACATCCCAGCCCCTGGTCAGGACATCACAGATGCATTTAGGTTTAGGATCTGGAACTCTTGTGACTCATCCAATTGCAATCACCACTACTCATTTGTAGCTTAACACTTAACTACAACAGGTAGCCTGTGTGTTCAAATGGAGCTTACCAAACCTTTTGCATTACCTTCATTTTGGAAGACTTTCCCCTCAGCAATAAACACACCCAACAAAAGTCATGGAGAGGGCTCCTAATTGCTTTTAATATCAAACAGTTACCAAGCAATGCCGAATGCCCCTTTACTGCTCTGTTAAAAGCAGACAGGGGAGCCCCAATGAACATGGATACTCATGTTGCTGAGAAAGCAAAAAGGTGAAGTACACACTTGGCAGCAAGAGGCTTATGCACAGGGGAGACAGGTGTGGGGGACTCTACAGCAGCAGGACTTAAATTCCTGGAGCAGGAGCAATACTCCAGAAACCCTTACCCCTTTGTGCCTTCACCCACACAAAGGGGAACAGTGGGACAGCTACGCAGTGTCACACACCATTCAGAGAGAAATGCTTGCCAGGGCAGGCATGACAAACTGGCTGGCAATAAACCTACAACACTGCACAATAACCCAGGCTGCTGCTCTTCAGGCATTACATGCACAGCTAACTCCACTCAAGTTAAACACACACCACTGAGGACTATAAACCTTCCCAGCTACAAGCAGGATGAGTCCCACTGCTCACACTTGCCTCCCACCTTCCCACTTTCTAGCTAGAGCAGCTGGAGGAGTAGCAGCTTCTAGGCCCTACTGAGCTGACTTTGTCAGCATGCTGTGTTTTTTCTGAAATAGTAACTCTGCTATTGCACTCCTGTTCATTGTGATTATATGACACTAATCAATTTTAAGACTCACTGCAAGTCTCTAGTCTTCTTAGCACTCCCACAGGCTATAAGGCCCTATACAAAACTTAGGTGAATGCCACTTCTTTAAAAAACCATACAGTACCATACAGTCACTAGGGCTAACACAGGAGCATATTTCCTACGTTTCCATAAGTGCACTTAGCATTGGGTGGCACATCCCCTCTCTTGCAATATGTCAGAGAAAGCATGGAGTCCAACCAGATATCTAGGTGTAAAGTTGCAATTTTTGTCCTTGGATGCTGTCCCAATCCAATATTGGGAAGATTGCATTACAATTCCAAGGACAAGATTAAGACCCTAAAACCGGTCAAATATCATACAACCCTTTAACTTTATTTTCCACGAAGTGGGGAGAAAAGGTGTGTGTGTCTGTGGGGGGGGAGGCAAAGGGAAGAGGGGAACAAGGGTAAGGGGAAAAGATAAAGCTGGAAAAGGAGAGAAGAAACTAGGTACTACCACTCTGAGGCCGATGATGTCCCGCTGACTCCATTCGAATTACAGCTCAAGCTGGGTGCCTCCGACGAGGGACCCCAATCAAAGAAATCCCTGGGCAATGATAGTTTTTTCAAATTAAGTTTCCCACCCCTCACGTGGTAGTTCAGACCAATAGTAATATTTAGGTCTGGGGTCTCCTGCTCCTTATTGGGTCTCATCACTGTCCCTAGGTAGGCTGTTTATCTTTACTGTTGTGGTTTCTGCTGACAGGTGTGTCTTCATTTCTTGGGTCCAGCCATTGTCTCTCAAGGTCCTGACAAAGAGGTGGTAACTCCAGCAATTAGCACTATTTCAGCAGTGCACAGGACTGCAAATTG
Organism: Dromaius novaehollandiae; assembly: GCF_036370855.1. NCBI lineage: Eukaryota > Metazoa > Chordata > Aves > Casuariiformes > Dromaiidae > Dromaius > Dromaius novaehollandiae. The sequence continues at coordinate 59,665,315 of NC_088099.1, forward strand.
CTGGTAACTCCCTTATCATTCCTGCCTGCACCAGCTCTGGGGCCCTTTCTCACAGAACTAGGGAGTGCAGCCTAAGGCTTCAGCAAATTTAGCTACTCATGCTAAGCAAGTTTTATAGAAGTTGTGCTAAGCGGCAATAATTTACAGTCCAGGTCCTGAAGTCTCTGCCCAATCGTGATCTGGTTCAGTGCAGGCTCGGTGTGTCCTGGGTGGTCGCAGGGAGACCATTTTGGGGGTTGCAGCAGCTCAGTCCTGTTTCCGTCGGGGACAGATGGCTTGTTCAGGGTTATGGTTTGCTTGCACCTTATGTACCAAGAAATGTTTAAGGCAAAAGTTCACTCATCTGTCTGCTACAGATGCTCAACTCTGCTGTATGTGACCAGCTTTCACTGTCCATCTCCAGACTCCAGCATAAGCTGATTCCTTTCTTTCTCCATTTCTGTATGAAGAGGCCCATCTACTCCACACAGGAACCTTTAGCCACTACTAGTGCCCTGCTGACAGCCTCAGGTAGGCAACCCAGGAGGACTTTCTAATGTGAACTCCAGAACCAGGTATAGGCCCAGTATGAGTCAAACTATATTTTGGGCACTGCAGAAGCCCAGCAAGTTTTGCCTCATCAGGAACTGCAAGGATCCATAAATACTTTGGTGATGCCATTTTGGGACCATTAGCTCATCAGAGGCTCAAGGCAGATACCAGTGAGCAGCAAGAACAGGGCTGCTCCACAGGGAAGGCCAAACTAGGAGCCACAGGTGATCACAACATAGGCAGTGCCCTCACCAGCCAGGCGGCAGTCTCACAGTCCAGGCTCCAGTAACAGTCTCAGAGAAGATGAGGGGATGAGTCAGATCCAGATTCCATCCAGGGAGTCCAGTTGGGAGCAGTAGGATATGATGCCAGAGACAGGAGTGGAAACAAGGCTGCAACAAAGGTCAAGCATCTACTCAGGAAACAGACTTCAAAGTAGGCCTAGAGACAAGACCAACAACAACTTCAGTCTAGAGTCCATCTAGAAAAATCAGCCAATGAGCCAGAACAGCAAAAAAAAAAAAAAAAAAAAAAAAGAAAAGCCCAGACACAAGTACACCCACAACATAACTCAAAAAGAGAGTAGAGGCCAAGGCCTAAGCTTAAATGCCATTGGGCAGTGTGTTAGTGGAGGTCCCAGGTGAGGCTGATCAGGGCAATTAAAACTTATTAGTGCTCTTAGGGCCCTGACAGGAGGTTTTCTTGGGTCTTTTTGTTCTGGAGAACTCCTCAATAAAGACCAAAAGGCTTTTAAATTCAGGAAAACTTGCCTCATGAAAACTAATAGTGAAAACTAAAACTTGCTCCTTGTGCATATGCAGCAGGTCCTTCCTGTAGGACTTATTTCAGTCAATTCAACAGTTTTCTGAGTTGCTGCAAACCCTGCATAACCCCCTGTCACTAGCCCATAAAAAATTCCTCTGAGACCAGGCTGTTTGTTCCCTGTTTTCTGTGCAGCAGTGGCATGCTCCTGCTGCAAGCCCCTTACTGCTTGTCCTTCTGCCCCTCATTGACCCTCTAGCTCCCCACATCACATACTCAATTTCCTAGGCCAGAAGCAATCAGCTCTCCTTGCTCAGGGGTGCACCTGCCCTCACATCTCAAAAAGACACCAAGCACGTAAAGTGTGAAAGAAATGAAAGGGATACTCTGTCATGTGCCTTCCCCCCAGCACAAGCATGACAGAGGGACAGGCTCTCACAGTGATACATGGATGTGTTTCTCCTTTCACCCTCTCTCTTGGATAATAAGCCCCCCTGGCTCACCATCCTCTTTATAGTGCAGCCTTCTTTCTGGGTTAGGTTACAGCATCCCATACACTTACAGCAATGCCCTTTTTCCTGTTCTCCAGCTCCTTCACAGCAGGCCAGAGCATCACCTGTCTGCAGATCCTTCCCATAAGCCTAGCTGGAAGGAGCAGCTCTGGATCAGCTAATTCTGTTGCCTCCATCCTCTCTGTCTCTGTCTGGCCTCCTGGTTGCACACTGAACCCTAATTCAGAGTACAGACAGCTCCACTTCCTCCTCTCCAGAATCCCGTGGACACCAAGCCAGATTTTATAGGTCCTTCTGGAGCTGACTGTTTTCTCATAGATAATTTTGGATCTGATTTTCTCCCCTGCATACACATCTTTATTAGCCTCTTTCCTGTCATCCTCTCAGAAACCCCACCTGTAAGCACTTTGTGCCTGCATTTTTGGGAAGGTCCTCTTGGCTCGTTTTGTTGAGCTTTTTTGTTTTCCTTCCTCCAGGGATTCTGCTCTTTGGGTAGTCTCCAAAAAAGTCTTTAAGTGTCTTTTCCGTCTTTTCTCCCTGCTGTTTAGGGAAACTCGGTTCATATGTTGTCTCTGCTTGTTCTGCCCTAGCTGTTCCTGTCTGGATTGAGTCTCTCTAGCCTTTGGCTAGATGCCATATTTGTAGAAAGAGAAATATTCACAGACCTTGATTCTCTCTGGGGAATGGCTTAGCCTATATTCCATCACCCATTTGGCTGCCTCAGGCACTGTGACAGGGTGCCTGCCCCTTACTCAGAGTTTTATTGTTTACGGTTTTATTGCCAAAGGTTAATGAACATATTGTTGTTTCAGGTCTAGAAAATACATGACTCCTTCTGCAGTGTCAGCCCTTTCTCCCTTAAGCAATTTCCCCTGGAATTCCCATACTGGTAGCCATACAGGTGCTATCCTCTTTCATTTTCATTTGCCTAAATCTTGGGACATCATATTCCAGGGTTATTTCAGGCTATATAGCAAGGCTTGTTTTCACTGTGGTATAAACGTCACAGTCTTCTAAAGATACGTTTTAATCAACTTTTAGAGACTTTCTCTGCAGTAGATAGTAGGTACTCTGCAAGCCCTGCAAGGCTCCCTGTGAGTGGTAACAGCAACTCCTAGGGTCAGTGGGGAACATAGTGGGGTGACACAGTCCTTCCATAAAGCCAGCATATATTGGGAATGGCATACATTGCAGGAGGGAGCAAGGCACAGAGGTTTTTAGGAGGCTGTGAAACACGATGTGTTTTCTGCTAAAGAACAAGGCAGATGCAATTCATGCACTTTGTAACACAGACCTGACTAGGAATTACTCTGTGTTGTCAACCATTGCTAGCAAAGGCAGCATAGATCCAGACACAGGACAAATAGCACTGGAGGAATGACAACCTTCAGCCACCTGTTACTACCAGGAATGACTGAGCCTGAACTACTACTGGTATCTGAACGTGCCAAACGACTGGGCACTGACCTAACTATAAACTGCTCTGTCTTTCTTTCACAGGAGATTTTGTAGCATTTTGGTGGGCTTCACACTGTCCAGGATGGGATATCAAATTTAACATAATTTCAGTTAATATTTTAGGGATGTGCACACAGCTCACACATGAGAAGACACCAAGCTGCTGAATTCAGCTTAGCTCAGCCAAGAGTGTAATATTTCTGGGTACATGCAAAACAGATTTTTAGGAACCTAAGAAACTAGTGGTAAAAACGGACAGCTGTTTCTGATGATGTTAGTTCACCATAAAAAGTTACTGCCTTTAGTAACTTCAGTCTCTAGTTGGTGGTTGGCATGGTCTTCTCAAAGTAGACTAATGAAGTTCACTTGAAAACTCTTCAGGGTTTATTTTACATTGTAACAGAAAAAGAGCAGTTGTTATGTCTGAGCTGGGAGGAAGTAACTTCCCTTTAGTAGGTAATAACTTGCATATGTGCTCCTGTCTGAGAGGTCAGAGAAATGGTCAGAGGTTTGATCGGTTAAGTAAAAAAGGTGTGAATTGTTTGCTTTTGGATTGGGATGCTTAAATTGCACTTCACTTGAGTGTTAGGTACCAAAGAGCTTTTTGGGATCTGGTCCTTGGTCCACAGATAACAGAATCCCTACTGGGGAAGGTTTAAAGGACATTCTTGTATCTTCTCATTGCATTGTGCTACATACAGGGGATAAAATTTATTTCTTTGCAAAATGTCTTAATCAGACTTCCATACTGTTAACATCTCTATTAAGCTTGAACTGAAAAAGACAGGAAATATGTTTTATTTACCCCTTTTCACAGGCATAAATTTTATCCATAAACTTGTATGATTTGTATATATTAAAATGTGCATAGGCTAATTCACTTCATAGGTTTCATGGTGCCCACTTCTCTATCCCTCCTAATCACCTCTGATTAAAAGATGCATCCCATGCTCAAGAACTGAGCTGACTTGTTTTAATATTTTCCCTCTGCAAAGGCTAAGATTACCACATGAACTTGGAAGCATATCTAATGATCATGTGTAAGCAGGCACAAGCAAGCTCCCCCATGTTTTGAGGCAATCAGAAGTCAGGCAGTTGTGTTGGCAGTGAGTGGGAGGTAATACATTCTAAGCTTGTTTGCTTAGTCTCAGCGCCACACTGCCTATGGAAGCCATATTCCTCCCAACTGGGTGTTTCGAGCACAAGCTGAACTTGCAGCCACACAGAAAAAGACACGTAGAAATGCCCCAGGAGCAACTGTGGAATAGAAACATAAGAACTGGTCTAGACAGAAGGATAATATGCTATACTTCAAAGAAATGAGACGCACTAAAAACAGGCTGTAAAAGGGGAGAGGACCAGCTCAGGTCGGTCATTGTGTCACAGGTAGTATTTCTAAACTGATAGTGCCCAAGAGTGTGTTCAACAGCCACATTCATGTCACAGAAGTCTCCAAGCTCTTTGGAAGTGACTCTGACATGTCGTCCATGACTTGATGCTGGTGTTTAGAAGTTACCCCACTCTCCTTTGCATCTGTGACTATGCCACATTTGAGCAGCAAGTGCTGCTTCAGACTCTCTTGAGTCACCTGCTTGAAGCACAACCCAGTATGGGTTGCAATAACCCAGTATGGTACGGATATGGTGGATCTCATCTCCCACAGCTCCCCATTCTCCTCTCTGGACTTGCAGCACAGTCACTCTACTGATTACTATTTCCACTGGTGCATTGCATAAAGTCCACAGCAGAAAATCTTTCTTAGAGCAATCCACATCCTCCATGGGATCATGTATCTGAACCAGGAGGTAGTAGACTGAGTACCCTGGGACCACCACAATGGAGTAGGGCAAAGGAGGGTGGCAGCTATCCTAGACAGATACCTTCCTCCCTCCCCAGTTGGTTCCCCCTCCATCATGAACCATCCTTTTCTTCTCAAAGTCTGAGCCACTCACAGGCCAAGGGGGAGGTGAACACCCAGTTTCTGGGATCAAGTATGCTAAGGAAACCATTAGTGGCCCTACAGGAAAAGTTATTCTTTAAAGACTTTGCCAAGTGAACATCCACCTCTGCAGGTCTTTCTCCTCAACCTGCTATTCAGAGAGACCTCTAATTCTGTCTATGTTGTCTCTGTGCTGGGGGTTGAAGACTTGGGTGCACTCTCACTGCTTGGAGATAGCTATGGGCCAAGAGCAGGTCTGAAGTATCACAGAACCAAAACTATCTCAGGGCATTATCTCAGCTAGAGCTGTCTCACTGAAATGCCCATGTTAGCAAAGCCACAATCAATCCTTGACAGGACCTATGGGCATGCAACACATGGGAGCAAAACAACACACATACACACACACCCCAATACAAGATAGGCAGGGCGAGCAACACACAAACTTAGGAAAGAACCAAATCAAAACATAACTTAAACTCAGTCAGAGGCCAAACCCTCCCTGAAAGTGAGGGAACTTCTGTGAACTTCTCTCCACATCATCTACTCTGCTTCATCTTTTCCTCTCCTCCTGGCAGCAAAATGCTGCCAGCTACAGCATCAAAAGTTACCCCTTTAAGCGATGGTTTCCAGAAGAGCTCAGCCTTTTCGAGGGTGTCTTGTTGTGTCTCCCCTTGTATTTTTGGGGAGCAGCTCAAATTGGCAGGAGAACTGTGCTTGCATGGCTATAGCACTAACCGCTGAGGTCACTTGTGCATGAGAGGAGTGCCCATTCCTGAAGTCCTTGGTTGAGGCAATAATGGCTCGTGGTCTAGTTCTGGGGTTGCCATGGGTGGAGTCAAACAGCAGCTCCAAAGGGAAAGGGCCAGAGGCCATGGGGAACTATGGGGAGCAATCACTTCTGTAGCTCTCTTAAGCTTGTCATGAGTGGGACAAGAACAGCAAACGTCCCTCAAGTCCCAGGCCTGGATGCTCAGTTTCTTGGTTTTAAAGCAGCTCAGTTTCCCACTGTGGTGGAATCTTTCTGTGCCACCCCTGCACAACAGTCTGAAGTTGCTGTCAGGATTTTTACAAAATTATGTCGTGAGTGGTACATTATTTACATATTGTGTGGTACTTAGCTTTCTTTAACCCTCCATATAACTCCCCCTTGAATGCCCAACACGTCTGCAAAGCATGAAGCTTGGGAGTTATCGGAGGGTATGGGAGAACTGCAACTGGGCAAAGTGGAAGCAGATCTGTTGTAGCCATGTTTGTGGCACATGGAGAAGCTGCAGTCAAATGCACTGAAGAATGCCTCCCCTCTGATCTCTGCTGGCCTGTCAGGTGGATCCATCTGCTGTAGTCCAGGCTGGTGCCCAGGCGTGCAACAACAGCAAGGGACACTGTCTGTGAACCCAGCTGTGTGAAGAGCTACAAATTTAGGTGCTTGGGATTTCCTGCTTTCTCATCTTCCTTTTTCTTCATAAGCCTGCTGTAGTCAGTGCACAGCCAGGATACTGCCAGCATTTCTCATGTATCCTCTGTCTTTTCTCTGGAAACCATTCTCCTCTAAAGTTAACTGAAAAAAAAAAAAAAAAAGAAAAAAGAGAAAAAGCTTTTTTGGTGGTCTTTTGCCACTCTCAGTTCACTTAGCCAGCAAAATAAATAATTAACAGAACTTTGTTCCACTCAGGAAAAATAATTAAGTCCTTGTACAGTGTCAGATTAACAATGACGTGATACCCTACAAAAATCCTGTCCAGCACAGAGAATAGCATGTCCCCAAACAGTTTGTGTCCATTAAACTCTGCATCCTGAGCAATTTTTGACATGCACAGATTGATGAATATACTATTTCACCCTCTGAAGTTCAAAAGGCATTATGGTTCCAGAGCTTCATGCTAGGTGTTATTTTTAGCTCCCTCTTACATGGAGTGAGTTGTCTTGTAATGGATTTGGGGTCTCAGCTTCACCAGCATTAGAGTTGTTTGCTTGAATTCAGTTGAAAGCACTGAATCACAGTTTTCTACTGAGGCAGCCTGTGTGCAAGAACTGTTGCTTAGGCACGTCTTGTCCTGGAATCCTGCTTTCAAACCTAACCGTTAAGTGACTGGTATATCTACATATAGCTACATCATGCATGTCTATATATCGCTTCTCTGGTGCCCTTCACATTGTTGATTAGACTTACCTATCTAACAAATGTAAAAATCATGGAACACCCAAAAAGAACTATTTGCGTACTACACAAATATAAAAAGGGAACTTCATTTCACATAAATATTGTTAAAACCTGCTTATACCTCCATGAACATCCTTCTCGTCATATTTAAACTTTACAGCAGAGCACAAGGTACAGAGTTTCTTTTCATATTTAAAGTTTATAGCAGAGCTTCAAATACATATTAATATAGAAGCTGTAATGTATTCTGAGTTAAGCTGTCATAAAATCTAGGGCTTTTCGCATCATCACTTTTGAAGGTCGGTGCCACAGAGAAGAAGCAGCATCTGTATGGGATCACCATGAAGGTTTGTAATACATTGCAATAAATACTGCAATATATTTCATTTTTATATGTTTCTGATGAAGAGGCAAAAGTGCATCTTCTACAGTTGCTTTTCAAAAATTGCTCATCTGTTTGGAATGACTGTAAAAGAGATTGAGGCTAAACATTATTTATGGATACATTACTACTCCTCACTGAGACCACAGCTGAAATGAGAAGAAGATTCCAATGATATTTCATTTGGAGTATTGATTTTTCTGAGTTCATCCCACAAAGCTATCACATGCACATTCCAGGGAAATATGAGAAAATGTAGATTATCCTGGCTGGCTTTGTTTCCTAAACTGATTTTTCTTCTCCTAACTTGGTTATACTCATTTTGCTAATTTTGTGCTTTTGTTCTTCTAGAACCCCAGCAAGTGCAGAGACTGCTCCTTCACAGGCTTTTGGAAATAAAGCTAACACTCTTCATTCAGAGAGTGTCTAAATCAATTCAGAAATCATGTGTGGAATACCTTTGTCCCTCATTACACAACAATGAAAAGTAGAGTTTTTTTAACTGTGAAACAGAGCTTGGAAACAATTAGGTTGCTGGGTCTAGAAACCAGGAAAAGTCTTATTCCAAATCAAGAGCATAAGAAGTGGCTGCAGTTTTCTGCTTCTACCTGGAGCCTCACACAGGCTGAAAAGACATGAAAAAAACTGGGATCAGTTTGAGAAATGATAAGGGACAGAGTCCAGATTACAACCTTTACATTAGATTTAGTTAGGCACCCCCAAATCAACAAGCATGTATTTCATATCAGGAACTTGAAGCCAGTGTCGTGGAGTGCATGCCAGCACACCATAGCGTGGACAACCATGGGCACACTGGCACCATCCCCCAATGAGCTAGCCTGAGTAGGAGAGAAGTATAGATATGCTAGCAGCATACTCCATCTGGGCAAATTAGGCCTGCCAAGAAGTCTAGCCGTGATTTTTATTTGCAGCAGATTCTTCTATAGTTAAACTACAGAATTCATTTTGGCATTGCCTAAGGGCTGAACTGTCTCCTAAACTCCCCTCTCATCTCGTTGGATGATCTCTTCAGGTCAGGACAAGGAACAGTGACAAAGGAGTGAGGAATTTGTAGCACAGTTACTTCTCAATATCGTTTAAATTTTAGGAACTGAAATCAGCCTGACTACTGGCAGTGCAGTCAGCTCACAGGGTAATGGAAATTCCTGCTTATTCTCTATTATGATGTGCCTGGTGGCTGCCATTAAGAAGTCAACTGCAGGTTTTCAGCAATTTCAAAAAGCAAAAGCCTAGGGAAAGAAGCAGCAGCAGTAGTGACTTTAAGTTACGCTTCTGTCCTCAGGGTACAAAGCTGCTCTGGGGCCAGCGAGGGCTCCGGCATGCTTTTTAGATGTCTTCCACAGGCTGTTGTGCATCGTGGCGTGGTTGAGTATATGCCTGCCAACGAGGACTAAGAGATTCCCCACTGACTTGTGCCATCCCACTCACTGCACTGCCTTGCCAGGGCTTGCACAGAATTGCCTCTGGTGGCTTTACCTATGCACTGCATTTGCTTGGGGAATCCATCCCCTTCTGATCTAGGACACCAGCATATGAAGCTTCAATCAGAAAGCAAATAGTTTTTTTTTTGGGGGGGGGCGGGGGGGGGGAGCTGTCTTCCACATCAGCTGCAAACAAGACACAAGAAACCATATGCTATAGTCCTCTTCCTTTTTGGATAAGCAGTGCAGGGTCAATTGAGTTTTCCCATATAAGTCATCACTGACTGGAAAAAAGAATGTTTCTTATTTATACCACTACATATTGAATTCTACTAGAATGGCCTGTTAACTAAACAATATCAATACTTTGTGCATATTACAGATGAAACTGCATGAACAACAGTAATAAAGCAGCTACAATTTTATGAACTCACAATCCTATGTGATCCTATGTTCACACATTGTAGTTGAATGCTAGATTTTATGTTTTAATCTGCCTGGTTGAAAAAAGGGAAAACATCAAGAAGACAAGGTTGTTATGGTTCAGTGAAGTACCTGGGAGGTTTCTCAAACACTTTGCATTATGATATGACTAAAGACATAATTTATAAAAGTTTTTGGTTTTGTTTCTAAGTTTCTTTTGATCCACATTTATTAGAGGGCTGTCCAAAACCAAGTGATCTCATATTGTAAATGTATAAGTAGTGACAATGATCTTCAAGTTTCTCATATTTTGGGTGTCTGCATCAGTATCATAACAATCAGACTGGATTTGTTGGAGAAGAAATCCACTGGAAACATGGTTTTGTCAAAACAATTCTTTGTGGAAGCACAGGATATATGATTAACTTGTCTCGCCAAAAATTGCTCATCAAGACTGGGGAGAGAAGAGGGGCAAAATAGCCTGCGTTTCCAAAAGTGACCTTTTGTGACTAGAATATTATTCATGATGGATGAGACCAAGGCCTAACCCATTTCACATCTGATCCTACTACAACATCTAAGGTAAGTATGTCAACCACCAAATTAATACCCTTCATTCACAAAAACTTTGAAAGATCTGGGCTTGATCCCATGTAAAAAGTGAAGAGTCTTTTAAATCCAGTAAGAATATCACAGAACAGAAGTTTTTCACTCCAAATCTACCTGGTTCTGATTTAGGAGGGAAAAAGGAGGCACTTGCAGTCCAAAAAAAGAAAAAAAAAAAAACCTCAAACCCCCCAAACTCTTTTAGATAGGTACCTTAGTAGAAGAAATCTCCAAATTACCATTCATTTGTGGAAACTTAGCTGACAGTGATTTTTCTGTTTTATTTTCATTAGAGGTTTATTTGAAATTGCATAGAAAGCACCAGGATAAGCTGAGACAATCAGCTAGTAAATATTGAGCAGATTTATTTGAAAGATGGTATTTTCTCCCATCGATAGCAACAATAAAACTTGCAGCAGTGTAAAAGTCTAGAAAAACATTCCCTGAAACTGTGGCCAAATGGGTCCATTTTTCACTCAAACTGTATACTGTATGGGGGCCATAAACTGCCACAGGGTCACATTTAACAGGGGAACCAAGCTAAATAAAATAAGAACCAAGCATGTAACTTAGTCTCCAACTTTTTTCCTCCCAGTATGAATCTTAGTGATTTTAAAACTGAGTTAATTTTGCTTTATAAATAAATAAATCACTCGCTTTGACACTTAGTGAATTTAGCTCGAGGCAAAATGAGATCTTTTGAAAACTGTTTGTTCTTGTGCTGTTTCTGGCAGAAGCCAAAAATCCAACAATAATAGAATTTAAAAGAGATACTTTCTTCTGAGATCTATAAAGAACAAATAGGTAGAGAACATCTAGAGTTCAGAAAACAAAGAAAACAGACAAACCCATACAGACAGGATAGATGTTAGGTGAGAGCTCTTCATCTGTCACTGTCTATCTACATGCTCCCACTGCTCTTTAGAGCTTCTGGATTAACTTGCCATTCGTGTCACCAAGACCTGTATTATTTTTTCATACAACTTCTAAACAGTGACTACAGATGACTAATGACTTTTGGAATAGATTTATTAATGTTTCATGCTTGTTTCTATTATTGCTAGTGTTTGGACAAAAGAAACAGAGTTCCTTCAGTTTTTTTTCCCTCTCATCTAGACAGTTTTACTATTGCCAAAAAAAAAGTAATAATTTTATTCAATCTCCAAAAAAAGGCTTCTGTGGTGCCTTAAGAAATGGCATTTGAGGCACCATTTATCTAGTTTTACTGAGCAGATCTCTTCAAAGTTCATGGTACAAATTTAATTTGATATTTTAATGCAAGTTTTAGAAAATTCTGCAGACAATTTTCTACACATATCAAGGCCACAATAATTTAATTAAACTGACCTGCTTCAAAGCAGAAAATTCTAGTGCTGGCCATTTACTTTGAAGTTTTTGACAGGCAAATGCTTCAGTTTCCTTACTGCTTTTTCCAACTCTCCCTCCTCCTGAAAATCATTACCTGAAACAATCAAAAATAATCAAACCCTTGTTCTCTCTTAAGACACTGAAATAATCCTGTCCCCTCACATTGCTACAAAAATAAACCAAAAATGTTACAAAACGAACATAGAAAGTTCACCCAACTTAATTACCTAGTAATGGGGATTGTTGTTGTAAAGCTCTGTGTTCTTTATCTGAACAGGTTTATTATAATCATTACATAGTGTTAGCATCACTATCATTACAGTCTGAATGCTGAGGTTTCTGTCAAGGTTGTTAACTAAAGAGACGTTGAAATATGCTACAAGCAATGGAACCATTTCTTTCTTTTTCTTACAGAATATTTCAGAATCACTTTTCATGTCATCCTGAAGTTTTTACTTAGATGAAGCTCCCAGTGAAAGCAATAGGAATTGACAGTAGTTTCCTTATAGGAGAACTCAAGAACCAGTAACAGGCCCAAAAGAATGATGGCTGATGAAACGTGGTTGGTGAACAAGAAAAGGTCGATCATGCCAGATACAGATGATATTTTTATTTGAGAAGATAACTGATTTTTCTAGACAAGGAAAATACACTAGATCTAATCTGCCTAGAAAACAGTAAGGTTTTCAAGGAAACTGATAAAGTAGAGAAGTTAGGAATTAGCAACCTGATTATACAGTGGACTAGAAAATAAAGGGAGATAATAAGGACTATGGTGAATAAGGAAGGAACCTCCAACTCAGAAGGAAGCTACTAGGAGAGCATCTCAGGGTTTGGTCCTAGGACATACCATAATTCAGTTTTTCTTTAATGACCTTAATGCAAGGAAAAAAACCTCAGAGCCCTGCTAATAAAGTGTGCAGGTGGCACAGACCTGGAAGACATCACTAGAAAGGAGAAATGGATTATCATGCAGAGAGGACCAAATGACCTTATGGCATGAAGTGAGAAATGAGAGAAAATGTAGCAGTACTAACAGCTGTAATGATATACAATACTAACAAAGAAAATCCCTTTATATGCTGAGAGCTAATCAGCTGGAATTAATACAGAAGGAGGAAAATCTTTTTGTAGCTAGTCAGTCTGGATGAACAAGAAACACCAGTATGATGTGGTCATTAAAAAGGCAGCTAACATTTATCAGGCAAAGTCACTCCAGCAAAGATAGGAGAGTGTTAATGCCTTGCTATATGACACTGGTAAGTCTTCATCTAGAATTCAACACAATTCTAGTCATGAAGGTTCAAAAGAGAGGGATTCAGGAAGGAAGAGCTACATAGTGTGTTTACCAGGATGACTGGGGGAATGAAGGGTCTGTCCTACAAAGTGAGAACACAAGTATGCGGCTTGCCTCGGGAAGGCAGGAGAACAAAAGTCTGTGCTGAAGATGAATACAGCGTGGGTACCTCAGTTTTCATGGAATTTTGGCTTCTCCTTAATTTGGCTTTCAGCAGCTTGCAACATGCCTCTTTCCTGCAGGGTATTCCTCATTTAGTCTCCAAAGTAAGTGTTCACAGTGCAGAACCTTATAATACAGTCTCCCTACACATGGAATGCATTAAAAAGATGCTTATAAATAAATATTTCATATGTACCTTAATGTTTTTCCTTCCTTTTCAAATCCAAGCAATTGTCACTTCTTTGCAAATTGTGGGCAATCACTGTTGTGACAGAATTTCTCTTTAATAGGTTTCTTTTTACTGTAGGAATAACTTGCTGTCTTCAACCATTTTGCTCCTAAACTTGGAAAGTGAGGTTTCTTTTTAAGGAGCGCCAATGCCTTTTGAGTCCCTGAATTTCTGAGTTATGTTTAATGAAATATAAATGTATTAATCTATGTTTAATAGTTGTATTCCATTATTAGAATCCAAGCACAGTGACAGTATACATAAGACATACCTTACAATTGATAATGTATCACAAAACCTAAGCCAAACATTGTTTTCATCCTTCACTTCAGGTTGAGTTGTATGTTTAAAACATACATACACGTTTAAACACAACAGTGTAGAAAAGGACTGGATTGTTTTCTTTAAATAACTGATTTCTCCCTCGCCTGTTCCCACTTACCTTTTTCCTTGCACATGCACACTCTTTCCTTCTGCCTCTTCCTTGCCTTTAAATCTGTGGGGCTATAGACACTTTGTACCTAAAGAGCCAAGAGTGGTCTTCCTGATACTCATCTCTTGCACCACCTGTATCTTGAAAAAAATAGTTCATTCCTTTGTCTCACTGCAAGACACAGGCTTCCCAAACACCCTCACAGACCAGCGAGTGACAATGATGCACTACAAACATTCCCCGAAATTAATTATAGATTGATGGAAATGAAGGGAGAAAAGTAAAAGCCATAAAATCCACAGAATGTTTTTGAAAGAATCAATAAAAGAAATCACCTGCTTGCAAGACAACTCAATGCATCAGCTTGCCTTCTGACAGCATGCAAAGCCATTTTGATCCCCCAATTTCAAATTTCCTTAATGAGTTAACAAGGAGCTCGGTTAAATTAGACCCTGTTATACAAGCTAAAGACCTAAACACGATCTGTTTTTAAATGATTCACTATCCATCATTTTACTATTCAAAATGCAGCCTAAGAAAACATCACAGGCACCATCCCTCAAAAAGGCAAATTCTCAATATTACCTTATTCTTTTCACTACTGCTTTTAAATGTGGCTTGCAGTCTGCCATTGAAGTGCAACATGCTCGTGCACACAAAATGATTGATTTAGACAGTTAACTGAATACCGCATTCCCTTTTCCTTTTGCCCAGTCTATTCCTACACAATACCATGTGTATTCCCAAAGTGACAAGGAAGGTCAAGTGGCTTTGGGTGGGCTTGGTCAGCTGGCTCTGCAGCCAGTTGCACCCCTTTTCAACTGACTGCAAATTTGCATCCAACACAAGTAACAAACTCTCCTAAATAATGTACTCTGTTATTCATGCAGGAAAGATATCCTAATAGAGGCCTTAGAAAATGTATATTTATTTCCCATATAATAGAGTTGTGCAGCACTCTAAAAAGAAAGAAAGGAAGCTGTCATGAAAGTTACTGAATTAAGCCTTTACATTACCCCACATTATTATATACTTTCTGTATGACCCCGACAAGTGACTTACCTCTCTGTGCCCTCTTTGTAAAACAGGATTAAAAATGCTTCCTTTCACTCACCTTTTGTCCATCTTCCCTGGAGTGCGAGCTTGTAGGGGTTTGAATTCTCTCCTTTGAGTATGTATAGAGCATTGCACAGCAGGACCTTTCTACACTGTGCCATCTGAATAAAATGCTTAATAACATTTAATGAACACTGATGTTTTCAGAGTAGTCTTGATACTTCAAAAATGCTTCTGCTACATTCTCATTCTGAAGCATTAGCATGATCCCGGTCACTCTGACACTCAAAACTACTCTGAGAAAGGATGTGCAAAATTAAGGCTTAGGAAAATTCACCTCCAGTTTTACACACTTATGTGTGCCTTATGTATACAGCACATCAGTCTTGCAACAGTCCTTGTACACTGTTTAGTAAAGTAGACCTGGGATTCAGCAAAAAGAACCACTGAAGCATTACCAGCTCACTGGCATAATTAATTAGGAAAAATCCCCTTATGGAAAACCCCTCCTCTCCAAAAAATATTCCAAGTCAGTGTTGAAAGGTCCAAAGTTAGAGCTATGTTAATTAGTTTCGGACTAGGATACCAAATATTTCCCAGCTTGTGGCAGAAAGCTGTGCACACGTTCATGGAGACTATCTGCCCAGAGCCACAACATGAAGATCGGTTCTGCCTCTGACTGACAGCGGTGCCCCTGCCTCAGGCCTACTGTGGCCATAAAGCAGCAGATGTTTTGCTCTCCACCCCATGAGGCAGATGGAGCAGCTGAAGGAATACAAGATTTTGGGGAAGGGAGTGTCATTTTGCTCTGTGGTTTTACGGAGTCCAATTCAACTGACGCCAAGTGAACAGATGGGCTCCCAGGTAGGGCCTCAGTACACATATCATTTCACTGGCTCTGTCCGTCTGTCCACGCTGCTCTGAGAGCAACCTGGAAGTCACTGCTGAGCTTGACTTTGCCTTTAACAGAGATAGGCACTCTGTAGACAAGGTCCAAGGATCTGCCTTCTCTTCCTTACCACTAGGAAGAAACCACTCCACGAGGCTTTCCAATCCACAGCACATTTCACCAGAAATCTCAGGGTTTGCTAGTCCTCTGTGAGGGCTCCCCAAAGCTGAGGCAGGCTGTTGAGAGCCCATGGGAACCCCGTATACCCAAGTTCATCAGACTGAGCCACTCTCTGCAGATTCTCCACGAAGTTCTTGTTTAGAAATGAGGCAACAACACACAGATGAATTTTTAGCTTTGTAAAACCTCTGCAGGAACAGGAACAGACCCAAAATAAGACTCCAACGCATCAAAGTTCACAAGCATGCACCTACCATTACCTGCCATTACTTCGTTGAAAGCCCCAAGCCACACATTTAATTGTCATGGGATTTCAAAGGGCCTTCAACACATGGCTAAAATTCAGCATGTGCTTTGCTGAGTTGGGACTTCGGAAAATGAATAGGGAGGAGAGACTAGAAAGGAGTATGCATAGGGACCAGGACATGGGTTTACATATCTGCTGATCATTCATAATATTTTCCAGAAATACTCTGAATTAAATTTTTATTTTGCATTCAAGCCCTATGAATTTTAAACTGATACTGGGCATCCTACTAGCATCCCCCATCCCAAATACAGCTGCAGACCCTTGCTGCTACGCCGTTTCCCCTAGCTAGCTAGAAAGCTTGGGGGATCTTTTAGGCCATCCCCTTGGCCAGAGTAGGACTATTATGTCCACCTCATTATTGACAGGTGTCTGCATAATCTGCTCTTAGGCCTTTCTAATGATGGAGTCTCTCCACTATCCTTTAACAATTATTCCATTGTTTTATTATCTGTTGGCTCAGCCATGAAGGTATCAAGATAAACTCACAGCTGACTAGCTAGGTAGTTGCAGCTTGCCTCAAATACCACTATTTCCTTTTTTCTTTTCAAGGAATATGTTTATTCAAAGCTGCATACAAGTCAAATTCTGTATTAGTTGCCTTTTATTGCTGCTTACGTAGCAGGGATTCTTTGGCAACTGTCTCTACCAGAAAGCACTTTTATGTCTGTTCTGTGGTCTTTGAATGAACCTCTACAATTCTTCCCCAACAACTGTTACAATGCTGCAACTTCTTACACTGACTTCCCCATAGCTGCTTCTGTTTCTACACTTAAATTTTCAAAAATTTACCTCTTACTCCACCTCCTTTTCAGAAGAAAGCTGGAAGTATCTCCAATTTCTCCTGTATGTTCGGTAACAACCTTATTGGAGCAACTTCACTAAAGATTAATGTCTTATTTGCTCATGTTTGTCTATCATTTATGTTTATTATCTTGCAGATATATGAGCTGTATGATAGGATCCATTCCACAAGTACACTTTCTGCTTCCTTTTTTCTTTTTCTAACTTACCTTACCTCTAAGTTTAAAAACAGTGGTTATACAAATGAGTTGTCTGGTTTTAAATTACTGTCAAATCACATTTCAGCTAGTAACAGATCAGATTTCAAGGACGCTACCCTGAAATTTAGTAATGCCAAATAGAAATTTGATTGTTCAGTTTTTTAAAGCATTGCTTTGCCAATTTCTACAGCACTACTCATAAAAACCCTTGAGCTGTGGATACCCTGGACCTGAAGTAACATACTTAAGATCATATTCCTCCAAAAACTGTTTTGTCTCATAACGGTTGAATTGTAGTCTTCTACTTGTCAGAACAACATTTGGTATGTCATATTTAGCAGACATGGTTATTAGCTCTTGAATTTTGTCTCTAAAAGTCAAATTTTGTGTAGCTGTAATTTAAGAGTTTTCTTCAGCATATATAAACAACTTTATGCCAACTTTGGACCATGGATCTAAGGTATCATGATTTCTTACAAATCTAATCTTGAGTATATGTATTCTTTATTTACCTATCATTGGCATGTTCACTTTTCTTATGCTGTCTCTACCTTTCATTTTTTGTGTTCCTCTTTTCTTGTACTTCTATGACAGCATGATCTCTTCCAGAGAGTCTGGTGTTTCATACCTTTATATCCAAAATTGGCACCAACTTTATGCAAAGTTTCATCAAACTTAGTTTTGATTTTTTTTCAAACTTCACTTCATGAGGAATTATTTTCTTGCTTTCTTCTTTGAATTTTCCTTATTTTCAGCACAATCAGCTTTTCTCCAAAACTGTTGTTGCAACTAGTACACAAACTTGAGCACTAGTGTCCAGGTTACAACTTACAAAGAGTTCACTTGTATTTCAGCTAGTGCTCCAGTCACCAGATATAATTCTTTGAATGAATTTACCCTAAAACTCCTTTTACTCATTGCCCGAGATTGTGTCATTAGCTTAGTTTTAGATGCATTCAGTCTTTTTCTACTGATTTTTTCTAAAAGATGGTTTTGCTTCTTCCAAATACTGTCCAAAAACTGGACACTGCTTAGATCTGATTTTTCTTCCATATCCTGTACAATTTTTCATCCTCCTTCTTTTAAACAAAACTCTGATCCATTGTTTAGGCTTTTCCTTTGAGGTTTTGATCTTGTTCCTTTTCTGTATGCTCATAGAAGTCTTAAGGTTTACTTTTCTAATGCATTAGTTTCTTATTCTCTCCTCAAAACTTGGATCTTGCTTTAGTCATCTTCTTTAACTTGACAAATTCTTATTTGTTTTTATGTATAAAAAAGGTCTTTCTGATAATCCTTTTCTCATTCTGAGACCTCAGATTTCTTTTATAATTTGGTCTCAAATTAGAAATTGCTAAGCTATCTAGTCTTGCAAGTTCGACCTCTGTCTCAAATGTGTTAGGAAGCAAAAAAAGCTTTTGCTCTTTTTCTGAATTCTTCAGGGGAATGGATATCTTTCAGATGTTTCATTTCTTCTTAGAATGGTATATGCTTTACCTTTTTTTAGCATACTCTGATAATTACTCTGATCCTCCTATTCAATACAGACCACACATTAGATTTTATTTTTCTTTTAATATTAATAAATGTTAGTGTCCTAAAATCTCAAACAGAATTTTAACAGACATATTATATAAACTAGATCATCCTTTTAGCATTTCATTTTAAATGGCATAAGTAAAATACTACTTAAAAGGGAAAAAATATCCATTGAGAAA
Organism: Dromaius novaehollandiae; assembly: GCF_036370855.1. Classification (NCBI taxonomy): domain Eukaryota; kingdom Metazoa; phylum Chordata; class Aves; order Casuariiformes; family Dromaiidae; genus Dromaius; species Dromaius novaehollandiae. Next base: position 59,684,174 of record NC_088099.1, read on the forward strand.
GAATCATAATTCATTGTAGTGAATAATAAAAGTTATACTGTCTAAAATTCTTAGCTACTCTTCACCAAATTTTAAATACCTTAAATGGAGACTCATTAAAAACTCATGTCCATGTTTTCAGAGGTCCATTGAATATTCACTAAAATGAGATAAAAGCCTTAAGCTTCCACTTATGAGCAGGGTTAAAATTAGCAACTAGAAGAAAAGAACCTCATAAACAAAAAGTTGTATTGATAGGGCTGATGCAGGGGAATTAAAACCAAGTATATCTTTTTCTGGAAGACTGTTTCTGGAAGCATTTGCTCATGTTTTCCAACTATTTCTAGTGAAAAACTTTTCCTTCAGTCAGCCTGCAGTCAGAACTTGAATGGACAGAAAATAACACAGGTCAGATTGTCAGCTGTGTATTTCATTCATGTAAAATTTTTAGTGCCTACTGAACTGCTATACACAGCAGGAGTCTCTGTTAGCAAGAAGTAAATGGATAGTTTTTCAGAAGGAGTATACCATGAAAATAAATGTCATTCTTTGCATTAGTTGTTGTTCTTCTGCTCGAGACCTCTCTCTTCTCTGCACTTTCTTTTCTTTTAAGCTTCCCTGTTGAACAGAATCTGGATTCACAGCCTGTGAATTGTGTTGGGTCTTTTGTCGTTTTGTTCTTTTCAAGGTGAATCAGCCTCCATCCAAATTGCTTACTGAAACAATCTAGGCCTGCCTATTAATTTGCTTCAAATACATGGCATGAAAATAGCTCTGAGGAAAGTGATCTATTAGTTGTATTGATCTTCATTTGGCTTTTTATATCACTAGTATTTTCCCCAGATGGATACTGTTTACTCTACAGATTGAATTAGATCAAAATCCCAAATGCAGACATCATGCTTTAGGATGGAGTTTCTACTGCATTTTGATTTTGTGATTCAGATCCACCTCTTGTGCTGACAGAAATATGTTTGTTTTTAAGTCACTTGCTCCTATTCTATAAAATCCCCATTTAAATGTCAATAATTAAACTCCGTCTTATATAAGACTTCAAATGTCAATTTTCCCTCCCACTTCCCCGGGGATGGTTCTGATTTAGCCAACTTGTTAATTTGTCCTATAACACCTAAAACCAATTTAAAAAAATACCTAAACCAGTTAAAATGTTTCTGGGCAATTATTTTTCTTACCAGTTAAAATTATCAAAAGGCATGAGACAAAAATTTTGGTTTGCTTTCAGCATACAGTAAGACACAAATTCTTTAAGGCAAGTTAAATAAGCTAGCTGTGATGTGAGGTATTACTCAGAGAGCGCAATGGCCTGACAGTCTAAGCCTTAGGTTTTCAACAGTTACTGAAAACTTCCTTTTCCTCCCACCTTCCCTCATCATGCGCTGACTACGTATTTCACAGTTGGTATTCTGCCTTTCTCATAGCTGTTCCAGGTCTTCCTGGTAGATAACAAGCCACATAGGACTGTCGTTTCTTAGGGCAGTGGCAATAATCCTAAGAAAGCACAATGACAGTTCTTGCAGAAATGGTAACGATGCTCTCTTTTCTGCATTTGTTCCAAATGAGTCTGATCCAGAAACTCCTCAGAGGAGGTGCATGTTCCTCTTCAATTTAGCACATTTGGTTTAAAATAAACTGCTAGGCATGTACAATTTTCAGTAAAAGAAAAAAATCCAACAGGTTTCTTTACTCTGATTATTTCCTGCAAAATGTTTTTTTACTTCATAGAGGTATCAACCAATATGCCAAATAAAAGCATTTTCATTATTTCTAACAAATTCTCTTTGCTTCATGGGGAAAGAGAGTGCATTTTCTGTTTTGTTTTGGTTTTTGTTTGTTTGTTTGTTTTTTAATCACAGTAGAGGTCCAAATTATTTCCTTTTTGCATACATTTTGACCCTGATATGCAAGTTGGACACTTCAAGCTGTAAGCGATATAGCTTCTGAAAAAAAGAAATCTTTCTTTCTAATGTATTCTTTTACTACTCCAAAATGCAAAAGCAGTAGTCACACTGCAGTTTTTAATTATACATTCACACCATAGTGCTTGTGTAGAGATATAATAAAGATGCAACTGATTTTATGTTTTAGCAAATTTACCACCACTTTTAAAAACTACTAAATGTTTATTTGTCCATTCTGTTATTTCCCATATAAGGCTTGCATTTGAATACTTTAGAAACACATAAATAAAATAACTTAGCATTTATTATTTTATATATTTATACAACTTGAAATTTTAATTATTAAAATAAAAATAGAGCTTTACAGACTTTTTGTGCATGAATATCTTATGTTTTTGGGGGCATAGCCATTCCATCTGCAGCACAGCAATAGCCTTCAGTTTACTATTCTTACCTCTCCTTGTAGCTAGTTGCCTTTCTGGACCCTGTTTATTGTGAGTAGAAGAGCATATCAGCAGTACACCTGTCTGGAACAGAAACAAACAAACAAAAATACTCTGTCCTATTTTGAAAATTGACATTCATGGATATTTTTAAACTGGCTTTGATGAAGGATGGTGCCAATTTAGAACTGAGTATTTTCTTCGTCATGAAACCTTCCCAGGATGTTCAAGAGGGTTTCACCCAGCTCTGACAGCAGCCCTCCGGATAGCTATCTGCTATTGCCTCAGCAGACTTCTATAATAACACTGCCACCTTTTCCTTACTTGGGTCTCAGAAGGAACACGTTATTCTCTCTTCAGAAACATACTGAACAATTTTCTCTCAAAGCAGCTGGGGTCCAAAAATCTCTCTAGCTTATCTATAAAAAACTTAAGCCCAAACATAAAAGACAGTGTACATGCCATGTATGTATGGCATTATGCCTTATATCTACAGCTATTTAAGTACCACTTATGGCAGTGCCTTACCTTTCCCACACAGATGCTTCTCCTGTTCTCCTTGGTGACTTTTGATAAAACCTACATGTTTTTCTTGACAGAAGTTTAACTGTGAAGTTTCTTAGCTAGTAAAACCCCAAGGAAAACACAGACATGCACTGTCCAGCTTATTCTGGATGTTTTTCACTTATTGCATGTGCATAGTCTGAGATACACATATAAGGGACTGGATGCAGCTACAACACTTGGGACTCCCTATATAGGTCTTTCACACTCGATCTGCATCTGTGGCTATTTGTTGGACATTTCAAAATCACTGGGCTGGGTTGCCATGCATCCAAGAATCTGTCAAAAGATTAAATACCTCCTCTTATTATGTCCAGAAAAGTTATCTGGGAAACCTCGGTAGCCCTAGAATCATCCCTTTCTTTCAGGGGCCTGTGGCTGTTGTATTCTCTTCTTCCTTGCACCTCCACAAACAAAGTGAAAAAGAGGAAAACAAAAGCAAAAACTACACTTTATGTCTATAAATAGCTAAGTGACTGCACAGAAACGCCTGTCCAGGCGGCCTAGGAGTGTCTCCAAAAGAGCAGTTTTCAAGGCATGATAAATGCAGAAGAGAAGAAAAGAAAAAAGAAAGAAAGAGGAAAATATACAATGCACACTTGAACTTCGTTGTACAAAGTGCTAAGAAAGAAAGTCAAAGTTCCTTCTTGCAATGAGGATAAGAACTGTGGTGCAGTTAATGAGAATCAGGGGTCTAACATAATCTGAGGGCTCCAAGTACCTTATTGGGCCCAGAAGGACAGTCATTCTTCTGCAAAATTAGAAATGCTTTCCAATACCATGAGTACATGCTCTGAACTTGCATTTTGTCAGGGCAGAGTCCTTCTTCAGAACATTAAGTTCTGTTAGTTTTCATTCTCTTCTTTCCATTCTTGCACTCCTCCTAAAACCAGGGATTATACAAAATTAAGAATAGAACCAATCTACGGAAGGATATTTGCCTTTCTTTCAGTATACAGTTACACTATACAGCACAAATTATATTTGATTAATCGAATTTTTAGGAAATATAAGTGACTTATCTGTGCAATAAGCTTGACTCCAGCTATTTTACCCATACAATTGTTTTTCTCCTTCATCAAAGAATTGATCCAAATTACAGCAGAGTTTGTTGCAGTTTATACCAGTCCTATCAAGATATTTTGCAGTTCACACAGAACAAATATACATACCCATACTGTCATACACAGCTTGATTCATCTGTCACTTAAACAAACTGACATCATGGACTTCATTGGAGAGATTCTTCATTTCAAAAATGTAAGAATAGAATTAGGCACATTTTACGGTTTGTATCCCAAATCTATCAAGTTTCTCTCTTAAAAAACTATCACCTACATTTCATATCACAGTGTAAATGTTTGCTGGGGTACAGAAGTGCTTTTGTGTGGTAAGTGACATGAAAATGTAATAGCACAGTAGGCCAACTTATACCAATTGCTTCTCAGTGGGACTACTGTCATTCCAGTATAGGTAGCAACTTAAAGGGCAATAAAATAATATATAGTAATATAGAGTAGTATATTAGGTCCATTACTGCAGGCATTTTATCTACTGTAATATTTGTTGGAATTATTTGTATTTTTATTAAAATAGATAATATTTTTGTAGCAGCGTGCAAAGCAGAAACATGATCAGTTTCTTTTTGAATTAAGTGTTATTCCACATCCTGTATTCACTGAGATTTCAGGTGAATGGGCAAATAAATAACAGGGTGGAGAAAACTCTTTGCAGGACTGGAGAATAAGGATCGTAGAGGCTCTGCAATAACTATTACAAAACACAAATGGGCCCCCAACCTAGCAGCTGCTGCTCGCAGGCAGTTTGGATGGCAGTGGGAAGACTGGATTAAAAAAGAAGACAGAGGAGTGGAAGACTGAAACCCCAGAAACTTTTTATAACCACCTTTTGCAAAAGAAATGTATATATGCTGAAGATCCTTTAATTCAGAGTATCTACTGGAAAATGTATACCTTGATGATGGCACAGTAGTTTGTGCTTCTGATAAATCTATCAAGACTTCATTTGATTTTCAAATGTACAAGGGGGGGGGAGGGGGAGACAGCAAGAGATGATCAATATCGATTCCTAAGTGCTTCCTAATGCAGCATGAAGTTGCTCAAACCTGGTGCTGCTGTTTCTGTACAAATCTGGGTTTGTTTTGACAGTATTTGTGACTGCCACGGAATCAAGATGTTCAGTTTTCACCTTTCAAAATAAGTAAAACAAACAACCCTGAAAGGTAGACCTATAATTTGGACCTCGCCAACATGGCAGGTATGGCAAAAAGGAAGCTGCTATTTGTGAAAGCAAGCAGCTCAAAGTTTCAGTTAACTGGACTTAAAAATTTGTTGCTAGTAAACTGTGGCTATAATGCTATGCATGGATGACAGCTTAGATTTTCACTTGCCTATCTGGAAAAGATTGATGACAACTGTCATAGGTAAGGAAGAAAAATTGTGCTGATTCTGGATAACTGTACAACAAATCTTAAGATTTCCCAAGAAAATGCATCTTTTTCTCACCATTTAGGGTCATATATTTAATCCAAGAAACAGACCATGGTAGATGCTAGAATATTAAGCAGCAGTACAAGGAAAAGCATTGGCAATTTGCTTGATGACTCAGAACAACATATCAAGAAGTGCTAAAAATTGCACATTAAAAAAAAAGCTAGCAATATACAGTTGTCAAGAACTATTTAATAGAAAAAACAGACCCACCTTGTGCTTATAGAAACAACTTTTAGACTGTGTCCACGCTACAGCTAAAATAAATTTTGTAACAAAACAGAAGCACAACTACCTTATCTGCACAGGAGTTATGGAGTCCACTGCATCCCCTCACACAGGCATTTGCCATCAGCAGCATCTCGTGTTCCTACTCTCCACATTGTTTGGGGTGCGTATTGCAGAAAGTGATTCCCGCTGAGCCACAGCAGCGATGAGGGAACACTTTTCCACCAGCTGCTGGTCACCCCTGGGAGCCCACAAACAGAGAGGGCAAGGCTCGGTGGCGCATCTTCCTTGTCATGGGGCATGCGTTGCAATCAGCATCTAACAAGCCTGGAAATGATCATCAGGAATAGGAAAGTAAATTTTGAGAATAAAATCCCCAGCAGGCCAAAACAACCTGGCACCTCACGCCAGCAGGCAAGCCTCGCTCAGGGCAGCTGAGGATAAGGACAAAGGAACTAGCTTCAGTGCCACTGTTAAGAACGATGGGCCAACACTCTTGGTCTACAAGAAATGGGGACATTTCATTCTGGCTCAACATAAGCAATTGTTTCTATATTTTCAGTGAAGCAGAAATTCTGGAGGGAGAAAACAAAACAACAAGAAGAAAAAACATTTTCCACAGTAAAGTGACTTCACTGAAGTGTTTTGTTTTGGTGAATATGGAGTATTTTGTTTGGATCTTTATAACTGAGCCTGTGATATAAAAGAGAAAGGAAGTACTCCATTCGTCTTGACTTAGGCAATATTTCAGTTCTGCATTTTATTTTCAGTAAACGGTTGCTTACACCAATCAGTCCTGGCTGATTAAATCCAGTTCTATAGGGCAAAACTTTTCACAAATCTAAAAATAACCTTCAGCTGACACTTACAGCCACAGCAGTGTGTCTTAGAATATTCTATTTTTAAGCTATTCATCATCAAAATTAATTCATTATTAACCAATAATTGTTTGCTGTGTAGAAACAAACATGTTTTAACTAGTTATGCCTCCAGTATAGCTATGTGAATCTGAAAATCTGAAATTCAATTTGTAACTCTTAATAGTAGGCTAAAATTAGCATGACATTAGTCTTCTGACGAGCTAGATTATGTGAGCTAGCCCCATTAGAAAGCAACTCTGAAAAAGTAAGGGAAAAGCTTGAAAATAAACAAGTCTTTAGAGCACAATTCCCAATATCTGAAGATATTGGTCCTTGTAGGTAGGGTCAGGGACATAGATGTAACTGTTCTCTTTTAAGCGTTGGGCAATGGCATTCATTAGCCACTTGCAGGTGTTGCTTGGTGTTATGAAATGGCTTTTGTTAGTCCAAATCCTGGAAATTATAACCAGCACGGTTACGATAAAGCCTGCAATCCTGTTTTATGGGTTGTCATCACATTGAGATCCTAAAAAGCCATTGACCTTCACAGGCCACGTGCACAAAGCGCAAACGCTTGACTCTCATGCCACCAAATAAACTACACGGGGAAACACAAGCTCCTAACATCTCGCATAGAAGAGATAACAAACTTTAAGGCTGGATTTTTGTGCTTGGAAGTCAGATCTCTGTTTGTTTCTTCACCAGAACATAAATGTCTAACAAAACTGTCAAAGGCAGCTGGTGAAATACTGCACAGTACTTTTAAAATTGGCTTTTGAGATTACACCCATTAGATTTTTAATGAGATGAGTAGATGGTAACTCATTTGTTTCTTTTCAGAATGAAGTCACTTCTTCAGTTGTTACTAATTGCTTCCAGCAACAATATGTGGCACAGTAATGTAAAGGCACAAAATATTTGGGGCTTTAATGAAAATGAATTATTTCTCTGCTTAAAATGAAAGCAGGTGTAAGGATATACATACACACACGCACGTGTATATATAGATATAAAACTTTTTTGGTAAAACTTTTTTTTTATTAATAATACTTAGCAGGGGAAATGATTCTCTACTAATATAAGCAGCAGTAACAGAATTTTCAAAAGACCAAATCCTGACACAGTTGTCCACTCTTTTTCGCCCTCACTCAAAGCTGCAACCTAACACTAATGATATGAAAGTTTCTTTTGCCTTTTCAGTGAATATTTCCATTTCATAGCTCCTTGCTTGCCCCTACAATAAATCACAAAACTAGCATTTTCTATCATCTACATTCATAGCTATGTATATTAAAAAAACCAATGAGAGTGGAGATAGGCAATTCACTTGTTTAGAGCAATTGCAAAAACTACCATTTCTTGCTAAGGTGAATGGGTAAATAATTACTTGACATAATTGGCATAATTCCCAATTCAAAGGGACTGGACTGAAATGGAGTAGAAAGTAGCAGCCTCTATGGGACCATCAACAAATAAATGAATTTTTTATTGGAGACTTTATTACAGTGCCACAATGTTTTTCTACTGGAAAATACAGTTTCTTTGGAGATTATTATCTTTGTGTGAGAATGCAAGGCTTTGTGAGGAAATTATGTTTAAAAAAAAAAACAAAAAGAAACAAAAAAGCCATTCAGTTAGTCTTACCTGATTGTTCACAATGCCTCTTCAAAATTCTATTACAATATTTCTTAAGAAAACAAAACTTTTTGATTCATGGAAATGTAACACTTCAATTAACCCAGGATTAAATGTCTTTTTACTTTCAAAATGCCTGAATTTAGGAACAAAAATTTTAGTCAGTGCTCCTTGTGAGAGAACAGTAAGCACATGTATTACTGCACTGAAATCAACAGGAGGAGCAAGCATTTGCACCTTCCAAAGTCAGGCTGGTCACTGCTCATCAGACTGTACTGTGTTTACTGCTTAAGAACAGACTAGGACAATTTGCTTTCTGCAAGTACAAGAATGCAGTTTTGTTTGACAAAATGCAAGTTATTACTAATGACTTTTCCTATAACTATTTTCCTTGTAAAATTGTTTATGATGATGTACTAAGTTGTTAAACATATACAAGGATGCAATAATAGTATTTTTAGTCAGCTTTAAACTGTATTAATTCAAGGCCCAGAAAATATTTTTTTTTCTATATGCTTGTTCCCATTCACAGCTTCTTTAGGATAGAAAGCCAGATTTCAAGATAGGTCCCTGACTTTTTTGGTTTTTTAATAAATACAATATTGTTTAGAACTATGAAAGAGCTAACTTGGGACAGATCAGTTTTTACAGCCATGGGAATGCAGAGAACAGATGTACAGTTATTATCTACTATATCTTCCAAATCAGTTTTGTCGCTTCCTTTAAATTTGCGGTGCAAATACATACTATTACCCACTTTGCTCAAGCAGTTAGCCAATATGGCCTGGGAAAGTTGCTTCCGTTAACATGAAAAATAGGTTATGTAAGTCAGGTATATTATTTGGTGCAATCTTGTTTATTTATCGAAAATAAGCACAAAGTGCAGGTTACTTGAACTGAGTAGGAAAAACAAACAGCCGGTAGTTAAGTGTCTCAGATAAGCTCCGTGGTTGAAGAAATTCTGCTTCCTCTCAAGCTGATTCTCTCATTTCTTTTTCCTGACTTCCTCTGCCTTTAGCACCACCAAAAGAGTCCTCAGGTCTTCATCTGCAAGGGCCTCAGTTCATTTCAGTTTTGCTTTGAGAAAGCCAGTTGTTACTCAAAACTCATTTTTTGGGGGGGGAGGGGAGGGACTGGGGGAAAAGAAAAGCAAATTTGCAACGTTAAGAACTCACTGTCTTCCTTTCTGTTGGGTTGTAGGCTCAGAAGGCTGCTGTTCAAACCTTTGTAATTGGCCCCCAGCAATACTCACATAACAACATTTCTACTGTGGTGGAACCTTGCTTTGCTTGGCAGTTCCTGTCACAGCCTTTTCTTCCGTTTTATTTGTAGTACCTAGTCCATAAATGATTTTGAATACGATAGAGATTTGCCTTATGCAGTCTTTATTCTAACTGATGAGCATTATTACTTCCTATAAACTATTGGCTCCAACAGGCTTGATCTACAACCTCTAAAAGGAATAATTCCTTACAGAAGTAGCAGGAAAGAACGTCTGAAATCCTCATAGAAGAAAAAAAAAAAACTTTCAAAAGCCTCAAATGCAAAAACCAAAACCGCAATGTAAAATATATCAATTCAAAGTGTTAATTTAGTGTACTGAAGGCAAAAAATTTGGCCCCTCAAAAATTTAGAGATGAAAGTTCAGCAAGAGGCATGTAACATAGAAAGACAAGATGAAGTAGATACAGAGAAGATGTGGAATTTAGCCAAATCAGAGTTGCATAAACCAGATGTAAAGATGGGCACTAAGCCACAGTATACAGAGACAGACCTGGAGCAAGTAGTAAGTGAAATTTTTTGAAAAAAAGTCTAGTGATGAAGAGAGGTATGAAGAAATAGGGTAGCAGTAGAAGTTGATAAAGGAATGAAAACTGAAAGCAACAGAAAGTATATGAGCTGCAAATCTAAGAAAGAAGTGAACTTGTAAGAGCAACAAATGAATTAAGAACAACAACAACAACCATCCCCATCCCCCAAAACCTTGGGCAGCAAAAGCAGAAAACTTATTGCTGAAGTGGGAGAGGCAAGTAATGGTGACTATTGATGTAAGCGAGTTTATAAAACCAGGTAAGGATAAGTTATTGAAAGGTAGGCAAGGCAGCAAATGCAAGATGGGTGACAATAAATAAAATGGTAGAAGAAATGAATGGATTTGATCTGTTGTGGGACATGAGCTAGACTTGTTTACTATGAGGAACAAAGCCAGAACATGGTTCCTATTGGAGGTTTGGGGCAGGGGGGAGAGGTACAAGAAAAAAAGAAACTCTGCAAGGTACTTGCACATCTGATGTCTGCGGTAGTTCCTAAACGGTATTATTACCAGCAGTTATCAAAAACAGTCTCTCCCACAGAAGACCCACAGGAAATAGACTACCAAAAAAAAAAAAAAAAAAAAAAAAAAAGAAAAAAAAGTGAAAGGCTCAGAGCTGCTCAGAAGAACATTCATGTCTGGACTGGAAAGACAGCCTCAGCCTTTCCTGCTCTTTTAGATAGTCCACTGCAGTGCTATTAATGCTTACCATGATCAGAGATTTAAATAATCAGGTGAAAAGCAGAGAAATATCACTAAAAGAGGCCTTCACAAGCCTGAAAGCCTCTTCAAGTTGCTAACAGACTCCATTTAGGTGCCATTTTAAATACATAAAAGTGAATTTGCAGGGGAAACATGCTCTTTACATATACTGAGGCTCTTACACAATGGTCAAAGTGTCTGTAAAACCTGGGGCTTGAATTTGGTTTTCTAGGAAGATATTTTGCATCTCAAAGAGGAATAAGTGTTCACATAATAAGAACTGAATGATTGCCTGTTTTTAAAATGCTACTTGTACAAAAGATACGATCTCTGAAAACAAGAGATAAGGTTGTTCAGCTATTGGCAGGATTACACCCTCTGTCTGTTCACAAATTACAGAGAGCATTATTTGTCTGTAGACCGCTCACAAACCTGACATAACCAAAATTAAACAGAAATGAACAAAAAGAGAAACTCAGTCCTTACCAGAACCAACTCCAGTTGCTGAATGACTAAACACTAGGAATAGGCTCAGCTGGAGAGAGCAAGTTAAATTAAGGAAGGGAAGCACAGGTGCTTTTTAGTAGGAAAGGAAAATTTTTCAGGTATGTAGCCCAAAGATGGTGTTAAATTGTGTTTCCAAAAAAAGAACATTCCCAGGCTGTGAATGGCTCTTAGGTGTAGTGAGACGCCTTGAGGAAATAAAAATGTTTTGCTTTAAAATCCTTTCCTGAAGGGAAGTGTTTACCCATAGCCATTAAGAATCAGAGGTAGACAACTATTCTTATAATATCTTTGGGTGGTTTTACAACACACCTTGGAGAAAGGCCTTAATATAGTAAAACATACAGACATACAGTAATAACATTATGCCATCAGTATTATTGCAACTCCATAAGCTATAAAAGTCTTTCTATTTTAATTTTTACTTCCTTTAGAGACATTTTGTTTTGCAGTTATGCACACTGACACACTAAAGGGAAAGCTGTGGGACAAAGTGGGCTTTGCTTTAGCTGAAACTGGATGAGACATCACCCAAAGTCTGAGCCAGGGGACACAGAGTTGGCTCAACAGTCTCTTCTGCTGCCTCTGATCATAATTCAGCGAAATTAAGGTACTGGGCAAATAAATGTTAAGATAGTCTGCCAAAGCAGAAAAATGGATATAACCTAATATATGAGCAGTAAAACTTTTCTTATGTGCCTTGACTCTGAAAGCATGCAAGGGTGGAGAAAGCAGACAGACAGCATGAATCTGACGTGCCGCACACTTGTGTCCAGTTTTTCCTGCTATAAAATACCAAAGGGACAGTTACCACTCTGTTGGGAAACAGTTCCAGTATTCCCATGATTAGATCTTCAGTTGACTCTGGGGAACATGTATATTTTTCAGATAGGGAAAAAAATGCTGGTTTCTTTAAACCAAAGGAAGAGAATACAGCTCGGAATACGCAGGAAGAGAGAACAGCTAAGGACTCCTAACTCCCATCCACTGAGCCAACATGTGCTGTGGTTTAAAAAGTTACTTCCTCCTGCGGCTGGTAATCGCCTCGCTCTGCTGCTCTGCAGCCAGAGCGTGTGCCTGTCTCGGCTGTTTCTGTGTGTGCTGCTACAAACCCACGCAAAGCAGCAGTTAAAGTTGCCCTGTGATTTGCAGGGGCGAAGGCACAGGCACATGTTCCCTCCTGCTGACTGTACTGTTGAGACCGTAATGCTTGGGAAATGGAAGGTGTTGGGGAGGGGGAAGGATACTGCAGCAAGATTAATAACCGATGGCAAGGCAGAGCTCAACAAACTGTAGGCTTTTCCTCCACAAAATCCATGGAAAAGAAAAAAAACCTCTGCTTGCTTCATTATGGGTAGCTTCAGTCATAGTTTTCAGGTAAGAAAACTTCAGAGGCTTTCCTTTGGTTGAAAAAAGCTATTAGCCTTTCACTCGCAGCTGCCACCTCTGAGCTGAAGGAAAGCTCATGCCTTTCATACATTGCGAGCTCCAGCTCCATAGTCTCTAAAGATTTCAAAGTCCCTGAAGCTGAAGTGGAACAGTGCTATGACACAGGCAGCCAAAAACTGGGGTGGCAAACTTAGCTCTTCCTTCCTTGTACTGTGCGACTCAAGAAAAGCAAAAAGCCTTCTGAAACTTACTGATCTTCAGCCAGCATGATGCATTTGCTGTTTTCATGCAGCAGTCAAACTGTTATCTCAAGTACGTGTAGGGAATCTGCTCTGAAGAGTTCCAGCCTTCTTGTAAAACAAATGGCATCACAGAAGAAGTCACCTGTTTCTTGATTTGTTTTTGCACAGATTTCAGGAAGCATTTGATCCTTCTGACAAACTAGATATCTTGGTGCTCTATTAATTCTGTTTTAGATTTCTTCTGTTCCTCAGCATGCTTCCCTGGGCATGTGATCTATGCTTACTTGTCTCAGGTTCTTTATTATTTGGATTCAGAGCTGATACTGTGGATTAAAGCTTAGCAGGGTAGTTTTGCACGTTTTAATTTTTTCCATCACCCAAGTCTCTGCATGACACATTTATTTGAAAAAAATCAAGGCAATGATTATTTAGCAAATTAAACTGTGCAGCCCTGGCATCAGCAGTTATGGCACAACTGCAAGACACTAGCAAAATATTACAAAGAGGACATTTTCCTTCTAAAATTCCAAACCAAATTATGGTTTGCAGCAAGTAATCAAACTCCAGTTTATCTTATTACAAAGCTTATTCTGGCATGGATATCAAATTAAATCATCATTTGCCTTCCTGGCAAGAAATAACTGTCTTTGAACTATCTGACTAGAGATTATGTTTTGCAGCTTTTATGTTCTCTTTCTCCCTCTCTCTCTTCCCCTGAATGACATCAAATAATGTCTTACATTAGTGGCAGCAGCAAGCTTTGGCTGTTTCTAAGTTTCCAAGTTTCTAAATTTAACAATGTATTCTGGATGGCAGGGGCTTTAGCATATCTTTCTAATAAAGATGACTATTTTCTGAACAATCTGCTTGCAGCTGAAAAGGATAAGGCTAAACTCTCCCTTGCTTGGTCTGCACAGACAAATGTCCAGAGAAAAAACAGGTTTATGTTTAAGGCAGGTTATCCTCAAGAAACCCTTGTTCTCTGTTTCTGCTTTATTTGTGTGGGTGTCCTGATGACATCTGCATGTTGCTGACTCAGTTTTACTGATGTGCTTTGTTCATTTGCCTCTCCTGGACCATAAAGCAGCAAAGTTTTCCCCACAATACTCCACTCTGGGATTGGTGGTTTAGTCTTTTGTGTGAATAGGTTCACACCCATCACTTTTGGCCTCAGGAGAGCCAGAGAAGTTGGACTGTTGCACTGTTTAAGCTACTCAGCAACCCTGTTCAGCAAATGCTTCCTGTCAGATGGCCTTGAACGTGTCATTTCTTGTCCACCTGCCTCAGTATTTTTATCTGAGAAACTGGTAGAATAAGACCATTACAGAATTACTTATTTTATAATTACTGGTAAAATAAGATCTTGGATGAAGATGAACAGTGCAATCTAATAGTGGTGTCTTCTTTTTAAATTTTATTTGTATTACTTTCTAAGAAAACAGAGACAAGCTTCTAGCCAGATGGATTTTTCTCCATGCTGGCCTGGCAATCTGGACAGATCTAAAATACTCTTGCTGTCCGTTCTGAGTCTAGATGTAGTAATGGTACCTAGACTAGGGGCCAATCTACACAGTCTTTTTCTCATCCAGACCAAAACCAGCTCTAAAAATGTTACTTTCTAAAAGACAGACATGTGCTTGCCCCTTTGCCTCTTTTCCATGCTTGTGGAAATGTCAGTATTACTCACATGCAAGGGCATGGCAAAGTCCCCTTGAGACTTCAGAGCTCAAGGGTTTCTCGGTTCTAACTCTTAGGAACAATAATGTGCTTGTATGCCTAGACAGACAGACAGATACTCAGCTTTGCCTCTGCTCGGTTTCTAGAAACCAGACCTCTGGTGCTGGGCTCCTGGAAGATGGGCTTACTTGCCTGTCTCTAAGCAAGCAAGCAAACACGATGGGCTTGGTGTTCACATAGCCTAACTCTGCCCCCTTTATAGTTAACAGAAGAAGAGAAGTTCTTCTATACAGAGATTCAGAGTACCAACCCCTGCTCTGATGGGTGGAAGAGTTGGGTGTTAGCTTCTTAATTCTAATAGGCACCTAACTGCATGTCTAATGTTAGGAAATGTGAATACTCGTTAAGGGAGTGCACACTCTGGATTGCTCCTTCCCCCTCACCAGTCTCTAAGGCCCAGCACCTGTTACCTGTTTGCCAAAGCAACCCTGACAGCAGGATCTGATATTTCTGCTGGATGCAGAAGCATCTCGATGATTAATGGAGACAAGGTGCATCACACTGGACCAACTAACTGCATGAACACACCTGGCAAGGTGGGAGCCTAAGGAGCTAATGAAAATGTCGGCATTCTCAGTTTCTCCCAACCACTGCTGTATTGTCTGTAGTTTCTGAATTCTCAATGATGCCCCCAGGAAAAGTACCAGCTAAATGTATGTTATTTTTATGTTGATTTATTGTGATTTCCCCCTCTCCCGCCCAGAAGAAATATCACTTTGTTGCTTGGCATTCAGTCCTGCACTTCCGAACATCAAAAGTTCCACTCCATCCTCCCAATTTCAGCAAATGAAAATAAAAAGGGATAAGAAGGTGACTGAACAAGGCATATACAGTAACAAAAATGGAGGTCCACTTCCTCTTCTATCTGTATTTTATTTCTCTATAAATTTTATATTCCTTCAAATTTCTCTGTGCATTATCCTTTGCACATGTCAAAAATTAGGGGAGAAAGTGCAATCGCATACTGTCATCTCCAGGTTTTTAGTGATAACTTTGTCAAATGTGGAATCCAGCAGCATGAGCTGTGCTAGGGATGTGCGTGAGCAAGCCCCTTTTGCTAAATCCAGTAGTTTCAGCTGACTCTTCCCTGCTTCTTTTTCCCTTGCTTCAGATCTGGCTCCAGTGACAGACAAACATGGAGACAGACTAACCATTGTATCCTTTTTTTCAGCTGTAAGGCAGAAAGAGGTCTCTTCAGCAACGAGCCTTTTGATTGTTTCTAGTTCATTTGAAATAACAGAGAAAAATCAAATGTTGGGGTGGTGGGAGCGGGGAATTCTAATGTAAAGCCACGCTGACCCCAAAGCCTTTCTGGAACAGCTGATATGAAGTCTGTCTGATGTGATGGTAAAGACAATAAATTTTCCCCTTTGAGAAACTTCCACACCATCGAAAAAGATGGAACAGGTCAAAAGCAAGTCATCCTCTTTACTTTAGGCTATCCGTTGCCACTCTTGAAACTGTAACACAGGGCTGAATAAACATTTTTTGAAAGTTCAGTACTCCTTCAGTATTTCAGTACTTCTGAAAGTACTGTAAGATTTCTGCCACAATGCAGTTTTGCATTCAGCTCCCTGGCAGGAACTCCTGGTCACCAAGCTGCTGTCTGACTAAGGAAGGCTGATAGCTACCCGCAGATGATCTGCTGATATGCAGAGAAAATCATTGAGCATCCCAAAGGTTAATGTGTGTGCTAATCACCAATTAAAAAAAAAAATTTAGCCTCATATAAAGTAAGATAGGTGAAACTAGGAACATCATGCAGAGTTTTAGATCAGGATGAGCAGAATCTGAGCTGCAGAGTCAGAGGAGTTTGGGGGGGTCTGGCTGCAATGCCGCAGCTACAATTCTGAGTTTTGTCCATTGGAAGGAAACAAACAAATGAAAAACCAAACAAGTAGAAGTAGCCATGAAAACAAGGAGAAAATTCAAGATGCACTGGTACAAAGGCATTGAGAGGGAGCCAGAAAAGTGAGCCAGACTGGACTTTTAAAAGAGAAACTGCTTCCTATTTATTTATATTTTGTTGAGGGAAACAAAACATTGTATACATTCTTTATAAAGAAGAAGGATTGCGTGCAAGAAATACTTGACTACATCATCAGTTTCTCCTAATAGAAAGAACTCAGCAAGACCCTGAATACTGGCTAACTATTCATGCTAACATGTATGGGATGGATTAATGAAGAATACGCTTTGTGAATTCTCGTTGTGTTAGATCACAGTGGTATTTCAACATTTTTTAATTTGTAAAAGTTTCCATTGGAGTAATTGACCATACTATAATAGGTTTAAGATTACTAATAATATGCCTGTTTTTCATAGTGTTTGCAGACCCTTACAAGACCCTCCCAGCCATCTGTAGTTTCCAGCTAAAAATAAATGATATGTTCATTACCAGCTGCTGTCACACATCTTTCTGTTTACATTTCAATAATAGGAAACTTCTAAGCTCCTAAGCAGAGTGACAAAGATAGTTTTATCTGATATTTCCCTTGCTTTTATATATGTGTATTTTAGCACAGTACTTTTTTATCTTTTTTTAAAAATTTCTTAAAGGATAGAAATTTCTTAAGCTACTCTTGCCCCTGCACCTTGGAAACAATGCATCAGGACACATATGAAGATGACTTCACATGGTTCAGAAAAGTTGGCATCACTGCATCATCCCAAAAGGCAACAAATGTTAACAATATTTATCTCCTGCTTTCACACAGAAATATCTCAGAAGACTGCAGAGATTACATATAGAGGGACCATTTCACCCATCACTGAAATTCATTCACCTCTGTATCAGCTGTGTTATTTGCAATGCTCACATTATGTGCATTAATGGCCCAATAAAACATTCCTTGATGTACTTTAATACTACAGAATATTTCTTCCTAAGGTAGGTCCCCACTGAATGGAATGATTCATCTTGCTATTTCTTCTGGATGTTTCAAGATGTTTATTTTTATTTTTGACACATTTGAGCATAAGCTGCTCAGGCAGATATCTCAGCCTGTGAGCGTCTTGAAGATAACAGCTTGGTTTCTTTTGTTCTATAAAATAGTTGGGTCACTAACAACTATGCATCCCAAAGTTCATAAAAAGAATGCTTTCTCACAAAGCGTCGTTCTAAGACTAGTTTAAAAACAAGTTTCAGATTACTTCGTAACACAGAAATATTTGAACTTGATGTACTATGCCAACATTTTAATCATTCTCCTGACAGAAACGTTTAAACATATTACTGTATCTCTGCTCTCTGCAGAAAAGGAGGAAATCATGTTGACCTGATCCAGCTTTTATAAGGTAAAGTTTAAGCAGATAAGCAATTCTGTTTAAGTCAGAGACACCATTCATGGTTAATTTTCAGCATGTGCTTTAAGAGCTTTATTGGAGTGGAACTGAAATCCTCAGACATTTCTTTCACTATTAGCCTTTTTCTTCTGTTGCTGGATTATAGATCAACTAGAGAGTAGCTCTTTGTGCTGAGGTCAGATTCTGCTACCCTTACACACTATGAGCAACACTTTCTCTGGTGAGGAGTCCATAGATATCAGTGAGCTCAAGTGGTATTCAGCCCCGTAACTCACTAATCAGCATTTTCAAAACTTTCCAGGCTGGTAAACAGGCTGCTTAGAAAGCACTAGCCCTTGCAAACCTTCAAGGGTGCAAGAATAAATGTTCTGGAGACTTGATCTCTTGTATGACACAGGCTGGAAATATGAACATGATCTCCTCCATAATTTTAAATGTCTTTTAATAGCCTTTTAAAAACATGTATTGAATATACTGAGAAAATGTAGGAGGAACCCCTCTTCTCCCAATTTATGTCTTCCTAGAACGTAAGATAACAAGTAATGAGCTGTAATCATAGACAACTACGAGTTCTGGGTATCTTGAAGGTTTCAGGACACTTAACAGTATCTGGTTACTGTTCAGGTATGAATTCAGGCAGGCGTTCACAGCTATTATTTATTTCTTCTCTCTGCTGACTTGGTTCCTTTGGTTCTAACTTGATTCCTTTGCTTATCTATCTTCTCTGAAGTTGCTGCCTAAGAGGTACATAAGAGGTTCTTCCTCTTATCATTTTCAGTTACTCCCTTGCCTTAGTCTTTGGCCTATTTTGCATTCCTGAAAAGTTCTGTGATACATTATAGCCCCTCTGTCCCTTGGAAGATAACTGAATCATGGATTTCCACATTCCTTTTAGTTTGCATTTCTCTCTTTGACACACCTTGAATCTCCTTTACTTACTGTCAAGATTTTAATTTAATTTTTATATTATAGAATTTGTTCTGTGGTCCAACACTTCCTTGCATTAGTCCCTTCACAGAACATTAACTAATCTAAATCAGCATAGCTCTTTTGATCACAAAACATCTTTTGTGAAATAATGCTCTCTGTTAAGAGGCTGTGGGCCATACGCACTGATACATGCTGCTCTGGCAAAAAATAGTGCAGCATCCAGTTTGTTTTATCGGTTTGGTTTCAAGAAGCTGCTGTCACCAGTGTGACCAGAAGCGGCCAGGACACATAGCAGTCCTGATGCTCTCTTTCAATTCCTCTCACCAATCCTCTGCCATTGGACTTTCTTGTAATTTGTATGCTGTGCCACAGCATCACAGATGGTTGGATCATTTAGGTTGGAAGGGGCCACAGGAGGTCCCCCAGTCCAACCTCCCAGCCAAGCAGGGTAAGCTCTGAGGTCAGATCAGGTTGCGTACAGCTTTGTCCAGCCATATCTTGGTAAACCTCCAAGGCCATCTTTTTGGCCTACTGTCAGGATCTCTGTTTTCTCTGCTACCATTTATTCACTCACTTGGTATTTAAAGAGCAGCCTTAGAGTACCCATTGGATGACATATCCTCAGTAATAATTGACCTCTGTGAGTGTTCAAATCAATGGCATTATTCATGGATTAAGGCTATATCCACTGTAAAGAAGTGAAAAGCAGCCTGGACCTGAATCAGCTCCTGCTATTACCCAGATAAGCACCCAAAATATGTCTTAATTTGCTCTGCACAATTTGTTAGCCTGATGTAGAATTGCTATTGTTCCCTTTTCGCTTAAAAAACAGTAAAGACCAAATTCTTCAGGCTGCACAAACACTGCTTTTAAAAGAAACAAATAAACATTTTTCTACATCTAGTGACAGAGAAAAATATTTCTAAGCTCGGACCAGCATTTTTCTTTCATTAAATATTAATGTCCTATACTATTTCTAGCCAAATCGCCAGCTATAGCAGAGAAACAGGAAAAAAAGTGAGCATTTTAGAATCATGGGACACGTCGACATTTCTTAATGAACATTATGATGGATAATAAAACCCTTAAGACATCCTAAAGATGACCTTACTGTTTTGGATGCTGAGACTGTCTTAGTCTTTACTTCCTTCAGTGGGGTAATATCTGTTTTAGCAGTCATTTAAATTAACAGAGAAGAAAAAAAGTAAAACAATGTAAGCTGGCTCAAGCATGGAATTTTTTTATAAGAGATCATGTTCTAACACTTTTACCTATGTTGAACAGCTGAGTACTTCTCAAGTTACCTTACTGGAATTAAACCAACAGAGCCGTAACATACTATTGCACGAAAGTGATGAAGAAACATATTCTCTTAGGCTTTCACTGAAACCGAGTAGCTTCACGGTAGTCAAATTGACTTCGGTCTGACTTTAGGAAAGCAAGCACATTAGAACATAGCTTTAGAAGAATTTTCTAAAATATAGTGGGACAAATTTTGCCACTCTTACTTATTTCAAGTAATCTCTTGAAAGAAGGTGGCATGAAATGGCCACATAGTAGAGCTGTATTAAGTATACAAATTGTTTATCTGATTTCTGGTACTGTTCTTTACATTTTTCCCTTCTCTGTCAAGCTTTTTTAGCAAATGATTTTGAGGCATTTACTAACATCTGACTTCATGAGTTTGAGTCATTATCTTTGTTCTAGTCGCAATAATCTATTGTGCCTCTAAATTACAAGACCAGATAGTAGTGTCTCACTCCCCCTTTTAATCACCAATAGTCTGTCTGGCAGAGAAGTTTCTGAAAGCACTTTATTGACAAAAACTGGCATTTTCATGCCTGTTCACTCAATGGTCCATTCCCCTCTTACTGCCTGCAGAGCTAAGTGGAGGGTTTTTTTGGAGGCTATTATGATAGCAGATTTTAAAATAAATAAATAAATAACCCCAATTTTTCCAGGGAAGTGCCTGTACTTCCATCCTAATCAAAAATCCTATTGCAAATTGCTCGAACAAAGCTTTGTCTCTTATTCAGCACACCTATCTCATCTGGCATAGTTTCTGATTCAGGGAGGCTGCAGGTTCTCTTAAAATACCCTTGATTTCAGTGACAGGTGATTGTTTTATCAGTACATGAGATTGTAGTCTTTTTCTTTTCCTTCAGTGAGCTCTGGCTCTAGGCCTGGAACAAAGGCCACTACTACCACTGTGCTTACAGATTACAGTCTCATGCAAAAGGCATTATTTTTACTAAATGTGCATGACAATGGCTTACCAAATTAGAAAACAAATCCCCCCCCCCCCAAAAAAAAAGACTAGCGTGATGGAAAAAGATAGGTGTAGACAGTGCGGTACACCTAAATTACAGTGGCAGTTCCCCACGCAGCCCTTCTCCAGTCTTACAGAGGCTTCTGAATGGGACCACATCTCCCACTGAGGCACGCTGTTGTGGCCTCTCTTGCGGAGAAGAAGCAGTAGCAAGGGGAGTCCCTGCGATGGCCATGGCATACGGACACAGAGCCAAGACCTAAAGAGGGCAGCAAGCATGTGCGTGTGCCTTAAGGCAGGAGCAGCTACACCTGCATCATTCCTGTCATGTTATTTCGACCTAGCCTTTTCCTAGAGACCTCCAGTAATGGCGACTCCATAATCTCCCTAGAGAATTTAATCCATTAGAAACTTCCTCTCTGATGGCTAACCCAAATCTCCCTTGCAGCAATACAGACATTATTATTTTGTCCTGCCCATTAAAGGAGATGAAGTCCACCTGTAAATCATAGAGGAAGAGGAGGTAACCCAATGTCAACTTCCCTAAAGGTGTATCTAAATGTCTATGAATTTGCCATAAAAATGTTTATATTTTCAACTTAAAACTATTTTATCTAACTGACCAACATTAATCACTCACACACACAGACATAATTCAGGAAATGAACTCTAAGCAAAATCAGATAGTGTAGAGGATAAATTACTTCATATATCCTTCTAAAGAATAAAAGAGTCTGTTGCAAAAGAAAGTCAGCATACTAAGTTATTTGTGTATGTCTTTTAAATAAAAAAAATATTTAGGCCAAAATAAAAGGATGAAATATAGGTACGTAATTTATGATCCAACAGTTGGAGCCAGCCATGTTTCGTGTGGACCAAGATGCTCTCCAAGTATTTTTGTGGGTTCTAGCTCATAGATTACTGATTTCCAAACTCAGAGCTGTATTCCTGGGAGGGTACATAAAGGGAGTTGCGCGTGGAAAGACTTGGAAAACCATTGGCACAAGAAGAAAGTTTGTGTTAAAAAGACAAAGTATTCAAAAAGTACAATCTGGCAAATGCAGTATGTAAAGCTAGGAATCCTTTTACTTGCACCCTATTTTATTCTTAAAGAATGAAGCATCACTGAAGAGAAGCTTTATGGGAAGTAGTTTTAACCTGGCATTGATGTTTTACTGTCTGGAACTCAATTTCAAACTTAGAGAGTGAAGCTTCCAATCTTAGTATCTGTTACTGATAGAGGTACAGGATCCTGACATACGAGCTGGGACTGCAGAGATTCATGCAAGTGCTTAACTTCACTTTTTGTCACGATGCCCAACGAGGTCAGTGAGGTGGTATTTTGTGTACATCTCTTAGCTGGACTGGCACCATACTGAACATCTTTTGTGAAGAGATAAGCCTCCTCCAGCTCAAAATGAATGGGCAATTGGTTCACTGATCTCATTTATATATATATCTTTTTCTTTTTAAAGAACAAGTCATTGGCCTTGAAGCTTGCCAGGAGTGCATGCGGCTGGAAGAGTTTATTGCTCTGGTACAAGCTGAGTAGTTGGGATTTCCAGATTTATTCCACAACTCTGCTAAAATTACTTTATTTCCTAAAGCACGTAGCATTCGTTCAGTTGCTTCAGCAAAATACAGCATTTAATTATGAGCTGGCGTTACACAAAAAAAACTAGAATAAAACCAAAAGTCTGTCAGGTTACGTTTACTGCAGGGTCAGTACAAGGAATTTTGGAACTGTCATTAGCTGAGCTCCGTTCATAGAGCTTCATTTGACTTGACCCATTGACTGACAAAATGATAAATGGATTTAAGGTATAGTTCCATTATATGTTTTATTTTATTTTATTATTTTTTTTTTTGTGGCAAAGCCAGCAAAGGAAGTCTCAGCCCTCCAACCTGTGTCTCTGATCGTAGCAGCTTCTCCCCTTTTTTGAACTGCACTTCTCTGTTCCTTCAGCTGCGTGACAAATGCTGGCAGGGCTGCTGGATCCCTGGGTTAAGAATAACCCTGCAACACTGCTTTTATTCTACTTGCATCACTGCAGTGATGCTCTTCAGTGAAGCATGGGTCTCCAAGCACCTGCAAGGACCTACCCACAGATAGGGTGAAATGCAGTGCTGGGAGCTTCAAAACTTCTTAATCCAGCTTCATGAGGGAAACGTATCCCCATCCAACCCGTCGGTGCTCCCAGACTAGACAGCTGACTTCATCCAACAGTTTCCTGCCTTTGATTGGCACCATCCTGCTCCCTGCAGCTCGCCTCCACCACCACAGGTTCTTCCCCTCTCTCCCCCATCCCCTGTCCCCAGTTCCCATCTGTGGGATCCAGCACCTCTCGTGTCTTGGCTCTGACATTTATCTTTCTGCATGGCAAACCAGTGCAGCCTGCTAGCCTGGCAGGCTCGCTCACTTTTTTCCTGCTGGGTTAGATTTCTGCCACATCAGTGATTATGCCTCTAGGCTGTGCTTTCATGGACATTTGCCAGGGAAATAATGCTGGCTTGGGCATTTCTTTCTCTAAGAGTCATTCCCCTGCTCCTGTGCTATGCCTGTTGCTGTGCTGGTACTACAGTTGGTATGGTGTCACAGGGAATCACACTGATAAAGGATCTAGGTTAAGAGTCCTCTCCTCTTTTCTTTAGAGTTGTTTTAACCAGATCAATTCACTACTGTTGCTCCTCACACAGCCTTGCAAATATTTGACCCATGGGACAGAAACTGCTGAAGCCAAACAAAATGTCAGAGGAGCCACAGGCTTAGACTAGTGTTGAGCAATCGTTATTGTTTTCCTTAATTTTTGTTTTAAGCCTTTGTATTATATCATCTCATTTTCAAAAATCTTCCAACCTTCCTTTATTTAGAACCAGGAAGGATTAGTTACCAATCAAATTTGGAAGAGCCAGGCAGTATCTCTTAAAAAAGCTGCTTTTTTAAAAGGGATAGTTCCAAGTCACAAGGGAAAGAATTTCTGCCTTCAATTTCTGAGGCCTCTTAGTATCTATGCTGTATCAAGTAATGAACTGTTTAAATCATACATATGCTCACTATATGCTATGGTTTATCAACCCTCCATTTTTTTTTCTTTTCCCTTCAGGCTTTGAGAGTTCAGTTCTGGCCTTTGACTAGATGACTACTACAGTATTTATCTACAATTCTGATGTTTTCTCATATAAACAGACAATTCAGCAGATAGATAGCCCTGTGTTATCACCAGTACAAATGATTTGACTGAATTTCTTGAACCTGCTTCCCTTCCCCAGCAAACACCCTTCCCTGAACATAATACAAAAAAAAATTAGCAGGATGGGGGAGGATTGCATAGCAAAGTCCAACGTGACATAGTGTATGTCCTTCTTGAATCATAGTAGAGGAATTGTAGCCAGATAATATGCAATGAGTCATTAGTATTACAGAATATGTCATCAAGACTCATTCATTCTTGCATCTTAGGAAACTAACTGGTCGGTCATCAGAGAATGAGCAAGCAATTCCCTGACACCTTTCTCCTTGTTCCACATTTTCCCTCCCACCTTCTCTCATTTCTTCTCTCTGATTGTTCTGATACTCTTTTTGATGAGATACTAATAATAGCAAAGGTGCTAACCTAATTTTCTTTAAAAAGTTAAAGTTACAAAGCATCGCCATGGGACCAGGCAGCAATTACCAGTCAGACAGTGGGTTATGGTGGAATGAACGGAAATGCACTCCAGCAAATTTTCATTACTTTTGTTTTGCTCTTTTAAGTGTCTAGGAATAAAGGAAAATGAAAGTAGGACCTGGGAAGAAGGGAAATGGATGTCTGGAGAACAGAAAAGAGCAAGAAGTTGAAAGAATTAGCATAAACTGTTCCAAACTGCACTGCATTATACTTCATTTGGATTACTCACAGCATGTATTTGCATGTGCTGCAGAGGCCAATGAGACACAACAAGAGAAAAGAAACTGGAACCCAGTTTCATGGGAGCCCAAACTCCACCCCTAGTGAATGAATAATAAAGAAACTCTACAGCTGCAAGCTTACATGACTTATATCTGATGGAAGGGTTATTCTTTTATAGCTATACCAGTTGGTTTCACCATTTGGACATGTCTTTTAGGAATAATATAGCTCATCTATCAGTAGTGCTAGCAAACTGCAAACACTATTTTTATGTTAATGGCTAGCAATCCTTATTATTCCTTTAAAAAGCAGAAGATACCTGTACTCTCTGTTTAGTGAAGTTTGTTTATTTTAAATTGAAAAATAAAATGTTGTATCTTGGTTATGCATATTTTTGCAAGGCAGATATACTTAGGAATGTAAAACAAAAAAGTTCAGAAGAAACAATTTGACAGAAATGAAACATTTCATTTTGTTTTTAAGTACTTGGGCTAAACCAGGGAAGTTTTGGAATGAAATGTCATTGCAGCGTAGGTCAGAGTGATCAGTCACTAAAATGTTGCTCTCAATCCACATTTCTGATAGTATAAGGTATCATTTTAGATCTAATTTACCCAGCTCTCTCTTACACATGTATACATGTAGTGTCGATTTTCTAAATAATTCTTACATTCCATTTAACCTGTAATGAAAAGATGGCTGAAAAAAGGACAAGTTGGCAGGTCTACTCTGTAATTATATGTGTTTTCCTCCTATGCAGGTAGGAGCAGCCTATAACTAAAATAACCTCTTTAGGAAGAAACAACCATCCTTTGTCTTAATTCAAGGCATTAGAAAAAATATTTATTCCTCTCTTTAAATTCAAAGAAATGAACAGCTCTATCCTTGCCTTTCAGGCAGACAAAGCATCCGTTTGCCTTACTTTTCATTTTGTATACAGCAGACAGACCAGATCCGTTATTAAACACTGATGAATGCATGTGCTTTACTTCACTTAATCCTTCACAGTCTTTCCTCTATTGCGATCATTGTGAGACAGGTTCTAAGACATTAGCCAAAAGCAGTGTTTTCTTAAGAAAGAGACTGAGACTGCCTAATCTCTCTGAAAATTGTTCTGAGAACTCATTTATTTAGCTCAGGAATTTTCTGTCAGATGCCAATAACAGCCAGAAAGCCTTGAATCAGATTATGTGAAAGAACTTTTTCTAAATAAAATGAAGGTTTGAGTCCCTCTCTGGTATGATGCTCCTACATGTGACTCTGAATCTAAAATGTACCTTCCTTGGTCACCTTTGCTTGTGTCATTTCCCTGAAGCAGCTCACAGGTGTCCTTGAGAGTATGGATTCACTGATACCTTTTTTACTTAGGGAAACAGGAAAGATACATTAAAAAGACAGAGGAAAATCAGCTATATGTATCTACAGACAAGAAAACTAGGAACACAAGACAGGCCGCTGGAGTTTACTCACCTCATTGTTACTGCTAATATCTGTCCACTTTATGGGGAGCTGCTTTCGTCCATGCGTATACGCCGTATATGGACGATGGAGCATGATGCAGAGCTGCCAGCACTGGCATGTCCAGTTTGTGCACTACAGCACCATGTGGAGAACATTGCTCAGTCTTTAGCACCTCTCAAAAGGTTTTAATAACTCTGTAGCAGCCTAGCAGCAGCTGTACCTGCCTGTTTCCAGAGGTAATGCAATCTTTGGAAAGCAAGCTTCACTGCATTGAGAGGGACAGGCCATGCCTTTAATCTGCAAAGGCTACCCACATACGTTCCTCCCTTTCCTTATCTGGTTAGACTCACCTGTGATTAACTGGTTTGTCAGGCCCTATTTTGATGTTGAGCTAGTTGGTTTTGTTCTGGGATATCAGCTCTGCTTCTGCTGTTTTGTAAGACTGGAGTTACCATCTGTCAGATCTCTGTACAGTTAACACGGCACTGCTAACAGCGTAGTTAGTGTTCATTGCAAAGTTCACAGCACTGCTAGTTCAACTAACAACCTCCATCTGCGACCTCTGTCTGTTCAGATGTAATGTGAATACTCCTTGGAATAGCGCATGTGCTCTCAAGAGCCAAACTATGATATTCTACTGATCTTGGAGTTTGTAACTGAGTCCAAATCTTCCATTCATAATCTTAAAGTCATTGACTCTGTGTTGTATCCTGCACAACTCCCCAGACCCCCTTTTGAGTACAGTACTAATGGTTTTCTCTTGCCACCTTTGCATATCCAAACAAATTCCACCCCCAGTGATCAAACCAAGCTGGTAGACTTTATGATGGAAACTATATAGCCAACTGGGTAAATTAAGCTGACCAGATATGATTTTTTTCATCTTTAGAGGAGGGTGGTAGCAGAGAATTTTCTTTCCTAGACTCCTCTGAGCTTGGGTTTACATCATGATCTTAATGATCATGATTTTCCAATACCTCAACTTGCCAGTCACACACAGGAAACTTATCCCGTGCAGAGAGGACTGATTGTTAGGCTGCACTATTCAAGTGGAGCCAACGCCAGACAAGAACAGGAACAACTGAGTAGTCTTATATTATATCCTTTTTCTAAAGAAAACATTTGTGTTGGCTACTGTCAAAGTGATTGCTGTAGGAGTGTACTGTATGGTTTTATGATCTACTTCTCCCCAGATGGAAATACTCTATTCACTGCTTTGTAAAGGATTGGGTATTGGTATTTTGACAGAACACATTGGAAAAACACTGTGTCACAAAACATGGTACGAAATAAAAACAATATACTAGTTAATGGTTTGTTTATTTTACATCTTCTCTCTTTTTCGAGAAGCAACATAGTTTCAAAGTACCTTTTGTATAAATCTCTCTAAAAAAATCCCCCTTCGATGTCACTCCGTTTCCTCTCCTTTGCCCTTCTCTCTTTGCTTCTTTCGCTCCTTTATGGGGTTTGGTGAGGGAGATGTGAGTTACAGTGACAGAACAAACATGATAAATTTCTGCTGCCCTACGAAATTTGTTGAGTGGAGATCCTCTGCTGCTTAGAATCTTAATGCTGTTCTCAGGTAGCATTTTCAATCCATGAGATACTGTACAGCTGCATATGTGCACCACCACAGCAGGAAGATTTATGGACTACTATTTTTAGGATTTCATGTTCTGGCACCTCCATGCTGTTCATTTGGCCAAACTGTAATCCACTAATTAAACCTTAAGACCTAAATTATAAGGTACTTAGGGATGTTCAGCCAAATAAACAATAGGATTGTCTGAACATTTACAGCTTGCCTGACTTTATATATGAAATACCTTTCTTGTGAAGTAAAAAGATATTATAATGCTCTAGTTCTCATTTTGAAAGGAAAAGCGTATATTGCTTTTTACTAATGGAGTCTTTAAACACATGGTTATGTTATTTTTGTTATTTCAGTACTTTATATTAAATATATGCATACACTTGATTTCAGCGATACAATAGGCTTTAGCCCGCAAAACTCTGGATAAGTAGTTTTCAGATGGTCACACATTTTTGGGGAATCCTCTTCTTAGAGATTCAATGATAACTAAAAATGTGAATGTTCAAGGAAAGCAGTAGGGTCAGTTTTATGCTGAAATGGTATAGCCAGCCACTGGAAACAGTCTTCTCTGTAGACTTAGTCCCAGCTTGCTTATGTTAGCATTCTTCTTGCATTCTGGTACATCATATCCTTCATAATTACCTTTGCAGTCTGTCATAAAACAACAAACTCAACCTGTAACTTTTTGCTGTTCCTAGGAAATAGTGCTATTTATCCTATCATAATACAGGCAAGTCACTTAATAATCATCCCATGCTCTCTAATTTTCCCTAGAACCTGAGTTCTCAGTTATTTAGTACAAATTGATTAATAATATAACACAACACTGATTTCCATCCACAGATGACCACCAATTTTCTTGACTGAAAGTGTTCAAGTTGAAAATGAAATCATTTGAAAAATGTTTAAGATTTTTGCATTAAAATGATGGTATTACAAAGTTATTATTAGGGTTTTTTTTAGTGGAGGACACTTTTTAGGGCTCATAGGAAATGGAAGTGAGAAACAGAGGAGGAAGCCTTGATGCAAAAGAGGGAAAAGTGGTTTGTGAGACCTCCGTAAGGCAGAAAGAAATGAAGCAAGAAAAACTGTGATGCGGTGAGTTTAGGACTAATGGAGGATTAAGTTAAAATTCTCATCTTATTAGGACTGTGCAGATTGAATGAAGACACAGAATATAAGAAAAGATCCTTTCCAAAAGCAGATCTTACTAACAATCTGGAAATTCCTGGCATTGAAAGGAGATCAGGGGATGAGGAAGGCTAAACTGGAGAAGGCCGAAAAGATGCATTTGGGGCATGTTAATATACAAAACACTACAGTCAGATTTTGCCCTCTCCAGTTGACACACAGGGAAACCTAAACATGGATCTTTGTTCTTATTTAATGGGAAAATAGCTACTTCTGTAGTCTTGACTGCTTTGCTTATGGGCCAGCATAGAAAGTACTTGTTAAACTTTTACTTTTCCAGAAAAGTAGACACCAGAAATTGGAAAGAGACAATGGTGTGAGGGGGGAAGTGGTTGTAAAGAATCACAGAAACATATCAGGCTAAGTGAATCAGAATTATCACCAAAACTTTTGTCTTTATTTCTGCTTCACTGCCAAGCCCTGCAACTAGATCCCTTTCCATTCTCTCTTCTGCTGGCCTCTAGCAAGAAAATTCACTGCAGAAGACATGTGTTCTTCCCTCCAGTCCTAAGAAGTTTAGGCAAAAACTACACACTGCATCTTTGGGCTTTACTAGCTTTTGTAGAAATCCCAGGGCTCCCATAGCCCAGGGGTAGTGATACGGCTGTGACTTCAGAGAGCTGTTGAACTAGCAAGGTAAAAATGGTGTGAAAGTCTTCTGTGAATCCTAGTTAATCTGCTTAACTTTGGAACAGGCCTTTCTGAACAGAAAGGAGACGCAGCCCTCAGCAAGGGCATCCTCATAAAGACAGTCTCTCTTTTCCTCCCCTTGTCTCCCCACTGTGGGTTCCAAGGTGCTGCCCTCTGGTAGATTGTTTCTTTTCATTTCTTTCTGTAAGGTGCTGCTGGGTTGCTTCCTGCTTTCCGGTATTAGGATAACACCACCATTTTCAAGTGAGCTATTTTTCCAATCCATTTGGCAGGAAGTGGTGACCTTTCCCTTCTGAAGGTGCAAGGTTCCCTTGTCATCCTGGGGAACTGGAAGAACTCTAAGACTAGCTTAAACCACCCAAACACTTAAAACCACCCAAACTCCTAAACCCACCCAAACTCCACCTAAAGCCAAAAGCAGCATATCTCTTATACTTGGGGCTATTACTAAGTTATATTGGTTTTTCAGGTTGATTTTCAGGTGGTGGATCAAATATATGAAACATAACACTATCTGAGAATGAAATATTCCTTTATACAGGTGTGCTTGGTGGCCCAAAGACTCTAAAAAGTCTTCCCCCCCCACCCCCAAATGAAGTATATACCATAGTCTCCCCTCCTGTTTCCCAGGACCAAGATGAGAGCAAACATATTGCCTAGATGTCTCTCATACAGCTCTTTGATTTTGAGGCTTCTGGATCTCTGGATCTCTTAAGCACCTGCAGGACCTGAAGTCTGCTGATGACAAGCTCATGTGATTTAATAGACCCAACCTCAAAAAAACAGGTTATGGAAAGGTGAAGTCCAGTGAAGATACCTGCCATTTCATGTTATGAAATTTTAAGTTACGTCATTTCATGGAGATTTCAAATCAGTTATGAGTGGCTATATAATCCAGAACAACCTATGAATGGATGGCTGGAAAATGGACCAGGAAACTAATGTATAGCTGACTCTCATTCAGGGACTGACAGTAATAAAAACAGAATTCATGAAGGAGATTGCCTGCCCGGATGCTGCCTGACAACTGCTTCTTTGTTGAACATGGGGAAAGACCCTGACATGCAGCAGAGGGGTCATTAGATGGCTGCCACTGTTGTATAGCTCCAGCTGGCAGCACTGGCAAACTTCAAAGGACTCAGTGTTCCAAGCATCTGGGCTTAGCCAGGGTGTTTGAGGAGACAGCCTTCTGTCCCAAGAGAAGCCCCTGCCTCTATTTCCTAGATATTCACTTCCATAATACAGGCAAGTACTTGTTTTCTTCATTACAGAGCATGTCAAGAGTAGAATGACACCGTGGCTCTTTTTAAAGAAGAGCGCCTTGCTTCAGTTTGGAGACAGCTGTAAAAAGGATGGGTTAAAAAGTCCATGCTCCATTTTGCAGCACTGGAATTTAAAGACGTGTTTGACCCGGCAGCTGTTTCATTTGCTCAGCTACTTACATCACCATCTTCCACAGAGATAGTTAGTGTATATCCATCTATTTTACTGGCAACGAGATTTAGTAGACTGGGCACTGAAATGGATATGGCAAATAGTTACTGCTTAATTTTACTTAGGTGACAACACAAATCCTACCCATGTCTCAATCTCCCTTCTGCAAAATGAGAATAATGTTTCTCTGTGTCAGAGCTACTATTGTTACTTGACATTAGATAGAAAAAATGCTATATGCATGGTGAATATTTATAGTATTATGAGCCCATTATTTTTTGTACTAAATAATGAGGTGTTTTTTATGCAGACCAGGACTGCAGACCAGATGATCCTAATAATCCCTTTTGTCCTCAGAAACCTGTAAATCCATTTTTAGATGAGACTCTTCAGGAAAAAGAGCATCTAAGAAGTGTGTTCCATAGTCATGCCTACAAGTAGAATATTTTTTGCTAAATTCAGAAGTTCAGTGCAATACCAGATGTCCACATATTAGCTGTATTATGAAAGCTAGAAAACTATTATTGCTGATTAACATGGCTATTTTATCCAAACAACATGTTATGGACAAAAAGACTGGCAAAATAGCCTGTGGACAACAGATCTGCAGAGCTGTCATTGTATCCTTGGAGATCACCTGGAAAAAGGACCCGGGTATAAAGAATGTATTTTCTCAGAGTCCCCCAGCTAGAATGTAAGGCAGGATTTTTTTGTTCTCTAACCTTCATTCTCATCTAGAGGTGACAGGAAGACAGTTGTTACCAGCTATAGATGACTTTCTGTGAGTTTGGTTTGTTGGTGCTTTCTCTTTTTTGGCTTCATATGAGTGGCATATAATGCCTCCAGTGGTCCAGGCAGCTCCTTTGATCGTGACTGTGTTCCAGAATATATGCACCATGTGCATAAAATGTCCACAACTATTTAAGCACAGTATCCTGTGCTGTACAATGAAAACACTGACTACATTCACAAGACGAGCAAATCTTCATACTCTCTTTGAAATACAGTATTAAATAAACCTACAGTGCCTTATTTCTATTCAAAGTCATACTAGTTGCTTC
Source organism: Dromaius novaehollandiae (assembly GCF_036370855.1). Taxonomy (NCBI): domain Eukaryota; kingdom Metazoa; phylum Chordata; class Aves; order Casuariiformes; family Dromaiidae; genus Dromaius; species Dromaius novaehollandiae. The sequence goes on from NC_088099.1 coordinate 59,716,486, forward strand.
AGGGCATAATTGGTTGGTTCATTCTTCAGTGCTGCCAGTTATTTTACAAATCATAAAACTGACTTTATCTCTGCTATCTCTGCTTTGCACAGGTACTGATGGGATTAGTTTTTCTGAGAGTTCTCACATTAAAGACATAGATACTGAAATTTTTACTAAATCATTGGATGTCCTGTTTGTTCCGTGGAGATCAGAGTTTGGAGAAAGTTTGTACCATGACAGTTTTCAAATCTGCTTGAAAATGAAAGGGCTATTTGTGTGAATTCATTAAATACATATTAATTTATTTGAAAGCTGTAACTGACATTATTTTCATTTCAAGCAGAATAGTTATTTGCATTACTGCTGTTAATTAGGTTAATAGGTTCATGCCAATAACTTATCAGAGGAAGAAAATAAAAACGTGAATTTCTAGCTGATATAAAATTTTTCAAAATAGAAAATTAATAAGTATTTAGGTTATTTGCAAACACCTATATGTAGAATTTCACCTGGACAGCATGCCCTAAAGGAATCTGGTATTAAAAGCCAAAATTTTTAGACTACCCCATGATATGTGTAAGCCTCCTTTAATACTTTCACAATTATTACATCATTTTCAAGTTATCAGTGCATTTTACATGCTAACATAAAGTTACATTTAAGTTAAAGATGGAAGAATTTTATCTGACATATTGAAAATCTCAAATTTTAAATGTTTTAAATTTGGGAAAAAGGTCAGCTATTTTATTTTTAAAAGTACCCACTGCTTTGAATGAACACAAGCATGAGACTTTGTTCTTTCAAATATTTTTATCCACTAGCCTTCAAAGCATGGCAAGAACTGCTTTTAAACAGAGGATCCCTGTAGTGTGAACAGCAGTTATCTCCATGTAATTAGAAATACATGCCTTTTTAGTTCAGTAAAACAATTAAAGCAGGGTAAATATTGGGGACAAATTTACATTAATATACATTCCTATTCAAAAGAAAAATGTAATTTTGACTGTACTGCTGCTTTTCTGCTTATTGCATAGCTATATCTCCAGATTTAAAACTCTGTATTTGGCAAATAGTTACAATAACTGAACTTTGATCTCCCAAGACCTAATTGACTTCCTTCTCACTTCATACATCTCACACCATTGCAGTTTATGAAGACAAGTGCATGTTTGAGCTTTTTGCTGACTAGAATGATTCATTAATAATAATAATAGATATAATATGGAATAACTGAATAGAGATTTGATGGAGCATCTTTAAAATGCTGTTTAGGAGCCTTGCAAGAAGTTCAAAACTGAATACAACCCTCATATGGACTTCAGGAAGCGGGGGCAGAGGAACTTCAGGAATAATTTTGAATAGCCAAGTGTTTTCAGTCATATAAGGTGACACAAGAGCACATATACTTCAGTGGTTGCTGCTAATGGTGGGGATGGAGGCTATGGCTTTCTCAATCTCTTTTGGTACCTCTGTGCTGAGAATTAATAGTAGATGACACCAGAAGATTTCTCCAGAGCCTCCTAATGGTTTCTGCTGTCTCTTTCCTATTTATACTTGGGTAATGTTTGAGCAGGAGTAGAAAGAAGTTTTTCCATCCTATGAAAATAAACTGTTTTATGAAAAAAAAGTCCTTGACTTAAAAAAAAAAAATCTTGAAATGCTCAGAAAATATGTGTGGATCCAATAATCACAAATATTTAATGTGCCAAGGACCAAAAACATGTTTACAATTTTTTTGCTTTTTATTTTATGAAAGTAACAATTTAAAAGAAGTGTACCAAACAAAAAATAGACGGCTTAGAAGGAGTCAAAATGGGACACTGTGTTTCTGAAAGTTTTCTGCAACTTTTGAGACAGAGATTGGGCAAAAGTGCCTCTCACAAACAGGTTTACTTGTCACATCAGCATTTTCCAAAAATTCTAATTTTCCTGCCTTCTAAATAATTTTGGTTATGAGAGGAAAGCTTAAAAAATATAAAGAGGGCCTTCAACATGAGGAACTGTAGATCAGTCTAATCTACAACAGCAATTAGCCCCACTCTCATTGCTTTTGCTAAACTACTTCCGCAGACCCATTTCTCTGACCCACGCCTCCCTTCTCTTTGTAATCCTTTCCAACTTCCCCTCTTCTACCATGTGCAATTGTCTCTACTTTTAAGGTCTTTCCTAGCCCACATCAACTTGCAGCCCTTCCTGTATGAAGAGGTTGTTTCAGGATGCTTATCAGTCTTTGTCTTCCATTTTTATTTTCTGATAGATGGTGAAAGAGGAATATACTTGGATGAGGTCTGCCAGATGTTGGTAGTAAGAGCAGACAGCATCTCAGAAAATTTATTGTATGGTTACCACAGAAAATAATTTCTCAAAGTAAAGATTTGTTGTGCCTATGAGTAATGCAAAATCAACACAGCTGTGAGAGAATAGACGCTAGTGTAGCTTATGTACCTTAATGAAAGTTTTTAAATTGTGAATTTGAAGAGTGGCTATTACTGTGATGGCATAAGAACTGAAAGAAGGTTGTTTTGTGGCCTCCCTACAGAGCTATTATTTTCTTTGAAAATAATGATCTTTTCATCACATGTACTCCAGTAAATACATTTCAGGGTATTTCTTCTGAAGCCATCCAATTTTTCCCACAAAACCTAAACCCTCCCCTCCCATTTGAACTAGCTGGGCTTTGTCAATTTTTTCCGGGTAGATTACAGTATCATGGCCATTTGCTTGGGTGCTAACAACTGCTAATCAATCACTTAATACTGGTGATGACATTACCTTTGATTCCAAGGAAACAAAGTTAATCTCTTTGTAAGAGAGTCTCTTACTCAGTTAGCTGGCAAAGTATTTATAAGCCATGAAAACAGTGTGTCAAGATTTCAATATAGTTTGTAAGCATTATGGATGATGAAATAACCCTTACCAGACACGTCAGGAAGTGATTTGCTCTCAGTAATGCAGAGGGATTACAGTGTACAAAGAAATAATGTGCTCTGAAGCTTCAGTAGGAAAGATATTTTTATCCCTGGGGAAAGATGCATATATCCTTGGGTGCTAAATTCACTTCAACGCAGGTAATAGAGTTTGGGGGGAAAATTCAGTGTACCCCAGACAGGGTTGCACAGTGTACTTTTGTCCCATAAAGGGGCTGTACACAGTACAATAAAGAAATCCAGGCTGTGTGGCTGGACAAGGTGTAAGAAGGGAGTAAAAAAGGGTAACAATGTACATCTGATGTAATCTCTTCCAGGCTGGATGTATGGAACATAGCTGTGTTACCCAGTGTACCCAAGAATTACAAGAGGCCATCAGAGGCCCTGAGACAAATGCCACAAAACCTTCCCACTAGGAAATCCAATTCTTTCCTGTCTCTCACTATCCAGCCAAGGTCTGAATGGTGCATGCTCACGGTGATTTCTTCGTGTTGCTTTAAAACTGTTGCTGATTTACATCCCTAAGCCCATTCCTGAAACATTGTCCTGAGCTTTCAAAGATTTACAGCATGTTGTGTGAAATTTGTCCTTGGAACCTCACTTGGAAAGGGATGCTTTTGGATTCTCTTACTGTATTTCAAACAAGTTGTCAAATATTACTACTAGATCTCCATGAATTTTCATGGTGTCTCTATTTCTCAGAGTGAGTCAAGACAACCCTAAACCTTAAATCATATTGCAGCTTTCTCTCTATCAAAATATCAACATGTCACAGAGCTCTTACAGACATCTATGAAGGAGTAAAATTGTTAATGAATTTGAACCACTGTAAAAAAAGGCAACATTGTAGAGTAGTGAGCGCAGTTCCTTTGAACAGTATAATAATGGAATACATATGCTAAATCTGACCTGCAGGTATGATGTTGTTTATTTTGTTTTAATTCATCATTGGCATATTTCGAGTAGGAAAAAGAATAGTGGAAAAGAGAAAGAATAAGTCACAGAGTCAAGAAGCAGGAAGAATAGGATATTACATGCAACAAGTAGTCTTAAGCCATTTTTTCAGTCAGGAGAGAAGAGAGTTGAATGATATATTTTAGTCAAACACACTTTTTACCACCAAAATATGTAGATGTAGCTCTAATGAACCATCTGGCAAATTTGATTTTTTTAAATATTCTTCCTCTGAAATTTCCTTAAAGATTCCCACCTGCCATCTGGAAATATTTCATTGTACATGTTTTTAAACAGAATGGTGTAACTTGGGAATGTGAAAGGATGTTTCCTTCTGAACCGGACTAAAATCATTTAAAATGTTTCATTCAAACTGAAACTTTTTATGATGTTTTGATTCACTGTTATTTTCAGACAGACTTAAAAGGATTCGGAAGAACCAAACCTGCTAGTAAATCAAAAGAAACTCCGAACAGTTTAGTTATCCATCTCTCAGAGTAGTAGAAAGTTGCTATATCTCCAATAAGAAGAATACACACTGAGCAAGTTGCATGTTATGGTGTTGGGGTTGGGTTAGCATCTAGAAGGGAAAACAGGAAGTAAAACAGACTGCAGATCAAGAAAGTAGGATGTTCAAATAAAAATCAAGAATTATGTTATGTTATGGTCTGTCCCAATGCCAAAACAAAAAGTAAGCCAGACTTTCAAAAATGTCCACATCCTGTTTAGTTATATAAGTGCATGTACCTTCTCTTTCCTCCCTTATAATCAGTTATTGCTGGTATCTGGATTTTGGAGGGCAGACCAATCTATTTTGTTATTTTATTGGGACTATAAGACCCTTAACAACCTGGCCCATAATCTCCAATGTTGTTTAAACTGGGTACAACAATATTTCCAACATGTTAGATACATTTCTAAGTATTTGTCAACAGGTGGGTCCTAGACTGGTAAAAATAGCAGTATTTCAAAGATTTGAGTTAAAGGCTGATAACCTCATGTTCCTTGTGAATGGTTATAATCATAATAGTTTAGCATTACACTTAATCCAAATCTGTGGAAGAGCATAATTCACAGAATGCAAGCAGCCTTTAAAAAGAGGTCAAATCCTAAGTTTTTGAAAGGTTGTTTTCATCTTTAAACTGAAAAAAATACAGAAACCTCTTGGGTGAAGTTTAATTAAAGGTGATGTGAAGCCAAGTGCAAATATATCTTCTGAGATTAAAATTTCTGCATCTATGCACAGGACAGGTACCCAGTGCCATGTTTAAAATGCAAATTATTAAGTCCTTTATTAGGTATCCAATTTGAAGTCAGTGCAACTTGTGCAATTACCTCTAATGAAACAGGTTTGGACCTTAGTTTTGTTGATATAAGCAAAATCAAATCTGCTTCCTACCCTCTAGCTATGTGAAGTGTTCTCCTTTCGTGAGACTAAAGTTGGAAGCCAATTGTCTGGAAATCCCCTAACACTCATTTCAATGCACCGGGGATTTCTAAGTTTCTTGTTACTGTGACTGGCTTTTGAAGAGGGACAGTATCTCCTGAATTCTGCCTCTGTAGCATACAGTAGTTTTGTCAGAGGAGAATATTATCATTACTGATGGGGAAAACAAGGGAAGAGAAAGAAAATGATTCACCCAGGAGCTGACTGTAAATACTGCAGTTTTTTTAAAGCTTTAACTGCAGGATTCCTTAGCGCACGCCTATGCAAAGAGGTGTAGACGCGGGCTGAAGCGTCCCTGCTGCCCTGTTCTGCCAGCAGACTGGATGCGAGCCAGCTGCGGTGTGGAAGTCATGTAGCTGTGTCTGTGCACGCCTGAGGTCCTGATGAGAGGACCTGATAAATGCAGCTCCAGGAGCCGGCTGGCCCGGAGCATGGGCATGCCTTGTGTAGACATGCCCTCTCTGATGCTGAGGAAAGCTTGCCACCTACTGAGGCACCTACAGAACTTCCTGCAGGGTATGGCAGATATACAGGCTCTTACTGAGATACTGCCTCACAGCTCCCTGCAGCCTTTCAAACAGCCAGGCTTACATGACCGACACTGACGCTCAAGACATGAAGGCAAGACGTGACATTTCCTACTCAGATATGTGTGCCTCCCCTAAGTGTCAGAGCAGTGCCAGCCCAATTCTGCTGCAATTAGAGTAGTTTCAGCTGGACTTGAGCTCAGCTTCATACAGCTGCCTCAAAGGCAAAATGCAGTGCAGTTCAGTCAAGCCACTAACATATCTTAGTCCGGGCTGGGGAATGGACTGAGAGCAAGACCAGTGTGAAGCCCTTTTGACAGTTCTGCACCAGTCAGAAAAGCCTCTTGTGTGGTACATATTCTTTGGGACTATGTAAGATCGCTAAGCAGCCAAAGTAGGTTAAACTGGCCCCTCTGTAATTGAGAATCATTCTCAAGGAGTTAAGCAAACAAGGAGGGACAACAGTGCACAAAGAAGACCTTCAGCAAATTATTTCCAAATTAAGACTGTAGTTAACAGAATTAGTGATACAAATAAAAAAGATTTTATTCTCCCAAAAATCTCATGCTGATTGTTGTTTTATAGTGTCTTAATGCTTAGGCATGAAATAAGAAGAAACATGATTAGTTTATAAAAATGTTAGTATCAGCACCGACATTACGACTAGTCATTACAAACTACCTTTGCTTGTGGGCTGTCTTGACTTTGCCAGCTATGTTTTAACAGATAAGAATTAGCAATCCTGCACTAAACAGAACAGTAAATAGCAGGACTGTCTTCTGAGATTTAGCACCACGTCACAGATTGTTAATGGGAGAATGGAAGCTGCTAGAGGGAGGGAGTCCTGTTCCAATTGCTAATTAATCCCATACATAAATCCTCAAAGAGAGATCTCATGCCCAACAAAATGAGGCTCTTGTATTCGTGGAAGGTGCTTTTCTAATAGCAAAAGAGAAAATAGTAATAATTAGCCAGTTGACTTGGAAGGCTTTATGTGGAAAGTACACTGTGTTATGTGTGAATATGTTGCCAAATGGAGATCTTCTTTTATTTACTGGAGTGTTTGGAGCAACAAACTAGAGACTTTGCATATTAGATCGCAATTTGCATATTTACTAAAATGCTTTGCCTTTTTTCTAATGCTTATCCTCCCTTCCTTCAGAAGCAAACCTACAGCAGAGCAGCCCCATTTCCCTGAGCCAGTTTCATCTACTGACATCAATGGATTTACACCACAGATGAATGTGGCTGTTTGTGCCTCATCCAGGTAATGACGGCAGCTGTTAGGCTTGACTGTGAACTCAAGAATCCCATCATCTGTCAAGGTGTCTGTCAGGGATTTTGTCAAAATAGGTAGTTATCCGGGGAGTACAGTGTTGTAGTGCGCACACCAGGCCTCAGCATAAAGGTGCGTAGCTTTTCATTTTCTTTTTTGTGGGTCCTGCAACCCAAGATAGGAGGAGGAAGAAGCTGGGCAGAGAAAACATGAGCATCAGCAAGAAGGCAGTTTCAAAGAAAGCCTTCGATTTGTCTGAGCGAGGAAACATGCTGATGGCTTCAGGTTAACCATGAAAGCAGACCCTAGGCAGGGCATACAGTGAATTTAACAACACCGTATGTATGTAACTGTGCCTGTATAAATGCACGTGCACATTCATGTCCAGTGTTGCTTCTGTTGGCTTTTTTTTTTGTGACCTCCCTTTCTAGTTTTTTTCCTTTTCCCTTCCTAAGAATTTCCTCTGTCCTGCCTCATCTAGGACTACAAGTGAAGAGGAAATATCAAGGGCCAACATGTGTTAAATATGCTGCGTATTTGTGGCTACCGTGTTAGAAATATGCATAACGAAAGAGAAAAAAGGAAAATGCACTTGGACGCTACCTCTCCTCTTGATTGGGAGGGTACTCTCATTGCTCATCCTATGTACTATATTAGGATTATATGCATGCAACATATTGCTAAGGATGACACACTCAACTCTTTTAGATCAAACAGAAACACATTTTCACCTTTCTTTGTTTTTAGGCAATCATCATTTCCTCTTTTCTTTGATGACTGTGAAACAACACAACTGGAAACGCAATCCAAAGGGAAATATTCTAACCTAATTGCTAGGAAAACTTGGCAGCTCATTATGGGCAAGGAAAATTTCCTTGATCAGCAGAATGTCATTTGGAACCTTAAATGCATTTACTCAGTTGAAACACCAAATGAGGTGCAAGTCAAATGTTTCAAATGCTATTACTTTCCAACCCGGGCAATAGTCTCCTTCTCCTTGTTAAATGTTTACTTGGGGCTGATCAGACAGTTTTGTTGTTGAATGCTAACTTTGGCAGCATCTTTTACCCTGAGGTTTTAAGAGCTCTTGCTAACTGTGTAAAAAATACATTTTTGCTAAAATTACCTGTACTAATCAAAGTTAGTGAAGAAGTAACTAGTGAAGTCTTTCATCTTCCGTAGACTTAACGCAAGCTTTAAGATGTCTAGATATCATTTCTGGCTTCATTTCTATCAAAAATTTTCCAATTCTTGTCCTTATGAAAGTGGGAGGCTATCATCCTATCCAAGGCAATACAAAAACATTAATATATGCGGGGAAACATGACATGCTGTCAGAGAACTGACTGTATGTGGAGATGTGCTGCCACTAAATTAGGCCACACAAAGTCCATGATGTGAAGAGCTCACAATCAAAATGAAGGAACAAGTTAAAAAACAATCTGTAGAAAATCAAGATTTAGACTTTACAACCCTAGTGCTTTGGGGATGAATAACAGCTTTCTTCAAGATTTTCTCCCATTTGCCTTCTTTGTAGTATGTTCAGAACAGGACGCGTCTCACGGGCACAAAACTAGGACAGTACAGCTCCTTCTGCATATCAAATTTACACCACTGCATTCCAGACAAGATAATCTTCTGTCATGGAGCAGTTTTTATTCTATGCTGATTCATGAACAGAGTTAAAGAAAGGGCTGCGTCAGCGGGCATGTCTGGATTTGCAACACACATTTTACCTCTCGGTGGTTTATAACACTGTCATACATAACTGACACCTTTATAAATTCTTGTACAAATAGGCTTCATGGACTACTAGAAAAGAGGACGGAGTAAGGTACCCAGAAGTGTGTATAATAAAAGCCAGGGATCTATCTCTTAGCACAGCACAGTCCACCTCACTGCATGAAAACTTTTTAAGTCACACCTAGAACAGCACTGGCAACTCTGTCTAAAGAATTTCAGCTGCTCTCACTGCCTTTCACTTCACATAGAGCTCCACAACTACATCCAGAAAGGAGATGGCAAACACAATAAAAACTCACAAAGAGAAGGAAAGCTCTATAAGGTCAAGAGATCTTTATTTCTTTAAAATAAAGGATTGAAAGTATTATATTTCATTTGTTTAAGACCTGTCCAAATCAGTATATTTGCATGCTGCATGTCTGATTAAATGCTAATCTCAGTTCATTGCTCACAATTTTAGTGTTTGAGAGTGAGCAAGTAAAAAGGTCAGCTAGTATCACAGAATTTGTTCCTAGAATGTCTTCTAAAGCTTCTCATATGAATATAGTGAATGCACAGCTTAAAAACTCTGACAAAAAAAAACTCGTAAGTGGTAGCCTAGAGCCGTAGCTATAGGAATGTGTACAAGGAGATGTTCATGGGATGCACATCTGCTTGTACCCCAAGGTAATTATGTTTGTGCACAGGGGTAAGAACAGGGAAGTACTGCCTCAGTTTCCCCTTTACTTCATCAGCTACTGTTCCCAGTACTCTAGCGATGTGGTTGTGATTGAGCCTGCCAGAAAACCATTCATACTTTCTTTTCATTCAGGATATTCTGGTGTCTGTGGAGCTAGTAGGCCAGAAGTCTATCATCTCTGTATCAGACTCTATGGCATTCATTTCCTTGATTCTGCAAGTTTTAGAAATTTCTCCACTGGAGTTGGAAGGAATACCCTGGCCCTTTCACTCCTCTAGGTCCTGGCCCAGAAACTTGAATAAAACATTTACAATGAGCGTTTCCCAATACCTTGCAGTTTCCTGTTTCACTTTTCTCATAAACATCTTACATCAGACATATCCGACAAATCTTCTCCCAGATTATTTGGGCAGCTCCTTGGAGGTAGAAAGAAACAACTCTCAGTCATTTCTTCAGTAATCTGAATTTCCCTCTTGTGTGATCTGCAGTCTTGCAGTTTATCCAAGGGTTGCAAGGCAAGCACTCAGCTGCAGCTGAAAAGGGATGTTAGTTCTTCATTAAACCTTTGAACCTGGACAGCATTGAATGTATGCTCTTCTTTTCATTAATCAGGAATATATGGCATATATCATGAACTAAGATGGCTTTTAAAGCAGAATGTGCTCCCCCTCTCTCCCCCTCCCCCCGATCTTTTTGGAGAGAAGATGACACCAAAAGACAATGAAATGCTGTTGTTCAGGTGAAAAAGGATTTCTGGATTTTTTTTTTTTTGCATGGCTGGAGACTCAAAGACTATAAGGAAAGCCAAGTTAAAGGTAACACCCTGCTTCAGAAACAACTGTCTCTCCTCTCTAGATAAGTATGTCCAAAAGTTGAAAAAAAAATCACTTGTGCAAAAAGTATAAATTCATTTCCTTTTTATCCAACAATCCTTCTATTACTTTCTATTTCTATCCTTACTTACACATTTTTTGTGCATGAATTTGTTTTGAAAGATTATGCTTCACTCCACCTGAGCACATGCGATCAGGTTAAGCTGTGTTTACTATGTTCTCTTTAAGTTCTAATGTTGCTTTCCCCCTTGTAATATGAGAATTAGTGGCTTCCAAGTAGTATTTCAACTCATACTAGCTAACTTTGAAAGAATTATATTGGTGGTTGCAACAATAAGATGTTGGATACAATGACCCCAGACGCCTTCCAGTCCCATGATCCTACTCTGAGATAGGCAATTCAATTTTCTGCACCTTTTGTCCAGTCTAAGCAGACTTACAGATCCTTTCTGCGGTGGTAGAAAAAAAGAATTTTCTCATATGAACACTCTAATTCTTAGACGTACCTTAACACTGATAGCATGGTAGCATCAGATCATGTTATAGACAGACCCAAGGAAATCTGGATGTTGCAAACATTTGTGTGGGTGATACTCAGAAGAATATCACCGAATCACAGAATATGTGGGGTTGGAAGATCATCTAGTCCAACTCCGCTGCTCAAAGAAGGGTCAGCTAGAGTAGGTTGCCCAGGCTGTGTTCAGTCAGGTTTCAATAATCTCCACGGAGGTAGACTCCGCAGCCTCTCTGGGCAACCTGTTCCAGTGTTCAACTACCCTCACAGTTAAAAAGGTGTTTTCTATGTTCAGATGGAATTTCCTGTGTTTCAGTTTGCACCCATTGCCTCTTGTCCTGTCCCTGGGCACTGCTGAGAAGAGTCTGGCTCCACCATCTTTATGCCCTCCCATAAAAGATTTTTATAGACACGGATAAGGTCCCCCCTGAGCCTTCTCTCCTCCACGCTAAATAGTCCCAGCTCTCTCAGCCTCTCCTCATGCATCAGAAGCTTCAGAATCCTTAATCATTTTTGTGGCCCTGTGTTGGATGCACTGCAGCAGATCCATGTCTCTCTTGTACTGGACAGCCTAGAATTGGACACCCTACTCCAGATGTGTCCTCACCAGGGCTGAGTAGAGGGGAAGGATCCCCTCCCTCCACCTGCTGGCAATACTCTTCCTAACGCAGCCTAGGATGCTGTTGGTTGCCTTTGCCACAGGGGAGCATTGCTGACCCATGTTCATGGTCCATGTCGCATGACCCATGTCGAGGTCCCTTTGAAGAGCAGCACAACTATCTGTTGTATCAGCTATTCACCCCAGTGTTGTGTCATCCACAAACTTGCTGAGGGTGCATTCGGTCCCATCATGCAGGTCATTAATGAAGATGTTAAACAGTATTGGTCCCAGTACTGACCCCTGGGAGACACCACTAGTGACTGGCTTCAGGTGGGACTTTGTGTCACTGAACACAACCCTCTGAGCCCGGCAGTCCAGCCAGCTTTCAGTCCACCTCACAGTCTACTTATGTAGCCCATACTTCATCAGCTTTGAGGAGGATGTTATGGGACACAAGTGTCAAAAGCCTTACAAAAGTCAAGGTAAACAATATCCGCCGCTCTCCTCTCATCCAGCAATGCAGTCATCTTCTCTTAGAAGGCTCTCAGGTTGGCTAAACAGTTTCTCCTTTGTAGGTCCATGCTGGCTGCTCCTGATGACCTTCTTGTCCTTCCCATGTCTGGAAATGGTATTCAGGATTAGAGGCTCCATCACCTTCCCAGGGATCGAGGTGAGGCTGACCAGCCTGTAGCTCCCCAGATCCTCCTTCTTGAAGATAAGGGTGACATTTGCTTTCTTTTAGTCCTCAGGAACCTCTCCTGATTGCCATGACCTTTCAAAACAGCCAACAGTGGCATCCCAATGACGCTGGCCTGCTCCCTCTGCACTCATGGGTGCATCCCATCAGGGCCCATGGACTTGTGTAAGTCCTGTTTGCTGAAGTGTTCCCTAACCAGATCCTCTTCCACCAAGGGTAAGTCTTCCTTGCTCCAGACTTCCCCTCTGGTCTCAGGGGCCTGGGATTCCTGAAGGCCAGCCTTATTAGTAAAGGCTGAGGTGAAGAAGGCATTCAGTACTTCTGCCTTTTCTGCATCCTTTGGCACCAGGGCTCCTGTCCCATTTAGCAGCAGGCCCACATTTTCTCTAGTCCTCCTTTGCAGTACAGCTCCTCAACCACTGCACACCTCCTGCAGGCAGAGAGACCATGAACCCTAGCCTCAGCACGAAGCCCCAGGCACTCCCTGCAGCCCAAGACCTGCAGAGCTGTGTCCTCCTTCTGGAGCTCTGTCTGGGTCGAAGCCTCCGATGTTGCATGGATACTCGCTCCAGTGTCTGTCAGGAACCATGCCTTGTGGTACGTCACCACAATAGCTGAGGATGTGTGTGCTGATCTAAGTAAGCACTGTTGTGAGGCCGTTCTTTGCACGCTCTGCACAAACTGCTGCATCCGTTGGCTGCCTCTGTCCCCTGTGCTCTCATTTGTGGGGGTGGTAGTCAGCACAGTACTCATACAAGAAAGAGACTTTGACATTTTTTTTGTTTTTGTCTTATTTCGGAGAAGAAATAGCATTACATGACTTGATGTCAGTGAAATGCTCTGGGCAGCCAACTGTGAGGGGGAAAATAGGATGAAATCTTAACTTTTCCCTCTCTACACCAGTATAGATGGGCTAGTAAAAAGCATTCTCCAGAAAGGCATATTTGAGATGTTGTTTCATATTGCATGTAATCTACGTTCATGTAGGTTACTGCCAATAGGCACAGTCCTATTCTATCTTTCTCCTTTCTTTCCTAGGCATATGTTCCTATCTCCTCCCTTGAGTCAGATCTAGAAATCATATGGCTGCAGGGTGAGCTTAAATGCTCATTGATCTCACAGAATATGAGTAACTTTTTTTGGCAGGTTAGCTCTCTGTTGGATTAATTATCTGACCCCATTTATCCCATAGCACATGATTGCTAGAGCCAATGAAAAAAGAGGCAACAGGGAGTAGAGCAGGACCACACCTTCTGTGATCTATAATTAGACCAGACTATAAATAGACTAGTTATATATAGAGTGAAACCTCAGCAGGAAAAAAAAAACAACAGGGAGGACATGTGATTTAGAGATTTCATAGGGCTTTGCTGAGCCTGGTGCCTTTAAGAGTTGCTTCTCATATAGAGCAATAGTTTAGGTTACCTAGTGTTATCTTGGTGGCTGAGGCTGGAAGTGAAGGCAAACCAGTAACAGGGAATTTTGGCATTCAGAGGCAAAGGAGATGCATGATGTCGATATGTGGTGGAGAGAAGAGGTGTAAAATGCAAAGGAAATGTGGACAGGTCTAAACATGCCCATTTTACGTCTGTCCTGTTATATCTGAGAAGCATTTTTGTTAATACCATAAAGTGGAGAAAATTTTTTTATTTATAATACTATACAGATGTCTGAACCAAATGACTATGCTCATTGGTGTGTGTGAGGAGTTATTACTAGGGAAAAAAATATGGGCAAAAGACTTTGCTTAAAAGTCTCCTATAAGCTGTCAAGCAGCAGATGATAAGTGTTTCCTGCGTGTCAGAGCACTATATTAGCTGCGATGCTTTGGGCCTTAGGTAGGTCAGCTACTGCAATTGGGACTGGTTGGAAGTAGTGTTTAGGGGAACAAAATTGAGTTTGGAGCACAAAGTTCGAGGCAGCTTGTACTGAGTCTTGCCAGCCAGCAAGATTTGCCAGTCACAGCGTGTGAATGTAGCAGGCTGGGCCTTACCAGTGGAAAGGACTGTGAAATGCTATTAGTTATACTTTAAGATATTAGATATTCCATTTATCTGCTTTACAGGGCTCTTCTCTTAACAAAATATTGCTTGTTAAGTCAAGTCATTCATGTTTTTGAGTGGGGAAAATTATTACATCAAGTACTGGAAAATTTAATTTAATTTTCACAGCATCTTGGCCAGGCTTGAATAAGTGGTTTAGAAGCATCTCTTTCACTTGGTTCTGTTGCTGCTGGTTAAGCCCAGGCAAAAATAGAATACACAATTAAACCTAAATTTATTCATCATGGCTATTGATATGTTTCAAATTCATTCTTCTCCTGATACTTTATACTAGTAAATAAAGAAAAAACCCTGCTTGTCTGTGTTAAGTTTAATAGCTTCACACCCATCTCATACTACAGGGTTCTGGACACCTCTAATCAGTGTGTAACTTAACACAACAGTGGTATGCTGTGGATGAATGTAGCCTGTTGAGCTTTCTAGAAACTTTAATAGTTTAATATAAATATGAGTTTAATAGAAATGTTGTTATTAAAAAAGGGAGAACAAGAAAAAGCAGAGGCTTCATTCTAGCAGCATATGTGTCTGCCAGCTTGTTGTATTGAATTTTGTGTGCTTTATAATCACATTTTATACAGTAGTAATTGAGAAGAAAAAGAATGTAATATTTTTCATTGACACCTTCTTGTACATACTTGGTTTTACTAAATTGACTCCTTACCACAGGGTGGAGAGACTAACTACCTGACTTTTCAAATAGTTTTCTCTTTCTTAAAATAATAGGCCAACCTTAGCTTCTACTTTGAATTAAAAAAGGCATCAGTTATCAGGAAAAACAGAAAAAAACCATAAAGGCCTGAAATAAGTCTATTTTCCCCAACCTGCATGATTAGACTTGTGTAACACCCTCTATGGAATAGCCTTAAGAATACCAGTGAAGCTGAATGCCTTTTATCTCTAAATGATTTAATACTTTATTGTCTTAGTGTCAGTGTGGTATTAACCCTCCCACACCTTTTGTTCTGAAAGCTGTATGTTCACTAGCACTTACTGATGGAGTCACAGTAGACTTAACATTGATAGGACACTTTTAAGGAGAAATAAAGGCTGGTTTAGACAACCCCAAGGGTCACATTATGCAAATGATATGTGCTCAGTAACCTTTCACACAGCTGAAAACATTTGTTACTTGTTTACCTGTTACCCTTTCTGCTTCCTCTCCATCCCCAAACTTGCAACCCACTCTGACGCTTCTCATCAAAGATGTAATTTCAGGGAACTACTGCCACCGGTGTCTGCACATTAAGATTTCATTACTTTCAGAATGTACACCATGATACATTTCCTGGTAGACTGCTAAGTAATGCTTTCAATAATTAAAAATCCATAAATAATTAAAAGCCATTATATTTGTCAACATAAATGAACAAACTATGTCCTGTGAACAGCACTCTAAATAGAAATAAGCTTAAAACACACAGTGAGGTGTTCAATAGCTGTATTTAGGCATAAATCTTCCTCTCTTAAAACAGATTTATATTCAGTTATCCAAATGATGGGGAATGCTGTGATTCTCATTAGGTCTTGTTGTCATGAGTATAAATTAATTTTTATTTGTATTACAGGTGGGAACAAAAACCCCAGATGAGATGAGGGACCTGCAGGGATTGGCACTTTAATTGAGTGGATGGACAACTTGCCCTGAAGAGTTTGCAGACTGAGTAAGTACTATTCACAAAGTCTTGGAGAAGATATGGAGTGAAGGGCAATGAAGTGACTTATGACCTTCCAAATTTACATGAAATTCACATTTGGGGAATACATGTAATAAAAAGGGTTGATATGGTCAGTAAAGAATTAGGAAGATCTTTCAGAAGGTAGGTAAAATGAGGAGATTAAAAACTAATTACATTAAAAAAATCATGAGAAAAAAGGAACATTTTTCTCAGTAATATCTGAAAATTCCATTTCTTCATCTAGACCTGATAAAAATATGTGGATAATTCTGAAGAAAGACACTTTCAACAGAATTGTGATGAGCTCCACTCAACTTCGACCATCCACTTCAGCAAGGAAATTTAATTTTCAGGGTTTACCTAAAAAGTATTGAACCAAGTTATAAAGAAGATCAGGTTCTGAAGTATTTGAAGCTTATCCAGTCCTTTCTGAGATGTTTTCCTGGCCTTTTCTCTCACTGTTTTGCCATTGTTTAGCACTCAGACAAAATATTGTGATATTCTGATACCATTTAGCTCTTTCTCAGATCTGTTACACTGTAATTCAGCTGGACTTTCTAGAAGAGCCTAAAGAAATTATACACTTGACCCCTTTAAACTTTTTGAAAATCTCAACCATTCTCTCTGATGCCAATTTACTTCCCATTTTTCTTTCAGAGGAAAAATCATCTCTTTCTCTGGTCATCTCTGATTTTCCATTTTCTTTCTCCTATGTGATGTTTTTCATCCTTTCTTTCTGCTTTCATTAAATCCCAGAAGCATTAAACAATTCTTTCTATTTTGAGTTTGTATTATGAATCACCAATGGTATTTCATCAGTAGATCCAGTACACTCTTCTGGTTTGCAGGCTTAGCTGCAAAACGCCCTTTCTCTCCTTTATTCACTTGCCCCAGAAGTTTTAAGAAACACTCTGCAAGACCCTAATCACTGGGAAATTACAGGAAATATTTCTAAAGCTTGTGTAGATATGTTGAAATCCTGCTGCTGCAAGAGAAGAGGTCAAGCAGGAATGCTTAAAGCAGTCTTTGATAAAAGAGATTTCCTTAAATTAAGTAACACTGCCAAAGAAGTTTTGATTTTGTGCTACAATCTTAGAACTCCTGGACAACCTTTCTTCTGACCTGGTAACCTCAGCCCTTTGTTTGCTTACTTTTGGTGGAAAATTAGAAGGGATTTTTTTTTTTTTTTTTTTACAAAAGGGAAATAGAAGCAATGTTTCAAATATGAAACAAG
Organism: Dromaius novaehollandiae; assembly: GCF_036370855.1. NCBI lineage: Eukaryota > Metazoa > Chordata > Aves > Casuariiformes > Dromaiidae > Dromaius > Dromaius novaehollandiae. The sequence goes on from NC_088099.1 coordinate 59,733,639, forward strand.
GAAAAATTTCTGAAAGTATAATGTAAAATTTAGCCATGACAAAAATACTGAGGATTTTACTTGGAAATACAGTTATAAGGAGAAACTACTTCACCAAAAAGCCCTTCATTTCTGCACAGACACCTTCAGATGTCTATGATGTCTATGCAGGAAGACATCAAAATCCATGAAAAATATGTGAACCATCTCAGAACTTTTGGTTGCACACAATAGTCACCTTTGCGAAGCTTGTAAGAATCCCAAAGTATAGTAGGGTGAAAGAAAAAAGTGATACTACAGAACCAGAAAAACAGAGAAAAAATAGTGTAGAATGTAAACTCTGAAAGGATACATCCAACCTGACTTTTACAATTTCATGGGGTAGGGATTCAGCTAGTATAAACTGGCACTGCTTCTCTAACTTAAATAACTGCATATTGACTCAAAATAGCCAAGAACATGGTTCAGATGTATTTGATTCTCCTCCTTTTCTGGTTTTGATCTGACCTAACAAGTACTCCTTATTTCCATTTGGTGAGAATGGCCTTAATCATGTACTTTGAAAATCCCTTCTTTTAATGAGAGTTAAAATATACTTTCTTTATGATTGATTCTAGCTATATATGCAACAATAGTGCATTTTTATGGAACAGAAATTTGCACATAATGAATTATTTTTCCACAAGGACAGCTGTTTAATTTTGGGAAAAAATAGGAGGAGCTGAATGAAAGGATCTATTAATTTTAAAGTGACAGCTGTTGTGGGATTTTAAATTTTGTGGGTTTTTTTGCTATTAAAAAGCTGGAATAGTTCAAGATAAAGTTAAGTTACCTCTTTACCATCTTTTTCTGTACAGGTCAGCTCAGTGAGATGAGAATAAGTAAGATCTGATGAAAATAAAATTAAATCATAACAATAATATCTGGCTAGAATTAAAATATTTTTCTTTTTTAAGGCATTATTTTTTCTTCTCAGTCTTCATTTTATGTGCATCCTGACTTTTAACTTTTTTTTCCTATGAGAGTTAAAGCAATTTTTGGATTGGTCAGTAAAAGGCTATTTAATATGTCACTCCTTCGAAATTCTGCATTCTCTTTCATATTCTCAATTCCCTTTCAGTTATCCTTTATTAGAAATTTAATCTTTTTTCTTCTACTGGATTAATAAAAGATGTAACAAAAGGCTAAATCCTTCTTGTTGAAAAGATTTTGTTTAGTGATTGATCTGTAAACACCTCGAAATGCAGTTTGCATGCTTCATGTACGTTTCAGATCCTTTCCTAACACTACAGAGGCAATCAAAAACTCTGAGTTTATGTTTTAGGAGGGAAAAAGTTTAATCTGAAATTCAGGAGGGCACAATCTTCTGATTAAGACACAAGATTAGGATTCAGTATATGTTGATTTTGTACCAGGACCTTCGGAACGCAACATATGGTACAGAGACATACGAACTAACACTAACTCAAGCTGGATCCAAAATGGTACATCAGCATAAAGCAAACAGCGCTGTATAAATGTTTTGCTCAGATGCAAAAACAGAATAGCTGAGCCTAAGCTCATACGCCCAGCCTCTCGGGTTTAGCTCCAGGCTGATGTGACCATTCTGGGACATGAGTATTTGTCAGTTGTTCGCTGCCTGGCATGGCAGCTACTTTCTCAGTAGCTCTGTGGACACATCTTTCAGCTTTAGTAGACCTGATTGTCTGATGTCTGCGTGAATACATTCCCATAAAGAGACTTGCTCAGGTTAGCATGTCTCCCGCCTATGTATTTTTGGACTTACATCCTGTGGTTCTTTGTGCTGAGGCACTCTAGGACCTTTACCTGGATGCAACAGGTTTATTTCCGGAAGGGTGTAGGGAGCAGCAGGGAAGGCTACCCACACTCAAATGATTTCGAGTCTTAATCTTAATCTAGCCAAGATTTAAAACACTTCTGAACTTGAATTAACAGATTTTCTGAACAGGCACTGGAACATTTCAGCTAAAGCCTGAGTTAATCAGACACAATTCAATTCTAAATTAACAAATGGTGATGAGCTTTCTTTTCTCCGACCTCTGTTTTGTGGATTTAGACTAGTATCTTTAGGCCTGTACCATCTCTCTTAAAATATATTTATATACTGCCTTGCACACAGAAGCCTCCATCTCACTATATCTTTGGGCGCTATTACAATACAAATATCTGATGGCTCCCGTTATAGCTGGTCTTGATAAAGAAAAAGCTGAGGACCCTTGAAAGGAAGCATGCCCAATCAGATGATATATTGTATCAACCATCATCAACCACTTTCAGAGTGCACTAGAAACAGCTGAATTTCATACTTATAACACCCTGAGAGCTTTACTTCAGTTATCTCAGCTTCATGTTCAGGAATACCAAAGCACAGAGGATTAAAGTGAGTTGTTCGATGCCACACACTGAGTCAACAGGCAGGGGAGGTCACAAGACAGGAATTTCTGACTTCTTGACTTTACAGCGTGAGGTAATGTTACCTTGCAACTGAATGCCCTATACCTGTCCTCTGTAGACCAGAATGAACATAAACACATTCTCCAACATTTACTTTTCCTGGTGGTAATAAATAATCAGGTTACATTTTGGAAACGCTAGGCTTTTCTTTATCAGCCCTCAGTCAGAGCTTCAATTATGTTCATTTGTCACTAACAAAACTCTGCTTGAATGAAGAATTCACAATAGATAATGCATTTGTTGAACTTTGTCTATTTCCCTACCTGTAGACTTTTTAAGCAGTCATAAAAAAGTCTCAAAAGAAGGTTCCAGTCCTAGAAACACTTAACTTGAAGTACATGAGTAATCTCACTGACTTCAATAGGACTATTCAGGTGTTTATAATGAAACACATATATAAGTGTTACCAGCTTACTGGAGCCTTCTTTTGAACTTTGAATATGAAATTCAAATACTCATTTTTCACAAACATTTGAGCTTAAAATTAACTTTTAAAGAGTATTACATCTAGCAAAGGTTTAATGCACAAATAATCACAGATAATGAATATGAAGAGTCTTGTTCGTGCTGTTTATTCAAAAATGAGGTTCAAATGTGCATAAATGAATATTTCTCAGAACATTTTTCCCTCTGTCCCGAGTTCTAATATAAATCTCCCCCAAATTAACACTGTTCAATTGGCAAAAAAGATCCTTTGTGGTTACAGGAGTAAATGGTGCTCAAATCCTTTTCCCTCATATCAGGCACAAAAAGAAATGGTCGCATTTTAGGGTTATACTGCTTTCTGCTTGGTCCCCCAAATAGGTTGATTTTCCTCTAAAGTACATAAGTGGAAGTCACTAGGAATATTATAGAAATCAATGAACAATGAAGTATAATGAAGTAAAACATAGGTAAATGAGGAAAAGGGCCTGCTGTTTTCATTATGAATACAGAATAAACGCATATACTTTTCTTCGTAATATTTCGCAAATGACTTCCAAGGTTATTATATTTTAACATTTTACCTAATCTCCTATCCTTTGCCACTCCAATACATGAAGTCAGATTTCAGTTTGGCCCACAATATCTGTTAGCATATTTTCAGTCAAAAACAGACTGCTGCAGGTGATGTAGAAATACTCTACCTACCACATTTCTGCTCTTTGTGTAAAAGAAGTAAAAATCAGACAAAACATCAGTGGTTCTACTAATTTGGTTAAAATCACATATTGTGTTTATATGTCCTTAGAGAAAAAGGAAACGCAGTTTTAGTGGTTTAAAGTACAGCTGGTAGGAGGCTGTTATATTTCTGTAAATCTATGGGAAGACTAGATCTAATCATGTTTTGCTTGACCTTTTTTTTTTTTTCACTAGGAGTTGGATTATTTCTCTAAATCTTTATGGAAATTTCCCTAAGAATGTCTGTTGTTAAAATATCTTGATGTGGCTCAGGTCTCCATTCTTCTGCTCCACCCAAGTGTTACATTTTGAGGGAGGTAAAAAATTACATGTGTGCTTGAACAACATGCACCAGCCCTTTCTGTTATGAGAAACCATAAATACATCCTGGTTAAGTGTTGTTAGATCCTCGTTATTCTGTACAAAAGGCAGAATGAAGGAAATTTTCTAACAGATGTTTCACCAAAATAGACGTGTATAACCTCTATGGGATAGGAACGCTTAATAACATTGGTTTGTGGTTCAGATGTTTGTACCAGCTCTCCTGAGACCTTTCCAAGTTTATCATACTACAAACAATTAAAGTTGTAAACTTGTTCATATGGTGTATGCTGTAGTCCCTACTGTTTACAACCTGGACTTTGTCAGCCTGGTAAAGTAAAATGAGTAAAATGACAGAAGCATGAACAGAAATAGTGATTCAGGAAGAGTTTTGCCTCCTTCTGTTTTGTCTTATTATAAAGTGGTTTTAACAGCTGGAGCTACACATGAGGTACACTGGCAGACTGCAAGCCATTAAGCCAAACCCTCTGGAATATATTTTTTCCAACATCTGGCAACTAATCTGATTCTGCTGTAGGCTCTTTGGTTTCCTATGCTACCAACCCATGAAGCAGTCTTTGAGACTGCTGGTTATGTTGACTGACAGAAATGACCTGAAATCCTAGACAGGGCTCTCTTTTGTTGTTTCAAAAGTGAATGCGATAAGTGAATGGCCACTGTTAAATTTGACAGACAGTCTCAAAAGAAAGTTCAACCTTTCAAAATTTAACTGGTCCTAAATACTTGGAAAAAACATATTTAAAGCCCATTCTCTGTTACGGTGGTTTTAGTCACTAAAGGTTATCTTTTGTTGTAACATTGTGTATCTGCCTTTTCCTTCCCTGTTCCACACTCCTTATTGCGAGGTTCCAGATACTTTACATTTTGTATGTAGAGATTTTGCACAGAAACTTTCTTTAGCCAAAACCGTAAGTAAATTAGAGGAACTTTCCTGGAGTTACAGATCTTAAAAATAAGTTTCAAAAAGCATCTATGCTTTTGTGTCAGTTCTGTGAAATAACATGCCTTAAAAGTTTGTTCCTTTCAGGAGAGCAACTCTTAAAAGCCATGATTTTTAGGAAAAAAATCATAGTGACAGGCTTTCAGCCCTAGCAATTGAAGACTCTTTTCTTTATGAAAAATGGCAATGAATGTCTTTTAAGATTTAAATCGAAAAAAGAGGTTGACCCTGATGCTGGATGCACCAAAAGCATCAAGGGACTTTCTGGACACAAAAAGGTAACCTGGAGATTTTTTTTTTTTAATATTCTCTGGAATATACATATTGCAGATTATTGCCACTTAGATATACCAGTGTCCCTCATGCTTTAGAGTTGAACAAGAAAAGATGTAGTGTGTTTATGGAGAAAAACCCAACCCTGAATATTTAATGAGACTCCCAAGTCCATTTTGTGCTACACATAATTTTATATTTGCGTCCTTCGGTAAATTAAACTGGCATAATTCTACTCGGCTATGGATACTGATAGAGCTGCATCATCTGCAACAGCTGAAGGCTAAGCTCTTACAGCCAGTCACCAGCTGCTTTGGGGTAGAGTATCTGCAAGCCCCATGAAAAAGCCAACAGTCATCCTATTCCTCCCACTCTTGTCCATCCCCCAGAGAAGGGCTATCTTATCCCTGAAACTCCGAAGTTCGAAATGACATTAAAAGCTGGCATAGCAATAGAACTCAAATAGGTATTGAAATTTGGTCTTTATTTCTGATGCTCTTAGCTTCAAGTCTTGAGGCAAGCTGCTATGTAAGCAGTAATTCAGACCTATTCTCCCTGAGGAACTTTGGGTATGATTTAACTGGATTGCAGATTTAACCAGATTTTTAAAACAATAAATGAAGTGGCCTAACAAACAGAGATTTGTGAAATAATACATTGCAAAAAGTCAGACCTATTTCTGCCCTTAACTTCCTTCCCTTCTGAGAGCAAATCTACTTTGCTGGAAGATTTCTGCATATGTACAAGGGTTATGCAAGAGAAAGAGGTATGTATTCTCCTGTCTGCATCAAAAATGAGCTATTGAATCCCATTTCAAACTTTCAATGCTTGCACTTGAATCATTGTCCAATAGTGGTGGAAATCACTGTTTTGTTAAATTTCAGAGGAAGGAGGGCATAAAACAACCTCTAGTGAAAATGTTATGTAGAAAAATGTTTGATGATTTCACAAAGTCCAATTAACAGGTATAGCACTGGATCTCAAATGCTGATAAATCTCTGTAGTAGTCTTTGTAGCAGTCACTTTGATTTACATCAGCTGAGCATCAGCCTCATGGTTTTGTTATAATGTAATGATTAGTATTTGTCATTTTCTCACAGGATACTCTTTCCTATGAGATCCTTTGCAACTTTACAGACATTTCAGTCTGCTAACATTAAGACCATTACTTTAGGTAACAGAGTTGTATGAGCTTACTAATGCCATCTATTTCTTTGCCAGACAAGATTATTCTGAACTACACCTTATGGCCAGATTCTGATCTTATCTGTGCCAGTGGAGTCAGCTGATAGTTCCTGATATCAACAGCATTATGGTACTACAAACCTTCCTCAACTTTCAGTCATTTAAGTTCCACCTAGCATGGAAATCCTGCACCAAATTCCTGCAAAGTTATCAGGTTAAAGGTTTATTCGTGTTATGGCTCATTTATATTTTTAGATTTAAAATGGCACTATCTTTTTATGGGATGATACCGAGAGGTTCTGCAGTGAGGCCTAAAGAAAACTTCTGAGTTTCTGACTTCAATGTAAATCATGACATAAATATGCCTACACCTTCTTTATAGCAGATATGTCAGATGAGCTAGATGAATTTGAGGTAAATATACAGGAAGCATTAGACCGAATAAAGAAGCTGTGTTCATAATTCACCCAAACTGGATGGCATTCACCTGGAGTTCTGAGGGAACTCAAATGTGAAATTGCAGAACTGCTAACCAAAGTGTGCAAACTACCATTGCAGACATCCTCTGCGCTGGAAGACTGGCTGATTACCAGTGTAACTCCCATCTGCCACAAATGCTCTAGCAGGAATCCTGGCAACTACAGCCTGGCAAGTCTGACCTCCATTCCTGGTAAGATGGTGGAGTCTATAATAAAGAGTGAATTCCCTGGTCCCATATGTAAACATGGTGTTTACCTATGCAGCATGGCTTCTGTTAAGGGGAATCGCATGTCACTAAAGTGCCAGAGTCCTATGGGGGTGTCAGCAGCATGAGGGTAAGGGTGATCCAGTGGATCATATATCTGGATTTTCAAAAAGCCTTTGACAAGGTTCCACACTAAAGGTTATTCGTGAAACAAGGTTGCAGGGGAAGTAGAGGAAAGGTTCTTTTATGGACTGAAGGCTGGTTAAATGGTAGGAAGCAAAAGGTAGGGCTTAATAGTCACTTTCCAGGATGAAAGAGAGTCAGCACTGGGTTCCCTAAGGATTGCTGCTGGGACCAGAATTGTTTCACATCTTCAAGTACTGGGTGAAAGGAGAATGAAGTGAAATCTCCAAGTTTGTGGATGCCAGCCTCTTTTGGGTAGTCAAAAAGACATGTCAGTGGCAGAAAACTAGATTAATGGACAAAAGCGTGGCAGATGAACTTCCATGTAGCAAGCGTAAGGTAAGGCCTACAAGAAACAGTAATCTAAATCCTGCCTGGGATAAGTCTAGCCCTTTGTGGCAGCCCATCTGGAGGAAATATTATAAAATGGCATTGTCCTAGACAGAGCAAGAGAAGTACTGACCTTAGGTCCCTTTCTGTCAGGCTTGAAACATACTCTTCAGTGTTGTCAGCAAATGCTGAGAACAATATGAACAAAGTAAATATCTCTTAAAAGATGGTGTCAAACAGCATCAAGCAAAATAACCTGAAGGAATACCTTCTTGTTATATTCTCACATCTTTCAACATGCATTACCTCTTGCATGTAGAAACAGAGGGTTTATTTTTCTTCCCAGAGTGAGGAAAGAAAACCACTGACAGCCTTTTTTGCTGAAGGTTACATTATTAATGAGTGTTGGGAATGGGAGGAACTTTATATAAATACACTACCTTTGCAATCAAAAGAAGGTGCGGAACACAGTGTCCAAAGACAGAAAAAGTGGGGTAATTCATTTCCTTAGGAGCTTTAAAATACATGTGCATACATGGAACCCAATTCTGACCTGAATTACCACCACTGTCTATTTAGAATAATTCTTTGGAAATTAGTTGGAATTGTGGTACCTCCACCGTGTTTGTGCCTCAGATCAGAACCTTTCTATAGGGGTAGAAAAGTGGTGAAAAGCACTCTGCCTTCTGGTTTTGAATCCTAAAAGACCAACACTTATGTGATTTTGTAAGAATACAGAAGTTACAAAAATACAAAGGAGGAAAGCTACTCTTAGAAGTTATTGACCTAAATTCAAGTCGAACCATACAGCCACAGTCTTGCACTTGTGGATTGTGCAGCAACACCTTGCCTCAAAGACAGCTGTGGTAATGCAGTAGTGAAATTTCATCAAGAGCTTCTGTGTGCACAGGGTAACTCAGTCACAATCTTTACATCCAGGCCTGCATTCAGAGAGCCACAGCAGAAGGCTAGTTAGGGAAGGAATATTTGTGTCCCCACCACTCGTGACAGGAAGAAGTCAGAATATATTTTACCACAGCTAGCAGATACACAGAGTTTCTTGCACATACTTTTAACTTCAGATAACTCTGACTCAGTCTTAGTCACATGCTGGCTATAATCCCTACCTTCAGTGAGAGGTGCGTACCTAAAAATATCTCAGTTCAGTATGGCAAGTGGGCATAGGACTTTCAAAGAAATCACAGCACAAACAAAATCCCCAGCTTGAAAACCAGTTAACTTTTGTTCCTCTGTCACCATGGTGATGCTACCTACTCCTTCCTCCCTTCTATACCCTCCTGTCTGTAAAACCTACTCGTTAGATTATCTATTAATTTAGATTATTAGATGTTTGTGATAAAGAAATAACTTTTGCCATATATCTTGACAGTGCTTTGCTCAATGGGATCTAATGTGGAGTAGAATCGCAAGATGCTTCTGTAACACAAATGACAAATAATTACTTCTGCAAGTAAAAGAGACCTGTTAAGAGTCTCTAGTCCAGTGATATCCCAACCATCTTAAAACAAAAAAATTTTAGGACATTTACTACATTATGCCATAGAGAAAGGGAGAATTGCTGTGAATTTGAGATTTCTTGCAACAATCCTTTTGAGCATGAGAGCTCATAAACTGCAGACATGTGACCTAAACTCCCTACTTGCTAGTATCTCCTACAGAACATCTTAACATTCTTTTAACTTACAAAGTGGTGCATTTAGACCATTCCTTTGGAGTATCTTTTCCATCTTGGTACTTCGGAAGTCTCCGCTGATATCTGGCCTAAATCTTGCCCTTCCTTAATTTAATTTCTTTTACTTCTAAACTCTTGAGTCCCCTTGTATAACTCCTCTCAAAAGTTGTCATTCCTCTCCAGATGAATTATTAGGCGGCATTGTTTTCACATCGAACCTCTCTGTATTATTTTTTATTCTTATACCTCCAAGTATCTTTACTTTCCTACTTCTTTGTGATCACCTGTGTTGCTGCACCTTGCGAAGTAATGCTTTCTGAAAAAAAACACATTTCCATGTTGTTTACCCTGTGAAGGACATAGGAAAGACATGCAATATTTAACGAATATTATATGTTCTTTCTGTTTGTCTGATTGGTGTGATATGGTATGATAAATGCAGAGAAGCAGACAATAGTATCAAAAAGCTCCTTTTCTACTGGTATTTCGATGAGGATATTTAATGGTACTTAATGGCAATGGTATTTAAATGGAAATGCAAGTGAGAGAAGAAGAATCTCAGGATTCCATTCTGGGATAGGCTAAACAAGAAGCTATCTCCAGAGCTCTACACTCAGGTTGTCTACAGAGACATCAAATAGACAGCCAGTCTTGAACTGACACTCCTCCTTCTTAGCAAATAGGAGAAATAAGCCTCAGGCACCTAACAACAGTCACATACTATAGGCATTTATCCTTTGCTTCATCTTCACCTTTAGTCTGTGATACTGTGCTTGGTTTTAAGTTCCTGTTATAATTTTAATATTTTTTTTTAAATCAGTTAGTTGTAAATGTAACATTTCTTGTGAAATTATTACATGCAGAAAAAGCCCTGCAGTGCATCTGTCATAGTCCTCTCATTTAGTAATTCTGTCAAAAAGTGACGGCAAGGGTTTCTCTTTATAAGCTGTGCTTATTCCTTATGCTTCTGCTATCTTCCAAATGGTTAGAAGCCGTTATTCATTCCAGTATTTTAAAAAGGACTGAAGCCAGACTTTCTTGACAGTAATTACTACCATCTTTCTCTTTTTGAAGGTTGGCACCACATTTCTTTTTTTGTTATCTACCAGTACTTCTAGTCCAGTTCCCCTTACAAAAGCACAGTAGCAAGAAGAGAAATATAAAGACTAAGACTTAAGAAGTGATGAATTCCTGCTGCAGGAGAACTGCCAGAGCTGTGCTGGGCTAGGAAGGTAAGTTCATCTGCCCTAACATGAAAGAGTATCTTGTATGTAAATGACAGTATGAACGGATGTAAAAGAATGTACATTTATGTTGAGCCATTTCACCTGACACTTAATGACCAGTGACAGTCAACTGCCTTGTTAGCTTGCTTTTAGAACTCAGTTATCCCTTCTCCAAGATGCAAAATAGAAGTTGCAACAATGCAGAGGAAGCATTGAAAGTCATTCCAAGTGCTATCTTGTTAGTCCAAGATGAAGGATAATTCATCTCTTGCTCCTTTTCAGTGTCAGGTCCATGGATGATATCCTGCCTTGTTTTCTGGAGCTCTTCTGCTGGCAGAAGGTGCAGTTTCATTGAACTAACTCTCTGCTTTCTGTCTTTGGCAGTATATATTAATTTCTGCCTGCTCTTCTTCCAGAACAGAATGCTCTTTTTGCACTATTAGATATCTTGCCTTACAAGTGTATGCTTCTGGGGATCAGCTGGTGGTCTACTCTTTGGACTCTCTGGTTCTGCAAATTTCTTGAATTGTCCATACAGCCACATCTCCACCTCTGTATTTTGTCTTCAAATCTCACAGTTCACTCTTGTTTCTAGCCCTAAAACTTGACTTCTATGAATTCTTCTAAATGATGCTTTACACAGAAGTAGCTTCCACTACGTGATCATTGAAGGATAACATCCATTCTGAGATGTCTTTATCTAATGCAGTATCTTTATTGTCTAATTCCATTCTTTTGGCCACCAAAACTACTGTTTTAATAACCATCTTTTCATTGTCCACTTTTAAAGAAAATGGAGAAATCCTCCCAAATCCTCAAATAAACTTCAACTCCAACTCTCATCTTTGCTAACTGGTTGGTTGGATTGTGAGTTTTTCAGTTTGGTTAACCTTATTTCTTTAATTAGTCTCACCACTGAACTGTCTTTGAGTTGTGATCAAGGGCTTGGAGTCTTCCTCACATATTTAGCTGGAAGACTTCTGCACTGCTTATAACACACATCCCCGACTGAACAGCAAACTACCAACTGCAGCAAAATCACGAGCATATGAAGAAAGAAACTAATGTATCACTCACAGATAAGTATTCCTTTTTTCCATGAAAGATAAGCATATGCAAACTCCACCTTTCCTATTCTGATTGCTATCCCCTCTATATGTTGACTATCTGGCAGTTGGTTCCTTTATACTGTAGTTACCTGAATAATCCTTACAAGCAATCACAAGTCATTTCTGTCTAATGCTGACAATTGTTTCTGTTCCTCCGTGCAGCAGAACTTATCCTCACCCTGCTTCTGTGGATACTGAGGGTCAGCCAATTTCTGGATTTGAGAAACGCTACCAAGTGAATCCAAATGGTACAACTGATTTGCAAGTGCAGTCTGTTTCAGTGCCTACTGAAATCAATGAGATTATTTCTCTGGCATTCAATGGGCATTAAATTAGACCTTTACTGAATGGTGGAACATTTCTTATAATTCACAACAACTTAAATTAATGAGAGATATTGTTTTTCAAGTGTAAACTCTCAACAGTTTTCCCTGGAGGAAAATCTAGGACATATAGGGACATTTGTTTTTTTCTTAGTCAATGCTAATAAATTCAGGAAGAATTCCAGACTCCTCCAGGGGGAAAAGATTCAAATTAAAAATGAAAAGTTACACATACTTCTGCACATTCAAAACTTGTATTAATTCTAAATAGGTAATAGGTACTTTTAAAATTCAAAATAATACTTGGGGAAAAAAAGAAGAACAAGCATGTATTTGAGAACAATTGATTAAAACTGTCTGCAATTACAGGGGCCCATCCACCCATGTAAAGGATGCAGGATATAGCAAGAAGCAGCCTTATATCATTGTCATTCTATCAACTACGTACAGCTTAATAGTATGGAAAAAAATAAATGAGACTGAGGAGAAAACGGAGATGAGAAGAGCAGAAGTGTGGGAGGAAAATGAAGGAGGACAAAGCATGGATTCTGCTTGCTCTGTGTGCCAGAGGGGTGGTTAATGGCTCTAAATATCAGGTTCAAAACATCTAGGGACAAATTCATCTCTCTTCTTAGCTATCCAGAGAGAAATGGAGTTGAAGCAGGGATACATTTGTCCTCTGATCTCCTAGGAATTAAAATTCAGATCCCAGCAGGAATGACAAAAGCTTTCATCATTTTGGAGAACATAAACTGATGTCTGTGCAATTTACTGCTCTTTCTACTGGCATTCAGACCTCAACAGAGGGACCACCTAATAGTAGGTCTGTGCAGAGGATGGAAACTATTGAATATAATAACTGCAATGCCGCCCTTCTCAGACAAAACTGAGCAGCACTGGTGAGATACTAGGGCTTGGTTAAAGCAGCTGGTGAGACAGAATAGTACTGATCAGCGTGTTTCCTCCTACCCTTGCTTAATCTAACCTTGCTTAAATCTAAAGCTGAACCTCTAATGGACACTGAAGAAAAATGGCCTGTTCTCCACTGTGAATGAAAGTTCTTGTATTCTTTTGGGCATGTTACCTCTGTCTGAAGCAAGGAAGTAAATCTAAACTGAGAGTTTTAGAAACAAAGTCCTGCACGTTCTGACTGAATATTAATGTTCCTTTGGCATCTTTGGCAGAAATTCACATCAGTGTCTGCTGCTATCAATTCCTCTTTCCTCATTTCCAGTGCAACATTCTATGCATGCCTTATTGGCTATTCTCCTTCACTTTAGTCTGGCTGTTGGATCGTTTTGGAATTCATTATAATGATGCATAAATATATAATCAGATATAAGTTTAGACCCAGATTCCCAAGATTCTGGTATATCAGAATTTAGATTGCATTCAGAATGATAGCTAATATAAAATAATCTAGATACTGAAAAGGGAAGCCACATATAAAAGTTAACTTGTATCTATCCTCCCAACAAAGATTTGGTCCTAAAATTGCTGAAAGTTATGTGGGGAGAAAGAGAAAGCTTCAGTAGACTGTAGCCAATTTAGCACTGCTGCCAATACTAAAATACAGCTCATTCGGAATTAAGCTAGTGGTGATATATGGCACAGTATATTTACTTGTTATGATTTTAGGACTGAGACAGTTTGGGGAAAATTGTGTAAAGAAAAATCTCTCTTATAATTTAATTTATTTTTTAAGATTGAAGTTTGTTTGATGCGTGATTTTGCCCAGAGGACAGAAAAGATGGGTGACCAGAAGATGCTCACATTGGCCCCAAGTTCAGTAAGAAACACCACTGTGCAAGAGAAGAGTAGTGAAGGAACCAAACTTATGTGTTCAGACTTCATTTGGGCTTGAGCTAAATGCCACTTAGCACACTGCAGTAAATCTCTGGCGTGTCCAGATGTGAAGGTCAGCCATACCATACTCTTGTACACTACTGGCTAGGAAATCTCTTATCCCTTAACTAGTAAGCTAGTATAATAGGTCAGAATCAGGCAGACAAGACTTAAAGTTTGGTGAACATTTAAGCAAGTGTACTATTATTGTGGCTGCAACAATGGACATTCCAGCAGCAACTATGAGATCCTAATACAAGAAGAAAACAAATAATTCAGCTTAATTTTCAGGGCTGCCAGATCCTGACTTCTTAAATAGTCGCTGGAGGGAGGGAGGTATACACCTAGGTTGGGTACTGATAGACTTGGTTTGAGTAGGCCCCAAGTGACTTTAATGATGTGAGGCATATGTTTGAAATTAAATGGTTAAGCACATCAATTAATATTTCCCTTTTTTCAGGGTCAGATCAGGAAGGGCTATTTCTGAGTAAAACTGAACATTTAAAAAAAAGAACAGGAGCAGTTTGATGATAGTGCCCCTTCTGTCCACTCCCCTAGTCTGTGTTAAAATCTGGTCCATAAGAAATTGGGAAATCTCCCAAACTCCACTAGAAGATAACCTGAATATCGGGTGCTGAGTTATACATAAAATGAGTAACTGTCCTTGGGGAATGCCAGACTCAGTGCAGAACTAAGATCATGAAGCACTCTGGATGTACTCTATTGTACATTTCTTTCAGTTTATACTTAAACACTGGGAATGTTAGAGGTGAATATTACATTGATTTCTGCAGGTCTTTCAGTCTAAGGAATGCTTGAGTATTCTTCCAGATGGACAACAATAAGGGAGTTCAATATTTAATGTAAATATTCAGGGCATACAGGAAACACCTGTGCAGATAACCAAGGTTGTAAGAAGTCCAGCACCCCTTGCTTAGTACAGAATGTAGTTCTTCCAGGAGGTACTTCTTTGGATAAGGTTCTGACCACCCAAGGTTGAACACCCAAGGTAGAACTGGTTTGGAAACTATTTAGGAATAAAATTTCTTTGAAAAGGATGGTGTATTGATTCTGAACTATTTAGTTTGACAACCTCACTAGATCCTAGGCCTACTAACTCCGGAAGCTCAGGGGGTTGCTTGCAGGACTGCAGACCCTGGCAATCCTCGGACTGGCTTAGTGATGCTGACCTTCTCCTCAAATGACAGCAAACGTCAGTTTCACTGAACAGCCACAGAGCCTAGGAAGCTGCTGAGGCAGAGCAAAGGTAAACATGCTTACTTTCTGGTCAGTTTGGATTAAAATAATATAAAAACAAACAATGACATTTTCTACAACCCAGAAAGCCTAATTTTTAGCCAGCTGTAACCTAAAGGTAAAAGGTTATGGAAAACGGGATCCCAGGTGTAAAGAACATGGCCAGAGCTGGAAGCTTTGTCTTACTAGATTTCTCAGTATAACCAGTTTGCCCTTCTCAAAGGCTCCAGAACATACTGCTGTGCTCAAAGTCATACGTAAGCTGCCGCTCCACCATCTGCCTCTTGCCAAGGGAATATCAGATTGCATCTACTTAGAAAGTCCCCTCTCTGTGACCACACATCTATCAGTGCAATCTTTCAAACTGACCCTTGCAGCTTGGTGAAAGAAACACACTGCACCCCTTAAGTTTGCTGAAACTTATACTGGGTAGCAGACATTTGGAGAGTACACTCAGATCAGTTACTTGCTCAGAAACATGAGTTATGCACATATCCTTAACAAAATTGCATGTTAGCTCTTCCAGTCTTTTAGAGCAATCCTGCTGGCTTCCCTCTAGGTTAGCCTGTTCCAGAAAGTTAGCTCAGGTCGCTCATCTCTTACAAATAAGCTTCTTCAGACTAGTCGCTCCAAGCTCTTTTTTCCTCCTCTGCTTCAACATGGACTATCTCTAATCTCTCCCACAGTCTTTCCTTGAGCTACACTTCCTGTTTCCTTTCTTCCCCCTTGCAGTATAAATGACACTTTAGGGTTTATATTAAACACGACACTGAAACCCCCTATTTTCTCCCTGCTTTTGTTTTTTTAGAGCTAGACTGCAAGAAATGAAGTTATGTTCTCCTCCCTTGCTTCCTGGGATCAGATTCCCTTCTCCCTTCCAACATCCCTGGGATCTTCCCCAAGTGAACATTTGCACTGGATTTCTTAATTAGCACATTCTTGCTACTCTCTGGCTTTTTGGCAAGTCACAACATTTTCAAGACTTTTACAAAATTTTTATAGACTTGATCAGAATTAAAAATTCCTCAAATTAAAAAAAAGTTTATCTTCATTTATTTCCTTGGTAATCTGGCTGTAGTTCCACTGTGCAAACAGGTGAACTGGCACCAGCAAAAGGCATAGTAACTTATGCCAGGCAATGGCATAGGAATGATGGCTGAAAACAAGGGAAGGCAGAACTAGTTTTGCCACCAGGGAAATTGTAACTTGGAAGTGTACCTCAGTAACCTAGAAAGGTTCTCTAGTGATTTTGCAAACCATAAAAGTGATATTAGAATTTCCTGATTGTATTCTGGGATATGGGTTCCTGAAAAATGGTGAGAATTAACAGATAACCACTTCCAGATGGAGATGTCCTTTTCCCCCATTCCCAGTTCTGCTTGTCCTTTATGCTTCTAGCTTTGCTGGTGCTCATTTTATGCTCTTTGTCAGCCACTTTGATTCATTAATTCAGGAAAAAAAGCTGGACATTTTCTCTTATGTGAATGAGTCAAATTGCTCAGGCTTTTCTCCAGATGAATTTTCAAGTGAGCTCGGAGCTTTACATGTAGAAATGGCCAAGTATACCAGAGCTGTGATGAATTCAGCTCAACCCTCAGCCTGTTACTGCCTCATCTCTCTGTGTTGAGGCTATTGGGGGCAGCAGGCACAGGGACAAGAAAGTAATCCTTGCCTGAATTCCACTAGTGGAGCTTCCCTGTGCAATGGGACTTGCTTGCCTCATGATGTACTTCATACCCCTGTTGTGTTGTTCACAAAAGCTCCTTAAGAGAGTTAGTAAATGAAAGAAGCACTAGTTTGACCACGTCAAGGCTCTCCAACCATCCACAAACTATCCTACAGCAATTTAGTCAAGGCTCCACTTATTTTTTGTAAAAGTGATGTACCTTATTACATAGATGATATGAATCATGAATTAGACTTTCTCATCTATATAGTTCAAAAGCACAAACCCAGCACAAAAAAATCAAAGAAGGCAAAATAAAAGTATTAAAAAATTGTTGGCCAAGTTTTGATGTAATTATTTTTTGCCATGGGAAATATAAATACAGTCAAACAATCTATGTTTTTTAATTAAAAAAGATTGATCAAACTTTTCTATTATATCCAAAAGGGAATTAAAGTACACATTAGATTGTTGGATTAAAAGGTAAGTGCCATTTTACATACTTGCAAAGGAAGAAAACAGAGAGAAAATCCAAATGCAATTGCTTGGTGTATTAGTTTCTTGATTATCTTAGAAAAAATTGTTACAAACCCCCAAAAGCTATTATTTAACACATGGGAAACACTGCTTCTCATTGCAGATTATTTTCTGAAGCCATTCAAATTATTAAAAAAAAACATGTTTTAAAAATTGCTTTATTTAATCAAGGTGCCCAGTTTGAAACCACTTGATTCAGAGGGTCAGCTTATTTAATATCTGACCAAGTTTCTGCAGTTCTGAGAAGTTATATGAACTTTAGTGTGACTGATTATTCCTTTGAAAATTCAGTCCCTGCATTGTTGATTATTTTCCATTCATATATGTCCCTTCACCATCGTTCTACCAGAGCAGCAACGCTACTGTGACAACCATAATCAGCATTTTGACACTCCCCTTCCCCAAGATGCTTCCAATATGTCAGTCATCTTTTTCTGGGAGAGAAAAGTTAAATAGCCTTTGTCTTCCAACAGTACATTTGAAGCAGCCTGGTGGGGTTGTAGAAAGTGATTTTTTTTAAGTATATAGCACATTCTGTCTGGAAAGCTCTTTGGTATCAATAGCAATTTGGCTCAAGTATTTCCCTATCTGCTAGTGTCACACCAATTGAGGGCACTCGTTTTTCCCCCAGATCCCTTTCATTCCTTGCATCACAGGACAGATTCCTGGGTTCAGTGAGGCAATAGGAAATGGAAGTCAGATAAAAATTTGTCATAACTTTTATACAGAGTTTTGAAGACAGTTTTTAAATTGTTGCCCATGGATACTGTTAAAGAGCGCCTGACTTTGCTCCTACGCTAGTATAAATACTTCTTTAGAAATCTATACAGTACTGGTGCAAGCAAGAGAAGAATTTAGTCCAGTATGACTGGTGTTCATCTTTCTGAAGCCTTCTTTTCCACCTCACTTTGTGAAAACCTAACATGAAATGAAAGATATAGATGAAACCTCTTTTTACTCTTTGACCCAATCACTATTTTTTCACAAGGCTACAGTGTGTATTGTCATCATTAACTAATCTAGTTCTAAGCCAAAGGACTTTTCCTCTCCTCAGCTTCAGAACAAAAATGGACCTTAACCACTAATAACTTGGTCTCCATGTTACTGTTTTGCTGAAACATGGGTAGATATATTTGCATATCAGAAGCTTTTCTAAGCTGGATGACCTTGTAAAAACCCACAAAGAGCCAGAAAGACTAAAAGCTGGGATATTTCTACAAGAAACATTTTGCTTCGACATTAAATATGAATCAAACTCCAACTTAGATATCTGCTGTCAGAGCTGTTCACACTCACTTGATGTTTAACATCTAGATTTAATGAATGTCTCTGGAAATGTGCACTACAAGTCAGGAAATTTATAAGCATTTTGGAAGCAAGAGACTGGAGGTTATTATATTTCTAAGATGAGAAGGAAAAGATCATAATGAAACATTAAATTTTTTGTCATGAGATGAGAGAGCAGGTCTAACTAGCAATAGACAAAGCTTTAGTTCATCAGCATTATGTCCCAATCAGAGCAAGTTTTATAAGCTGAAATGTGGAACAGGGAAACAATGCATCCTTCATATTAGTTATTCTGCTCCATTGAAATAGTTTGGATGTCTGTATTTTCAGAGCCTAGCACAACGAGATGCTGAAAATTTGTGGTTACACTAAAATATTTGGAGTGATTGGTGGTGTCAGGAATTTGTAGAAGGATGTACCTTCAGTCCAAAACCATGGATGTTATGAGCTTCTAAAGACCAAATCCAATCCAGATACTCTATTCTAACAATATTTTGGGGGATGGGAAGTTTCTCCCAAGAGAACCTCTTAGGAGTTCAGATCATTCACAAAGATACTTGTGAAAGTACAAATCAGGAAGCCAAAAAACTATGAAATTTAAAATAGAGAAACCATTTCTTTTACTGCTCTTCCTGCAGGGAAGCTGGCACTGTTTTGAGGTCTGGTTGGTAAGAATTAAGCTGCGCAGTTAAATCTTGAAAGCTTTAAATAATTCTGCCTTGTTGGGTGTCATGATTTCCCTAAGAGTATCCTCATATCTGTAAAAGTCTGGAAGGAGATACTTGTGTATCTCCTGCTTATTAGGCCTGGCTGTAGGATGATGGTCTGACAGATAGCCAAGTTAAGTGAGGGAAAAACACATCAGTATTTTCTATGTTGAAGAAGGGAGATTCACTGTCTCACTCTAGCTAGTGTAAGTTGTACTCCTCTACAGCTTTCCAGGTTCTCCTTGGCTAGTTTGCCCTGGGATTCCTGATTGCACTTTAAATGCGGCAGGTATTGTCACATTTGCCCCCCTTCAAAACCACAAACTTTAATTCTCTGAAGCATAATTTTAGGTAAAGAGATTTTTTTACATGTGTTCTCATGCTAGTATCACAGAAATGCTTTGTCTTTCATGGGTGCCAGCAATCCGATCTAATCAGAATCCTTCAAATTAGAGTCGATAAAAAGGTAAGAATAACACTTTTTACCTATCAATGAACTTCATCTGAAGAGTCTAAGAATTTCAAGGAGACATAATATAACTGATTTAGAGATTCGTCCAATATTCACTGACCTTAAAAAATCACCTGACCGTATCAGGTATTTCTGTAGTGAAATGTCCTGAAAAATATGTTGTATGATTTGTGAAAATAACATTAAAACTAATGCTAACAAAAAGCTCATCCAAAGAGAAAAAGAAAATGCTTCTTGAAAAGTGAAGTTATGGGGGCTTTAATTATCATACTAAAACTATTTAGGAAACATCATCTGCTTTTGCAACATTTATTATTCTGATGCAGGTAAACCCGAATGAATTAAGAACGGGATACTTAAATCTTGCCCCCTACGCTTCCAAGTACTATTGACTCTAGAGTGGATTTCTTAGTTCCCTTTTGGCAGTTTATATAGACTGGCACGTCACATCCATTATTTTAACACAGTTTTTGTGTGTGTGAATTATAACTACTCTGATTGACTGGCTGCTCTACAGTATAATGGAGGTAGACAAAGGCCGCCTAAGGTAGAATACTTTATTAGGTCAATTAATATACCAGCAGCATCTTGTTCCTGGGTTAATCATTGGACTGAATCTTCAGTTTGCATTTAAATGTGGGCACGGCTGTAAAAGTGACTCAGAAAAATGACGTTTCGGTCATCTGCATTTATTATCTTCCCATGACTTACACATCAGATTTATTCAGCTTGTAAGTCACAAGTTGATTTCCCAGCTGTCAAAACATTAAGCTCAACCTGACATCAAAAAACAATCCAGCTGTGGTCTCTCTCTCTTCATCTGCACATCAGTAACACCAATCATAATTCTGAAAATGCAGTTAAGCTCATGATATGAATTTGTGTTTTTGTTTTGGGTTTTTTTTGATGATGCACAAGACAGAATATGCATCTTGCTCTCCCACAGATACTTCAACACTACTAGGCCCTACTAACTTCATTAACTTGCATTGTTTGTAACTATCACATAATCCATATGACAAATGCTTTGGGGGTGGGGGGGCGATTTGGACCATAATTTCGTGGCTTTCATTTATGAAAGGGTATAAAAGAACAGTCAGACAGAAGGGAAGCAAAAATAGCTATTTAATCAAAAGGATAATGTCTGTGTAAGAGCAAATGTAAACAATATGGCCATGAATAAATTTAGACTAGAAATTTCTCCAAAGGATTATGTGGGAATAGGGGTGAAAGTGGGAGGGGAAACCTTTTAAATGGTGCTCTGTGCAATTATCCAAGCAGTTCTGTGATATGATGCCTTTGATATTAGGGGCTAAACTTAAGCCAGAGGAGATAAATTTTATGTTCCTGCAAAAGGTGCCCTAAGAAGCGGGCTGATCCAGGCAGGCTCTTAGTAAGAGTGTGATCTTTCTCTGCTATAATTTGGGTGCAATTCTGCTGAAGCAGTAGCACTGTACTGTTCCATGGCATACAGTCAAAAACAGTGGAATTTGCCTGAGTAAACATGATGTAGAAAACTAGAATTACATTAATTAAAACTAAATTTTAATTAGAAAATTGCCTGTATTTTTTAAAAATGAACTAGTAGAAAGCAAGAACAAACATTCTAAGCTTGCAATATATTAACTTAAAAAAGCAAAATTCATGAATAATTACTGTCTATCAGTACTAAACTTCTGCAGTTACTTTGTATTATCAAATTATTAAGGAAAGCATTGCAGCTACCTCTAGGTTTTATATGTAGTGTCAAATGATGACTTTTTAATGTCAGCCCCTTATACCAAATTATATATATTGGCCCAGAGGACTGCTTATCTGAATGAAATGAGCAGATTTTGGAAAATACCTCAGACCAATAAATTCAATGTTAGTTCTCACAATTTCATTTTAGAGAGCAAAATGAGCCACAATATATTTAAGTATAAAACAAATATTTTGGAAATAAGTCTTTAAATGTGTAAAGCTTAATCTACCACACTAGCATTTCTCACAGAAAGGCAAGTATTATTGTTATCTGGAAGCTTCAATATTTCTCTCTCTGCTCAAGTATTACACAAGATTTATAGTCTCTGTGTTTTATATCAGGCTGCTAATCAGAAAGCTTAAATCAATATTTCAGTGTTAAATACATTTAGAGAACAGCTTTATAGTGATAAGAGTAGCACAGCAGAACGGCCTAATTCTGCAGTCTCACATGACCACCAAACAAAACTTAGAAACTGCTACATCAGAATGGCAAACTAAGTGTTGCAGCCTTCATCAGTGGGTTCAGTGCAGAACACTTTATAGCAGAATGAAGAAATGACAGCTTGTGGACTGTAAACAGTGGCAACATTATAGCATGTAAATTATAAACTTGTCATTTTTTCCTTCTGCATTACTATTAGTTGATGCCAAGATGTGCATTAATGCAAGATCCACCAGAAGGGTCTGAAAAGTCTATCTCCAGGACAAGAGAAAGGTTCTCAGGTCTGCATTACAGGAAGTTGTAAGGAGTTTTAAATAACATCCAAAAAATATCAGGAAAGGCTTTTGCTGGTCTGCAGCAGAAAAGAAGGTGCAAAAGAAGTTATACATACGTACATATATACATATTTACATAAAATATCTTTTATATGGTTTAGCTACATTTCCAAGAGCATAGTCATATCTATTTTGAAATTTTCTGATTTCACTTCCAGAGAAGTTACCCATTTTGAATCAGATCACTGATCTATCTTGTCTAAAATCCTGTCTTGGAGAGTGATGTGTTTGAGAAGGGGAAAGATCTCATCAAGCATTTGTCATTTACGAAATTTCACCTCCAACACCAAAGAAAAAGTCTTTTTATGACCCATTCTGGCCACTACTTTGGTCGCCTGTCCTACACACACTGAAGTAAAAAGTCTTGTTGTTCATTTCAATATGATCCAAACTGGGTAATCATAAAGTGAGATTATACCAATTCTCCATTATAAATATGTACATCCCAATTATCCTCTGCTGTTGCTTTGAACAAAATGGGCAGCCAGGGCAGAATTATTTCTGTAGTTCAGCAATAATTCCTAGCATCTTTTCCCTGAAAGAGCATTCTGCAAAAGGTATATGCTCAGTTCAGACCTGCCCCAAAGAGGACAGGAAGATTCAAAAAACGCCTCAGACCAGCATGGATTTTCTGCACCAGGGAGAATTCAATCCCGGAAGAGGAATGGAGATTTCTACTTTCATTTGTTATGGTGTTTCCAAAAGGAAAAAAAAAAAAAAGCTTAAAATTACAGTCCTTATAGAATTCTGCAGTATCCTCTTTGGCAAAATTCGTCAAAAGGGCTTAGTCTTTCACTTTTGGTACCGAGGTGACTCTAGGCCAAATGCTGAAGCCAGGGTTGAAGCCAGCTCCACCACCCGGAACGTATAGCCCAAGTCTTCCAAAAGGAAATGCAATGATTTCCTCAATTTTATTTACAGACAAAGAAACTGGGAGAGAACTAACAGGGGAATGAATGTCAAAGCCAGGAACAAAGCTCAAGGAAATGACTCTTAAAATTAAACGTGATTTTTAAGTTATCACAAAGTCATTTCCTTTTAAGGCATTCTTAATTGTTGTCAATATGTACTACTATAGCATCATCCAGACACTCCCTCCAAGATGAGTGCTATTACTATAGGTATAATAAACACACATAATAAAAACAATTCTAGCCCCAAAGAAAGTCCAAGAAAGTCTAAATAGAAAACATAAGGTAAGGAGATATTATCCCCATTAGACAGCCGAGATTTAAGGCACACAGACGTTCGAGACTGACTTCAGTCCAACAACTTGAGGCCCTAGTTTCCATGTAGATTCAGCAAAGATCGAAAGGCACCTGTAAAAGGCAACTCACCGCACCTCAGCTTGAACTGCTCTCTGGTGGTGCCTTTCTTGCTCTCCATTTACTGCACACATACCCTAGTATACCTACTCTTCTGAGTTAGGCACCTCAGGTCAATACCAAATGTTAGGTGTGATGAATTCAGACCTAAATGACATGCCAAAAACCACGAAGCCTTGTTTGCAGGCCAGCCCAGGTATCAGCTCAGCCTCTCAACTGCAAGGAAAATCCAAAACCTTTAGATGCTCTTTTCCCTGTGAAGAAGTTTCCAGCCTGATGTGCTGTGTTTCTTATTTATATTTAAAACACATTTTAGTGTATCAATTTTGAACTTGTTAAAACATTTTAAACTTGTTAAAATAAATCACTTAGGGTTGACAATTGTTTTTTAGTATTAATAGAATTATAACAATCTGAAAAATACTATTACTCATAGATCCTAGAAATGACTGGCAACCTGATCTTATAAAAAATTTTGGGTTTAACTGTTTTCTGAAAAACAGAAGTTGCTGAAGAACTGACATTAAACATGCTATGAAACAAAATCACTGTGTAATTAGTGACTAAAAGCTTTCAGAAGTGACATCTACCTCCAAGTAAAACATTTTTCACCTGTCTTATTAGGAGTGTGGGAGAAGGTAAGATGGATGAAAAAGTAGCTTTGTACTTTTCTGTTTTTTCAAAATGTAATCGTTGTTATGCGGTAACAAGACAGTTATTGGGCAGTGATCCTCAACTGTTCTTTTAAAAAAGTCTAAGAACGATTAAGATTAAAAAAGAATATTGCAGTGCTGACACAGCAAGATTTCTACTGTTTCCACAAAATGATTATTACTGGTAATACTACAGTGCCCAGTCAAGGATCCAAGGAGTGAATGGTATCAGAGCAAAAAATTCTTCTGCTCCCAAAGGGCTACAGTTTAAGGAGAAGAGGAAACCAAGAGATACAAAGAGGTGACTACAAGGAAACAATGAGCAAAAATGGTCAGAATGATAGTTTATGATTTTCCTATATTGATAGGACAGGATTTTCATCCACATTTTGGCATGAAAGGCAAGTTTTGGATGGGGACTTGAAGAAGGACAAAGAATTCACTTTTGGGGTCTTACAAAGCTCTCCCGTGTGGGAGAAAGCAGAAATTCACCCATCTGAAAATGTAAGAGGTGTATGTGGCTGGCCAGAAAGCTGACTGTGTCAATTTTGGGGGCTTTATTTCAAAACAAATGGGGTTTGACAGAGCAATGGAAGCAGGCCTGGGTTGTCTGTACAGATGAAGAGAAATAGTGAATGTTTATTACAGCAAAGAAGTGGGAGCCAGGTGTCTGTCACAGCAGTGAAGACAGACAGTGTCACAGCATAAGGAAATAATGTCTGCAGCTGCATTTGGCATGTGTGACCTCAGGCCAAATATGTATTTGTCAAAGCTAGAGAAAAGTAAGCAGCAGTGGTTGGGGCCCCAAACAGCAGATGCTGGGATGAGAAATCTGAGTTGCCAACATGAATAGGAAAAGCTATATCTTAACAAGAAGATTCTGCAGGAATGTTAGATGTTGCCTAAAAGTGAGGACCCAAGGAGTGGTCTGTACTGTCAGGTCTGTTACTGGCCTGAACGATGGGCACCATGGTGATGTTGGTCACGTTAACAAAGACCTTTTTTTATGGGAAAAAATTAAAAATTAAGAATATTTGAATGGGGAGAGGAAGACAGTTGGAATAAACTGAGTGAGTGCCTGGAGAATGGAAACTGAGGCACACTCAAAAAATGTAACTTGTCAACAGACATATCAGGAGCATGAGGCTGAATGTGGGTCTGGCAAGCCCTGGGCTGGCAGTGATCTAATCACTGGAACATCCTTTCATCCGCACAAGTTTTACCCTCAGATTAATACTCTCTCAGAATATATTATGGGTTGGTGCCTGTGGAGTACAGGTGTGAAAAAGGAAACTCAGATACTCTCTTTGATCCAGTGTTTTGATGATGCTGAAATCAAGTAAGAGGAGGTACAATAGGGACTTTTTATTGCATTTCTAATAGTCAATATGCCTAGTGATCATAACTACAGTACATTATTGAAGTTTTGGTCCCTCTAGGAAAGCTATCAGGTGCTGATTTTCATATCATACTTACCACCAGGGATAATTTGCTTGTGCCGGTAATCAAGAATAGTTCCTCGAAGTCAGTGGGAATGTGCCATTATAAGGTTGTTAGAAATAAAATCAGAATTTTAACTCCTTTTGTATGATTCGTTAACTTAGGATCTATTTTTTTTCATTAAAGCCACTAGCGAAACTTTCATCAGCACCCATCAGAAGATAACCAGACTGTTTTCAATAAAACGTGTGCTTCAGTGTAGTGAGTGCCATCATATGCCAATATTATAGTGCCCGAAGAAATCACTGTAGAGAGTGCATTGTGTGTATGAAGTGACTGTCACAGCCATTGCCCTGTAGTCTAAGGTCATGTGGTGTCTATCAATCTACATCCCAAAGACAATTCCGCTCTGCGCATCCCACACTTGCTGCCTCACATCAATTTTGTGGGAGTATAATTTCGACGAGACATTCTGTCATTCCTCTATTTTCTAAATTCTCTTTGTGACTGCTTCTCATGAACAGGCAGCAAGTTCAGAATAACGGTGACTGTGGCAGAAATTCAGTTCTTAAAAAAGGCAGAAATGAGGTAAGACCATTTAGTCAGTACACATGGCTGAAACAGAAAAGAGTTCTCCTGACACATTCTAAAACACTGATGCAATTTGCATTTGAGACTATCTAAAAAAGATATGTATTTCGGGTTTGGCAGATTAGTGTGTACACTAAGTACAAAATACAAGCTTCTGCATTTTTTTTTCCAAATACTGTATTGGAAATATCCCTGTGGCTATCCACATGGGTTTTTTTTGCTGAAAATAGGTCAGCAAAGAAAAGATTTTCATAACACTTTAAATAAACACTAAATAACCTTGAACAGAAACTTAAAAAAACCCCAGCAACAATACTGTATTTTTTAAAAATCCCTTTTTTTATGTAAAGCACCTTTCTGGGGCAAGAATCATTATTTCAGAATTTCTAGTAGCTCTAATACTCAGATTTATTTTGAGATATGATATTAATCTTTCAAGAAATAGAAGATAGAGGTTTGGATCCCATTTGCACGTGCTGTTCATCAAGAATAGTTCCACTGAACTCAGTGGGAACATGCCAGTATAAAAAGGTTTTGAGTAAAATCATAATTTTAATTCCCTTCTGTGCTTTTGTTAACTGTGGATCTATCTTTTTTTATATTGAAGCCACCAGTGAAAAAGCTTCCACCATCACCCAGGGGAAGATAATCAAACTCTTTTCCATAAAACAAGTCTTTCAGAGTACGGAGCATCTTTATGAACTTCACACCTTGGCTTGCTTACAATCTGCCTACAGTATATTGCCTGGAGAGTTTATATCTGATAGTATTATTCTTTATGGAATGATATTTCTCTAACTTTTACCTGAATCTACAGAGAGAGGGAGAGCTTTTGTGTGCACGCACAAGTGCAGCTGAGTATCTTTCTTGGCACAGGACTGCACAGAGGAAGCAGGGATGAGCAGCTCAGTGATTGTACATTGTGACAGCTGTAACACAAAGTGTTCTTGCACAGGACTGAAGCCTCTAAATCTCTCCTTTTTGCTCTCTGAAAGAGAGAATATTGCCAGGGCATGAGCCCTCATCCCTGATTCTTGCCAAGCACCATCACTGGATCTTGAAACTTTGCTTTACACAGTCTCTGCGATGGGAAGAGGGAAGCTGGTGAGCAAAGTTCACCGGCATGCTTCCCCACAGCACGTGCAGCTAGCTGGGTCCTGATCTCATGTAGGCACCTTGGCTGACCCAGGACTGCACTCTGTAGACCTTGCCCCACTTCCCAGCACTGCTAGGCACCTTTTCAGACTTTCAGTCATAGAAGTCAGGCAAGAGCCCTAGCAATTCATCTCATTAATCCCATCACTAATGCAGGATTTTTCTGTGCAGTCTGCTTTTGAGCTTTTCCCAGTCTAGATTTATACAGTTCAAAGTGGAAGCATGCACTCCCTCAGGGGCTAATTCTGCAGTGTAAATGACCCTCACTATTAGGGAAATTTCCCCCATATTGTCCTCTGTTCTTAGAATTATTCTTTATGTATTTGTTCATTCTGCTCAGTCCTTTTCAGCGTAAACAGTCTGCTTGTTATGTTAATGTTACAAATAGCATGAAGTAATAGAAGGGCTTAAATTATAAGAAATGCATTTGGATTATCCATTTGTTCCTTAAATTGCCCAAAGGGTTCCTATTTCATCCCTGAAGTCCCTTGATCTTAATGTTTCTTTCACTTTAACATCCTGATATTACATATATTTTTCATCTGCTTCAGAACAGACAGACCAGAAGTGATACCTTTGCCAATTCATCTTCACTTATACTTTCTTCATTCAGCCTGTCAGACACTACTGCAGAAGGGAGACAAAGCTGGAACATGACAAATAGGCCCTGTGATTGTTTTCAACATGCCACAAAAAAGTAGGACAAAATATCTTAATGTTTTCCTCTTTTCCTTCATCCTTCATTCAGCAGAGATTTGCTGTCATTTATAAAGGTCACTGGCCTATGAAGCATCAGAGAAGGTGAAAACTTTTTCCTCCTCTCCAAGTACACATTCAAGCTGCAGCAATAACATAAAGCCTTTATTATACAATGGGTGGCTACAGCCGCAGCTAGTCACAGTCAGTGAAAGAAAGGATGTTAGGGGACTGTTACAGTTTAATTCTGCCTGCCCAAACACAACTGTTGTGCAAACCAGATAAAATGGTGCTTTAACGTAAACATTTTGAAACTGATGACAGCTCTGACAGTTTGCAATCCAAAGATCATGGCAAATTTTTAAATTAGGCCATTTCACTCTGTGCAAAAGGCCAGGATAGAAATCAGGAGATAACTATGTCTCGTGATGCATACATCCTGTATATGCACCTTGTAAACATGGCTAGTTAGCACACTCTTCCTCCCCTCAAAATCAAAACTGTTTCTTCACAAAGCTTTTGGGATCTTATGACTGCATGTCCCAAAGGTAAAACAGCTTCATTGGAAAAGGCTGCCATGGTAGCTTATCGTTGGCGGCACTTATGTAACTTATACCTCCATTGTCCTCCACAGGCAACGTATCCTAAGCAGGACCCTCCCTTATCATGCATTGTTCTTCCTCTCCATCAGAATCCTGATGAAGAAATAGTCTAAGCAGCATACAAGACAGGAAGGACCCAAAATACGGTTGCCACGAAGTACTGTAAGAGCTTTTTCCCATCAAAATATTTCAGCTCCTAATCAAAATATTTTAGCTCTGAAATTTCTACCGTTTTCCTTCCTCATGAAGAATTGCAAAGAGAAAAGAAAGAAAAAAGTAAAGAATTTTGACCTGTTGTGTTTGCAAGTGGCTAAGAGTCCTGTTGCTGCACCAGCACTGTACTGGCAAAGCACTCACTTAAATGTAAGTGCTTAACTTTAAGTGGCTGAGTAGCCCCATTTAACTCACTAAGACTGTCCAAGTGCTTAAAGCCAAGCATCCATTTATACAGAACAGAGTATGCAGTACCTCATACCCACTTGAGAGAATGAACAGAAAGGTTATTCAGAGATTTTTTTCAAAATGTGTTTTTCTGTTCATTATCATTTCTAGTCTTCAAGTTGGTTAAACTATACGGGTTTAACTGAACTATTTGAGTTGACCCTGTTGATATGCTTTTGGCAATGATGCAATGCTGTATTTCATAGACTTCACCTTTGGAGGCAGTGATTCAAGATAATAGCCTTAGGAAGGAAGGATCCAGGAAGAATGGCAAGTAAATCCACAGAAAATGGGAAGCCCCAAGGATGATGCTCCTCAGGAGTAAGCAACAAGAAACAGGGGAACTGCTTTGCAGGATGAGTGCTTATCCTGGATCAGCATGCACAGAAAGCAAGTGCCATACCTCCTTTATATTCCCTCAGGGAAGTATAGAAAAGCCAGACTGTTTAACCTTGGACTCATAATGTATGAGTGCTAGATGTCTGTCTTATCAGTTGCTCATGGAAGCTGACAATACGAAGTTCCCATGAGGTTTAGGGTGCTGTAAAAAATTTGGGCCCTGATTCTGCTTTAAGGAAAGCCTGCAGACCTAGAGCTCATGCTCTGACTCTGTTGGTGATAATGTAGGGCACTGATAAACAACAACAAAGCCACCAGTCCAGGATTTCTTACTAAAATCTTTAAATGGTTTTCTCTTCAGAAACTTTGCTGCCTTCATTGCTTTTGTGCCACAGAGGCATTTCAACTGTCCCTTTTTGTTTGGGTCAGAGGTAAATGGGTCTGACTCACAAGATGACATAGCAGTAGTTCATTACCCTGAAGGTTAAGAAATGATTTTGGTGCCATAGCCTAGTGGGCTTCAAGAGGAGAGACCTGTATATCAATAACAGAGGCATAGTCTGTCCCCATACTACAGGCACCATGAGAACTGTGCAAAGGACCTCACCTGCAGGGAAGAAAGTTGAGCCTGAGTTAATCTCAATGCTCACCTACATCATCCTATGACCAAATATGCAGAGACAACAACCTATAAACAAATATGTAGAATCCAACCCTTTGAGGATTATACATATGCTTAACTTTAATTTTAAGTCTGCTCACATACACAACTGTTTGCAGGAGCAGGGAGTTTATGGGGGATTTTTTATAACTCTAATACAAAGCAGGTATAGTATTTGTTATTGAAATGGATTCCCTCCACCCCATTTTTGTTGTGGTAAATTCTAACCGTCTTGCAGACAGCAAGGTTGGATCTACTTCAGCCTGTCTTTGATGATTCCAAAAAATCTAGCATTTTAGAACTTGGCATTACGAAGATAAACTGACATCATTTCAACAAAGACATTTTAGTTTCAAATTTTAACAAGAGGCAATTTTCTGAACAGTAAAATAGCTTGGTGAAGTTTAAAACAACAACAACACAGGCAGAGCACGCTATTCAAGCTGCATTTGACATCCTAACACCTCACCTGAATTTATCTAGAGGAGACTGGCAAAAAACTAAGAGTCTGAATGCACTTGACACACATCATCATTCATGGTAATGTAGGAAAAGATAAAGCCTAGGATAATTTAAGGCAATTTAAACCACTGATGCTTGAGATTATCTGAGGCTCTTCTTAACCTACCCAGCAGCTCTTTGGATGAGATACAGCAAGTGAGATATAAAACTCTAACTTTAAGCAGAAGGGCCTTATTTTCTCTGGCCTCTTTCTTTAAGCACTAAGAGAACGGAGGAGGCACTATCAGTGATAGCAACAGGTATAAAGTCAGTATAGGATGGCTGCTGAAATTTCCACCCTTGAATGGACAAGATGTTATGATTGACATTAAAACATCATCCCAGAAACCAATTCATTTGAGTGTTCTCGCAGTCATTAACAGTATCTGTAGTGTAACAGGCAGTGATGAGAAATCTCTGAATAAGCACTGGCCCTTGACTTCTGCATTTCAGTTCAGAATAGCACTGAGTCAGTACCACTGGAAAAGTATTGCTGAAAATAGATTTGGTCAAAAATTCAGACCAACCAAGGTATTTTAGGGAAAAACAGTATTTGTCTTTTTGTTTTAAGTACATTCTCCCCCTGCAGCCTTTTGCTGGTGGCTTTTCAGTTACAACGCACCAGGATGTCAACCCACACCGTGGTCTTCACAGCAGGATTAGTGCTTCTTGACAGACACCCACTGGTGCCAGGTAGATGACACATAGCATCCACTGCAGGCCATCATATGGTCCCATTAGGACTACATAACTGAATTGACCATGTAAGGCCCTCCCTCATGAAGACTTGTATATCAGGCAGGCTGCAACTCTCTCTTTAGCACAGGGACCCCTGGGGGTCTCACTAGCTGAAATTTTTCTCCATTTGTCCTTAAAACAGCTTGAGAAAAAATGAGGTAAACGTGTGGCTTGCAGTATGGAAGTTTCCCAAAAGTAGTGTTTTTTCTGTTTTGCAGACAGGCACCATTTGTGCATGTTGCAAGTAGATGACTCTCACTGGAATTAGTAATACATAGGTGCTTAAACGCCTTTGCACATCTGGCTTAGAGTTATTAAGGCCCGGATGTATAGTTACAGACAGAGAGGCCTCTGTAGCCAAGAACTCAAGTTCATGTCAAGCTTGAACCCATGGATCTAACTTCAGTGCCAGCTGGAGCCTCAGTACTTGGAGGATATCATCCTGTGTGCCTAGTTTCATCTCTCATAAGAATCAGTAACAAAATAGAGAAATTGAACTTGTTACTCCTAAAACATGAGAACCCTCTAACGTTGGGACTATTTAACTCTCAAGTAGCTTTCCTTCCTGCAGCTGCCATCACTGGGAGCACAGATAACAGGGAGACGTAGTGATACTTGCCCTTCGGAATTTCATGTTTCTTCATGTTGGTATTTTGTTCAGAGTATAATTCTTACTAAACTTTTTTGTCAAGCCTTTCCCAGTGAAAAATAGACAGCAAGCAACTAATTTTAGCTGCAGTAACTCTAGCTTTCTTAAAATGCCATCACACCTGTTATAAATATGCTCACTTACGAAAGGGAAGTGTAATTATTTTGCTGATATGCACGAAAATAGCATTTGAGAAAAGGAAACGATATGGTACTGTTTGACTAGGAATTTAGTCCCCAGCTGTTAATAAGCTGCCAATGTTTCTGACGGACTTTGGAGTCTGTTATTTCTGTGCTTACAACACATAGGAATTGCTTCTGAAACTAGGACCTGGGCCAAAGGAAAAAAAAAAAGAAATCCAAAACACCTAAACAAACTCCTCAAAGCACATATTCTGCATTTAAATTTGTTCCCGAGAGCCAAAACATAAACTCCTTTTGTTATTTTAAAATGTGTGTTGTGCTGTACGGTTTC
Organism: Dromaius novaehollandiae; assembly: GCF_036370855.1. NCBI lineage: Eukaryota > Metazoa > Chordata > Aves > Casuariiformes > Dromaiidae > Dromaius > Dromaius novaehollandiae. Next base: position 59,766,102 of record NC_088099.1, read on the forward strand.
AACCGTTATTTACTTTTTGGAAGAAGCAAATGCTTATGACAGCCTTTTCAAAACTGCATTTTAATATGTCTCTTATTGTTAAAAATATAATAATATAGTAATCAGTGAGTAGCAATATTGTAATTCCATTCAGTTTTCCCAAAGCCATATGCATGTGATAGGTCAAAAGACTGTCTTACACTGAATGACAGTTACAAAGTGGCCTTGCCCAGGTTTTCAGTTTATTGTAATTTGTAAAAAAATACAACAACTGAATAATACATGAATTATGTCTAATGCCTGGGCATTCCAGACAGTCATTTTGATATACATTATGGGTATAATTTTCTAAAGCATTTAAGTGACTATACAGTAGAGGTCTAATTTTCGAGAGCGGCATATAGCACCTGAAATCTGATTAGACCTACTAGTTCCTAATTTTCTAAATTTCCATGCAAAATAGAATTAAGTTTCTACTATTCTTGAAGATTTTCATTTATTTTACTTAGATTTTACTTTAAGCAAATTAAAAACAATAAAAAAGAAATGAAACTGCCTACTGACAAAATCCTCTTTACATAACTGAATTCTCCACATAGTCCCCCTCCAAGCACTACTTGGTCACTTCTTCACAAGAAAGTTGGCTTTGCTAATCATCCTGAACACTAGCTAACTTAAATGCCTAAAAGGAAAAGGATAAGCCAAAGAATCAGGACACCACCAGAACCTACTGGCCTTACTTTCTCTTCTCGTAGAGCTATTAGCGGAGGCATTTCACTGGTGGATCTGTAGTGCATACACATATAAAAAAAGGTAGGTAAATGTCTTTAATAGAACTTGAACTTTTGCTCCAAACTTGCATCAAACTCATGTTTATTGATTTCTATGGTATGCCCTGTTTCCCCAGCACACGGAAGTCCCATAAGCTGTCTGAAAAACTACATTCATCATTTCAAATAATTAATTTAGCTTCTCCTTTACTTACTTTGCTAAAATGACATATCCCCAACACTAATGAAGCATGTACATTATGTTAGAGGGATTTTTTTTTCCTTTGGTAAGCATGTGACACTGTTTCCAGGACCCTGAGGATTGTTATATTGGTAAAATAAATTTTCCAGATAGGTAACAATACAGTGCAGTCCGTAATGCTCCCATCCATATCATATTATTTACCTGCACCGCTTATCGGCAACAACATGTTTGCTGAAAAAAGCACTGTTGCACAAGCAATTCTTCATCTGCATGACTCCTACTGGGAGACAGTAAGATTTTTGTTTGGAGGTACTAAGAGGAGACAAGAAGCTGTTTGAAATATTCCAGGTCTCTGGATGAATTTAAACTTGTGCAGAGATCCAGAACATAGATTATGCAAGAACCATGTCCTGACAGAACATTATTTTGATACTTAACATGAATTGTAAGTGATGCATAGTTCTGCATTTATGCTCCATACAGCAGTACCTAAGGTCACGATGTGCAGCTTCCACCATGGGCCAGACCCTGTCCTGGATCCTGCCTCTGCAGGAGAAGCTGGGCGAAGGACCTCAGAGTCCATCGCACAGGGAAACATGAGCACTGCCCCTACACTTGAGATGTAAAGACAGAAAAGAAGTAAAAGAGGACTTAGTTTCATACCTCACAGCAAAAACATACATCTCACCATTTCCTTGGGATAAGAAGGAGCAAGGCCATGATTCGTCTGCATGCTCCCCTGTGTCTAGTATGCATTAGGGGATGCATGCTTAGCCCTTCCAAAAAGTACACAGGGCATGGCTTATCCTTCTTTAACAAGACAGGAGTAAGATATGTACGAAAACAATTGAAATTGCCTGCAGTTGCAAAAGCACATGCTCTTTGTAGTGCATCAGTGTAAGAGAAGCTAAGAACTAATGAGTAAAATGATTAAAATGGTAAGATGCCAGGGAAAATAGACCAAGGAACATAAATAAGATTTCTTCCTAATAGCGTAAAGAATATAGTAGAAAGCAGTAGGGTCAGAATTTAGAGTTTATAAAAATAATGCATTTACCTTTCCATGTAAAAGATTTTTGTAATTTGGCTTGAAGTATTTTCATAGAATCATGGAATAGTTGAGGTTGGAAGGGACTTCTGGAGGTCATCTAGTCCCATACTCCCCTTGCTCAAGCACAGGCAGCTAGAGCAGGTTGCTCAGGGCCTTGTCCTGCTGGGCTTTCTCAGACAGAGAATGAAAATGACAGTTCGATTTTCACTGTTTCATCAGAGCAAAATGAGAGACACAAATAGTTAATAAAATATAGCTATATTTTGAAAGCTCTTTTTAAAAAATTGCTTCAAGTGATGTCAATAGCAACAACAACAAAATCGTACTATTTTGTTGGCTTCCTTTAATTTTGGTAGTGAAATTCATGTCTCAATTACCTTGGTGTAAATTTAATGTCAATCCACTCTTAGAAACCCCGGATACAGATGCTAACCTTATGGGCAGAAGGGTATGACAGAAGTAACCAGGATCTTTCCACTGATTTCAGTAGTTTTTTGAGCTGAAACAGGTCCCAGATCTTTTAATCAGGCATAGATTTGTCTCATCTATATTTGACTGAGATTATTTGCCAGGCAATTATGAGAAAACAGTTTTAATATTTAAATTAGTCAAATGCTTAATTATGAAAGTGCTGAAATAAGAATGTTCAGCTTCGTTGCATTTCAATGGCTTGTAAATTGGCAACTAGCTGTAAATTAACTCCTGGATTTCTTTAGGTTAATCAAATCAGATTTAATGATGTCTTTGAAATCCACAGATTAAAGATATAAAAGCATGCATCATAGCATGCGGGGGGAATTACAGTGATAGTTGTTAATTTCTATTTTATTCCCTTTTGTTCTTTGTTCTTTTGATGTAGACCTGTAAAGAAGAATAAAAATACAGTATTTCTGGGAGGCATGTATTTTTATGATGTTAAAGCCCTGATCCTCGTTTCACAAAAAATTCAACAGGACCTTGATAAGGTTTTCAGTTTTTTTCCTCACCATTTATTGCAGAGAACTTCCATTTCCTTCTTCTTTTTATTTCCCTTTATGTAGGATTCCTATCACTGATTCAATTGCATTTTCTAACATGCAAAACATGGAACATGACATTTCTATTCATTTACTTATCAAATTTTCCACCCAGGAGACAACATAATAAATCACTAGATATAGTTGTTAAACATTTGTATTTCACCCAGCTGTCCAGAAAAAAAAGGTGGATTTTTATAAAAAGAATAATTTCTAAAAATCTGTTAGAAACATAAAAACAAGGAGACAGATGACTTGATTCAAATGAAAGAACTGGTAAATATCTGTCTATAGACTGAAACAAACTGTTTTAGGAACCGCATCTGAACAAGTAAAACTGGATGTCTAAAACTGTGTATCTTTTATTGTTTGTCAAAGCAAATGTGAAAGAATGTGAGGGAATAGGCAATGAATTTAAAGCGGTAGGAAATGGTAACTTAGACTCCTGTTCATTATCTGCACAGGGTCAGCAATTAAGAAATCCTGGTGCAGATTTAAGGCATGAATTCAAACCCTGCTCTGAAAGTCATGCTCAGCTGAAACAGCCTCAAGTGCCTGGTAAGATAATGTCAGGTGGATGCAAGGGCAACTGCTTCCTCTCCTTCCATTTTGTTAGTTACATTAATCATTTTGCTTTTAAGAGTGCCAAATATCTCAACAAAAGGCAATTCCCCTCCCCCCCCCCCTTTTTTATTTATGGACAGAATCGTTGATGCTAATCTAGTTTGAAATTGATGTTTTCTTCTACTGTGGTACTTCCTAATAACGATTAAAGTTTAGGAAAAGATTTCTGTGAAAATTCAGTTGTGTTTAAACATGTTTATTACCCACCAAAACAAAGCTGTATGTTTGACACAAGCTTAGATCTGCATGAAAAAATATCAGTGCCAAAAAAAATTCCACCTCCAAAACCCACAGATGTTTGCTCTGCAAGACAAGCAGACATTGCAATCAAAAAGCAAGACATTTTATAAACTTTCCTTTAAATTTTTACAGTGTTTCATTTATTTGAAAAGTAGTCTTACTTTGAGCCAGAAATAGCCATTTCTCTGTGGGAAGAAGGAAAGGCCTTTGTGGCAAAAAAAAGGCTCTAAGTCTCCACAGATGATAGCAACATTTCACTTGAGAAAAAAGTTTCAAAACAATATGTATTAGAATGACCTGTGACAATTTCCCCCTGCAAAGGCTGGGCTAACTTCTACCATTTTGACATGATGTGGAAAAAGCCTAGCTGAAGCTTTGAAGCATCCAAGAAGGCGGAATGTTTTCAAATATGCCTTTGCAAATTTAGTGTATTTCTCTGTTTTGGACAACATATTCTTTCCAACACATGGCTCCCTGGCTTGAACATTCCCCAGAGAAATTGTGATGGTACTGCTATCCGCTAAGACTAAGAATTGAAGTTAAATTCATCCCTTTTATAAACTATGGATAGGCTTTCTGTTCCTCTCTCATTCATACAGAGTGCAGATGGGGTTTGGCTGTTAATGTGCTCCGGAGGAAACCCATCAAAATTATTACGAGATAACAAGTTGATCTGCTCTTGCACATGCTACAGAAATATATGATCCCAGATGTGGACAGGTTAGATACTGGCTTAACTGGCTTACAAGTTCTGACTGAACAGTGACTTTCTGGGTCTCAATTTCCAACACCTTGCATTATGTGTAATCACCTTTATCTGAAGGTTATCAGGCCATTAAAGTACTATTTCACATCTCCTTTGCATCAGTGACAAAACAGTGGAGATCTAGTCTCACTGTCTGGGTTATCCTGGATGATATCAGAAAACATGCATGAGGCAGAAAGCTTGCAGTGATTTGCTTCAGCTGGGATTTAGCCATATGTACAAAATAAATAAAAAGAACGGTTTGGTTTAAGTGTAAAAATTCACAAAATGAGAAAAAAAACCCCTCATCATTATTCCTAGCCATAAGCAACGAGCTCCCTAGGTAGTCTTTCATCTGCCTTGCAGCTGCATGTCCTAGCATAGCAATATGAGCACTCACAGTTCAGTAGCCCTTCATGTACTGCTGTCCTGTGACTGCTCAAACAAGACACACCTCTGATCAAAATTTGGCTGCACAGGTGGTTTCTCTGTAGCAGCATGAGACAATGTATCGCTGACTACAAGAATATTTTCAGAGAGCTTGAATCACAAAGAAGAAATTCTCTCTTGCCTGGCTTTCAGCCAGCAAACTTTGGTGATGTTTCTTTCATGGAGTTCAAGGAAAAACTTCTGCCCCAATGTGAAAAATATTTCCCTCTCTCTTTTTTGCTTTATTATATTTAAAAAGAGCCGAATTTGGAAAACATTTGTCTTAGGTAGACTGTGCGCAGGAATATTAAGCAGCTTGTGACTGTCAGCAGCTTTCTTAGCCATTCTTGGTTTACTGTCATGCACCATTCTTGTGGAGAAAGACCGTTTCAGAACAACATAATACAATCAATCATCCATATTTTTTTAATCCGCAATGAGGTACAAGCTATTTTCTTCTATCTCCCCTTACCCCTTCAGTTTTTACAGTTGTGGTTACAACAGAATAAACAAAACCTAAATTACCAGTAAAAGCTCAGTCAGAAGAAAAGTAAAGCTGTTTGGAGATGCAGGACACTACTTGGTTGTGCCCAAATGATCCATTACCATGGGCTGCTTGCCATTTTTCAGCCATCTCAGTTTTATCACTAATTTTTAGAAACACAGAACAATTCAGATTGGAAGGGATCTTGGGAGTTGATCTAGTCCAGCCACCTGGTCAAAGCAAGGGCTACACTGCATCAGCCCAGATTGCTCAGGGCTTTATCCACTGGGGTCTTGAAAACTGATGCTGGCACCACTCATTTTCCTAGTGCAATTCCCTGCCTAAACTGTAACCTGAATTCTTTTGTCACCTCAACCACCAAACTGGAACAAACTAGTATTTTCACAGGTCTATTCTATTCTCCATTTCTCTACTGAAATGCTGGCCCTGCCCTCCTGTGGAGATAGGCACTGTGGTGGAGGAAGGATGTTTTTATGGTCAAGGCAAAAGGTGTTCCAAGCTCTGCTGCAGTATTTGTGAGGGTAAGTCCCTTCGTCTCTCTGTACAGCTGTTCCTCTGGTATAGCAATATGGGTGTTATAAGCTCTAGGTGCTTTGCACACATTCTGAGGTAGAGTAACCCATATGAGAGTATATCCATTTTTCTCTTAACCTCTGAACACATGATCAAGTCTCACCTCTCTAGCTCCAGTGTTGAAACAACTATTAACATCACCTTTCCAGAGCTTTTGTTTAGCCTCTTAGTGACCCGAGACAAGTGTCTCACAGGCATAACACCATCTGCCAATGTGGTTCTTCTGTCACACAGGCCTAAACTGGAAGTATTTTGAAGAAGGAATTATACCCATCTAGGCGCTTGTGTAGGATCAAGCACAGCGATGCCTGAGATGAGGTGTTAGGTCCTACTGCAGTGCAAGTATCAACTAAATAAAAAGAAGAAGTTAAACTTGTCATTGTGCTAGGATTACTGTCAATGAACAGTATAACTCTTGCCAGCTCTACTGTGTGGGTACAGTGTGTGAAAATACACTGTAGTCAATAGTTGTGTACTGTCAGGGAGGTTCAGGCTTTTCTGTCTCTAAGTTTTACATAAGTCACATTTGTGACACAGCCCATTTGCTCAACTAAACCTGCCAAACAGCCTTTCCCTGACCTTCGGCCAGCCTTGCCCCGTCTTACTAGGTAAGAAGGTTAGTATGTCACCGGAGGCACTGCTGATCCCAGCAACTGTTGTTTTTCATAAATAGCATAAGCCAGATGTAGACTATTAGATAGCATTAGGGATTCAGATTCAAAAAGCTTTCGAGCTTCTTTTCATGCTGAAGGCAGAAATTGAAGATATTAATTGCACTGCTTATAGCTTCAGCCTCTTCATCTGAATGAGATGCTTTGTGATTTCCATAAACCCCAGGAGTGTGATGCTTGAAGCTGAAATGTATTTCCTGACAGATTGACAAATAGGGCAGATTTTTTTCTTATTATAGCTATTGGAATTGAAAACACTACCACAAAGAGATGCTAAAAAAGACTTTTTATACATAAGGGTATTGTTTCCAGAAATGCTTTCAAAGATTTTCTCCATTAATATTCCTCCTTTTTGTCCCACATAGGGAAGTTATTTTCTTAACTGATTATATATTGCATAAAAAACAGTGTAACTCTTGAAACCACTGAGGATGGTTTGTATGATGAAAAGGGCTTCATTCTGCCACTGTTCAATACTGAAGTAAGTCAGAAGTAATCTTACTGAAGTCATGCTGTCTGATAGATGCAAGAGAGATCAGAATTGCAGCCAGATGTTTTTTCAAAGAAGTATTCTGGGAAATACTGATATTACTGTATTTCAGTAGTACACAAATGATTAATGGTAGAATCATATGCCATCTGTCGATGCTAATTATATGAAACATTTGTAATAAAACCCAAAACTCAGTTTGTTATACTCCTGAAATTCAGATCATTATTGTGGAAGATTTATTAAAGCCCATGAATTTTTAGAGTGGAAAATGGGATCCTGACATGAAAGAATCTGGGAGAAAATGACATATTATTCATTGAATCAAAGGAAGTTTAATGTGAGCAACACTGGTTTTTTTGGTCACTTAATTTTTTGCACGGGGCTGGGACTATGAATGAAACTCAATTCAAAATTCAGATGATTGATAGGCATTGGAGTGAACCTTTGCATAACAGAAACAAAAAAGAGTGTTCTCATATGTCCCTTGATGATATACTATCAATTATCAATAATTTTACTCAAAGCAGTGTGTGAAAGGGTATGTCAGTGCATAGGTATGTGACAGAATGTGTCAGGACAAAAAATGAAATGAATCAGCTCTCCCTTACCCTTATGGTACAACAGCATCCAACTCTGAATCTTTCCTCCTGAGGTATGTCCATTTTCTCCTATTATTTCAAGGCGGCAGAGAGATGCTTGTTAGCCAGAGGGAGAAGAGTTTCCCAGAATGGTCACCCACTCTACTGGGCAAGAAAAGACTCCCCTAAGTAGGACTGCAAATTTGTCAGGAAGAAGAGGAGTCGGTTTGCTAATATGCTACCTTAATTTTGAACAACACCCTGTCTTACCTAAGTTATACTGGTGTCCCTTTCTGAGCAATCTAGAATTTCAAGAATATAAGGGTGTTTAAGGACACCCTTGCTGCTGTTAGCCTTTTTCTGAGGGCATGAGCAGAGGACTCTGCACACACAGTAACCTCATCTCAGAGTGTTGCTTCTGTGCCTTATTGCTGTAATGGGCTGAGTCAATCCCAACATCAAAAAAACAAATAGATGGAAACAAAAAACGTGTGGCTCATATCCTTTTCAGCTGTGTGTGGGTGTAAGGGAAAGCATGTACTACTACCATTTACAAGATATGATATATCAGACACATTCAAATGTTCAGCTTTTAAGCTTTTAATTCTTTCATTGGCTAGCTTGAAAAGAGGATACAAATTATCACTTTTGCATGAAAAGAGGATACAAACCCTATCATTTTTTCCAGCTAATAAAGAAAAGTACTTGGGAGCAGAACTAATCCAATGAATAGGAAGGGCCATGCAGTAAGGATCAGAAGATCAGGTTCTATTCACAGCTCTGTTATCTGCACTTTAGTCTTTTCTGTCTTTAAAGCAAAGATGACAATGCTTAACTGCCAACATAAAATATTTTGTGATCTATAGCTGAAAAGAACTGTATAAGTCTAAATATTATTTCAGTATCTTCTTCCCACCCACTCAGTAAGTAAAATATGTGAGAGTTATGGAAAGTGATGTGATAATTACTATACAGAGGCTGAGCTCTGAAGTTGAAGGCATGTTATAGCTCATTATATATAATGCCTCTCAGGAACTATGCCAATGAGCTTGGTATAAAAACTCAATAGAACAGATACTTAGAAGGCTAAAATAGCCACATATAGTGCAGCACAGTTGCAGTTTTCTTGAATGAGCAACATGCATAAATGTCACAAGCTACATCGGTTGCAAAGCTTCACAGCACACTTCAAGCTCCAATTACAAAACAGTAACGGATGTTCTGCTCTCCAGGGCTCTGGGCGATGGAACACATTTCACATCTGGGCAGGTTCCAGATAAATGCTGTGCATAAGGATGCTGGGTCCTGCCACTACTGAGTTATCATCAGGAAGGCAAATAGTTAAACAATACTTTCTTTTCCCTAGACTTTAAAACCAGCCTCTGATTTTCTGTTTTTTTTAAGATGCTTTATAATGCAATTAGAGAGCTCCTGGAGGCACTAATTGGATCATAAAGTGTCTTCTTCATGTTCCAGCTGAGAAGAGAGGAAAAAACGATCACTTCATGTCCTCTTTGCACCTGCTAAGATGTTTGTGAGACACCTTACAATTAAATTATAAGCACCTAGAGGAGACTTCAAATTACATACTATAGAGCTAGAACCTTGGCTCATATAGCAGAATCCACCAACCCAGCTTTCAAAAGCCTCATATCCAGCTCTGGGCACTAAAGAGAATCCTGAGGTGGAAAAGGGCCTTTGTTTTTCCTGTGCCCTGAGTTCTCAATATTCTCTCTCAAAACCATGGTCTAACTATATCCTGGACTAACTCCAATCTCTTGCTGAGCATACAGTATCTTTTCAACATCCTGGCCCAGGAGGGAGCCTGATGGCAGGCATAATGTTGATGGGTCTTATGACCATTAGCAACTCCTGGCAGTCCTGGAACTGCCAACTGACATGAAGAGTTGGAGACCATGGAGGTTTTATCCTCCGTGGAAGCTGGTATGGGGAAACGACATGATCATAGTGGTAAGACTTGAAATTGTATGAGGAAGTGTAGTCTGCAGTAACCCCAAAGCAGTGTGAGGGAGAAGGGAGTGAGGGACACAGACAAGCAGACTTTTGCAAGTTTGCTGTGCTGCTCCCTCACATATTCTGCTTACCAAAGAGTAGATGTTGGTTCTCTTCTCAAGTTTCTACAATATAATTGTCCAGTATCGAATTAGTTGCACACAGTGTATAGGCTGGTTAGGAGGCTATTGGTTATACCTATTCTGATGGGTGTCAGCATCATTCTGCATCACAGCTGGATTTATATTTTGTAATCCTGTTTAGCAGAGGGTATCAAGGGATCTGTGAAATCAGTGTACTGCTTCGGGTTTTGGGTAAGAGGGCTGTAAATCAGTATGGGGAAAGACGGTCTATCAGGGTTCTAATCCCACAATACAAATACACATAAATTCTGGCCAATTGAGGAACAGGCTATGTTTCATAGCCCAAGGGCCTGCAGAGGAAAGTATCACCATCAGGGTCAGTGTTTTTCTAGACAATATGACTTGTAGAGGAATAATAACTGTATAACCATACGTGAATAAATGCTCCTGCATATATGATTGAACTGGAACTTGGCAATACCTTGGGCTATTCTGATATTTCTTCATACACAGGTTACTGATTAGAATGTAGCTTTGACTATAATTCGTAGAAGCATTTAGGCTTTAAGTTCCTAAATGCCTGTATGAATTAGAGCCTTACTGAGATAAATCATCTTTCAGCTTCTAAATGCATATGTGAATCCAGGTCTGAGCCTTCATCTTTCTGTTCAGATGACGCCTGGACTTCTCCATGGAGAATGTCAAAAAGATTCTTCTTTCTCATAGCAATTTTTGTACTATGAGTGGCTATATGGAATGACACTGTAGGGCCCATGAAATTAAGAGTTAATAACACATTTCTGAGCATTACATATGTAAACTGGATTTTGACCTTGTGCAAAGTGGGTGAAAATCTCTAAGGCCTCTGTTCCTTCAGCTCTTTCAGTCCTGCTCAATAACATACTCCGACCTTTTGTCAGGTTGGTGGCTTTTTATAGCTTTTCTTCAAACTCAACAGACATCACTGGAGGTTTTATTCTTTCAACTTGCAACACAAACTTTCTTCTTCTTATTAAGTAATATAAATATACTTTGCATAGTTTGGTTTTGCATAAATAACATTCTGTAAAATCATGTTCACATATTGTTTAAAGTAGATCATCCTATTTCCAACATCCTGTGTATTTTTCTTTAAGATGGCTATTAATTATGGTTTCTGCATGTTGACTCTTCTGCTAGTTATATCAATTTACACTATAGCATTTATTCTCTTTCTCTCTAGAGTGTTTTAATGAGAAACTGTATGCTTTAAAGCTAACACATAGCATCACTTATTCTATTAGAAGTGGACTACAGGCTCTGCTCAACCCATTCTGATATGAGGGACTCAACTGCTGTTGATTTGTTCATTTCGGTACCACTGGGAAACCACTTAAATCAGTGTAGCAGCATTGATGTAAACTTTGAGTCACTTCTGCACTTTGAGTGGGGAACCAGACCCACCACAAAGGTAGCTAAAATCAGCTATTGTTTTGAAGCTGACTACAGACACTTACACACACATACAAGGACTCTGGCTACTACAAAATACAGCTAGCCCAGAAAAATAAAACCAAATCATTCCTTTCCTTTATGGAAAGCTGAAGATCACAAGGCAAAGCCTGTTCCAGCCTCCATCATATGAAAACCTTTGGATGTATCTTAAAACACCTAGAAAGAAAATAGTAAGAACATTATTGCTTCCTACCCAGCTGTGATTCCTACTAAAGGTACAGAAAGGTTAAAAACACTTAGGCTGATAGTGTTCTGTTCATAATGCTGTCTCAGTGTCTCCCTGTGTTAATCTTTCTGCCATCTTTAATATCAGAATGTAAGCTCTATGAGGCAGAAACCATTTTAAAGTTCTCTGCTGGTAGTACATTGAACACAGGAGGAATTGAGAGGCGAGGGTCCTAGGAGCTACCACCAAAAACTCTCATCATCAGCTCATCACCATTACTTAAGAAGAACCCTTGGTAGCAGTATCGAAAACAATCAGAAGGAAGAAGTATTGCCTTTTGAAATCATGATACATTTTCTAACCTTATTTCTATGCTACTGCTTACACAACAAAGATTTTTAGCTCCCACATTCAAGATATTGCAAATGGCCTGTGAAGTAAAATGGAAGAAATAATAGAATGAGATACATGACAATATCCATTTAATTTCTCTGGGATGCAGCAATGATGAAGACAATAGGTACTGAGGAATTATAATCAGCAGGGTATTCAAATAACACTGGAGCTCCATCGGGAGTAATTTTTGTTTAATATTGTATTTTAAATTTTAGTAAAGCATTTATGGAAAAGATATTTTAGTGAAATTTTCCTTTCCCCACCCACATTTCTCAGCTTGTCAGCCAAAACATGTAAAAACTAGGAAGTTAAAAAAACACAAGTGACGTTTTCACTTGTTTCTGGATCAGCTTTAGTGGAAAGAGCAAAGAAATTAGTATTAAGAGTCAAATGTTATGGAATGGTTGACATTTTTATACAACTAACATTTTTTTGTAGCAAGAGAAGGGGAATAAAGGGGACATGATAATGTTAGTGTCTTTGCTCTCTGAAGTATCATGCTTTGTGACAGTGTAGGAGGAAGGAATGCCCTGGCAGTACCACTGGTTGTACTTATCCAACCACTACCATTTTTCACTGGAAAGCAGAAATCATATCTCCTATCACCAACCAGGTCTGCCTAAAATAGAAAATTTTCTGCACAGGCTGTTTTGCTACATTGCAAAATGAAGGTGGCTAAGACAGCTGACTGCACAACTAGGAAAGATCAAGAGAATGTGTCTACTACTGGCCATGATAGTAACGCAACCTTTTGGCCTGTGTCCCACTCACCCTTCTCTGGAGTTAATTACATTAGCAAAATGAACAAAAATTGGCACACAACAACCACTACTTTACCCTCTGGCTGCTTCAGCAACAGTTTATAAGGAAACATTTTCTTTGTGCTGATTCTTTCATAAAGACTGGAAAAAACCCTGAAGAGTTTGTCCTTCCCTGGAGTTGGATGGAGTCTCTCTGGTGGATAAA